>NC_137894.1:88609869-89809869 GCF_963455335.1 Martes martes
ACTCTTGTAGGAAAATAAATTGTTTACCAAGATTCTATATAACTCCGTAATTAATGAGAGAATTTGTAATAGCTCACAACTAGTTCAAAGGAAAAAGATTGAGAGTTACATAGGCCAGATATGAAATGTTGAAATAATTTAAAAGAAGAAGTTAAAAGTTAAAGCTTTTTTTTTTTTTTTCAGACTTTATTTGAGAGAGAGAGAGAGAGAGAGCATGTGTTGGGGACGAGTAGGCAGGGAGGGAGAGGTACAAGCCCATTCAAATGCTGAGCATGAAGCCCGATATGGGGCTCAATCCCAGGACCCTGAGATCATGATCTGAGCCAAAACCAAGAGTCAGATGCTCAACTGACTGAGCTGCCTAGGTGCCCCCAAAACTTGAAACTTTTTTCTATCCATAAGGCAATAGCTAATTACATTTCAACACACAATTTATTCATCTATGGGAAAACATTATTTATACTACTGCAGGTTATCTGCAATTTACAGAGTTGCAAAATATCTCAAAGTCAAGGAAAAGTGTAATGCCCTCATAGAACAAGATAATCAAGATGGGAAGATAATCAGAAATTTCTCCGTTCATTTCACGTCTCACAATTTTTTCCTGCTTTCAAATGGAAATGTCCTGTTTGTCTCTTTACCCTTGACCTTTCAAGCATGGAGTTTGAAAGATGCAGGATTATCCATACACTTACTTTTTCAAGGCCTTGTATTCTTGATCAGTAGATACTGTAATCATTTTTTGTCCATTCTTTATTAATTGTATCCCATGTGCCCTATATAAATGAGAAACTTATTAAAGTTCTTATATTTTAATACCTTCTTTCCCTGGTTTACAGAGATACTGTAATATTCTCATTACCATTGCCCATCTTTGGTTATAAATTACTAGATTCCAATCTATCTCCTTCTTTTCCTCTATCTCTCTCTCTTTTACACATAAACTTAACACATTATAAACTGGAGATATATATTCTAACTTATTAACTGGGATCATCTCTTAGTGCTGTGTTGTATGATATGCTTTATTAGTTTTCTTTACACTCATATTTTTTAAAATATTTATAATAAAAGTATTTTTTCTTAAGTGAAGAATATAATATTAAATTTCATTAAACACAAATTGCTCTAAAATAATGCACTTTTAACTTACAACTCATCAATGTTAATCTGTAAAAATTTTATTTTATATATTATTATATTTTATTTTATATTATTGCATATAAATATTTTATATTCTGTGAAAGCTCAAGATGCAAAGCATGCTATGCCTATATTTTATCTTTTATATTTATCTGTGAAAACTAGATGTAACTAACTTCTTTAATAGGACTGAGAGTTGAGTCTTTAAAACATACATGATGCCTTGGCATATTGCTTCTTTTATTTTTCATTTTGAATAAACAATTAATATGTGAAAATAGAAATCTGCACAAAAGAACAAACTTAACTTTTCTATTTCTTATTTATACATTTGTTGTTTTGACAGCATTCTAAATCTTATCATATTTTAAAATAACTCCTCCCTGCTAAATTTAATTTTTCAAATACATAGACATTTTTAATCTCCTTTCTGGTTTAAAGACAGGCACATTCTTAGTACCGAATAATGTTTACTCAACAAATTTCTGTTGCATGTACTTAACGGGAACTGGAAAATAAGTAAATAAATAAATAATAATAATAATGATAATATGTGCCTTAAAAGGTATTTGTTATATTATAGTAAATTTGAATCGTTAAGTTGATCACCAAACGTACCTCAAGTGAAAGCAAATTTAACTTTTTCTTTCATCATTTAAAAAATTCTGTGAAGGAAATGGGAAGTTGTTCATTTTTTTGATAAAATGCAGTTGCCAAAGAGAATTTGTATTTTATAAATTTCCAATTGTATATCTTATTCCTCCTGTTTTCATGCTTTTAAACTTCTGGGAAAGAATATATTCTCTGATACTAATGCCATTTGAATGAAGGGTATTTTAAGTAGAAATCTATATTGTTTTATATGATTGAGACTCATTTTTACTTATTTTAAAAATACATTAAAGATTTACTTTTCTCCTAAAGATAAGTAGATATTTTTTTAAATTAAAAAAAAAAAAGTCCTGAAAAGAGGTAATTTGGTAATTAGGTAATGTACAGATCAAACATGAAACTATGTGTGTATCAGTTTTTCTGTTATTTTTTTTTTCAGGCATATAAGATTGTGAAAAAAATATTAATTGATAGAAATGGTTTTGAATGATTTTTATATCAAAATAACATTTTACATAGATACATTATAGGGTTTTAACATTATATTGTAATTTTTTGAATTATATTCCTCAAAGGTTCCAAATCTTAATGATTTGGACAAATAAATTACCAAGATTGATCAACTCTTATACCACTAAAATAAGATAGTTCTGCTTAGGGCACCTGGGTGGCTCAGGGGGTTAAGCCTCTGCCTTCAGCTCAGGTCATGATCCTAGGGTCCTGTGATTGAGCCTTGCCTCGGCAGGGAGCCTGCTTGCCCCTCTCTCCCTGCCTGCTTGTGATCTCTCTCTCTGTCAAACAAATTATAAAAATCTTTAAAAAAAGATTAAAAAAAAGATAGTTCTGTTTAAAATAATATAAATTCACTTTAAATAATTTTTAAATATAATCTTTTTGGTTCCAACTCCACAATGTTTTTAGAAAGAGAAGATTTAAAATATGGAAATATTTAATAAACATAGAAATATAGGTTAATAATTTTCAAAATAGAAAAGGTAAAGGATCCATTTTCTTACTGGCAATAAAAATAAATACAAAATAAATGAATAAATCATTCCATATAGTATTTTAAAAATATTTCCCAAATAATTGTATTGTCAAAATAGATATTTAGATTTCAATCATAGAATAAAGACAAGTAAACAATATTCAAAATAATGCTATCGATATCATGGAATGTAATCAAAGTTTTTTTCACAAGCTAACAAAGGTTTGCAGCTTCACTTATTAAGCAATATTATCAGTAATTTTAAAAGATATTGCAATTAACAAAATAAGCACATTCAATTTTAAATGTAAAAGAAACAAAAATAAGCTAAAATAATAAAGTATAAAGTATTAAATTAGGTTAATATATCTAAAATCTGTACTCATTAATTTAATCAAAGAATTTAAAAAAGATTTCAGTCACAAGAACACAAATTAAGAATGAAAAATGTAAAATCACAGAGAGTAGACAGATGAGTATTTGGAATTTCATATAAATATGAAAAGAAATGTGTAATATTCTAGAAAATAAAAATTGATCCACTTAAATGAGGATATAAAATAAACAAAAGAAAAAAATGAGAATAGTTTTTGCAGTACTCTTCCTCATAACATTTGATACACAAGGTCTTTTCAATAATTTAAGAAACAAATATAGATAGTACTATTTAAACCATTCTAGATAAAAAAAAAATAAGATGGATTTTTTCTATTGATTTCAAATATATAACAGTCGTGATACAACTCTCAATGATACTATCATGAAAAGACTATATAGTCTCATAAAAACTTGTATATTCATATAAATTACAAGTAAAATAAAAATTTAAAATAACACATATTAAAATAAAAATTATTCAAATAAAGTTTAAAATGAAAATATTAAACTAGATTGCTTAGGAATGTAGTTACAGCTAATAAAATCACAAAAACAGTCAAACTGTCACAAAAGTCAGAATGAGCAATTTGACCACAAGGAAGCAGGAGTCCTCTTCAGAGCCATAAATGTTGAATTAATCACCGTCTATTGTTGTTCACAATATAATTCTTCATATATACATGCACATATATATACACACATATGCATGTATATAGAAAGAGTTTATTCATTTCTTATGTGTTTTATATTGCACAGTAAGATACTGACAGAGACAGAGATAGAAGGCAGAGCTCTCTAAGTAGGTATCTCTGGGAGTTCCACTCCCTGATTTAGTATGTATTCACATTCTAATTGTGACCTTACATTACAACCTTTATTTCATTGTCAAACCCAGGAGCCACTAGAGCCAGATGACTAAGAGTGTAAACTATTCAGACATACTTTGACTCTGGCACTTATTTTTGGTTGGGGGGGTGTCAGGTAGAGGAATAAATAAATAGAAAAAAATTGATTCATAAAACATAAGAATAAGGCAAAAGAGAGGCTCTGGAGCCACTATCTGCATTCAAATCTTGGCTTAACTACCGATGAATCATGTTCATAGAGAAGTTACATAATTTTCAAGTGCCTCATTTTTCTTATTCTTAAAATAAGAACAATTAAAATATATACCCCCTTAGCTCATTCTGTGGGTTCTAAAAACTAATATGCTGAAACATTTAGAACAGTCCTAGACACAAAGATTGTAATATATATTACTTGCTTTTTTAAACAATAATGTGCAAGGATATTCTATGGAAAAATCTAATTATAGAAATGAGAATCAAAATAAGGAGAAATGGTGCTATAGATATATTTCTATCTTTTTGTTTTCACATATCAGAGAAAATTTAAGTAAGCTACCACTTTTGAAATTATTTGAGATCAGTGTATGATCTTAATCTAATAATTTATTATTTATATATATTTTATACACTATCTATATATTTATACAGAGAAATATATATGTAATTTATTTGTGATAAAAAGAGAATATGAGTATATATTTTAGCCAAAAAAGAGTTCACATAGTTGCCTAGGTGCTAATAATGTGTTAAGACAACTAAATGTGGGTAGAGCATAAAATGTTTATTGATTTTGTCCTCAAATAATTATCACAAGTTATAAAATGTTCCTTCTTGATTAGTACTAGGTAACTTTGATCAAACTGTCTGTGAACATTCTTGTAATCTGAAACTATAAGGAAAATCACCAATAGGTAAATAATTTTACCATGAGTAAAATAACATGATGCTTATCAAAGTCTTATTCTTATCAAAAAAAGATGAAGACTCATTTAAAATAGAAGTTTTCTGGGTCTAAAAGTCTAGGCTATATTCAGTTTGAAGTTCCTTGGTATATAAGTTTATCATTACCAATTTAAGTACTTTATGTAATGTTTTAAAAAAGAGGCAACAAAAAAAAAACAAGAAAAGGTGTGCAATTAACTAAGAACCTTAGTCATGTCGGTCAACATTTATGCAACACTCTTCAATAAGACGTTACCTTGTGGGGCACCTGGGTGGCTCAGTGGGTTAAAGCCTCTGCCTTTGGCTCAGGTCATGATCTCAGGGTCCTGGGATTGAGCCCTGCATTGGTCTCTCGGCTTAGCAGGGAGACCTGCTTACCCCTCTCTCTCTGCCTGCTGCTCTGTCTACTTGTGATCTCTCTCTCTGTCAAATAAATAAATAAAATCTTCAAAAAAAATAAGACATTACCTCGAGTATTAAATAGCCAAGTGCATAAACAGTGCAGAACCCGTGCACCAGAGCTCTTTGATATGCAAACTAAAGTCACATTTCTAGAAAGGCAGCACTAACCAAACATGGAGATTGGCACATTAAAATGTTCCCTTACTTACAGCATTTTAATTAAAGCAAGTTCAGGGGAGAAATCTCATTTTCACAGGCATCAGTCATCTGTAAAATCCCTAGCTTTTGCTGATGCAAATTAGTTCTAAAATGCACATGCCAAAAGATAGGTAAAGTGTAAGAATTTTCCCAGTAGTTACAGAGGTATTCTCTGATGGTTCAGGGATGAATAATTTTAATTCTTTAAATGCATTTTTCTAAATTACTAATTTCTCATTTATTTCAATCTAATTCCAGATTAGTAGTGCACAGATTATTCTGTGAATGTCTCCTTCATTTGTTCACAAAAACTATGACATTATAATGAAGAAAGGCCACCAAGTGATTGCTGATTTGGAGTAGGGAAAACAAAGAGGAATTTGAGAGAAGCAAAAGCAAATAAGAAAATAAAATACAAGTCTTAGGCAATTTGGCAAATATCTTTAATTTAGTTCAAATGATCTCAATTCATTAAAAAAGATTAAAATTAAAAAGACCTTTACAAGGGCTTAACAACAGGGTTCTTTACTGAAGAATGAAATATAAATACACATAAAATGACTATTCTCTAAATTAGAAAATTTTGTCCTAAGGCTGAGATGTTAAATAATAAATTTCAATGGCTTGTAGCTCTCAGCATCTTCAACATGGGTCAGTTAATAATGAACAGAAATGTGGACAGTTTGGTGGCTTCATGCCTTTACCCCAGCAGTATCCTTTACCTGGAATGCTCTTTTCCCTTTTATTTGTATCAACTTGATAAAATTCTACTCATCCTTTGTGATGCTGTGATTTATCATAAATATTTATTTGGTCTTCAAAGAACTCCTAAAACTCTTGGAATTTTCTAAGTGATTCAGGCAATAAAGGTATCTTTTGCTGTATTAATGGGGTGACTTTTGGAAAGCCCCTGGATAACCAAAAGATTGGGGCTGTTTGAGAGGAGAGCCAGCCTTGTGATTAGAGGGTTGGAACTTTTAGTCCCACACTCTCCCTTTCAGGGAGGGAGAGGGATTAGAGATTATAGAGATGGAATCAATTACCAATGCCCAGTGATTTCATCAGTTATGCCTATGTAATGCAGACCCCATAAAATCCCAAAGGACAGGGATCAGAGAGCCTCCAGGTTAGTGAAGACATGAGGGTGTGGGGCAAGTGGCACATTCCATCTCCCTTGCCCTGTGCATCTCTTCCAGATGGTTGATCATGAGTTCCTCTTATAATCAATCAGTAATCTAGTAAGTAAAATATTCTGTGAGCTCTAGTAAATTAATCAGACCCAAAGAGGGGGCCATTGAAAATTCTATTCTATAGCCAGTGGGTCAAAAGCACTGATGAGAACTTAAACTGGTGATTGATGGCTGAAGTGGGGACAGAGGACAGAGTCCTTAACCTGTGGGATCTGACACTATCTCCAGAGTGCCAGGATTGAATTAGATTGTAGAACACCCAGTTGATATTGTAGAATTGCCTCGTGGTGTGGGAAAAATCTCTTCCTTCCCCATTAGAATTGAGTATCAGAATCATTAGTTGGTGTGAGAACTGAAATTGGTGGAACTGGGTGCAAAACTTACTTTTCACGTTGTTTACTAGGCTACAGCAGGATATAAACCAAACACTTAACAAAGTATCTATAATATTTTGGGTATTCAGTGTGTGTGGTGGATGAATATTCAACTCAGCTCTTCCTCATTTTTATGCAACATGCTTGCTCTTGCCTTCAGACTACGCCCACTTTTCCAAAACAGACTTAACATTTGTGTCTATCCTAAATTCACTATAGTACTCATCAAATGATACTTTTCTTAGAGGATAAATGATGTGGCATCCATTCTCTTGGCACATACATATACACACTATATCTTGAGCTTCTTGAGAACAAGGAAGCAATGGTCAACTTTTAGTCCCTAGCATCTATCTCAGTACCAGTAATATGCTAGGCTTTCAATAATTTTCAAAATGCAATTCAAAAGTAATTGGAAGAAAAAGAATTCTGGGAATATGGCAGAGTAGGAAGTACTAGGAATATGTCTCCCACCTAGACAGCAATTGCACGGCCAAATCTGTATAATGTACCTGTTGTGGAACTCTGGAGTCTATTGAAGTCTTGCAACTTCCAGGGGAAGATTTTGATGACAAATTGCAATTAAGCTGGGTCAATTGTCACACAATATTGTGATTGTATTGTATTGATTAATACCAATGAACTGTAGATTTAAAAATGGTTAAGATGATAAATTTGGTGTTATGTATATTTTACCACAATGAGAAAAAATTTGAAGTAATTGGAAGATCTTCCCTGCAACAGATAGGTAAAAGAAATACTCAGACTGTTTTCTATGTATGTACTTCCATGGGAAAGTGAACAATCTAACAAGGAAATTACAAACACAATTTCATTTATAATAGGTAGCATCAGAAAAAGAAAAAAATAAAAACTTAGGAAAGAACTTAACCAAGGAGGTGAGACTTGTCTAATGAAAACTGCAAAACAAGGTTGAAAAATCAGAGGTTTCCAAGAATCTGAGGAAATAGAGATAAGTTAATTAAAACAAAATGAGTGTTTTGTTTTACTCACTAAAAATTCACTCCACTCACTAAAAACAGGTGATATCTTCTACATAATCATTTAATAATATGTATAGGCTAATCAAATCTGCTTCAAATATTGTGAATTAAAACCTGTATTTAAAAATCTGTATGTAGGGCACCTAGGTGACTCAGTGGGTTAAAGCCTCTACCTTCAGCTCAGGTCATGATTCCAGGCCCTGGGATAGAGCCCTTCATCTGGCTTTCTGCTCAACGGGGTGCCTGCTTCCCTCTCTCACTCTGCCTGCCTCTCTACCTACTTGTGATCACTCTCTCTGTGTCAAATAACAAATAAATAAATAAATAAATATTAAAAAATAAATAAAATCTTTAAAATAAATAAATAAATAAAAATCTGTGTGTAACTAAACAATTAATCTCTTTGCTTTTAATGCCAAATAAGATGCAATTTCTTTAAGGCAGCACTACTGTGTCAATTTATTAATTGCATCATTTGATATTAAGTGTCCATTTAATCCCAAATAGCAAATTTATTAATTAAAATGAGAAATTATGTAAACATTTTATAAGAAATGTATTTCCTTACACATATATAATCAATATAGGTGGCATCAACATTAATAAAAATATCAATAATATATGCATGTTATTTGGATTTTAAGTGAAAATACACATAACTGTCTTTATTTAATGAATCCTGTTTTCCAATGAAATATTTTACTTTTCAAATAAATGCCTATTCAAATGTATTTTTATGAACTTGGGATGTATAAAATGTAACTATTTAATAACATTATATCTTGCCTCAATGACTTACATTAAAACACAACAGATATAAAATACATTCCTTACAAAAATGACATGTAAATTCAGGATGAATTTAAGAGATAATGTAAAAAACTAAATAATCTAGACCTCCAAAACATTTTTTGAGAAGCAGTTAGATTGCAGAGAAAAGTGTATCAGCTGTTTTCAACATAAACACAATGTCTGTAGTAGTGTTAATAGGAGGTATAAAATTGAGTTACAAATACCTGAGAGCACACATTTTTTTGTCAGTGTGACTTAGATCATATCAAAAGTCATGAAAGGTGGCCTAAAAAAATTCTGGCATTTCATTGGCCCCCAACCACAACTATCAGCCTCTCTGATATTTATCCAATGAAAGTCAAGTAAGCAAAACATCATCTATAAACTTTTTTTGATACCTCCTGGGGCCTCTGCTGTTCCCTCAAACCTCCTCCCATATAGATACATTATGAAATGCTGCTTTCCCCTGTGATCCTATAGCACTCACCACATTTGATACATTGTGCTGAAATTCAGTTGATTCCGCTAAAAAGTAGTTTCCTAGATGTCAAGACCCTGTAATTGTCGTTGTATTCCAAATTGCCACACAGTCCTGGGCACTATAGTCAAAGTATGTGAACTGAAGTGATCCTCCTCATGAATAGAAAAGTTCAAAAAAAATTATATGTGTAATGGAAGTTCCATACATATTTTTCCTTCTTAACTAGTGTGTATCAAACCTAAAATCAAATAAACAATCTGAAGACCTTGTGCAACGTGGTGAATATAGGATTTTCAAGATGTGCTATTATAATTCAGAGACACAAATATTTCTTTTGTGAGAATTGCCTACCTTTTAAACCAAGACATTCCATAGTAAATCAAGTCAATCACCTACTTATTAGTAAAGGATATAAAGAATGGTTTCAAAGCTACTAATGATGAAATGTTCAGAAATACTAATTATTATCTGATGCATGCTTTGTTGTATTTGTTGTTGGCCTCTCCCTCCTATGATTGCAAGGATCTCTTCGGCCTTTGGCCCCAGAGCACTAGCCAGGAGGAAGCCTAGGTTTGGCTCTAGCCGGGTTTAAAGAGCCACATTTCTTCCTTGGCTGACTGCTATTCATTACTTAAACTGGTAGTGTAATATGCATACATGTTGCAATGGTGGATTTTTATCCAACTTTCTGTCTGATTTACATTGTGGAAAACATTTGTATTGGCTGCCTATAGCTGTTGCAGAGCTATTGTTACCAATAACAATTGTTATTGTTATTGTTGTTACCAGAGCTGCTGTTAGAGCAAATCCAGCATTGGGGTTTTCTTGCTTTTCACATAGAGTGGGAAGAATGTGAGGCCTTTTCAATGTATGCTAAGTTCGAGATTTTAACAGTAAATGCTACCAGTTTCTCACAGCTCTGGAAAAAACATTGGTTCAAAGTCTCTTTTGCCATGTGAACACAAACTCACATGGCTATAACCCTGATAACAGAGGGATCAACTCCCAAGCGCTGGGAGATACACTCCTCTTTACCTCTGAGTTTAACACTCACAGAGCTCTTCCAACCTTGCCTCTCCCTCTTACATTAAGCTTGCATAAACTCACCAGACTTTCTCCTATGTCTTGACATATGAGTTTAGATTTTGTAAGGTGACCTTAAAATAGCTTTAAAAGTATTATAATATGCATTCTAATGTACTTTAGATAAAATAGATTTTAGTTGACATTTGAAGCTTGCATTTTTCCCTACACTGAAAGAAAGTTATTAATAATTATGCAACAACATAACATATACTTCCAGCTTTTATGGTTTTAAGAATATTTGCCAAAACTGGGAAAAATTCACTCATTAACTTAACAGGCAGCTCATTTTGAGCCTTCTCTTCTGAAGGTATCACCGAATGAAGAACTTGTCTAACTATTTTTCTAAACACAGTACTAGAAAAATATTACGCCGTATGTAAGTAGAAGTAGACATTTAAATTTATATTGCCGTATTTTTGGTTGAACTTCAAGTAGATTATTTTTTTCATAGGAAAAATAGATAAACCTAAAGATGTTAAAATAGAAAAATCTTGAACAGAGTGAACATAATTTCCTTATGACAGATTTTCTTTATGGTATTTATTCTCATAACAAGACACACAAGTGAAAATAAAACTGCTATTAGACGGCAAAATTAAGAGTTTGGTCTCAGAAAAATAATTTTTAAAAAATTTTCGTGAAGTATTACAATATCAGTTAACATAAATTAATGTGTTTAACAATAAAATACTTTTTTTCAGTGATTATCTACCAAGTGACTTTGTGAAATTATTTTCATATGCTAAGAATTTATGTTGAAAATACATTATCCATGTGCAGCTGTTGAAAGATAGAGTATCAGTCCCACTGAGGTTTAAATATCAGATGAGGATTAGTCTTTGCATGTAACTGTGATACACTTTGGTTTTAGCAACTGCTCATTTGGCCTCAGGTTCTTTTGAGAAAGATTATGGCAAACAGATGCTTCTGTTGGTTTATAATATCCACTCAAAGCAGTCAAGCTGATACTGGATTTAAGGTAATATACACAATTGCACTTATTCACAAACACACAAAAAAACGCATACGCTATACACACATATGAACATGTATGTATGGACACCACACACACAATAGATACCTATAAACCTATACATATACTCTTTTCCTACTTTGTTAGTTTCAGGGAATTTTATGTTGATTTCAAAGGATTAATTGGAGTCATAGGTATCCATATATAGCTAAACAGAAAAATACATATTTCTGAGGGAAGCAAGTAGGAGGGGAAAGTTTAGAGCAGTTTTACTTGGAGGTCTAGATTTTAAATAAAAAGTGTGTCATGACTTCAATTATTTTAATGGAACTGCATATCTTATTTATTAACATTGGTGTTAACTGTATTTGCAACACATACCATAAACATTAAAAACAATGTTAGTGTAAATTGTTTTATGAGTTTGTGTGAATATTACTGGTAATAATAATTGGTTGTATTAGTTCCTATCCTTCGTAATTTCCTGAAGGGGGTTCTGCAAAAATAATAGTCACTTACAAAAGACCTGCCCCTTTGGCTCTCCTGTATTTGTTACTATGCAGAACTGTTTCTGAGTTAGCAGGGGTAAGTTTAGGCAGTGTGTTTCATTTTTCCTTGGTCCACCTGCACATGTGATTTAACTAGAACTCTGTTCGTCAAGCACTTAAAGTAAAAAGTGGCCGGTTCATATTCTGTTGCCCCCCTCAAAAGGAACCTGGACCAGTCTGTCAATACCCAACTCCCCTGTCTCTACTCCAGAGAAGACCCCTTCTCTGCACCTTCCTGACAAGCACAGAGGATTTTAGAATTTAAGGAAGGCCAAGATGACAGATTAACTCCTCCTTCTGAAAAGTCCCACCCTTCTCCATCCCTCCTCACCATCATTATACTCTAAGAATTACCATTAAAGTAGCCTAAGGGACTCCTATGAAGAAAAGAAAGTGTAAGAATTGATTACATTTCCCCTCAGATGGCCTCAAAGGTTATCTCATTGTGTCTTCTATAGCCCAACTCCAGAAATGTAAACCGCGAAGAGACTGAGTTTAACTAAAGAGAACATGATTATATCACACTAAGTGAAATGATTAACATTCAAATTTAGTTAGGGTGTTTTTTATACTCCTCCCTGTTAGCTCCAAAGGAAAAGCAGATAAACTATAAAGAAATAAACTACATTTTTCTTTTTTCTTTGAGTAAATAAGTGGAGTGTTACTAAATTTGTGAGCCTCTTACATAGCAAATGAGAAACTGGAACAAAATATTAACAATATCTGTAATAAATGATAACAGCCTTAATCCATAAAGAGTTATTATAAATAAAAATTGGCAAAGTATGTAAACAGGCAGTTCATAAAAAAGTAAGTAAAAGGGGATGATACATACATATGAAGACTTCCTTTTCTGTAGCAAGAGAAATACTCATTAAGATGAAATGCTATTTTTCACCTTTCAAACTTATAGTCACTTAAAACCTGAAAATATCCTGTGCTGGGAAAGTGTAGGCAAGTGAATTTATCATAGTCAATTTTCTTTTAAGTCCATTTTTTCAGGTTTATAAATTTGTCTAGTATTCGGCATTTTTGTATTTATTTCCTATAAAAAATTTTCTTTAAATGTTTTACTTCTCTAGGAAAAGTTATATTCCTTTTACATACATAATATAATTCATCTATAATATAGATAAATAATATTCTTTTATAAATATATTATTCTTTAATAAATATAAATATACAAAGAATATAAATATTCTTTAATAAATGTCTTTAATATTTGATGATTCTCAGGAGAATTTTGTCTATTTTTTACTTTTTTGTATTCATTGATATTATGTTTCTTTTTCTTAATTTAAAAATGCTGTTGTTATAATTTTACAAATTCCCTTTTCTTTATATTTGTTGACAAGAATGGATTATTTCTCTGGTACAGTTTCCCACTAAATGGGTTTTGCTGCTAGCTCTCTCTTAATGTTACTGAACTTGTTTATCTAGCCTCTGTATTTCTTGTCAATTGGTAATTGGATCTGAAGTCTTGACCAGGTTTTACTCCTTTTTTCTCTTTTGGTTAGTTTCTGTATTATGTTCTGTTATGCACTTCTGACAGTAGGCCCGAATGTCTGGCCATCTCTCTGTTTTCATGCTGTTACCATCTGTTTATAATACTGCCCCAATATGTTAAATCATTAGGAATTTCATCATGGTAAAATTCTATTATTTCTTCTTTGTTTATATGTTACAACATTTTAAATAAAAAGACACTTCTCCTTATAAGCTAATTTTTAATCTCAAGTACCAGTTGCATAGAAAAAGCAAGAAAATGTTTAAACCTTTTTTTACTAGTTTCACAATTGTGCAGTTTCCCTAGAATCTTACAAATGAAGTTTCATTTATTTAATTTTTCTTCCTTTTAAAGTGTCATTATTTAATCATGGATTTAAACATTGTATGTGTCTCAACAGTGTTAAGTATATCTAAATACATGTATATGTATAAATGTATGTATGTATATATTTATATATAAGTATATTTTATATATTCTTATATAAATATATATTTAAATCTCTCAAATTTGGGGCAATTGACTCCTGAATCCTTTTGATATGAGTTTTTACAGTTTTATGATTTTTTAAATATATATATATAAATATAGATATATGTATATCTATATTTATATATATATATATATATATATATATTCCAAGCTCATCTTGTTTATTTCTTATCCCATACCTGGAATTAACAGTTTATTCAAGGAACCCTGGTTTCTTTTAGTGCAAATTAACATATACTATATTATTAGTTTCAGAAGTAAAATTGAGTGATTCATGAGTTGCATATAACATCCAGTACTCATTACTTCAAGTGCCCTCCTTAATGCCTTATCACACAATTACACCATCTCCCCTGGCCACCTCCTCCAGGGAACCTTCAGTTTGTTTCCTACAGTTAAGAGTCTCAAGATTTGTCTCCCCCTCTGATTTCATCTTATTTTATTATTCCCTCCCTTCCCTATGATCCTCTGTTTTATTTCTTAAATTCCACATATGAGGTGAAATCATATGATAATTGTCTTTCTCTGATTGATTTAATTCACTTAGCATAATACCCTCTAATTCCATGCTAGCTGTTGCAAATGGCAAGATTTAATTCTTTTTGATGGCTGAATAATATTTCATTGTATATATGTATACAACTTCTTTATCCATTCATCTGTCATTCAAGTCCTGGATGCACAGAAAACTCCCCTCAAAAATCAAGAAAAATAGGTCAAAACCTTGATGTATAATAGCAAAGCTTGCAAATTTCAAAGATAAAGAGAAAATTTTGAAAGCTGCTCAGGACAATAGGTCCTTAATCTACAAGGGTAGATATATAAGGCTGGCAGCAGACCTATCTACAGAGACCTGGCAGGCCAGAAATTATTGGCATGATATATTCAGTGTGCTAAATGGGAAAAATATGCAACCAAGAATACTTTATCCAACAAGGCTGTCATTCAGAATAGAAGGAGAGACACCTTCCAAGACTAACAAAAACTAAAGAATTTGTGAACACTAAACCAGCCCTGCAAGAAATATTAAAGGAGATCCTTTGAGAGGAGAGAGAGAACAAAAGTAACAAAGACTGGAAAGGAACAGAGACAATTTCAGAAACAATGACTTTACAGGCAGTACAATAGCACTAACTTCTTATCTTTCAATAATTACTCTGAATGAATGTTATTTAGGCACACACACACAAAAAAAGGAAAGGAAACTACCAAATCACTATTTGTGAATTAGTGTAACATTTACTTTTTATAAACTAACTAAAGCTTTACCAAAATATATCTACAGACCAACATCACCCCTGACATTTTCCAAAGAAGATATGTAACAACCTACAAGCACATGAAAAATTGCTCAATGTTATTAGTTATTAGGGAAATGCAAATCAAAACCATGATGAAATGACACATTGTACCTAGCAATGTAGCAGTAAAAAACAACATAAAGTAATGAAGATGGTGAGAGTGCAGAGAATACTGAAAACTCACATCTCACTAGTAGGAATGTAAAATGGTACAGCCACTGTGGAAAGAATTTGATAGTATCTCAAAAAGCTAAACACAGAATTACTATGTGACCTACCTTATCTACCCCTAAGTGAAAACCAAAATAATTTAAAGCAGGGACTGGAACAGATATTTGTACATCAATGTTCATAGTTCATGACAACATAATTCACAGTAGTCAAAAGATGCAAGCAACCCAAAGGTCCATCAATGGATGAATGGGTGAACAATATGGTTACACACCATGAACTATTATTCAGTCTTAAAGGGAATTAAATTCTGACACATACTACAAGATGGGTGAACTTTGAAGATATCATGCTATATGAAGTAAGCTAGACAAAAAATAAAAATATTGTATGACTCCATTCATAGGAATTATCTAGAATAGGAACACAGAAAGCAGTTAGAGTTAGCCAGGGTCTGAGGGGGAGTAGGTATGGGAATTTTTGTTTGAAGAGTACAAAATTCTTTATGGAATGAAAAGATAATTTTGGACATAGTGGTGACAGCTGAATAATAATGTGAGTGTAACTAATGCCACAAAATTAATACAAAAAAATTGTTATAATGAGAAAGAGAATAAGAATCTGAGAACCTGTTATAAAATAATTGCAAGTAAACATCAAATTTAACTCAGAAAGTACTAGAACACTATACAAAAAGAACTAACAAGAATTAGTTCGTTGCAATTAGTACTTTATTTTTTTAAAGATTTTCTTTTATTTGTCAGAGAGAGAGAGGAAGGGAGATTACAAGCAGGGGGAGAAGGAGAAGCCCACTTCCCACTAAGCAAGGAGCCAGATGCGGGGCCCAATCCCAGGACCCTGGGATCATGAATTAAGGTGAACACAGGCACTTAAGCTACTGAGCCACCCAGGTGTCCCATAATTAGTACTTTTTTTAAGTATTGCTTTCACTTATATATATTTTCCACTTACGTATAGTTTTACATATATATTTTATCTTTGTATGATATGACAGGGAACCAGTGTTACTTTTGCAAAAACAAAGTTATAGCAGAAGACATTAACATTTTAAATAAATACATCTTATTCTCTTGTTATTCACCATAATTTTGATCTTCCACAAATAATAGATTTTACTTTTATAAAAAGAAAAATAATAGTATGATCATTTAAAGTTCTAAAACTGATAACCTTTTTTTATTCTTTGTAAAACTTTAATTATAGCATATTTAGATTTTTTTAGTGAGTTTCAAACTTATTTTAATGTCTTATTTAAAATAGTTATATTGATTTTCAAAAAAAAAATCTTAAAAATTCTCTTTATAAAGCCCAAAACTCAAGTTGGTTGCTGTTCAGATTATCCTTCCTAGGTATTGCTGCTACTGCTAAGACTCAAATTTCTGTTATTTCTTCTCTTCCTACCACTACAGAAATGGTTGCAGACTTTTTCCCTCCTAGGATTCATCATTGGTAATCCAATTTCCTTAGTTTATCCATTTGGTCATAAAATTTCTTTTGTTCCAAAGATATAATTTGGCATATATTAGTTTTAAACCAACTATTTAATAAGAAAAATAATAAAAACTTTTTAATGAATTTTAATTTTTAAGAATTATTATTATACATTTCTTGCTTTTTTGCTTTGTTGTCAAATATTTATAAGACATTTTCACCTTTAATTTCAGCTTGTCCAAATTCAATTCTCATAGTGTGATGATGATAATATGACAAAAGTGAGATTATAATAATTCTTTACATTCCGTATTTACTCTACAATTAATTTAAAAGTATAGTTCACTAACAGTTGAGCTAATATTGTTAGAAATGTATTGTATATGGTAAAAAAATGTGTTAATTCTGAAGTCACCAACTTCTAATCAAATATAATTTGCAGTCATGATTTAAGATTATGCTTGAATTTATTTTTATATATTTATAAAAGCTGTTTTGAATGGTATTAATGAAAACATGATTAAACTATTCAAAAGTATTTTTAAAAGGCAGATATTAATCACATATCTATTGTATCTTTTTATTAAAACAGATCTAGAAAGATATGCATTGTATTGGTAGTAGTATTAAAATTGCTAAATTTTCAAGTAAAATAATTCTTCACAATTCTATAGAATTTAAATGTTTCTTTCCACCTCTCTTTAATGGCAGTCTTTGTTAATACAAAATTTTTTTCCTCAAATTCCATAATACTTTCAGTATGTTCAAAATAACCTCTCCAATATTTATTATATTTTTGGACCATTTATAAAGTGTAAAGTAATGACTTGATAGAAATATAATTTTAGCATATCACCAATTGTAAAGGTCTTATAACAGTCACAATTTGAATGGACACAATAGTTGTAAAATTAAATCTTAACAACATGACACATTCAGCAATATTTTTAGAGGCTATACTTGAAAACCAAAGGTTAAACATTTAATCGTCTGTTTTTATATTTGCTAAAAAACATAGAACTACTTCTGAAACTTACATTCCATCATAACGAATAGGCTTTGATATGTTCAAGTGTCCCCCAAAAATAATAATAGTAGAAATTGTATGCTATGGTCATTTTCGTTCTCCTACATTTTAAAAAAATGCTATCATTGGGTACAAATTTTCTTTCCTTTGGTTGAAAGTTCTGCTTAGTTTTTTAAGGCCCAAAGTAATTGCTATTTTATCTCAAAAAAGTCTTCTCTTTCCGCAAGAACCAAAGAGATGGTCCCTCTTCTCTGGTCCAAAATCTCTCTAAATATGCATCTATTATTGTATTTATCACATTAAATTTCAAGTTAAGCATGCATATCTTTGCCTTCTCCTCCTAGCTCTAAACTGAAAGAAGGAAAAAATGTTTTTTAACTCTACAACCTTAACATTTAAGAAAGGAGAGGCATCCCCAAATATTTATTGATTGAATGGACACATTTTTAAAAAATGTTTTTAAAGATTTACTTATTCATATGAGAGAGAGAGAGAGACAGAAAGAGAGAGCACAAGCAGGGGGAGAAGCAGAGGCAGAGGGAGAAGGAGACTGCCTGCTGAGCTGGGAGCCCAACCTGTGGCTCAATCCCCAGGACCTGGAGATCATGACCTGAGCCGAAGGCAGATGCTTAACCATCTGAACCACCCAGGGGCCCCTTGAATGAAGGCTTTAAATAAGGTCCAGGTCTAAGGCCTATCATTTGCTATCATATATTAATATACTCCTTAAAATGAAATAACATGAATATGTAAATATGAATATGTAAATATGAATTTACAAGTGAAATATGGTAATCTGGAGGTCAGTTTACCATTGAAGCTATCTACAGTAGACACAGGCCCTTTTCAACCTCTTTACTAGATTAAGTAAGCTAGTAAAATAAAAATTCTTAAAACCCATTTGGAAACACAAGAGAAAAAGAAACAAAACCACACATGTAGATTCTACAGATTATCCTGGAAGCTATATCTTTTTTTATAAGGTTTATTATTTTTTTCTAAAGATTTTATTTATTTATTTGTCAGAGAGAGTGAGCACAGGCAGACAGAGAGGCAGGCAGAGGCAGAGGGAGAAGCAGGCTCCCTGCTGAGCAAGGAACCCGAGTGGGACTCGATCCCAGGACCCTGGGATCATGACCTGAGCCGAAGGCAGCCGCTTAACCAACTGAGCCACCCAGGCGTCCCTATAAGGTTTATTTTTGTCTGATGAGATAGTGAGGCTTTTAGAATTGTCAAATAACAAGGAATCCATCTTGTCCAGCTTTTATGTGCCAGGTTGTATAAACTTGCATGCACCAGCTTGGTTTGACTCCAGCAGCACCTCTTGTCTGATTCTTTTCTTAGGGGTGGGTGGCTGGAATCCTGAAGAGCCCTTATCTCTGCACTTACCAGTAAAGAGACTGGACTTGTTTTCAATCCCTTTGCTTAAAGATTTCTATCAGTTCTAAGTTCAGTCTATAACAGTAGCAATATTTCCAGAATGCACATGGGCAAACGTTTTCAAAGTGTAAGGCAGTCATCACCTTCTAGAAAAATCCCTGCATCCTTCAGTGCCCCACAGTTACAATCCCAGTAATGCCTTTACAAGTTGGTCTCTGCTAGTGCCTCTTTGAGCAGCAAAGTTGTTACTCAACTTCTTCAAAAAGAACAGTTTAAGAAACTTAGCCAAAATCCTTAAAACAGTTTCCTCAGGTGAGAGGAACGACTGTGGTGGAGAGAAATCGAGATTTTCTTTAGGAAATGCTCTTAAGAATTATTATATTTGTGTTTTTATTATAGCAATAATGTGTATGCACAGTAGAATTAACAGCAAACTTCATTTTCTTCAATCTCGTCTAAATGTGAATCAGTAGAATGTATTAATAGTATTAGTTCAATTTTCAATGATTAATGGAATTATTCTCGTTGGTTATTTTAAAAATCATAGCATTAAAATTTATTTTCAAAACATTGCTGCAATTTTACAACCATAAAACCTATCATTAGTAGTAAATGTAACAGCACAAACCTGTAAACATATGTCATTCTTGGCAGAAGTTTGTTTTTATTACGTGAGGCCCAGAGGCACACTATATTTTTAATGTTGGAATCAATTTCTCTCAATACTCTCTTTGTAAACCATGGCATGTTTTCTCTTAAGGCATTTAACATAGTCTGCCTTGGATTATGGTTATATACATATATTTTTCTACCATGTTAAATTTTGTCCTCCTTCAAGACATTATTTATTTTTAGAGTTCTACTGCAAACACTATACAGTAAAGGACAACAGAAGTGTTTAAAGGGACTAGATTAAACCAAGTCTGTATCTCTGTACCTAATATCCCTGAACCGGCCCCTTCAACCAATTTGTATCAAGTGTGAGACTAACCAGTGACCATTACAAAAGATACTATGTGACACACTGCAAACCCCTTAGACAAAATCATTACTACATGCAACTTCATTCTAAATGGAGTGTTTTACACATTTGCAGAGATTACTGTTCTAAAGCTTGATTCTATTGTACATCTGTTCCATAATAGCACTTGGTTGTTTTCATGTTTTCTTGCTCTATTTCTAGTTCTCTGCTACAGCCCAAGAATATCTTCTAGTGTCTGCTATGTGACTATAACTTGATAACATAATAACTCTAAAGACTCATTGTCTAATAATGGCCATTGACTGAAATTCTGGGCTATGTGAAATAGTTTACATACGGATTTCAAAATCCTGAAATGTCTGCATATCCTTTACATGAAAAATAAATGTTGGAGATTTTTAACTGCCATGTCATGAGTAAAAATAACCATATCAATAGGTATCCGTATTTGTGGTCACTTTTTGAAGAATAAGATTTGTCTCTGGATGGCAATTTCATTCCTTAATCGTGGTGACACTAACATGAATCTGATACCAATGTGTTTGATTTGCCCAAAGTCAGCTTGGCTGTGTTCCATGCCCAGTTCAACACCAGTCAGCTAGGTCCTAATTCTGTACTGGGGGGATAAACAACAAGGTAACATACATGAACCAAACAAACAAAAACGTGTTGGGGAAAAAAAAAAAAAAACTGTTAGGTAAAAATATATATTGCAAGTCTACTGATGGATAATAGATATTCATTCCTCTATCATTAAAAATGTCCCAATATAAGTTTTTCCTTTAAAGTATACCTTAAGAGGGACGCCTGGATGGCTCAGTTGGTTAGGCGGCTGCCTTCACCTCAGGTCATGATCCCAGCGTCCTGGGATCGAGTCCCACATCTGGCTCCGTGCTCAGCAGGGAGCCTGCTTCTCCCTCTGCCTCTGCCTGCCACTCTGTCTGCTTGTGCTCATTCTCACTCCTCTCACTCTCTCTGACAAATAAATAAATAAAATCTTTTAAAAAAAAATAAAGTATACCTTAAGAGATGTTTAAGCGTTCTTTTTGTTATTCTTCATCTTCGTATGGCATATATTTTTTCACATTTTTAATTTCATCTACTTATGTCACTGAATCTAAATTTTCTCTTTTAATTTTTAATCTGATAAAATAGAAAAATACTGAAGCATTATGAACAGAGCACTGACATAATTTGTCTTATAATTTAAAAAGATCACTAATGGTTGAGTTGTAGAGTTAGTATAAGGGTGGATGAATGGTATTAAGCATTTGGCACAAAACCCATGGAACTACAACACAAAGATTGATCACTAATATAAACTATGTAATTCAGTTAATAATAATGTAGCAATATTTGTTCATCAATTGTAACAATGCACCAATGCAAGATATTAATAAAAGAAGACAGAGGGTGAAAAAAATCAGGTAGAAATGTTCTACTTTCTTCCTAATTTTCCTATATATCTGGAACTTGTTCTCAAAAGTAAAGTCTACTAATTAAAAAAATAGATTGCTATAAATGTCCCTTATTCATTCTATCCTCATCAATTAACATTACTTAAGAATTTCTTAAGTAATTGGGTCTGTTGCGAAAGACAGCCACATTTTTGAATTACGTATTTTCAAGCCAATGATTCCCTTAGCATCAATGATCATTAAACAATCATTGAAAATCAACATATTCAATTGTGCTTATTAAATGGAAAAGCTATGTATATGTAAACCTTAATTCGAAGACCTACATTTTTCATTAGCTGTATTTGCACATATATGCTCAAGAAGAACTCAAGAACTCAGAACTGTTAGAGAATCCTACCTTAACTAAGAAATTTTAAAGTGTTAGGTCCTGCCTCAGTGTAAACTTATATCCCAACACACTAAAATGTAAATTAGAGTAATCATGGCAGATATCTTTTATATTTAAGAACAGTAAAATATTTTCTGAATACACACAATTTATCTTTCATTTTAAGTGCAATAATTCATTTCCTGTGCAGATGATATATTTGTATTATAGTTTTTTTTTAGGGTAGAATATTTTTTAGGATAGAATATTTCTTTTACTCTTTATTAATGAGATTTCTGGGGCAACTTTTACCAAAATATGTTCTTTTTTATGTAAAAAGAATGTGTTAAAATAAGTTGGTAAAATGAGTTAGAGAATCACTGAATAGTAAATTCTCTCACAGAGTTTCAATTGCACATTAGTGTTTTAAAGACTGTAAGCGATCTTGTACTAAAGAAAGTTCTTTACTTTAACTCAGCATTTCCAAACTTGACTGCAGTACACTTTTTTTCTCACTGCAGAACACTTTTACCGTCTCCAGGTGATGTTTCCACAGGAATCATAAAGGACACATTCTGTTCTTATTTAAACCCCTTGTTTTATAATTGGGGATATTTAGGACCCAGATTCGTCAGATAATAACCCCAAAACATATAGCAAGCTAGTGACAAAAATGAAATAACAAATAAAATCCAAAGATTTCTAACCTGTATCATTTTCTACTATATCACAGTGTTTTTCTTTATTGAAAAAGATGTGCAATCCCCCAACATGAGCAATTTGAAGGATATCTATCTAAACATCATCATATCTTCTTTTAAAGACAATTTATATGTGTGTAAATTAATCCATATATTAAATTTTCATATGTATATATATGAATCTTATATGTGTGCAATGTACATGAATATTTTGTTTATTACTTTACACCTAAACAAGAATTGAGAAAGAACAGTGGTATGTATACAAATTCCCATATGTGAAGGGGTTATTTTATTTTATTTTTTAAAGACTTCATTTATTTATTTGACAGAGAGAGAGAGAGATTAAGTAGGTAGAAAGGCAGGCAGAGGGAGAGGGAGAGCAAGGAGCCCGATGCTGCGGGGCTGGATCCCAGGACCGTGGGATCATGACCTAAGCAAAAGGCAGAGGCTTAACTGACTGAGCTACCCAGGTACCCCTTGAGGGGGTCATTTTAAACACTCTAAGGTTGGCTGTTATGTAACAGGGAAATAGCTCTATGGAGTACAGAAACAGTGTCTCTGGAGTGTGCTGGATTATGTCATTAAAACATTGGGAACAAAGCTCAAGCTGACATTATTGATTCATTCAATGTGTCAGATATTAATTCCATCAACTATAAACTTAGAGGATAGTAAACAGAATAGAAGTAGAACAAAGACGGAGACACATGGCTAAGAAAGTGGCTTTCCTTTTCAGTTCAGTAGCCAAATTCAGCACTATTCAGCAAGTCGTTCCAAATATCAGATAAAATTATGGACCTTGGTCCATTCTCAAATCTTCTTACATTTGTAACTGTCCTGATTTTCCTGGCAAATATAATGTAATTCACATAATTGCAGGTGAATAAAAGACTATTTCCCCAAAAGAGAAAATTTTAGCCTTGTCTCCTCATTCCTTTTGAGAGAAATAGAAAGCATTTTAACAATCCAAAATACATTTTTAATATGAAATAGGAAACTGGTTTAATATTAAATCATTTTCTTTCTTATGAAACTTGTATTTTCTTTACTTGTGACTTTAGCATAAACTATACAAACAAGGAAATTCTGAGTCACTGAAATGCTTGATTGAACATTTAATATTCTCTCATATATGAATTATAATTGGACCTGTGTTTCTGTCCAAAGGGGAAATCCATTTTTAGCTTGGTCCACAACGTGTAAGTTATTCCTGTCAGAAAAACACATCCAAAAAGACTCCTATCACCACACTTGTGTGGTTAGAATGCTGAGCAGAATCATCTGGGCCAGAGACACAGACAGAAATGCCAATTAAGTGTGGCCATGAAAAGAGAAAGGAATGTCCTTCCTTGCATAATAACCACTGCAGGATATATTTTGTGGGCCTCACTGGAGAAAACATCTGTTGTTAGAAAAACAGCTAATAAAGACAATGATGTTTAAAATCTGAACATTGATATTCAGTACGTGGAGACTGAAAAGACATTGTACAGTCAAAACAGTACCAGAGGCATTCATTTTCTATTGCTGCATAGAGATTATCATGATGTAGCTTAAATGTAGCTTAAAACACCACAAATTTATGATTTCCTAGTTTCTGTGATCAGAACATGGATTAGATGGGTTCTCTGTCCAGGGTCTCATCAGACTGAAATCAAGATGTCAACTGTGGTTATGGTCTCACCTGTGGCTTAGTGTCCTCTTCCAAGGTAAGCTCAGAATTGGAACTGGTTATTGGTAGAATTTAGTTCCTGTGGTATAGGAATGAGGTATGTGTTTTCTTACTGGTTGTTGGCCAGGACTGTTCTCAGGACTGTTCTCAGCTCTTAGAGACCATTGTGAGATCCTAGCCATGTAGCCCTCTAATGCAGTTAACTTTATTAAGGTCAGCAGAAAAATCTTTCTTCAATACACACGTTAGTGTCTTTAAAAATGCAAAATTAAATGTAATCCTGGGATTGACTATTCTATTATCTTTGTTATGTGATATAATACAACCAAAGGAGAAAATGCTCCATCATAGTCACAAGTCCCATCCAGCCTTGAGGGAAAAAGAATGTATAGCATGAGTACATCAGGGTCATGGAGACCATCTTAGAATTCCACCTACTTCATAACAACCTTCCATTTACAATAGGCTGGAATTAAAAAAAAAAAAAAAAAGCCTGAGAACATAGAAATGGTTCAGTGAAATCTATAAAATTCAACATAGGTAGGATGAAAATAGTACCGTCACCCAAATGCAAATAATGGAAAATGTAGGCTTTCAAATTAAAGTTTGCTTCATCTCTCATCAAAGACTTAACAGCTCTCTCTGTAGATACCTTTTCCTTTTATAAAATGTGTATTTCTTACTTAAAAATTTTACATATATTGAACATTTAAATATTTTTTAAAAAGGTACTGGTATTCAAAGTAAAAGTCTTCTTTATATAATTTTGAGTGTATCATTTGTAATTAGTAGGATTCCATACTGTTCATTCAATTTTTCCTGAGTAGTAATTTTGTTTTCCTAAAGTCTGACCAAGAACTTTCATGTTTCATCACCTTAACTGACTCTAAACAGGTTTCTTTCTAACTATAGGCTCCTGATCTCTCTTTTCTTAGAGCATTTACTTAGAAAACTTGCAATTATAAATTATTTCTTTGCCCTTCTGAGATATAAACCCTCCATAACCCAGAAAATGCCTTCCTCAAGAAGTGGGAGCCATCCTTTGAAACATAATCATCAAAGGAGATATCATTCCTATTTTCCAGTTTCTGTGGGACAGTAGGAACCTAATTTCAATAAGAGACAATTAACAAACACAGATGGTCTAATCACATTCACCAACCTCCTTCCTAATGTCCTTCAGTACTTTTCCATTAGTTCACTCCAATGTTTAAAAACTCTCTGATTTTTTTGTTTCAGCAGAATTGAATTCAGTCACCCTCCCCTATTGCAGTAGTCTTGACTCTTATTGCAATAGTGTTGAATAAAGTCTTCTTTGCAGATTTTAAAAAGTGTCCAGTGCAATAAGATGGATAGAGCCAGAGAGTATAATGCTAAGCAAAATAAGTCAGTCAGGGAAAGACAAATACCATATGATCTTACTCATGTGTAGAATTTAAGAAACGAAACAAATGAGCAAAAGGGGGAAAAAAGAGAGAGAGGCAAACCAAGAAACACATTCTTACCTATAGAGAACAAACTGATGGTTACCAGAAAGGATGTGGGTGGGGGATGGGTGAAATAGGTGATGGGAGTTAAAGAGTATACTTATCATGATGCAAATAATAATAAAAATAAACTAATAAAAATAAACAACAAAATAAATAAATAATAAAATAAAAAATAAACTATTTCTCTTCCAAGTCTCTAAGTAATCATGAAAACTACTGTTACTGTACAAGACGGACCTCAAATGACTATTTTATGTGGATTTTTTTGATATCCAGAAAAGATATGTAATGTATAAAGGGAGGACCCTATAAAAACAGTTACCTCAGGAAGGATTATTTGTATCCGGTGGTGCTATATAGCACATTGTTAGCTACACAATCTGTACTCATATGAATGATTACAAAGCAGTATCTACAAGTTGTCTATTCTCACATTAGGCAACCAGCAAATAGTCTTATGGTATTATGGACTATGTAGCAAAAAAATGTGGTTAATGGAAAACATCATCTTTGACTAAGATTTACTTCATTTTTCATAATAAGCTAAAAAAACATACAATAAACCTTGCTTTTTTCATCTTACAAATTCTAAATATGCTATAACTTGTACACTTAATTTTTACTGATTAAAATGATATAAATGTATTTATGCTAATGATGTTAGATGAGCAAAATAAAGAGCAGGAGGTTGTTTTGAAACATGAAAAGCTTTATTACTTTGTTTCAGGTTTCCTCATATTTAGCCTTATAGAAGTTTTGGGTTGGAAAAGTCCTTAATCTGAGGGCCTTTTTCTTCTGCATTGCAGGATTATTAACAGCATCCCTAGTCTCTGCCCACTGGGTAATAGTAGCACACACACTCCCAGTTGTCACAACCAAAAATATCCTCCGACATCAGCAAGTTGTCTCTCACTACATAAGGGGAAGGGGGACAAAAACCACTCCTTGACTGAGAACCACTGCTTGTTAGATTAACAACTAAAAACATCGCTATTGGGGCACCTGGGTGGCTCAGTGGGTTAAGCCTCTGCCTTTGGCTCAGGTCATGATCTCAGGGTCCTTGATCAAGCCCCGCATTGAGTCCCACAATGGGCTCTCTGCTCAGCAAGGAGCCTGCTTCCCTCCCTCTCCCTCTCTGCCTGCCTCTCTGCCTACTTGTGCTCTCTCTCTCTCTCTCTGTCAAATAAATAAAAAGACATTGTTCTCAATATAATATAGTTGGAACTTATTAAACCTTTGAAACATGAACCAACTAACTCTTTTCCTTACATTGGGAATTGTAACAAAAGCAGAAAATCTTTATTTGACCTTTATTCACCCACTGATCTCTTGGCATGCCTGGTTTAAGATGAGAACATCCAAACTACTATCAAAAGTAACCTGACACTGCTGTTTGTTGGGTCTCTTGGGTATGCAGCTTTAAGAATAATGGAAAGATAATTTAACCTTTCAGACTAATCCATATAGGGAAAACCAGACAGCACTATCTCCATAAAGGAAACCAGTTTAGAATTTAGGAATTGAAATTGATTCTTTGTAGGCTCTCAATTTAGTTACTTCCTCCGTGAACCTCAAGCCAACAGTGTAAAGTAAAATCCACCAGGGGGCAATGGTGCCTTACTGTGGTACCTAAAAGAAAATGAGGTACCTTCAGATCAGAATATATCCAAGTGAAAGTAGTAATATGGTGGTGCTTCACTTATACTACATAAAAAAAGCATTTGTTGAATACTATATTACATCATCCTTCAAAACTCAGCCCAAATATCAACTCTTCCAAGAAGTTTCCTCTAATCTAAAATTTGAATTGGTTCACCCACTTCTATACTATAATAAAACTCTGCATTCTTCTGACATAGCGTTTGTAATATGTTGTAAAGGCTTATTCGTCACTGACTTTTTAAAAAATTTTATTTCATTTTATTTTTTTCCAGTGTTCCAAAATGTCACTGACTTTTATTACATTGGAAACACATTTAAGAGTTAAGATTGTGACCTATTTGACTTTATATTCCCAGTAAATAGATTGATACCCAAGTGCAGTCACTTTTTGAGGACTGAAAATGTTAATCATCGAAATAAAACATTTAATCAAAGTAGCACTCTTTATCAAAATAATAAATTAAAGCATACAGACTATAGAGAGGCTGAAATATAAAATTCGTTAGGAAACAATCTAATAAAGTCATAACATTCTGCTGTATTTGATAGACTGGTATTTATTTGCTTATTCTAAAGTGAGTTTTCAAATTCCCTTTTCTTCATACCCACCTCTCACTTTCACCTTGTTTAGTATCCATAAAATTGAAATCAAAGGACAAAAGGTTTCTCTTCTTTTTTTTTAGTTAAGACTCCAAAGTTTTATTTCCCAAACAGAAAGTATTATCTGAGTATATCTACCCTTAATGTGTCATATACCATTCTATCACTGCATTACATTTACTAGCAATGAATAAAACTCTGTAAAGTAGTAGCTATAAAGTTTATTTAAAGTACAAGTTGTTTATTTTTTTTTCTTGGTGGAAAAAAAGCCCCTTTAAGTGTTAAATGTTCATAGTAAAAAAAAAAAAAAAAAAGGGAAAAAGAAAAAAACCTCAGAACTTTCAGGCATAAAAGGTATGACTATAAAAGATTTGTTGAAGTGAGTGATTTAATGATGTCACTAACAGAAACGTTTCTTCATAACTGGGTGCTAGGTATTTGTATTGATGTAAAGCTCAGCCCATGAACTTAAAAAGTTGAGGCATGAAGTCATAATTTATTAAAACCTTCATGTGCCAGGAAATGTGATGGATAATCCACTCTCCAAAAGCATGTGAATTATATGAAACCCTTTTCTAGTAGACAGACTTCTGCTGAATTCACATGAATACTCCTTATGTATATTTAATAGAAAAGCAGGTTGCCTCACACAGATATTCTCTGAACAGAGATAAAATGAATAGAGCAATAACAGAATGAAAGATAGCTGTCCCACAGAGTTGACTACAAAGAGATCTATAATGATAAGGGAAGAACAGAATACAATGAGGGAATCTAATTAAGGCAGAGGCAATAAAAGAATAAGTTTAAAAAGCTGGACAGATATTTAAGATAAAATGACAAATAACTTCTGACATACTGAAACAGGAAAACTAGAAAAATATATTCCTTTATGCTGCCAGAGATTGACCAGCAAATTTTTGCCAGAGTCCAAAAGTGTTAGCTCTAGAACAACTGAGCTGGAGTGTTGTTTCCTCAAACACTAGACGACCTAGGAAGAGATCTATTATAGCACTAGAGTAAAAAAAGATAAATATCAGTAAGAGAATAGCCATCAGATGTTCAAAAGAAACTCATAGTTATGTAGTATAATAAAATTTATATTTTATCTTAAAATTTTCTTTTCAGTAAGGCTGAGAAGATTTTCTAAGGAGAAGGGAGATTATTAAAATATCAAGGGTGAGGTTTTATTTTTAGAATAAAAGTTTAACAAGGAGATCTCCCATAAACCCCTTGGGTGGGGGCACCTGGGTGGCTCATTCAACCGGTTAAGAGTTTGCCTTTGGCTCAGGTCATGACTGACTGGGAATCCAGCTCTGCATCAGGCTCCCTGCTCAGCAGGACGTCTGATTCTCCCTCTACCCTTCACCCCACTCATTCTCTCTTCTCTCTCTCAAATAAATAAATACAGTGTTTAAAAAAAAAAAATACAAGCAACAACAACAACCCTTGGGTGAACAGCAGGTATGGTCTTCAGATACTCAACTTTTTCTAGGAGTATTATTGCCAATATTATCATACATAAAACATATCAGAAGATGTATCAGAAATGATTACCAGTCAATTGCACATTTTTAAATTTACCTCACTCTAGTTAAACTGCTTTGAAGCCATTCCTTCCTAGTGGGCAGAGAATTAAACCCCTCTAATGTTCAGGAGAGAGTGGAATTTCCTCCCTAGCTAGGACAGATCAATAGTTTCAGGGTTCTTGAGCAGTCCTAATGATTCAAAAAAGACACCTGGCGTTAGTCCAGCCTGATCCAACTGTGATGCTCAGCTTCCGAATGCAAGTATTTTTGGCAAGGTTGGTTGTGTACATGCTCAGGGGTCTTCGCCTAGGTGGACCTCCACTCTGTTGGCAGACTTCCCTCACCATACCTTGTAGGCATTCTCATTTCCAGTACATCCACATCCACAACATTAGGACAAATTCTGAAAATACTAAATACTTTATTCTCCTTGGTAAACACCTACCCAAAACATAAATGAATAAAAATGTGGCAACTTTCATTTGAGTATCTGACCATTTCTATTTGGGGGCCCTAAAATTTTAAATGAAACAAAACAATAGCTATTAATGATTTACCAAGCTTAGACAGACTCAGAACACAAAGCCTACCTTCCAAGAATGAAGAAAATAGGATTCCTCTTATTCTTTCTATAGAAATAATAAGATCAAACTCAATTTTATTATGCTATATTTTAACCTACCACAAGGTCTATCTGTAACTGAATCTGAAAACAAATTATAAATTGAGCTTTTAAAAAGACATTTACTTACTACCTGAAACTTTTAGATATTTATGTATAAATGTCAAAATTTAACATTATGATATTTGTTAGATTGACTCTTTTGCACTGGCAGACTCTGAGAAAAAAGGAGAGACCTTATAAACAGTAATTCATTGAAGATTGATAATAATCCAGATAGACTCAGAAACTAATTAGCTTTACACAATATAATTTTACACAATATAATTTTTGTGTAGGACTGAATATTATAATAATAATAATAATAATAATATAATAATACTTCTATAACAGCAAAATCTGAAAATGACATACATGTCCAAACTTTGGTTAAAATTTAAATATGTTATTAGTAAAAGCTATATTTTTAAAATATTCACCTATAAAAAATTATGTTCAAAAATATTCACTCTGTAGAAAAAAATTAGAAAGCCTATACTTTAATGTATTTCAAAGATACATGAGAACTAGCTCAGGCACTCATTACATACTTAGCTAATACAAGTGCCTCCATCATAGTAGTCCTACCCTATCTCCGAGCTCACTGTTAATTATTTAAAGAGCAAAAATTAAAATGTGATGACAACATTTACTATTAAATGGCAATCATGATTCAATTAAAAACACTCCCACCCCTGGAAAGAAAATTGGTCACAATCACATCTAGTGCATTATAGGTACCAAATATAAAGGCATTAATTGGGGTGCCTGGTGGCTGAGTTGGTTAAGTGTCCACCTTCGACTCAGGTCATGATCCCAGGGTCCTGGTATTGAGTCCTGCCCCAGCCTCCCTGCCAGGGAGCCTGCTTCTCCCTCTCCCTCTGCCTGTCACTGCCCCCCTGCTTGGGCTCTCTCTCTCTCTTTCTCTGTCAAATAAATAAATAAAACCTTTTTTTAAAAGCTGTTAATTATTTTGAATAAATGAATGTTCAATTTTGGTATATAATTTTATATCACATCAGACTTTTCATCTATTATTTTACTTTGAAATAGGACCAGTAGATGAAGCTGCTATTTATAAGGATGGCCAAATATCAGAACAGACTTTTTTATATTACCTTTTGGTCTATAAAATGATTTTAGTGATTAATAGGAAAGGCTATAAATATTGAATAAATGTTCGTGGCCAATAAAATGACCCATACTCTGAAAGGATATAAGGAGAATGAAATTTATTCATACTCTTAAAAAATATTTAATGTTTACATATTTTAATCTCCATTCTGCCAATCTTTGATCAGAACTGATAACTCAAGAAACAAAATGAAACAAAATTTTTCTTTCATATATGACCTAATAACAGATGAAGAAGGCAGATGCATGCAAGGAAAAAGTAGATAGTGACATCTGGACTGTCTTAGAATGGAGAGGAGAGGGTTTCCTTGTCTGCATTCAACTACATTACATTCCAGGTATGTGTCTTAAAATTTTAACACATTAGTAAATGTTTATGCATCTAAAACTGGATAGTAGAAAAAGTTATAGAGTGTGCCTATATATTTTAAAAATAAATAAGTTGTCATAACTGAGGAAAAACAGACTTGCTCCAAAAAAAACAGATGCAAAAACATATGGAGAGTGGGAAAAAAATACTGATAGGTCAGACTAACACCAATTATTTTAATAAAAAGTAAATTTTTTATTCTTAGTTTTGATTATGAAAGCAAAATATAGTTTTCCTAACTTTAAGGAAAATTGACTAGCTCTGTGGTTATGTGCACAGACGACAACTGGACAGACACATTAAAAGATAATTTTGGGGACCAATGTGCTTTACAAGTTTTAATGCTATCATTCTCCAAGGAGCTAGAGGCCCAGAACTAATGTGGGTATGGAAGTCAGCAAACTGAAGGCTGCCACAGAACGGTTGATATAGAGGCACTGGAGAAGTCCTGGGTGGAAGTTTACAATAGATCCAAAAGACGGACTAAAGAAAGGAGGTAGGAGGTGCCTGGCTGGTTCAATCAGTAAAGCATCTGACCCTTGATTTCACAGTTGTGAGTTGAAGCCCCATGTTGAGGGTAGAATTTACTAAAAAAAAGAAGGAGGAGAAGGAAAAGGAGAAGAAAAAAGAAGAAGAGGAGGGGGAGGGGGAAGGGGGGAGGAGAAGGAGAAGAAAGGAGGCAGGTGATTTTACGAGGAATATAAAATCAACCATTGATGTTTGGTTTTTTCTTAAAGATTTTATGTATTTATTTGTCATATTGAGAGGGAGCAAGAATAAACAAGAGGAGCAGCAGGCAGAGGAAGAAGCATGCTCCCCTCTGAGCAGGGAGTCCGATGTGGGACTCAGATCCCAAAACTCTGGGATCATGACCTGAGGGGAAGGCAGATGCTTGACTGCCTGAGTCACCCAAGCATCCCCAACCATTGTGAGAGTATGTGTATTATTCCATTCTTATTAGTGATTGACGCAGGATAAATTAATCAAATTACAAGACCGAGTTGCTCTGTATCCCGTACAGCCAACAGATTATCTCTGAAATGGCTATTTCTTAACAGAGCTTCTGAGTTGCTTTGTACTGGCCAACTAGGAAAGATGAAAGTACCTGGGACAGGAGAGAGATAGGGATCATTAACAATGACCATACCCTTCAAATTTCACTTTCCCTTTCACAAAGTCAGTATTTTCTCCCGTTGAAAACTAAAATGGTTAGAGAATGTAGATTAAGTGAGGTGAAAGCAAAAAGAGTGACTGAAATAAAATGTAATTCAATATTTAGATCAGCATATCTTTTAGTCATATTTTTGGTCAGTGTGAAATCAGATATACAAATTCTCTTACATGAAAACCTAAAGGTCAGGATCTACAAAAAATTTCTTATAGTATGTAGGTTATTTTTTTTAATGGTAAATCCTTAAAGAGAGGAAACAGTATTAGATTTAGAGGAAGCTATATTTCTTGTGCATATTTCATAATTCCTGGTTACATCCCCTTGCCACCTAGAAACATTAAAGCTAAGGAACATTAAAATTTGTGACATATGTAATCAAACTTAATGAACATAAGATGATTAAAGTGTTAGCATAATCGAAAAACAATCAGAAAAATAAAATTTAACCCCAAACTCTCACTAAAGAAGATATATCGCAAAATAAAACATTGACAGTTTATTGTTATTTATTTATTTTTTAAAGAGTTATTTATTTATTTATTTATTCATTCATTCATTCATTCATTTATTTTTAGAGAGAGACAGCATGAGTAGGGGGTGGGGCTGAGGCAGAGAAAGAGAGAGAGTCCCAAGCAGACTATGTGCTTAGCGCAGAGCCCAACACTGGCTCCATCTCCTGACCTATGAGATCATGACCAAAGCCAAAATCGAGAGTCAGATACTTAGCTGACAGCCACTCAACTGCTTCAAGATCATTTTTATTTTAATTATGTAATCCAGTAGCAAGGGTATTTGAAATTTAGCCCTAATATGCACAAGTTGATCTCACCATGAATACCTTCTTCATGTTTAACCACACAATCAGAAACTCTATAGTTTGATCCTACTTGACAATTCACATTTCAGTTTAATACGTAGTAACAGATTAATCAATAATGATGGGAACAAGCAGTACATAAAAATATTTTAAGTCCTACTTAAATTTTTCCAGAAAACATTTGATATGTAATAACTATAAATATACACGCCCTATGCTCAAAGATGCCTTATTTTAAGTAAACAGAAGTAGTTCTTACTATGTTTTCCAGTTAAAAAAATCAGAAAGGCCTCATGTGAGGTTGAATTATTCCAAATTTTGTTGGAATAAACAACCTGCAAGAGCATCTGTAAATGTGTAGTCACAAGAGAGCCATCTGGCTCCATGTAATTATACCCATCTTTCATCCAATTCTGAATTCTAAACGTAAAAGTAGGTCCAGGAATATCATACAGATTTCTGATCTATACTTGGGAACTGTTGATCCAGAAACCAATTAACAGGTTTTATTCATATGGGTGTGTTCCTGTCTTCATTTATATTATAAGACACAGATTCAGAGATTACTTAATAAGTTGCTGCTAGTATGAATTATTTCGGGTGAAGTATTTCAGAGTGAAATGAAACAGAAATTAAAGACACAAGAGAAAGGATAGAAGGTATCTGACTCTCACTTTTTTTTTCATGTAAGATCTTTGAATCAAGTTGTTAGATGCCTTACAGGTATAGAAAAAAAATTTGTGATCATTTATTGTACAGGATATCTGACTTTGGAAAGCTCACTCTGCGGGACTGGATTTGTTGTTGGCATGTTATGGCCAAACATTAATTTATTAGCTTATATTTTGTCCAGATTACCTTTCTTCAGAATGGCTGTTTCTGAGGTAGAACAGAAACAACTAATGAAAATGTAACCCTAACACAGTAATAGTACAGCTATACATATTTAATTGTCTGGATTACATATTACATATGTACATATATACATTATATATATGTGTATATATATATACACACACACACATATATATATATACATGTTTTATATATATATAAAACATACTCCTTATATGAGTGTCCTCAATTGCTCCATCTTCTACCTAGATTTGTGAGACCGTAAATCCTTTGTTTTCATAAGTTATGTTTAATATCATAAATTCTGGGTAGAATGTCTTGTTCGTGTGTTATTAATTATTCAGTTGGCTCATATTATGGCAATTCATGGGTGCCTTAAAAACAACTCCTGCTTTATGGCAAATATAGGACTAATTTTCATAAATTTTGTTTCATATAACAAGAAATTAAGTTTGAAAATGGCTCTAGTAACTTGGTCAAATAACGTTATTTTCAGGGTTATATCATGATTATGCCATAGTAGAAAATGTGTATTAATTCATTTACTACAAATATACGTTTAGGGAACAATTTTAAAAGTATATAAAGATGTACGAATACAAATATTTAGATATGATATCACCTGTTCACAAAAAAAAAATCATACAGATAATTTAAAACTAACTTTAATGTCTAATAAATTATAAAGCATCAAGTGGGTAATAACCAATAATAATCAATTAAAATCTTGATTATTGGCATTGAAAACTAAAAATTTTGAGAAAAATCACCTTACAAAAAGTATGCATGGAATGTTCTAATTTCTACTTGTATTTTTAAATTATGTATAACTAAAATATTTATATTTAATAGTAAATACCATATATAATTTTATATAGTAAAAGTATAAATACAAATATTTTATATAAATTATTGGTCATGTTTTAGTATATTTTAAGAAGCACAGATGTGTTATTTTGTATGCCTGAACATATGTAGGATACATTATGTGAAAAATAGGGAACAAACAAAAATATTTATAAACAGTTACATGGGGCACTTAGGTGGCTCAGTTGGTTAAGCATCCAACACTTGATTTTGGCTCAGGTGATGCTTTCAGGGTATTGAGACTGACCCTCACATCAGGCTCTATACTCAGAAGGAGTCTGCTTGAGGTTCTCTCTCCCTCTGCCTCTCCTGCTCATGATCTCTCTCTGTCTCAAATAAATACATAAATCTTTTTTTTAAAGACTTTTTTTTAAGATTTTATTTATTTATTTGACAGAGAGACATCACAAGTAGACAGAGAGGCAGGCAGAGAGAGAGGCGGAAGCAGGCTCCCTGCGAGCAGAGAGCCCCATGCGGGACTCTATCCCAGGACCCTGAGATCATGACCTGAGCCGAAGGCAGCCGCTTCAACCCACTGAGCTACCCAGGCGCCCTAAATACATAAATCTTTAAAAAAATAAATAAATAAACAATGAGTTAAAAAATGAGTTAAAAAAATACACAAGTCAAAGGCTTTAAAAGTTAACAATGAATTAACAATTATTTCAGGGACATCATAAAATGAAGGGTTTCTTAAATGATTTTCAAGAATGAAGTATTTTTTTCTGCAAAGCAGTAGTGAGATTTGTGTTATTAAGCCAAAAAATTGCAGATTGAGAAGCAGAGCAGATGGAGAAAAAAACATGAGGAGAAACGGAAAGGAAAATGGGGGGGAGAGAGAAGTAGAAGCAGAAACTGGGTGGCAGAGAAAAAAATTAAGAATCAGTATTAAGAAACAGTGTGTGATCCACTTTCCCTCCCAAGAAATGAAAAAGTCAATTAAGTGTGTTGTTGTGGGTCATTGGCTGGAGATTTTTCTTTAATCATTAACCTAAAGAAACTGTCAGAGGCAGCAAAGCGCTTTCTGGGACTGGGAGAAATGAGAAAATCTTTAAAAATATAAAGTTATGCTTCTGGAATTTGGTTATGGTTCTGGAATTTTCCAGTGCAGAATATCTCATTCATTTCCAAACTCAGACTACTCCTAAAGAGAAAAAGATCACCAACTATGGTGATCACTAAAAACATCACTATGTTTTTTAAAGCCTTAGAAATGACCAGTGCTCACCAGAAAATAAATCTGTCTATAGAAGATAACGGTCTCTAAAAAGGAAGAAAAGCGGTGGCCAAGAAGATTGGTAGAGCACAAAGTGTCAGCGGTAAGGGGTTGATGGTGGTGCTACGGGAAAGAACCGGTTCCACGCTCAGGTTCAACTGCTTGCTGATTGAATATCAATACTCAAGAGGCAGGAGATGGTGGGGAAGGAGAAGTTGCCTTATTCAGGAAGCCAGTAACCTGGGAAGGTGGTGGACTAATGCCTCAAAGACCATTTTCCCCATCCAGAGGAAGCTGGAGGGATTTAAAGGGGGAAAGGTGAAAGGAGGGGGATGTTATGTGCAGAAGAAGGTGCCCAGGCAGTTAGTCATATGTGGACATGGGACATCACCCTGAACAGACTTGCTGGCCTCTGTGGCAGCTGTTTTTTTGTTGTGTTTTTTTTTTTTAATTTTTAACTTATTGTATTTAAATTCAATTAGTTAACATATAGAGTAGTGTATCATTAGTTTCAGATGTAGAGTTCAATTTTTCATCCGTTGCATATTAACAACCAGTACTCATTACCTCAGGTGCCCTCCTTAATGTGTGGTAGCCGGTTTTGAATGTAGTCGGGTCTTATATTCTGGGAAAGTTTGATCCTACACTCCTCAAGGCCAGTGGTATGCAAATCTCAAAGAAAGTAAGTTACTTCTGCTACAGATCAAGGGACTTAGCAAGCAAGGAGTACAGAAGATTGAAGCAAGTTAACCCTTAAGACTGGTTGCATGTTAAGATCGGAGGCAGACAAGGGTAAGCAAAGCCCTGGGATACCCAGGAAGAGGAAATGTAGCGTGCTTAATGGATGGTTGGGGAAATTTCATTGGTGAAATACTTATACTAATATCTGAGCATGCTGGTTCGAAGTTGGAAAATACAATTTTAAATATTATTGAAACTTTACCTGTCACCTTTGTCAAGAAGCAGTAGAATGTCAACACTTCTGATACCAGAATATAACTGGCCATTTAAAATAGCATTTAATTGGGGCACCTGGGTGGCTCAGTGGGTTAAAGCCTCTGCCTTCGGCTCAGGTCATGATCCCAGGGTCCTGGGATCGAGCCCCGCATCGGGCTCTCTGCTCAGCGGGGAGCCTGCTTCCCTTCCTCTCTCTCTGCCTGCCTCTCTGCCTACTTGTAATCTCTGTCTGTCAAATAAATGAATAAAATCTTTAAAAAAAAATAAAATAGCATTTAATTGACCCCTGTTTTCTACTACACTAAATTTAAAATTCATTTATAAAGAAACATAGAAGGATCTGGGACACATTTTAAGGATCACTGCCCTTGGAGACCTCACGCTCTGGCTGGAGAAAACAGGCAATGGTCAATACAGTAAAATAAGTAAGTTCTTTAGTATGTTAGAAAAGTGAAAAGGACAAAAGCAAAATTTGGGTAAAATAAGATTTACCTGGAGAGACAGAAACTTAGCATGGACCTACATTTTTAATTCAATTGGCCAAGGTAGCCTTTTTTACTCCAGGAGGTGCAAGATGGAGCAGTTTGTCTTTAATCTGAAGGACATATCCCCTTAGGCTCCTGACCAATGGACCCCTAGAAACTTCACAGAAATGCCAGGTCCCTGAATCTCCTTAGAGTTATTTTCTTATTTTAGGACTACATGCATTTTATCAAGACCTGAACTGTACTTGCTGCCTCCTGTTTATTCTAATAAGCTTGATGTTATCAACAAAATGTTCTTTGGAATTGTTCACATGATCTTCTTCTGATAGAGAACAGGAGAAAAAACTTACCCCGAGGAAAAATAAATAAATAAATATTTTTAATGTTCCAATATAAGCAAAGCTGTTCTGATCTTTTTTTTCCTAATAGGAATAGTAAAAATAAAAAGTTACCAGGTCAGTGGCATGCTATGTACATCGCCCATGTTAATCTGCTCTAACCACGATACCAAGTCCAGCCCAGCATCTGCAATCAGAGCCACTACTTATCTGAGTCGGAGAAAGTTTACAGTCATTCTGAAGGATTCATCCAGCTTCTGTGGAAGACTGATTAGTGAAGTAAAATGATATATAAAAGGGACTGTGATCTCTACCAATCCATCCATAGGAAGCAATATTAGTTTTGATTTACTCTTTTGGCTAAGAGGGTGGGGGAAAGCAGAGTCAGAGATTGAGGTCATTGTATAGAATCTGCTATGGTAACCAACAACCCAAGATCAAGGTCAGAGGTCTGACCACATCCAATGGGTGAAAACATAGATGCCACCTCTAGAGGGGAGGATTAGGTTGTGTTATTATAAGATCATCATATCTCATGGGTGATATTATTCTGATACTACAGAGTGTACAATCTTGCATGGTAACTGGAAAAAAAGAAAAAGAACTGAAGCAACCTGGCTGGCTTTACCTGTGTTAAGATTTTGCTTTATTTTTCCTAAAAGTGGCAAATGCCATTTAACTTTTTTAAGACAAAATTTGACATGGAGGGTTAAGGTTGGATTTGAGGAGACAGGAGTATTCAGTGTATCCAATCAAAGAGTATTACAAGAAGTCATCTTTGTGGGAGTTGATGACAGCTTTGGTCTAGGGTAATGACAGCAGAGATGAAACTAATTGGATTTGAGACATACTTGAGTAATTAAATGTGAGAGATTGACCAGAGTAGGTATGGAAAGCAAATATCAATGGTAACTCCTAGGTTTCTGGCAGTGGAAAAATACGAGCAACGCTGCCATTTATTTGGATGAGGAACGAATCCTGACAAAAAAGATCATTAAGTTTCACTTTGCAGATTTCACCTTTGAGGTGCCTTGGAATAGTCCACCAGAGGACTGGATGGTCATGTCTTTGTCTTAGTAGAGAGGCTAAGATCAGAGATTTAAACACATGAGGAAGCTGGAGGACTGGACGCTGTGGTAAAACTACACACTTGGGAGAGATTGTAGAATGAGAAGAGACTGTCCTCCAGAGCATCTCACAGGTTCGAACAAACCTGCAAGGAGAGTTATAATGAAAGAGCAAACTTGCAGAAAAATTTTGTTTTGTTTTTCATAGAAGGCACCTGACTCATATTAATGTTAACATCATATTACCTATAATATAATTCTTAAAATGAATTAATATAATGTAGGAAACTCTCCACAGCCTAAAACTACTGAAGGACTGAAACATGAACTCATGGGTACTACTTTTGGAAAGTAGTAAGAATAAATGTTGGTGTTGGATTAACTAGGGCCTTTTCTAAAGTATGATTGAAAATTGAGGGATGCCTGGGTGGCTCAGTCGGTTAAGCACCTGCCTTTGGCTCAGGTCATGATCCCAGAGTCCTGGGATCGAATCACACACTGGGATCTTTGCTCAGCAGGGAGCCTGCTTCTCCATCTGCCTGTCACTTCCCCTGCTTGTGTGCTCACTCTCGTGCTCTCTCTCTGATAAATAAGTAAAATCTTAAAAAAAAAAAAAAAAGAAAGAAAGAAAAATGAATGCTAGATCTCTTGCCAGTTTTTAAAATCCTGAAGCATATGTTAAACAAAAGTGAAGTAATATCTTGGCAAGCCTAAGTTGTCTTTCAAATTTTAAGTATAAAAGTTGTTAAATGGAATTCTGGAAAACTTATAAAAATGCATAGGAGAGGTTTGTTTCAATTATTGCTATTTAAATATTTCTGTAAAACTGCTGGTAAAGCAAATTTGTTTACATTCTAAACAGCTCTTTCCCAAGAGTCACATTTTTGGAGGTTTGTCACAAATTTAAGTCATTTAATAACAATTTTTCTGAAAGTCCCAGGGATTCCTTGTCAACTGGGACAAAATTGTGTTCTCTTTAAATAATGAGTTATTGTTATTAGTGTAGGTTTGCTCAGTTTCCTAAATTTTATTTTAGACCTTTACCGTACTATATATCATTGTGTCATCAATTAAAATTACTAATATATCTATATAATCAGGATATCAAGATCAACTGAAGAAGAAATGCAATTTGTATATTGTATGATTACCTCCATAATCCCATGGGTGGCTTAAATGGATACTTTAAATTTTACTTGAAAGCAAGAAAATATTCTAATTGATTTAAATGTTGGGAAAAAAAGAAACATGCAAGGGAGGAATAGAAAAAGAGACAGAGAAATGAGGGAGGGAGGTGGGATCTCTCCCTCTCTCATCAGAAAGGTGGATCCACATTTTTGTAGACTTAGTGCAAAGAGACTTGGGGGTAACAATAAAATAAACAAAATATCTGAAGTTCTGAGTTATTGCTGGCATTTTCTAAAGCTTACAAGAATAAATAATATTTATAAATTTTGATATGTTTATGAACAATGCTGTGGAAAGCAGTGACAACAACAATGGGGAATCGAAGTTTTTTTTTTGTTTGCTTGTTTTGTTTGTTTGTTTGTTTGTTTGTTTTTGTCTGGCTAAGTCACTGAATGTGTTTGTAGCCAATAACTATTTTCTGAAGATCAGATCCATACAACTAACCATCAAAACAGAATTTTCCTGTTACTGCATGATTTGAAATTTGTGTCTAGCTTAATTTGTTTCTTTATTCTCTCAAATTCTAAGCTGGAGTAAGAATGAAAATTAGATTGTTTCAGCATTTGTAAATGATCTCAGGTGTACCTGATAAATGTCGAGCTAGGTAAGAATAAGGACTCTCTTTATCTTGGTTAGTATCCATTAGCCAGCACCTAACTACCACAGCACATAGACCACACTATATGATTATAAAAGATGGGATGAGTATGGTCTATTCTCTTTCCCCTATCTGAGTTTTCAAAAATGATTCTTTTGTGTACCCCCTTCCTTTCCTCTGAACTCTTTCCTCTCTTTTCCATCTGCTTAATTACATGTTTTCATGTGTAAGGTTCAGTGTCTTTCCCAAGTCTCCAGGCCGTAGCTGTGTTTATGTATAATTATCAGGACTTTTGACTGCAAAGGGACAGAGAACCTGATTAAACTGTTTCAGGGAAATATAGGTTGAGTTTGTTGTTGTTGTTGCTGTTCTGCTGATACAACTAAATATTCAGATCCAGAGAAGGCTTAGGGCACAGCTGGATCCAATCTTTCCATAACATTACCAGGACTTGGTATCTCTGTCCCTGTTGGGCTCATGGCTGTTGTCCTCTGCAGCTCTCTCAGTAGTAGGGACCCCAACGGTTCCAGCTTAGTCTCCTCTTATTTTCTTGAACAAAGGAAAAGAGGACTTTTCTTTCCACTTGATTTTTAACATTTGCCACAAACTATGTCATTTTGGCTCAACTTGGTTTATTATACATCTAAACTAATCACTGTGATCAGAAGAATGGAATGTTCTAATATATGTTACATGTTTATTTCTGACCTTGGAGGATAGGTGTATTTGCTTTCAAACTGTGTAAACTGAGAGTACTGGGAGGGGAGGTTCCCCTAAAGTAAGATGCTGTTACTAAACAGAAATAGACACACTGAGTCAGCAAAAACAAATGCATGAGCTCCAGTACAGTATAGTTGAGGGCACGGACAACATTCTGTACTCCTGTTATCATATTACATTATAATTGCTTTATTACCTAAGATCAAAAGAGTACAAGTTAAACTTGTCAATTATAGTTATCTAAGCATACATCAAAGTGGCTGGAATATGAATCTGTAAATTAAAATTAAGCACTTGCTGTATGAGTGAATAATTAGATAGGGCAAATAATTGTTTTTCCAGTTGCCATTTCCTCTTAAAATTTAATAATAGTGGCATACTAATGAGGATAATTACATTAATGGCCTAAATTACTATAATTATTATAATCAATATAATAATAGTTCTGAAATAAAAAAAATTGTTGGAAGTCTTACATAAACTGTTACCTATATGTTCTTAGAATGTCCCTGACTCATAATGATCACTCAATAAATGTTAGGGCTTGCCATTTTTTATTATCAACCAAATCAAGTTATATTGGAAGACTTCGGGAACATTACTACTTCATATAATTCTAAACTTATGTAAGTCCATATTAGTGGTTTGATAGTTGATTGATACTAAGAGAAATTCTTTGAAATGTCCACGGTTTTGTTTCTGCTTCTAGTGAAATTACTTTCTCATACTGTTTTCAGAGCATTTCTCCAGAGGAAGTAGCATGATGCTTTGCTCTAAAAATCCATGCAGGATAAATGATCTGGAGTCATTAGAATATGGTATTATGCACAAACAACTAGACAGGAATTCTATTACAGATGATTAGTCAACCGTGAATACAGCACCCAGCAGATGGACAGCTCCAATGTACCACATGAATTATGTGTATTACAGCTGCAGCTCTGGTAAAAACTAAATGCTCTTGATGAACAGCTGCAGTTTTCTTAGAATTCTAGACAAGGGATACCAGTTAAGTTTTTTATTGCCATAGCACATGGCATAGGAAGACCTGATTACCTTGAAGAAAGGTTGTATAAAAAGCTTTTAGAGTTGGCTGTGTTCATTTTATATTTAAGGGACTTTCCATATTTACAGTTTGAGCACCTGCACTGTGTTATCTGATGTGTATTTTATGTGCCTGTAACTCAAAATGAACAATGGTAAAATTGTTCGGGCTATTAGCTAATGACAAGAGAATGTACTTTGCATGGGTCTATAAAAAGACAAAAATTAAAATGCTGAGATATTGCGATTTTAAATGGACGATTGCTTATATTCAATAGCCGAACAAAACCAGTTTGCATATTTACTCTTGATTACAGATATTTCTTATTTCAAAGGTAATTCAAGAACCATTGTCACACCTTTCCACCTCAGTAACCAGGCCTCCAAGTGAAAACTGAAGAATAAGCAAGCTCATGATAGAATTATTAAAAAAAAAAATTATAGTATTAGGTTTAAACATAGATTTCAAGCTAATATTAAAATGCCTATCTTTAAGAAGATAAAAATGCTTTCACTGAGTACATCTTTACTGCATGTGAAACTTTATGGGCTGTATTTTTATATGTATGCTTTGTTACTCCATGCATTTTCTAAAAGCGTTTGTTTGGGTGGTGGTTTTATTTACTTTTTCCATAAATTCATCTGTATATATTAGGTCTCTAATAAATACATTCTTACCTGTAAAACTTACTTATCTTCATACTGTTTGATGAAGAATGTTCTTCCTTATTTTACATAATTTTGAAGTCTGTCATGAGATAAGAAATGACCATCCACATATTTAATTTTATGAAGATAAAACCATTTTTTCTATGAGAAAAATAAACTAAATGTTTTTCCCTCAGAATACAGTTTAGTAGAATCAAATTTACTATAACAAATCTCATAAATCATATGAATATTCTTCAAAATTTTAAGCAACAAAAATGTAAAACAGTGCAATTTAAATTTAATTATTTTCATGTCTTATTTTAATGCTTTGTCTGCTATTCTGAATTAGTGATGTTTTATGAAAATAAAATATATTTTACTAAATATACATGCTAACTATATATATATATATATATAATTCATTTGAATGTCTTATATATTTATTTCAAACATTAACACTTTCCAATAATCTTAGGTGTTGGATGTACACAAACAGATAAGGAAACGCTGCACTACTTCAAGGAATTTATTATTCAAACAAGAAACCAGACAATTGATGATATATAGCACAGAATGAAAACCATTTTACTAAGAGTATGATTAAAACATAAGAGTACAAAGATAAGGGTAATTAATTCTGCCTGGGAATGACAATAAGAATACTTCATCAGTGACTGGTAAAAGAAGCAAGTTTACAACTCTTTCTCTGGAAGCCACTTCCATGTCTCATGCATAGAGTATACTAATCCCCTTCATTTTTACCACCAATGAACCCTGGATATGGCATTATAATTTCACTTGTGATACTATATTAATAAATTCCTTGTTTACATATATATTTCCTCAGCTAGTCTATGATTTGAATCCAAGAAGTAATTCTTATTCATTGTTACGGTCTCAGGGGATAATGTTGTGCTTGACATTTATTTGTAAGTTCCTCTGTATTTTCATATGGTTTAATTAGCATAAAATGCATTCATAACTTTACAAATTTTAGGATTATTAAAAACTCCTTGTTTATAATATCATTCAACTCAAAGATAAATTGACATTGGGGCACCTGGGTGGCTCAGTGGGTTAAAGCCTCTGCCTTCAGCTCAGGTCATGATCCCAGGGTCCTGGGATCGAGCCCCACATCGGGCTCTCTGCTCAGCGGGGAGCCTGCTTCCCTTCCTCTCTCTCTGCCTGCCTCTCTGCATACTTGTGATCTCTGTCTGTCAAATAAATAAATACAAATCTTAAAAAAAAAATGACATTAACCCAGAAAGTAGCCTTCCAAAATGTAAAGATATCATTATGCTTCTATAATGAGTTGATATTTTAACTATGCTTTACATATACAAATAAATATTTGTACATGTATATGAATGCATATATACTAATAAATAATCAAATAATTGTTATTGCAGGGCATCATTCTCATTTCTAAATATATTTCACAGCATTTATTAGTTTACATTTTCATTTTTTGATATCCTATAAACACATATTTTCAAAATTAATATTTCTATTTATTTAGCCTATATTTTGTCTTTTATTCCACACAATTAGATATCACTTTCTTCCTGTTTCAATTCATCAAGTTCTGTTATAATTGTTTTTATATATTAAATGCCATATTTAGTCTGTAGTACCTATTTTTATATGTATCTAATAGCTGTACCTATATATCTGACATATTGGTATTGGTCAGAGAATGGACTAAGAGTGTACTATCCAATAGGGTAGTCACTAGCCACACACAAAGCTGTTTAAATTACACAAAACTGAAATGCATTCCTTAACTTCATTACAAGTGTTCGGTAGCTACATGAGGCTAGCTGCGGTTATCTTATTGGACAGTGCAGATACAGCGTATTTCTACCATGACATAAGTTCTATTGGTCAATGCTGATACAAGGATTTAGTGTCAGAATATCTATTTATATCTAGTTTAAATATTATATTACTTAGGTAGGTACTTGTGAAGGACTGAATGTTGGTGTCCCCCAAAATTCACATGCAGAAAGCCCAACCCCCAATATTTGGAGATGGGGCCTCTGGAAGGTCATTAAGGATAGATGAGTTCATGAGAATAGGGCACTCATGATGGAGTTAGTGCTCTTATAAGAAGAGATACTGGCGAGCTTGCTTTTTCTCAGTTATGTGAGGACATGGTGAGAAACCTGCCATTCATAAGTCAGGAAGAAAGCCTCACTGGAACCCAGCCTTGCTGACATGATTGATCTTGGGCTGCCAGCCTCCAGAACTGTGAAAACATAAATAAATGTCTGTTGCTTAACTCACCCAGTCTTTATTTTGTTATGGCAGCCAGAGCTTGCTAACACCCTACTGAAGAGCAAACTTAAGAGGTAACAAAGTAACTGCTCATGTTAGAAGACAGAGAGGATTTCCAGAGACTATTCCCGGAATTTAGCTTAACATAAATAAAAGATGGAAGAAATTGTATATTTGTGTATATATGTACCTCGGGGTGTGTGTGTGTGTGTGTGTGTGTGTGTGTGATTTTACTAACCTCAGATTTAAAAAATAAATGTATTTCTTTGGGATGAGCATGAGAAATCAGGGAGCACGTTTCTTTGAAGCTTATTAGCTTATGAAGATAATGAAATCTCCTAAGTTATACAAGCCATTCTGATCTTTTTCCTTCATTAATTAACTTGTCAACTCCAGGGACCATAAATAGTGATGGTTGTCCTGGTAACAGTAACAAATATAAGACAGCCTTTCAAAGTGTCATGATGTTTTCGTCCACCTAACAGCAATCACCATTTTGAGGATATGTTAGTCAACTAATATTTTAGTACAGCAAATTTGCCAACTAATATTTAATCAAATACTATCTTCTCTCAGGGGTAAATTTTACATTTTCATTAAATTTTAATGTGTACCCTTAGGTTTAAAATATGAATGTATATCTTGTCTGAGCATTTTTTTCAAAAAAAGAATACATTATATTTAATGAAACATAATGAAGAACACGAAGAAAAATTAAGATAAATGCAAATGTTATAATATGTGAAAAGTTAGTGTCTTAAACAGAGGTAGTACTCTAAAAGAGGAAATATTCTCTTTCTTCATTTGCCATTAATATGCCCATGTTAATATCTAGGTTGAGAAAAAAACAGAATGAATTTTAATTATAAGAATTTTGGATATTCCAGTGTCCAAATGAGGATTTAACAATGTTCTTCAAGAATGGAAAAATAATTAGAAATAGAACAAAGAGTTGCCCATTGGATTTTTATCTTAAACAAAAATACATACTGGTATGTGACTACAAATTGGTCTCAGCCAAAACCACCGAACTTCTCTAACAGGGAGATATTTGCCAATCAGGATGTGTGGGCCTTTCCTGTGGGAGAAGCAGAAGCCAACAGAATGTGATGATGAATTCAGGGTTAGTTAGAGTTGAGCCACTCTAAATCTAGCTAATTTAGCAAAAGGCAATTAGCCATAGCCAATTCATAGAAACCCAATTGCCCAATAACCAATTTAATTAACTTACTTGTTATTTTAAATTATTTATAAGATTTCCTGTAACTCATAATAAGTATAGAGTATATTGTAATTCACACTAATTAACACAGTAATTCAATGGGTTCCTAAAGGTTTCTGTGAAGTTTCAGTTGACCTTACTTTTTTCCCCTCTAAATAACTGAGTTTTGATTCCAAAAAGACAAGAGACCAGAAGGAAGAGAGAGAAACTGTTGTCATATATCCAAATTACCCTATTAATATTTAATGGTATAATGTTAGTAAATCTCTATGTTAATTAAATTTAGCAAATTAGTTTTATCAAAAGATGAAGCAGCCATTCAGGCAATTGACTTTTAGGAGATGAATTTTGAGGAAATGGCCTCCTTCCAGCTACCATCATTGATAGCTGATTGCCAAGTGCCCATGGAGGGCCAAATTCTAACTTGGTCAGGACAGGAGAGCAGGTTCTTTAGAGCAAACAGTGACTAAACAAGGAGGGGAAATGACCAGTAGGGGATCAAGGGTGCTTAAAGTTTGTCCTAAAGTGGCAAAATCCTTGATCTTTGTGGCAGAAACTATATCACAGGGTCTTTTCTTCAAGATTCAACTTTGGTGTATCTTTTGGTTCACTGGGAGATTTAGATAGATCTTGCACCTGTATAAAGAGGTAAATGATCTTTTTTTCCTCAATAAATACTGCCAAATACCAGGAACAGTTGCACACATTATTAATCAATCTTATCAAAGATTTTAAGGAATCTTCAAGTGTTTGTATGTAATAGAAACGAAAGATGGGAAATGCAGATACCTCCAAGATTAGACTTGTAAATATTCTTCATGCAAATATTAGTTTTTAACAAAACAATTATAATGGCTTATCTATATCATCTGAAAAAACAAAGAGTGGTGAAAATATTATGAGGGATAAAGACAGAATGGAGAACAAATATTCAAGTTGAAAAGTTTTCCCAAAGAAAAAGCCAGAATAATCCAAACAAATTTGATAATCAATGCTAAAAGAGAAGAAAATATTTCCGCAATTATGATTTTGGGGCTAAACAACAAAATCTTACATCTATCTCCAAGAATATATGTAGGACACAAAAGCAGAATCACAGTAGATTTAGAATTCTTATCTACACCATCAAACTCCAGAAGACAGTCAAAACAGTATAATCAGTATCTAAAATGTTTAGAGTAGAAAAGGTAATTTTCTGAAGATTCTATACTTAAACAAACTATTTCCTCTGTGAGCATCCAAAGGAAAAACAATGTAATATATTTATAAGATTTTGAAAAATATACTACTATTACTCTCAAAATGAAAGATGAAACATTTACTAACATTCTTTAGTGAACAAATGAATTAACCAAGTCAGAATTAAAATTGGAAATAAATGTGTCTGGGCAAATATGGTGGAGAATGAGAGCCATTTTGTAGTTCTTTGTGGCAGCAACAGGTAGAATATTGGGTAAATGTTCTATGCAGATTATAAGTAAAAGGGTCTTGAAGCTATCTAATGAATCAGAGGAGAAAACCAAGGTTTCCACGGGTGGCAAATATTCTGTCACTTAAGGCTAATACCCAAGTATGTCTCTTGGGTGCTTTCAACAAAGGCACAGCTATGAAGAACTTAAACATACATTGCACAGACACAACAATTTGGTAATTGAATGCCAGCTCAACCCAACAGCCGTCTATAGCAGTATACTTGATTCTTTGATGTCAAAATTAAACTATAGAATTATATAGATGACATTCTGATGAAGACTCATATTGAAGACAAATTTCATGCCTTCTTTGCCCTTGCTTATGAGAAGCTATGAGAGACTGCAAGGCAGTGGGTCATACACATGGTCAATATCATAATCGGAGGAATGATGCTGAAGAGAAGCACACGTGCATATGTTTATATTGATGCCATGATATAGTTTTTCAGCACCAAGATCTGGCTTTTTTGGCACCAAGCACCAGTCTCATGAGTCACCCTTCCAAGTTTGTACCCATAGAGTGGCAAGATACTTCAGAGAAGAGAGAGTTTATCTCCCATTTCGGAGATCTCATTGGCTGTCTCTTTGTTTTACCTGCAAAAAATTGGTTCTACACCTTACTCTGATAGTGGAAGATAGTGATAATTTTAATAGTTTTATAATTAATCTAATAATTAAAGCTTTGGTGATAAACACCTGCCTCCTGAAGTTTTATTCTCGAAAGTGAAAACTAGTTATATACAGTGTAGATACACAACAAAATGTATCAGTTATTCTAGTCTGATTCAAATTGAACTAACAAAGGCTTTATTTGGCTGCCAACGTAACTTCCTTGCAATAATGAAATAATAGTAAAAAATGGAAGTTCATCATGGATTGCATATGGAACCAGCACTCTCAATAAGAAAACATGAGTGTTCTAGGTGGCTCAGTTGGTTAAGCATCCAACTCTTGATTTTGGCTCAGGTCATGATCTCAGAATTGAGAGATCAATTCCAGTATCAAGCTCTGCACTCAGTGTGGAGTCTATTTGTCCTTCTCCCTCTGCTCTTCCCCTCTCCCTACTTGTGCACACATGTGCTCACTCTCTCTCTCTCAAGTAAATAAGTGAATAAAATATTTAAAGAAAAGAAAGAAAACATGAGTGATTTGTCCCTTTTTAACACAAAGCTTTATGTGCTACATAAAGATAATAACACACCTTTCTGTTTCTGTAATGCAGAAAAATACTGAGGTCCCTTCTTTGTTCTAGCTGGTAAAGGTTATCATTCCAAAATGTGAATATTAACATACGATACTGATACATGAAAAAACACTGTTGGTAGGAACTGTGACTTTATCAGGTACCACAAATACCAAGTAATTATTTGTTATTTCCTGGAAGATTATTATTTACTTTTTATTAGCTTTGAATAAAACAAAGTTACAATATGACACTCAGAGGCATGGGAGTTTAAATATACATTCTGTCAATAAGCTGAGAAAATAAGGAAGCTTTACTTCAGGAGATTGTGTCTAAATATCTTCTTGGTGCTACTGAAACTGGCATTCTTTGCTATTGGAATCTGTCCAGTTGTACGTTGGAATAAAGCACACAATTAAATGCTAGAGTGTGTAACTTGATCCTCATTCCAGGATCATTGTTACAATATCTTAGTCTTCAAAAGATTCAAATTTATTTGTATTTAAACCAAGTGAGGTAAGGCCATTTTGTATTCAAAAAAAAAATCTTCAAAGAGGAAGTTCAGTGGGGAGTGTCTGATCCTGGAGATATCTCTGAATAATTCACATCAGAAGTGTGCCAAAAAATGGATCACAGTTTTACTTAGAATTTGGCTTACAAACTCAGTTTATTGAAATTCAGATGAAAGTCTCCAGAAGAAACTCTGGACTGAATCTTTAAGGAGACAAAATTCTGTTTTTAAAAAAAAAATGGCTAATAGCAGGAGAAAGTTGTCCTACAATACCATTTTATTTCAGTATAAAAGGTTTAGCAGAAGCAGGCTGAATAAATAAATAAATAAAGCTTTGGGTAATAACTGGCAAACTACCTTTACAGAAAACATACCTGCAATTATTGAGTTTCTTTCTACTCTAGTTAGGCACCGCCCTCTTTTTTGTGCTCCATGTTTAATTTTTTTAAATGTTTAATTTATTTTTATTTATTTATTTTTTACATTTAAAGTTTTTTTTAAATTTAAATTCATTAACCGAGGTATAGCACATCATTAGTTTTTGATATAATGTTCAATGTTTATAAATTCATGGCTGCCATCCAAAAAGAAAATGATGATTCAGGCTTTAAAAAGTTATTTTATTTGATACTATGTAATACTGATTTTGGAGAAGACACTGAACATGAGGTGTCTAAAAATGAAGGGAAAAAGCCTAAAAAACTAGAGAAGTAGATAATATCTAGAAAACTGTACTTTAAGTTTTTAGAGTGAGGATGGGATATGAAACTTTGATTTTTATTTTCATATCCCAAAACATTTTAAATGTTATTCTTAAAAATATCAAAAATATTCTAAAAATATTTAAGATGGGTAAAGTTAGGAAGTAAAGGATTGGAAAACAGAAGTAATCAAGAGGTGAAATAAACAGAGCCCAGTAATATGTAAGAAACAGATATAATTGTATAAAGATCATTATAAATTTAAATTAAATTGAAAAGCCAAAGAATATTTATTTTTATTTTTTTTAATATTTTTATTTATTTATTTGGCAGACAGAGATCACAAGTAGGCAGAGAGGCAGGCAGAGAGAGAAGGAAGGGAAGCAGGCTCCTTGCTGAGCAGAGAGCCCGATGTGGGGCTCAATCCCAGGACCCTGGGATCATGACCTGAGCCGAAGGCAGAGGCTTAACCCACTGAGCCACCCAGGCGCCCCCCAAAAATATTTTTAAATATTATATTAGTACTAAGTGTAATGATATGTTTAAATACCTAATCAATACCATTTTAATCTAATGAATTAAATTATAGATCATAAAAATACAAAAGGGATGCTAAATTATTTGTCATGTAAAGGAAAGTAAAATGGTATAATTTTCTTTGTCCTTAGATAATTTATATATATATGTAATAAATGAATTTGATTGTTTACAGATAACCATTTTTCAAGTCACCAGTAAATATTAAAGAAAATTTAACTTGATTTATATGAAGCATAAAAAAATGGAAATTTTCAGAATGTAAAAAATATAAAGCGAGATATTATAGTTCAAAATATTTAAATTAGAACAATTAATTCAACTTCATAGGAGCAAATCTTGGGTTTAAATTGAAATGATAAATTCCAACTATATTGTGTTTACCATTATTTCATTTAAATAACTGAGAATAGTTAGAAATAAAAGATGATAAAAGCATGTCAAGTGAATTTATCTCCAAATTAAGTAAGAACAGCAATGTTACATATAAGCAAAAAATAATTCCAGGCAGAAAGCTGCTCTGCATATTATTGCAAACATACAGACAATTCCATGTATCCTAATGTATAATGCCATGACCCCAATGCCGTTTCCTAATTTTTCACTGATTTTAAGTTCTCTTGTTTCTGGTTTCATCTGACTGGTGAACATGTGTTTTTCACCAAAATTCAGTTCAAGAATCACCTTCTCTACAGCCTCTTTCAAATAATGGACTCCACCCTGCCAGACCTTCCAGACGCCCTAACAACTAATTGAATCTCCGCTCTGTTTTAATAGCTTCATTTACTTATATTTATTAAAGTTATCACTCTGTACTATGTTCATCTGCCAGTTTACACAAACAGATTGAGTTCCTTGAAGTTAAGATACTATGTATTATTTATCTTTGTGGCAGATATAGACTAGTCATTCACAAAACCTATTTTCTTTACTTTTTGGGCACACAATTAGACAATATTTCTCAGCCTTTCTTGTAATTGGTGTAGCTCTAAGTTTTAACTAATGGTGTGTGGGTACAAATGATAGACATATTTTCAAGGCATTGTCCATATAGTTTTTCCTTGTCATCTTCTGTGCTGTTTTGCCTTCTCCTGGCATGATGCCTATGACAGTGGTGACTTGGACGCCAGAAGAAATGGGTTCCCTAAGTGCTACAATAAGAAAAGTGCCTCTTGAAGTTTAGAAATGTAGTTTTGGACTTCTCACTAGGGGAAAAAATTAATATAAACTTCCATTATATCAACCATTGAGATTTTGTGGTTTACCTCACACGACTAACATTACACAATTTGATGCTGTTTTTTTATATCTTCAACACATGGCACTTGGTGAAGTCTTAATTACATTTGCTGAATAAACAAGTAACGTGTCCTTAACTATCCTCTGTTCAAAGTAATAACTTGTACCCCCAATGAACACAAAATATCTCTTTTCAACCATCGAACGTACCCTTTCTTTTGTAATAATCTGAAAAGTGATGAATAATCAGTTTCTGTGCCATTCAGAATCCCATGAATACTTTGGCTTTAATATTTTCATTGAGCCTAGAGAAATAATTGAGCTTAAAAAGTTATGTACTGTAGAGTAAATTATTTTAATAAATCTCATTTTTAAAAATTGAAATAATCTTTTTGTAATATCATACTCCGAGTTATATATCTTTATTAAAAATTAATTCAAATAGGAAATCAAGTAAATATCCTTCCTGATGAAGCTAGATTATAAATTGTTCTTGACATAGAAGACCATTTATTAAGTTTTATAAAATTCACAATTCCTTAAATAATTAGAGAATGCATAGAATTGTTGCTATAGTCACATTGTTTTCCAAAACACTTATCAATATTGCTTTGGCAATATTACACTGCCAAAGAATAATAAAATGTTTTTTAGCCTGTAATGGTGTAATTTTTTAAAAATGTTTTAATGTTAGGGGCCTCTGGGTGACTCAATCAGTTAAGTGTCCAACCCTTGGTTTCAGCCCAGGTCGTGGTATCAAGGTCCAGAGATTGAGCCCCGTGTCAGAGCTCCACGTTTAGAAGGGATTCTGCTTGAGCTTCTCTCCCTCTCTGTCCACCCCTCCCCCTGCTCATGCAAACATGCTCACTCTCTCCCTCTCTCTCTAAAATAAATACATCTTAAAAAAATTTTAATGGTAGCACACATATTTTTTAGAAAGCACATAGATTATAGTATCTATGAAGCATATACAAATAGAATATACAAAAACTTGTTTTAGTTATCCTTGCAATATAGTTTCTTTCTTCATATCTTCTTTATATTAAAAGCCTATATTGGCAGTTGTCTAACCCATATATTTTATTTTTTTAACCCATATATTTTAATATCAACTTCCAACTTTATTACTTGACTCATATTCATTGAAATCTGGTGGTGAAGTTAGGGAAGTGGGGATAAATGTAAAACAAAGAATCATCAAAAATAGTGGGCTTATTTGCGACGACGTGGATGGAACTAGAGGGTATCATGCTTAGCGAAATAAGTCAATCAGAGAAAGACAACTATCATATGATCTCCCTGATATGAGGAAGTGGAGAGGCAATGTGGGGAGTTTGGGGGTAGGAAAAGAATAAATGAAACAAGATGGGATCCAGAGGGAGACAAACCATAAGAGACTCTTAATCTCACAAAACAAACTGAGGGGAGCTGGGAGGAGGGGTAGGGAGAGGGTGGTGGTGTTATGGACATTGGGGAGGGTATGTGCTATGGTGAGTGCTGTGAAGTGTGTAAACCTGGCGATTCACAGACCTGTACCCCTGGGGCTAATAATACATTATATGTTTATAAAAAAATTTAAAATTTTTTTTAAAAATAGTGGGCTTGCAAAAATATAGGCAATAAGAGAAGTACTATGAGAAATATCTGAGGCAGAAATCATGATTGCATAGATGGAAAGTCAGGACTATGATCAAGGCACAGAATAAAGGCTTTAGAGAGGACCAAGAATGCTTTGACTCATGAGCCTGAAGGGAATGGGGTTATTTGTAAATACAGAATTATTTCAGTGCTGAAATACTAAATAGGTCTTCCATTTTAGTTAAATAGGAAGTCATTTTGTTTAGAGACAGGTTTAGAAAAGAGGAAGGGAAATCTTTTCAGCTGGGAATTTGATAATATAAAGTCAGAAAAGCAAGCCCATTTAAATTAACTTATAAGGGAGAGAGGGTTAGGTTAAGAAAGGACCATGAAGTTGTGAGTAAACAACCTCTGAATTCACCAAAAGAGGTCACTGGATTCAAGCTAATACTGTAACAATATCATTTTGGGGGTGGTTTATAAATAAGTACTTAATTAGAAATTTACTAAATTAACAAAAGAATCAGCGATATTTTAAAAATATATTTCAATCAGTTTAAATATTTCCTATCTTGAAGAATAAACATAAGAATATTTGATCTCTTCATTATTTCCATACCATGACAAAATAGTATCAAGTAGCCAATTTTATTACCTAATAGGAGATGAACACTGATGTCATTTTTATATTTAAGAGGAAACCGTGAAGTAGGAAGGATATTTACATTCACAAACAAAAGAGATTAAAGAAAGCAAAGGGCAGTCACGAATATTACTTGCACATTAAACCTTGCAGGGGCGTTTTTAAACACCATATACATATTAAGAACAGTCTCACAAAACAAAAACAAAAACAAAAAAGAACCTAACAGTGGAAAAGTTGAACTGGCATTGTGACAATGATCTTTTATAAAAGATTAGGCAGACCCTAGCTTGGAAAAATTTTATCCCTCTTGGAAGTAAACTCAACTAAAGTGAATCACTGCTGGAATTCAGACCAATGACTTAACTGTGACTCTGTTTGCTATGTCTACCAAGAGGCAGGGTCTTTAAACTTTAGTAGCATATTGAAGGAAAAAATTACCAGAATATAAAACCATAATAGAGTTGTAGATAGTGAGAAAATACATCCCACTTAAAAAAAAAAAAATCACTGGAGGTTCTGTTCTTAAGAGAGGAAGTTAGAGGGACAAAATTGGTAGAAAAGAGATGTGGTGGAGATATTTTTGATAGTGTAATAACATAAACGAGCATAGATTATATATGCCAGATTGTATTGTTTGATATATTTATTGCCCTTTTCTTGTGGAAGGATATATCCTTGGCCCACTGAAATCAAGCTTAGCTATGTGACTTGCTTTGGACAATAAAAGTGAATAGAAATGATCACAAAGTTCTGCTGTGAAGATGATATGGGGCAGGGCATCAGCAGGAAGAATGAGCAAGAAATAAATATTTTCCCTTTAAGTCACTGAGATTTGTTACAGCAACATTACTCACCCTATGTGATACTGTGTATCACTTTTTGCTAAATGGCACTGAAAAAGACTCCATATAATACTATGGCTCACCTTATGAATAAGAGAAGAACATTGGGGAAATATTAATCAGTGCATTTGGACAAGTACTCTTTCTTTCAAAATTATGAAGAGGTTCCCAGGGAAGCATTATTTACAGAATGAAAGGAAACAAACGCCTTTGCAATGGAAACTCAAGCAATATAGTCCTTAGCAGAGGGCAAAGAAGGAGACAGGTATTTTGAAAATCACATAGTAAGACAGGTAACAACTAAATGGAAAAGGACATGTAGAATGGGAAGGAGGGATAAATCTAGGGTTTTCATAAATCCAGTTGTATTCCTATTTGTGATTTAATTATCAACGGAGTCCATATTTAGATTGTCTTTTTTTTAATGTATTCTGTTGTTGTTGTTTTTTCTATATATGCCTTTTCAACAACACACAGGGTTTAGCTACTACAGATAGATGAGTGGTTCTCACAGCTGGTTTCACTTCAAAATCTGCCCTTATGTTTCAGATCTATATAATAAACCACTAAATATCTCTACATAATAAGCCATAGGTACCTTTCCATTTTTCATCAGGTTAACAGTAATATTCTTTTACTACCTAGACCAAAAATCTGGTGTTATTCTAGACACCTCTCTTATTCAATTAATGGTTAATAAGTCCACTTGATTCTATTTCTTTAACCCTCCTTTGATTAGAGCCCCTCTTGCCTATGCTCCTCATTATTTCACCTGTAATGTTACATTCATATCTTAGTCTCTTTGCCTTTGGGCTCACCATAAAGCAATATTATTCCTCAATGCTATCATCTTAAGAGCTATCAAAAAATGTAAATTTAACTATATAAGTGACTCTTCTCTTTTGAAACTGTTTAGTGAATCTCCATTTGCTAAAAAAGAAATATGATAAAACTTTGTAGCATATAATTCCAAGTTTTCATGATCTTCTTGAGTTTCTTCTCTGAAATAATTTTCTACCGTTTTCTTCATTCAACCTAAACGCAAAGCTTATTAACTTCGTTCATTTGCAAAGTATTCCTTCCTCAAAAACCACATTTTTATATGGAGGTATTTCAGAAATATGGTAAATGAATATTAACACACTAAAAACACTATTTACTCCACATTATCTGATAAAGCATTTCATCTCTAATTTTCAGCCAAACTATTACAATTATTTCTTCATTTTTTTCATGCCATTGATGTATACTGTAGCAGGACAAAGAAGGTAAGTATTGATAGTTCCTGACACCATGTAAAATCATCTCAATCACAAATATGCAATTTGTTCCCACTGTACATCATATAGTGTCCATAGAGACACAAAAGTGAGTTGTTATTTCATAGTGTGTGCACAGATAGTTTGTGAAAACAATGTTTCTGTGTTCTGTTTGTTTTTTTTTTTTTTAATACAGTGTTTTTAAAGCAGACTCCACTCGTATCTCATTCAGGAAATTAATTTAAACTGACAAAATATTTTTAAATGAATCATTCAAGTTGTGCTCAAATGAAAAATTTAGGACAAATAGTTTATATGTGTGCCTCAAGCTTAAGAAACAGCTCCCTAGTCTCATTGTTTGTCACAACAGGGGGTTTCGATGGATGAATGGCTTTGAGATCACATTAAATGCCTTGCAGCTTATCCAGATGCTGGAATAAAAATGTAGAAAACAAATATGCCCTTGTGGAAATCAGCCCTTCACAAATCTAGGTGCAAAGATCCACTGCAGTGTATTTAAAAAAAAAAAAAAAATGCAGGGCCACTAGCCCAAGCAATGATGCCTCACTTTTCTTAATCATAATTTCAATCATCCTAAGAGCAGGAGAAAGCCAGAATTCAGACAACAGTAACAGGAAATAAATGAATGCTCTTGATCATTTTTCAGTCTTCTGAATTTTGACATGATATAGTTGAGATAAATGTGATTCTTACTTTTCCACACATATTATCACTGAAAACAAGTGATTATATTAGTTTTATCTATGATGAAAAATACAAGAAATATTTAAAACTTCCCAAAGTCGGGGCGTCTGGGTGGCTCAGTCAGTTAAGCCGCTGCCTTCAGCTCAGGTCATGATCCCAGAGTCCTGGGATCGAGTCCCACATCTGGCTCTCTGCTCAGCAGAGAGCCTGCTTCTCCTCCCCCCACCCCCCCACCCCCCTGCCTGCCTCTCTGCCTACTTGTGATCTCTGTCTGTCAAATAAATAAAATCTTTAAAAAAAAAAAAAAAAAAAAACAACTTCCCAAAGTCAGAGCATCTTTTGCTATATACCTCACATTAATGAATTGTACTTTTTAATTTTTTTTTTATTTTTACTTTTTTCTTTTTACTCTCACCTTATCATTATTGAGCCTATGTCTAGGTAACAAGAGTTAGTTGTATAACTAGGAAAATCATACTTTGGAGAGTAACCATTTCACTGAGCAATATCATAGACATGTGACAAATGCAAACAAATTGTTTTTTTCTTAACTGTGCTAATGCTTCCCCTCTATTCAGTTGAATAATTGAGTTTATGGTACAATACTTCAACATCACTTAATATTACCTCAACTTGCAGAGAGGCTCTTGGCCCTCTAAACCTCCAGACAGCATCTAATGGGTTAACAGTGGAAAGAGAGAGAAAGGTGGGGGGAAAGCCAATCAGACAAACAAACAAAAAAGAAACAAAGTTTGTATTGCCTGCATAGATAGGTGTGGAGAAAGAAAGAAGCTACATCAAGAAGTTTCTGGAAAGAGTAGAATGTACTATTTTCTCTCAGGTTACTTTTTATTCAATTCATTCTACCACCCACCAAAACCTGATTTTTCTCCTCACCAAATTTTTTATCTTATTTTTTTTAAGACTTTATTTATTCATTTGACAGACAGAGATCACAAGTAGGCAGAGAGGCAGGCAGAGAGAGAGGGGGAAGCAGGCTCCCTGCTGAGCAGAGAGCCCGATGCAGGGCTTGATCCCAGGACCCTGGTACCATGACCCGAGCCGAAGGCAGAGGTTTTAACCCACTGAGCCACCCAGGCACCCCTATCTTATTTTTAAAACATGAAATTACTCACATTTCTTATCCCCTCCTAGAAATTTACTTACATTCACATCCAGTATGAAGTTATTCCTATCCATTTACCTTTATTAATTTAATTAATTTAATTAATAAAGGTAAATGGATAGGAATTTTCTGATTTTCTGCTCATACAGAATTTTTGTAGCCTTCTGTACTCTTCAACAGTTTAACGTCTCAGTCTCAACTAGTTCTTTCTCTTAAATCTAGTAATATAGGTTCACATCTCTAAAGAAAAAGTAAATTAAAAAATAATAGCCTTGGAATTTTCTTCCTCCCAAATGAAACACAGATAGTTTGGGGAAAAAAAAGACTAAAGAGGTATGGAAAATGTTTTATCAATGACTACCAAACCAAACCAAACCAAAAAGAAAAAAAAAAAGTAAAAAGATGCGAAGTACAATTAACTTCAAGAATTTCCTCAAATAAATCAGGAAATGCTTTTGGAATGGCACAAAGAAAGACGATTTCGTCCCTACATTCATTGACACACTGTCAAGATGACTAAATCTATGAAGTTTTGGAAATATTTCAAAATTTTTAGAGAAACTGATACATGGAAGTCTGTAGATATTTGGACTTTCGAAACCGGCTGCCAGGGAGAAAACAGTGAAGTTTGGAAAGCAGTCAATGAGTTCAGTTTTCTAAGAAGGAAATTAAATCTTGGCAAAGCAATCCACACTGTAAGTGTATGAAATATAACATACAAGTTTGTGAAATCCACCATTGTGTAAAAAAAGAAAATTAACCTAGTAAGAGGGGAGAGCAGAGTCCAGGTATCATAACAAAACTGAACCCATCCTCACTAAACAAATCCCTCCCATCTTACCATTTTGTTTAGCTACAGAAATGTCAAAGAGCTCAAAATTCCTAGCCCTCACAGTAAAACTGAGGGAAAAATCAAACTGATATATAATGTAAAGTAAATCAAAAGATTATGAAAAAATACATATGAATAAAAACACCCAAGTATGAACAAGATGAAAAGATATAAAGCAGAAAGTACTTAAAGCACTACAGCTTACAAAAAGAAGAAGAAAGAAACAAAAATTACACACACAAAAAATCGTAACAGGAAAATTTAAGAAACCCAAGAAAATGCTATCGATCAATGAAATAAAAGCATGAGGTCTTAAAGATGAGATAATAAAGCAAAATATAATAAAAAGTAAAATTCTAAACTTAAAACATATTGAGAACCAAGGAAATACCACTAAAGAGTTAATAAGTTAATTAAAAACACCAGGGATTAGTACAATGGCACATAAAACTGAATTATTATTTTAAAAAAACTTTAAAAGCCATACTGAATATTGGTGAAAAATGACAAATTGATTAAGCAGTTATACATAAAGTAATACATATGGAAGACAAAGGAAATTCAACATAAAATATAATCCATATTCCTGAAGCAAAAAAAGTCAACAGATGGTAAAGAAGATTTATTCCATAATATACTCTAGAGAAATTTCTATTACATGGGAAATTTTAAAATGGAGTTTTGATAATATGAAGCACACTACTCTGGGGACATTTAATACAGAATGTTCAGTATACCATATATTGTACGTAAGTCATTGTTCTCCCACCATAAAGAAATCAGTGAACAAAACAGGAAAAAAAAATAAATCTCTTATTTCACAAAGCTGTCATTCTTTTGGAAATACGACATGAAATTGACATCAGTGATAATTAATTCTAGATGATTTGAACAAGGTATTTTCTATGTTCTTTGAACTTCCCTGTATTTCTGAAGTTTCTGAAAAAAGAAAATCCATGAATTGGCATTCACTTTTACTAACTCTCTTATCAGCCAAACTTTCATTTCCCCCAAGACTACTTTTCTATTTACTGTAAATATGCTGGATCTGCTTATTAAACATTTACATAGAATTTACCAAAATCCTGCAGGGAGAAAAGAAGAACACTTCCAAATAAGTATATCTAAAAAAATAATTGCAAGAATAAATTGTAACATAATTATCTGGCTTTAGATTTAGCAGAGAGGCAATTTTAGTGTGTGAAATGTGGAATTGGACAGATTTTGGTTCACATCCAACTTATTCCGTTGAATACCTAGATGACCTTGTGAAATTCACTTCCATGTCCCAAATTTTGGTTTGTCTAACTGCATAATTTGGGTAATAATGTCTACCTCATAAAAATTGTGTGATAGAAAGTATGCCCTGGGTTTTATATTCTTCCTATAATAAGTACAGGTTACAGTTAATTCTTAATAATTTTCATTTCCCCTTTACTCTTCTTTTGTTTTATAAGTCAAAAGCACATCTGGAAAATGATTTAGATGACAGTGGTGCTCAATACTGCATACACATTAGAATCACCAGGGAAGCTTTTTAAAAATACACATGCTGAATCCCATCACTAGGGATTCTTATATAATTGGTCTTAGGAGGGAATGAAGCCTCAATTTTTTTTAATTTCCCCCAGGTAATTCTTATGTACAGCCAGATTTGAAACACACATATTTAGAAACACTGCAAATGTTATTCTCTCACTAGATTAATTTTAATTTCTTTAAATTCTTTCAACCACATTTTTTTGCATTGTCTCTGAAAATAAGACATCCACAATCATTGAAATGCAAACTTTTGTCAATTTTACCTTCTAAATATTTCCCAAGTTCATCTTCTCCTCGCTTTCCCTCATATTAGCACTCATCTTCATCATCTTCCAGGTGGGAGAATATTAAATAGTTTCCCAACTGCTATCTCTCTTTCCATGATGCAAATTTCATTTTCAGGATAGCAAGAGAATCTAACTCATCTACTAAATGTTTTCAGTGCTTACTTATCATGCAACATGGAGGTCAAGCTCTGCACTTTGTCCTTCAGTGTCCTCTACCCACTTTTCTTCTGCTCAACAATGAGCATCATCTCTTGCCACTTCCACACAACCTATGTTCAAGCACCATTAAATTGTAGTGTCATAAACTATATGAAATGTTGTGTACCTTGCTTGTGCCTATGCTGTTTCTTCTTCTCAAAACAACCTTCCTTTCTTTCTTTTCTAGGATCATCCTTTGAAATTTATCTCAGAAATTCAGTCCTCCTGAAAAACCCTAAGCTCCTTGTTCCAGACAAAGAAAACATGCCTTCTGCTCATAAAATTCTCCTCACATTAGGCACTCTATTAAAATCTTCTATTAGACTATACGTTTCTCAATGAAGGTATAGTATCTGTCTGATCCCTCTATTCCCAAAGCTTAGTGTATTACCTGTAGTGGTCAATAAATATAAATTGATTAAATTGGTACAAGAAGAAGAAAAATATGTTAGAAGATACTTTATAGAGTAGAAAAATTTCTCACTGTAAATGGCATTTAAGAACTTTTTTTAAACCAAGTTTATAAGAATATTTTAGTATAACTTATAGCGAAAATGAACTTAAACATTATCACATACAGTGATGGGAATGCTGTACTATGTTTTATGGGATTATTGTTTGTGTCTTGCAGTATATGGAATATTTGAATTGTGCAGGTCATACTGATGACCTAGGTTAGCTCTAACAAATCTGTTAATAGGTTGAAGCAGTAGCTTCTTAAATTATGGCATTTCATTCTACTTATAAATTAACAGAAAAATACTCATTTCAAGTTAAGCCAAAAATATTTTTGAATCAGAAACAGAACAAATGAGAAAAGGAAAAAAAGAGAGAGAGAGAGACAAACCAAGAAATGGACTCCTGACTATAAGAACAAATTGTTGTTGCCAAAGGGGAGATGAATGGGGGATGGGTTAAGTGGGTGGTGGGGATTAAGGAGTGCAGTTATTATGATGAGCACTGAGTATTGTGTGGAAGTATTGAACCACTGTGTTGTACACCTGAAACTAATATCACACTGTATGTAAACTAATGGAATTTAAGTAAAAATTTAAAAAAAAAAGAAGATATGGCATATATATATATGCAATGGAATATTACTCATCCATAAAAAATGAATGCAATCTTGCCATTTGCAACAACATAGATGGATGTAGAGGATATAATAGTAGGTGAAACAAGTCAGTCAGAGAAAGACAGATACCATGTAATTTCAGGCATATGTAGAAACATATTTAAGAAACAAAACAAAGGCACAAACAAAGAAAAAAGGAGACAAATGAAAAAATAACAGACTCTTAAATACAGAGTACATACTGGTGGTTGCCAGAGGGCATGTGCTGGAGAGATATATGAGATAATTCCAGATACCTGGACTTGCTCTGCTTTTTCTTTTTTTTCTTAATTTAATTTTACTTTTTCAGTCTTCCAAGATTCATTGTTTATGTACCACACCCAACGCTCCGTGATGCAATACATGCCCTCCTTAATATTCAACACTAGGCTCACCCAACCCCCCAGTCCTTTCCTCTCCAAAATTCTGTTTGTTTGCATTTTTTTTTGCTATAAACCACTTTTATAACAAAAAATAAAAAGCATTAATTCCGATAACATTAGGTAATAACAAAAAGAAACATGTTCACATTTTTATGTTTTAAATTATTTCCATAGCATATTTAGGTTGAAGGAGAAATTATATATAGAGATAATACATATGAATAATACATTTTCAAATATTAACTCATTTAATCCTCATAATAACACTACTGATGCTCGTTCTATTATCATACCCATTTTACTGTAGGGGATGTGGAGACACAGGACAACAAAGAATGAAGTAACCTATGTAAGGACACACAGTGTTGGTGATAGAATTGGGATTTTGAAATACATGTTATTAACTACTATTTTATATTACCATTTATAATGACTACATATCCACTTTTTGAAATTGACCAATTAGCTGTAATTTTGTTGAATATTAAAATGGGTTTTGTTCAAAAGCCAGATTAGCATTTGTAAAACCAAGCAAAATCAAAATGATCCTGTTATTTTCATTCATAGTATCCAAGTCTGACAAGTCATGTTCTTTTTTTTTTTTTAAGAGTTTCTTTATTTAGAGATAAATGCGGGGCTCAATCCCAGGACCCTGAGATCATAACCTGAGCTGAAGGCAGAGGCTTAACCCACTGAGCCACCCAAGCACCCCAAGTCTGACAAGCCATTTTCATAAACTTGAGGACTGATACGTCTCAAGAACTACTTTCTCAAAATGTATGGTCAAATCATTTGGTCCTAAAATGTTTATAGGCCCATTAAATTTTTTAGATTTCCTTCAAATGCTGCAAAATATTAATTACCATAGCCAGCATTTTGTAGAGTCTATGGAAGGAATTTTTTTTTACATTGGCCTCATAAGCATTTTTTGATTGAAGACACACTTTTTAGAGAGACTGCTGAGCTTGAGTTATAAATGATAAGTCCTTTTTTATCACATCTGGTTCAGTTTAATCACTCAGCATGGATAACCACGTGGTTAAATGTACCTCTCCTCTGTGCACATTACTAAGCATTATTGTTGGGAGATACTTGGATTTGTTACTTTGCAGCTGCCAGATATGCCTTGTTTGCTTAACATGCTTAAACATGAGTTTTAAAGAACATAAATAGTGTTTTTGATAACAATAGCTATCACTCTCACAACCAAGTGGCCTGTAATTTAGAAAGTTTCCAAATGAAAATGTAAAGAAACTATGCTAAATAAGCCCTGTACCAGAACAGATGTTCTCCTGCTTAATTTCCAAAAAGTTTATATAATTTAAGTGATGTACAGTTTTCAGTAAACATATTTCCATAAACCTAGATTATTTTCATTCTCTACAGCAAACATTTACCATTCCTTGATGTGTGCTGCAAATTCTACTAGATATTATAATGCAAAGATACAGTCTCTGTTTTCAAAATTGTGTATGGAACAGGATAAATCATGGAAAAAATCAGATGGCTGGATGGCTAGATGAATAACTAGAAAAATGACTAACAGATAAACAGATAGACAGCAGAGGAATCTGGAATCTTAAATCCTAGTTGAATCCTTTCTTGACAAGCATGACTTGTGACTTTTGAAGGATGCATGCAGTCTTGTAGGCACCGTCACAATCAATATACAGATCCATTTTCTCACCCCCAAGAAACTTTCCTATGTTCTTTTGTAACTAAACCCACTCAACACTCCCAGCCCCTGGCAACCACAGACTTGATTATTTTTCATTCCTACTGCTTTTGCCAGAATATCATAAAGTGAAATCATTTATTATGTGGCAATATTGTGTAGCTTCCATCACGTAGGTGCTCAAATACATTGGTCACTGAGGAAATGCAAACAATATCACAATACTATACTCAGTAGATGGATAAAATGAAAGAGTATAGAAAATATTAAATGTCAGGAAGGTTATGGAGTAACCAGAACACTAATAACTTGCAGGAGGGGGGTAAACTTACACAAGTGATTTGGAAATCCATTCAGTAGTGTCCCCGACAGTTACAGGACTGCATGCCATCTGGTCTGGAGGCTCCAGCCATACACTCAAGAAAATGCATATGCCTGTTTAGCAGAAAGCAAATACTAGAATTTCATAGCACTCTGTATAATAGCAAAAATAAGAAATTATCCAAGTTTCCATCAACAGTTGAACCATAAATTGGTGTATTCTCAGGGATCAGTCTCACAAACGCAATAACAAATGAAAGAAGGGTACACAACTTTCAGCTTCTCCTTAGAACAGTAGTTATCATGTGGGGGCAATCTAGTCTTCCCAAAGGACATTTGGACATATGTAGAGACACCTTGGGTTGTCATAATTGAGTCTGTACCACTGGGATATGGTAGATATGGTAGAAATGCTTCTAAATATTTTACAACACACAGAATGGCACCCCCCAAGAAGAGGACTATCCAACCCAAATGACAGTAACACTGGTTGACAAGCCTTGACCTGGAAAGGAAAAAGCCCAAGTGTTGCTCCCATCTTTACAACAACAAGAATGCTAGATGATCTTTAAAATTATAACTTTATTGAGCCAATCAGAGAGCCAAAGTCACAGTGCAACCTGCAACTTTTAAATGTAAGGAAAGATAAGATGGGGCATGATTACTTGCTTGCATGGGTCTTGGTTTCCTAGAACTGTTGTAACAAATTACTTCAAATTTGATGTCTTTAAACAACAGAAATGTATTCTGTCACAGTTCTGGGGGCCAGAAGTCTGAAATCAGTTTCAATTAACCAAAATCAAGATGCTGGCAGGGTGGCACTCTCTCTGGAAGCTCTAAGAAAGAATTTGTTCCTTTCCTTTTCTAGCTGCTTGCCACATCATTTCAATCTCTACCTTTGTGGACACACTGCCTTCTTCTCCTCCTGTGTCTGTGGTAAACCTCCCTCAGCTTTTGTCCTATAAGGATGCGTGTGATTACATTTATGGCCCACACAGATAATTGAGGATAATCTCCTTATTTTAAGAGCCTTAATCACATCTTCAAAGTACTTTCTTGCCCCATATAAAGTAACAATCCAGATTCCAAAAATTAGGATATCTTTTGAGTGGGGGTCATTATTTAGATGACCACAATGGAGTAGACAGATGAAACCCGTAAAATACCATTCAAAAGTTTTAACAAACTGCTGAAGACTGAGCTAGACTAATATGAGGATTTAGAAGCCCTGGGAGCCACAGACACAAAGGGGCTCCTCAGCAGTCGCAAGACCTTTTCCACAAACATCATCCTGTGCTCATGAGAGAGGGGGAAAAGGCAAGAATCCTGGGAATATTTGTGGGCAGATAATGGGAAGGAACTCCAATCCTTCCGGGCAGGCACAAAGCTCTGTTCTCTTCCTTCCCTATCTTTCCTGTGGAACAAAAGTCTTAATCCATTGGAGAGGAATGATAAACCATGTCACCTCGGGGCACAAATGAAAACACGCCTTACAGCTCAGACAAGAGGACAGGAATAAACAACACAAAATAAAACAAAACAAAACTCTGTCCCTATGGTAAGGCTAGGTGTGCATCCTGTGTGGAGAGCAGGAGAATTCCTTAAAGGACCCTACCCCGATGATCCAGAAGCCACAACTGCTTAAGTCTGAGGCTGAAGCAGAACAACAAAGAACACTCCCCACCCCACCAGCAGTCCACAGCTAAAAAAGAAAAAGAGAAATGAAAGAAATGTTTTCTCTGAGGCACAATTACAAAGGGAAGACCTAAAACAAAAGTGAGAGCACACATCGAGAGAAATCTTCTGACACACCAGCCACCACTCTAAACACTAGGTAACACTAGTAGAATTTTAGAGTATGGTATATTAGAGTAACCATAGCAACAACATTCCTCAAACCTGCTAAACTCCTGATTAGATTCACTCAATATCCTACACCAAAGGCCTAGCAAAAAATACAAAAGTTTATCATTTTATCCACAAATATAAATCAATGTTACTAAGTTATTTTGGCTGTAACATACCAGTTATTATGTTCCGATTTAGAAATAATTTAGAAATAGAATATACCAGTTATCTAGTTAATCCATAAAATGTGTGATCATAAATTGAAATGCAATAGATTTGGTAAAGGGAATTTGTAACTTAACACATCATACTGGTGCCTAATAAATTAGGGGGAAAAAAAAAAATCTTGTACCTTAGTGTAGAGATGGCCGAATTTCACACCCTATACATTTTCTACTTTCTCAAAAATCATTAGTTGAAATAGAAAATATAAAATTGATTTTGTTACTTATTCAGTGAAAAGTTTATAAAGTAAATATAAGTATATTCACATAATATTCTAGCACTTTCATGAAAGTATGATATTCATCTTGTAAGCAAAACAAAAGCTCTGATTAATCACATCACAGTACAAGAAAAGACACATCGTTTTTGGAGAAAGGTTGCATTTCACTCTCACACTGTAAAAGTTCAATCAATGTCTCTGTGAAAAGTAATACAAGCTTATAAAAAGCAACAGATTATTCACAAAGAAATGAAGAGCTGGTGTTGAAGCCAGTTGCAAAATACCTGTGTGAGACTTCTAATTAATGCCAAACAAGAATGAGCTTACGTGAACTGAGCTAGGTGCCTGGCACTCGAGAATTGAATACTCAGCCTAAGAAGCTTCTGAGTAATAAGAATTCTAGAAGAAAATAAAAGAAATGTGCATAGCTTTTGAATGGCGTTATGTCACCAAAAATCAATAGCATACACTTGACCAGAGAATTAATATAAAAGCTTGTTGAACTAATACATACTGTTTTAGAGAAATCTGAAGAGTATATAAGAGGAAAGAATTCAATTAGCGATTATAAAAGCTATCCCCATGGATATCTTGATAAAAGAATTCTCAAAACTGGAATTAAGCCTACATGACAATAACTGATCATTGGTTCTCGGGTTAAATGTCATTGCTTGAAAAACTGGTTTGAATCTATCCCAGGGTAAAATTAACTGATATCCAAAATAAATCCTCATGTGATTCATTAAAAATCAATGATGTGGACATATAAAAGTATTTCTAGTGTTTTGGAAAGGAGCTAATAAATATATTTTTTCCTTCCTACCAAATCTTCTTAGTATTACATATCCCTAAAAAGTTCTGATATTTACATCAACTAAAAAAAAAACTCTTGGAGTAAAGTTTCCAAAAGCTTTTTTTGGGGGGGGGGGGGGCACACATATTTATTTATTTATTTATTTTTTATTTCTTTTCAGCGTAACAGTATTCATTGTTTTTTCACCACACCCAGTGCTCCATGCAATCTGTGCCCTCCCTAATACCCACCACCTGGTTCCCCCAACCTCCCACCCCCGCCCTTCAAAACCCTCAGGTTGTTTTTCAGAGTCCATAGTCTCTCATGGTTCACCTCCCCTTCCAATTTCCCTCAACTCCCTTCTCCTCTCCATCTACCCTTGCCCTCCATATTATTTGTTATGCTCCACAAATAAGTGAAACCATATGATATTTGACTCTCTCTGCTTGACTTATTTCACTCAGCATAATCTCTTCCAGTCCCATCCATGTTGCTACAAAAGTTGGGTATTTTGATGCTGGTGATGACTCACTTTACAATTGATAAAAGGACTTTGAGTACTTAGAATATAATTGTGACCAATGTTTTATATCACATTGACTTAAAGTATTCTCTTGACTGACTTATGGAATGGCTAGATGTTATATTTTGTGACTGACTTAAGATTTGCTAATATCAAGGCCATTTGACTGAATAAAATTGAAATTTCAAAAAATCATTTTAATGTTTTACTTTTATAATGAGTGAAGTTACTACTAAAATTTCCTTAAATATTACAAGATTTAGTATTTACTTGAAATTATTTTGCCTAACCATTCATCTTCAAAGGAAGTGAGTAAAATAGAGAAAATCCTTGTATTTTGCCTAATGATACAAAACTAACCAAAACCATTTTATGCTGGTTCTAGTGAAGAATAATAAACCCATATAAGATTTCAGAGGATGATAGTATTTCCTTTGTAAAAATATTTAATTCATTAAAATGAATCTTTTCCAAACATATTTTTCTCTCAAGTGGCAGCTCTCTGAAGGCAGAGATTTTTAAATATTTTTCACTTCTTACTTTTTTGATGTTGTTTTTGTTGTTCAACATCAAGAACAGTGAATAGCATTAAAAAAATAAGGCTTTGAAAAGTGGTTGTCGGGCACCTGGGTGGCTCAGTGGGTAAAAGCCTCTGCCTTCAGCTTGGGTCATGATCCCAGTGTCCTGGGATCGAGCCCCGCATCCGGCTCTCTGCTCAGCAGGGAGCCTGCTTCCTCCCTCTCTCTCTGCCTGCCTCTCTGCCTACTTGTGATCTCTGTCTGTCAAATAAATAAATAAAATCTTAAAAAAAAAAAAAAGAAAAGTGGTTGTCAAAGGCGTGAATACAAAAACAACATTTGAATTTCACTGAAGAGAAAAAACAGAGATAAGCATTCTGGAAGAGTTGACAGCCATAAAAAAGGGGAATGAGTTCTGTCACAGATACATTAAATATTCAAGACTTGGAGATATTCTGCACAATTTTTAAACCTTAATTTAATAAATACACATGAGAACTCAGAATTATCTTTTCAAAGCCTAGAGGTAATCATATGACTTCCTTATTTGTTTTTTAATAATTATACTTTGACTATTCCAGTCAGAAATACCTTAGTTGCCAAGAATAGAAACCCAATCTGACTAGTTCAAATAAAACGTTATGAGGATAAAGATCTTATAATATTCCAAACAGAACAAAATACTGGTGTCTTGGGAAGTGCTGGAATCAAGTTATCTACTGGAACTTCACCGGCAGAAGCCCATGGAAGAGGCTTCCTAAGCATCCCAGTTACCTTTCTTTAGCTACACCCTGTAGTCCATTTCTTTCTATCTTAACATTACCAACTCAGCCTTTTAATGTCCTGAATCTATACTTCTCAGAAATATTCAGCTCAACACAGTCTAAGGATTTCTATCCTGTTCCATTACGTGCCTACTCCCATCCAGCTTTTAGCTGTTTGGTTCGTAGACATCCGCTGTAGCCTCACCCACCTCTCCCCACCCCCGGAAAGTTTTACTAGAAGAAAAGGAAAAGCTAACAGTAATAGTCAGATAAGCTATCATCTAAATTTTAAGTCTTCACAATAAACTCCAAGCTTCTTAAAATGTGTTCTAATTAGTCTCAGTTTACCCTTTATTTCTCATCTTTTGCTGCTCAGACCCACATTCCGTACATATACTCACATTGCTTCTGAGGCTGATGCTTTGGTTTTATTCCTTCTGACTATACACTCAGTCTTTCTGCTGGAAAAATCTTATCTTTAAAGCATCATCCGAACTTCAATTTCTTTTGAGTTACCAAGGACATTCAACAGCCACCTTGAACAAAATACCTTGGCACTTACTCATATCATTCATGCAGCTGTTCCTCAGCTGGCCACTGCCCAGTGCTCTAGGTGCCTTTCCCACAGTGATCCACAGAAGGATCACCAGATCACATTTCACAATGTAATGTCCATTTTTTGCATCTTTCCTTATTGCTCCAAACTTCATTTTAAACACCTGTTCTTGAGTACGTCCATCTGCCTTTTGTCCATTTTTTCTTCTCCAAACAACATATTATTCTCTTTGTCAAAGTTATTTCCTAATTTTATTAAAAGGAACTGACATGGGCAGCTGTTTTAGGCCATTCTGGCTGCTATAAGAAAATACCATAGACCAAATGGCTTCTAAACAACAGAATTTTCTTTCCCCCACAGTTCTGGAGGCTGGAAAGTCCAAGACCAAGGTGCCAACACATTCCCTGTCTTGTGAAAGTTTGGCAACTATCTCCTCATTGCAACTTTATATGGCAGAAGGAGGTAGGGAGCTTTCCTGGACTTCTTTTTTTAAGGACACTAATTCTATTCCTGAATTATATGTACCCAGTTCCACCCCATTGATTTTCTTATTGGTATCTGAAATTTGTACCAATTTATATCCCATTTGCATCCTAAGGGCATCATCTTGAAGATTAGGATTTCAATTATGATTTAGGGGGAACACAAATATACAATCTATAGCACTGGGGTGGTTGAAAATATAAATAGAACATATCTAGTACCCACAATATCACAGAGGGAGAATTTCTAACTGGTAAGAAACAATTGTGTGTTCTCAGTTAATAAAATTAGACTTTGTCACCTCCAATCACACGACCTTCTCTAAACAGTCCCAATTTAGATTAAATGAGATGATCTAACTATGTAAACAGTTTCTGTTCTTAATATTCAAAAGTCTTTAAAATCATTTTATGTAAATATTTTTCTCTCCTGAAGAGTTATCTTCCAAAAATTAACTCATTTAAGATCATTAAACATATTAGTAAAAGAATCAAAATAACCCCCCAAACTCCCAAATCTAAAAGAAAATGTTTCCTTCCATCTTAAATTTTAGCACCTACTTGCTAAATGCCACAGGTATGGGTCTTTAAATGCTCTATTGGTTATTCTTTTGGATTTGGAGTTCAAAGTATATACCAATTAAACTTCTACTTGTCATTCAAATAAACTAAAAATAACTGAACATACCATACTACTCAGCATGACAAAAACAGTATTCACTTTGAGTCTTCATTCTAAACATTCTGTTCAATATTTGGGTCACTTTTTTTTAAATTTTTTAGTTATTTTTTCCTCTTTTTTTGTTTCAAGTTTTTATTTAAAGTCTAGTAATTTTATTTAAATTCTAGTAATGAACACTGGTGTTCATGCAACTGATAGGTATCCCTTGACTTTCAACAGAAATAAACAGTATTCTTCCTTGAAAAAAGCATCCACAATTTAGGACCCCTAGATTCCCAGAGATTATAACACCAAAATAAAAATTTATCAAATACACAAGGAAAAATCTTAATTACTGAAAGTAAGCATAAAGAAGAACAATAGATGTAGAACCACCTCCTCAGATAATTACTATATTGGAACTTTTAGGAACAGAATATGTAATAACTATGTACAAATGCAAAAGATGAAACAAAATGTGCAAGAAAGATGGGACCACATATATTGGCTCCTTCCCTTCCCCTACTTACTTTCATCAGTTTTGCTTTAGACAGCAATTTTTAGGGGTGCCGGGTGGCTCAGTTGGTGAAGCAGCTGCCTTTAGCTCAGGTCATGACCTTGGGATCAAGCCCCGCATCAGGCTCCTTGCTCCATGGAGAGCTGCTTCTCCCTCTCCCTCTGCCTGCTGCTCTGTCTGCTTGTATTCTCTCTCTCTCTGTCAAATAGATAAATACTGTTGTACACTTGAAAAATAAATAAAAATTAATTTATCAACATTACATAGAAAAGGAAGTAAATATATGATAATTTAGTACATGCAAAAAAACCCCCCCATATTTGGTAAAAATAGTTAACTATTTAGAAAGAGGGAAAGCTCCCTAATAGGATAAATGATATCTATGGTAAACTTACCACAAATGTGCTTAACTGTAATTTGTGAAAAAATTTTTTTTCTCAGGTTTCGAAATAAGAGGATACCTGAACTAAATAAGTTTATACAACTAAGGACTGGAGGTCTTAGTGAGTGTAATAAAGGGAAAAAATGTTAGAGGTCTGGGAAAAAAAAAAATTTAAATGTATCTGTACTTGCGAAAGAGAAATTGTAGATCTAGAAAAAATCTGTAGATACTACAAGATTTAATAAAGGAATAGCAAGCTTGCTGGAAGCACAGTCAGTAAATAAGAATCAACTCTATTTCTCTATGCCAGTAGCAATAGAAAATATAACTTAGCATGGAAGTTACTTTCCTTTTTAAAATTTAACTTAATTTTGTTTTATTTTATTTTTTATTTAAATTCAACTAATTAACATATAATATATTATTAGTTTCAGAGGTAGAAGTCAGTGATTCATCAGTCTTATGATACCCAGTGGTCATTACACCATGTGCCCTCCTTAATGTCCATCATGCAGTTACCCCATCCACCCACCCCCTACACCTTCAGCAACCCTCAGTTTTCCTATGATTAAGTCTCTCGTGAACAGACATTTCTGCAAAGAAGATATCCAAATGGCTAACTGACACATGAAAAAGTGCTCAACATCACTCGGCATCAGGGAGATACAAATCAAAACCACAGTGGGATACCACCTCACCCCACTCAGAATGGCTAAAATTAACAAGTCAGGAAATGACAGATGTTGGAGAGGATGCAGAGAAAGGGGAACCTCCTACACTGTTGCTGGGAATGCAAGCTGGTGCAGCCACTCTGGAAAACAGTAAGGAGGTTTCCCCAAAAGTTAAAAATAGAGCTACCCTATGACCCAGCAATCACACTATTGGGTATTTACCCTAAAGATACAAACGTAGGGATCTGCAGGGGCATGTGAACCTGAATGTTTATAGCAGTAATGTCCACAATAGCCAAACTATGGAAAAAACCTAGATGTCCATCAACAGATGAATGAATAAAGAAGTGGTATATATATATATATATATATATATATGTGTATATATATATATATATACATACATACTATGCAGCGATCAAAAGAAATGAAATCTTGCCATTTGCAATGGCAACGTCGATGGAACTAAAGGGTATTATGCTGAGCAAAATAAGTCAATCAGAGAAAGACAATTATCATATGATCTCTCTGATAGAAGGAATTTGAGTGGCAGGGCAGGGGCAGAGGGGGTAGGGAAGGAAAAAATGAAACAAGATGGGGTTGGGAGGGAGAGAAACCATAAGAGGCTCTTTTTTTTTTTTTTTTAAGATTTTATTTATTTATTTGACAGACAGAGATCACAAGTAGGCAGAGAGAGGAAGGGAAGCAGGCTCCCCACTGAGCAGAGAGCCTGATGCGGGGCTCAATCCCAGGACCCTGAGATCATGACCTGAGTCAAAGGCAGAGGCCTTAACCCACTGAGCCACCCAGGTGCCCCCATAAGAGGCTCTTAATCTCACAAAACAAACTGAGGGTTGCTGGGGGAGTGGGGGAGAGGTAGGGTGGCTGGGTTATGGACATTGGGGATGGTATGTGCTATGGTGAGTGCTGTGAAATGTGTAAGCCTGATGATTCACAGACCTGTACCTGGGGCAAATAGTACACTATATGTTAATAATTTTTTTTTAAAAATCCCTTAGAGTTTGTCTCTCATGTGAGCTATTTTCAATGGCATGATAAATCAGACATCAGACTAGGAAAAAGTACCACAGAGTGTTAGACTTTTACTTAGAAAACTAACATGTATGATTAAGACAAATTAAGAAATTAGGTATGGAAGAATAGACCATGAGCATAATTATGAGCTGTCAATTCTCTGCGAGGTGATCCTTACACTTATTTTATATCATGATCAAAATTTCAAGAATGATTTGAGAAAGGTAATTGATAAGTTGATTCCAAAACTTACATGGCATGCAAAGGTTAGAGAATAGTCACATTAATCTTGAAGAAAGAGAACAGTGGGACTGCATGACTAGATCTAAAGATTTATTAAGGCTATAGTAAATAAGGTATAGCATTGGCTCAAAATGAGTTCTGTAGACCTATAGAACAGAATAGAGCCTTGGCACAAGCCTAGTCACATGATGTGATAAAGTTTATAGTATATAAACATGGGAAAAAGGTGGGATTTTTTTCCTTTTTTTAAAGATTTTATTTAAGTGAGAGAGAGAGAGAGAGAGGGAGCACAAATGGAGAGGAGCAGAGAGAGAGGGAGAAGCACTCTCCAGGCTGAAAGGGGAGCCTGACATGGGGCTCAATCCCAGGACCCTGGGATCCTGAACTTAAGCTGAAGCTTAACCAAGTGAGCCACCTGGGCACCCCAGAGTGGGATTTTCAGTAGTAGATGGTCAATCAGTTGGATTCCCACATGAAAAAAATTAATTATGACCTTCACCACAACCAAAAACATTCCAGGCCCATTATAAGTCTAAATATGGGAGGTACCATTAATAATGTTCTTAAAAGATATATATATAATAGAATATCTTTATGATCTTGTGCATAGTCATTTCCTAAACAGGGCATCAAAAACATTAATAACAATGAGAGAAATTGATACATTAGACAACATGAAATGAAGAACTTCTGCTTTACCAAAAGATCCACTGAAATGTGTTAAAAAAGCAAGCCACAGAGCAAATATTTGCCCTAAATACATGCAAAAAAGGAATTTTACACAGAACATAATAAAAATCCCTATGCATCAATAAGAAAGTCATACAGCCCCATTTTTTTCAGCCCCATTTTCTTAAGTAATCAAAATATTTCAAGAGCTAATTCTCAAAGAATGACTAAGAAACAAATGACCAGTTAAAATATTAATAGGTGGTCAGCTTCATTACTCATCATCAGAGAAATGGATATTATTATCAGCAATTATTTTATGAATTTTTAAATGATTAAATAAGTGATCAATTAATATAATTCCAAGAAGAATCATAATAACTGTTGGTAAGATGTGAAGCATATGGATTGTCAATTAACTTTTTTTTAACTTATTTTACTTAAACTTGATTAGTTAAAATATAGTGTATCATTAGTTTCAGATGTAGAGTTTAGATATTTATCTGTTGCATATAACACCAGTGCTCATTATATCATGTGCCCTCCCTAATGGCCATCACGCAGTTACTCCATCCACCCACCCACCTCCCCTTTAGCAACTCTGTTTGTTTATTATAGTTAAAGAGTTTCTTATAGTTTGTCTTCCTTTCTGATTTCATCTTATTTTATTTTTCCCATCTTTCTTTTATGATCTTTTGTTTTGTTTCTTAAATTCCACATATGAATGAAAACCATATGATAATTGTCTTTCTCTGATTAACTTATTTTGCTTAGCATAATGCCCACCAATTCTATCCATGTCATTGTAAATGGTAACATTTCCTTCTTTTTGATGGCTGTATATATCTACCAATCTTTACCTATTCATCTCTCGATACCTGGGCTCTTTCCATAGTTTGGTTATTATAAACATTGAGGTGTAGGTGCCTCTTCAGATCACAACATTTGTATCTTTTCAGTATATACTTAGTAGTGCAATGGCTGGATCATAATTATTAAATAATTAAATAAGTGATTGATTCCTTAATTAATATCATTCTAAGAATAAGCACAATAACTGTTGGTAAAATGTGAAGCATATGATTGTCAATAAACTTTCTTATTTATCCAAAAAACTACTGTTTTTTCTTCTACTGGTTTGGGAACTTATATATATATATATATATATATATATATATATATATATGTAAAGATAATATTTCTATATTATATATATACATATATATAAAGATAATATTTCTATTATCTTTGTGATGATGAAGGTTTTCTAACTTTCAACTTGATTTCAAGTTTTGTATGGAAAGAGTAAGGACAAAGAAGAGCAAAGACACTTCTGAACAAGAATAAGGTGAGGAAACTTGTCCTGCAAGACAGTCAAATTCAGTTAGGAGCTAGGGTAATTAATACACTGTAGCTGTGTTTATGTATGTATACATAAAGACACATATCTTTGTATGTGTATATAATTACAGAGTTACAAACTCATACATAGTACTTATATATTCAGATAGGCTTCTGCATATGAAACGTTGTGATATTCTCAATGCAGAAAACTCTTATTTTTAATACTATTTCTACTTTTAAAAAACTATTTCATTTATAGTCCTAAAAGAAAAAAAATAAGCCTCTTAGTTTATCAGAAAAATCTTCTTTATATATGGAATTTCAATAAAAAGTATCTTGGACAAAACATACTTTAACTAGGTATGAATTTTAGAAATGCCTTTGCCAGAAACAGACTAACAAATAAATTAAGTATGAATCTCTGGGAGTGGGACCCAGCATCAGTATTTGTTAAAACTCATCAGATGGGGGCGCCTGGGTGGCTCAGTGGGTTAAAGCCTCTGCATTTGGCTCAGGTCATGATCCCATGGTCCTGGGATCGAGCCCTGCATCGGGCTCTCTGCTCAGCAGGGAACCTGCTGCCTCCTCTCTCTCTGCCTGCCTATCTGTCTGCTTGGTATCTCTGTCTGTCAAATTAAAAAAAAAAAAAAAAAACCCACAACTCATCAGATGATCCCAGTGTGTCCCCAAGATTGAGAACTAGAAGTTCTGAAGAGCATAGGGTGGAGACAAGAGGTGATTTGTGTGTAATTAAACCAGAAGCTCTTTATTGGTAATTTAGTACAATCCATAGTAAGGCTGCACAATTCTCATCCATAAATTAATTAATTATTAATTAATTAGTAATATATACACATGCGAAAATAAAATTACTATTTCCATTTCACTAAAATTCCACCTCATTATGTTGTGCAAAGCTAATAATGAGCCATAATTTTCAGAGACTGGCAGCTCCTTTCAGATGTATTATAAATACCTGACATGTTGATGTTCCCTGTATTTAAAATTATCAGTGCCATAAAAGAATTAAGTAGATTATGTATCTCCATTAAAGACAACCATAAACAATAAATGGCTCTCCCCAAAACATAAAGGGTTGCTAAACAGGATTGATTCTAAATATAAACATATGAAGAAAGGATTATTAAAAGTCAGAATGCAAATTTACATATAGATTTCTCAATACTTTGAATCACTGTCTTTTTAGCTAATGGTGATTCTATACATTATAGATTTCATTCTAGGTTATTTTAATATGAAAATAAAATATACAAATATAAACTGTGGTACTTCATTATAACAGTTTCTCAAATCAATTTGCTGGAACAACTAAATAATGGAAAATTGTGAATTGTGTTTTTGACCAATTTGGCTGAGAATATGAAGTTCACAGAAGAGATAGAGCAATCTTATTCTCCAGAAATCTTTCAAAACAGGCAGCTACTTTGGAGACCACGAGCAATGACAAAATGTCTCTTTGTTGCAGACTAGAATCACCAGGTGAGCTTTAAAAAAATACTAACACCTCCACTGATATTCAGAAAATCTGACTTAATGCTGTGTGGTATGGTCTAGACTTTGGAACTTTAAAATATTCCCCAGTGTTTTACCCTTTACCACAGAGTTAGTGCACATAGATTAAAGGACTTAGAATATGATAGTTCAATGATTGGTGACCAATAATGTGACATAAAAATAAATATTTCCCTCCATTTGTGAACCATGAGTTTTCCACATTTGTCTAGGAGTTAAAAAGAGAATATAGTTATTTCTGCTGAAATCACAATAATCAAAGGGACTTTGATAGTTATTTATTACATAATTTCCTGCTGTCTGAAAAACTGCAGATGTGGCAAACCTGACTTCCCCCTCAGTAGTTTTAGTTCTTCCAGGTGCTTTTGAGTTGACGTAAGATATACTATTTAGGGAGGAAATGGGAAAGAAAGTTTCTATCACATGACAAGTAACAATATGTCAGCCCAGGAGGAAGCAAGATGGCAGAGGAGTAGCAAATTGAAATATCATTAGGTTCCAGGAGTTCAACTAGGTAGTTTTAAAACCATTCCAAACACCTACAAACTCAGCAGGAGAAAGAAGAGAAGAAGAGCAACTCTAGGAACAGAAATTTGACCACTTTCTGGAAAGTAGGATGCAGAGAAGTGAATCTGAAGTGATGGGAAGATAGACTGTGGTGGGAGGGGCTGGCTTCCAGCAAGTGACGGAGCAGTGGAGCACAAAATCAGAAGTTTTAGAAGTCTGCTCCACTAAGGGACATCACTCCAGAAGCTAAGTGGGGGTGGAACCCTCACGGAGCAGTGTGGTCTCAGGAACCACAGGGTCACAGAAACACCAGAGGTGTCTGAAAGTGGCAGAGCTGCCAGGTGTCAGAGCAGGGAAGCCAGGTACAGAGACAGAGCTGAGCAGAGAGCTCTCAGCTTGGGGTAAAATGTGATCTAAGGCATAGTCAGGTCACTGCTCTTCAAACAGGGACCCCACAAGTGCCAGACCCGGGGAGACTCACCTTCCTCCTCTGGGAGGAGTGGCACAGGATCACGCAGCAGGAATCTGCTGGGTTTGGAGACTCCAAACAGGGCATGTACCAGAGATAGAAATGCTTGGTCATAGGCTGGGTGAGCATGGAGTGTGACCGAAGACCAGGAGATGGGAGGGATTGACTGCTTCTCTCTGAAGGCACACTGAAGAGTGGGGCCCCAAGCTCTTGGTTCCTCTGGGCCAGAGGTTGGGACATCGCCATTTTCATTCCTGTCCTCCAAAGCTCTATGGAAAGCGTTCAGGGAACAAAAGCTACCAAGAGGGAACCAAGCAGATTACTCAGCCTGGCCCCTGGCAAGGGCAGTGCAATTCCACCCAAGGCAAAGACATTTGAGAATCACTGCAGCAGGTTTCTCCCCCAGAAGATCAGCAAAAATATCCAGCAAAGACCAAGTTTATTGATCAACAAGAACTGAGGAACTCCAGAGCTAGGGAAAAGCAACGCATTGAATTCATGGTTTTTTTCCCCAAGATCCTTTAGTCTCACAAAGTTAAATATTTTAATTTTATTTTTTTCTTATTCTATTTTTTAACTTCCCCAATTTTAACATTTTTTTAGCTATTTTATCTTAACAATGCCTTTTTTAGAAAAATATTTTAAAATTCTCATTGTTATAGTCATATTTTATCCCTCCAAAGTATTTAACCTTATTTTTTGTATACAGATAGGTTTTTTTTTTCCTTTAAATTATTGGGATAAAATTTCTTCTAATAAATCAAAATATACCCTAAATCGAGCACATGGCTTTGTTCTCCAGCCTGATCACATTCTATCCTCTTTTTATTCTTTTTCCAACCAACTTATCTTATCAATTCCTTTTTTAGAATTTTTTAAAAATTTCATCTTTATAGTGATATTCCATCTCTTCATTTTGTTTATCATAATTTTTGTATATATATGAGCTTTTCTTTCTTTAAAATTTTGGGACATAGTTTCTTCTAAGAGACAAGAATACACCCAAAAACAACTGGGTGGCTCTGTTCTATTCACCAGTCTAATATATATACATTTTTTTTTTAATTTTATTTTTTCCCTTCCCTCTCCCCCTGGTTTTGGGTCTTTTCTGATTTGGTTAGTGTATATTTCTCTGGGGTCTTTGCCACCCTTTTCATATTTTATTCACTCATTCATATATTCTTATCTGGATAAAATGACAAGGCAGAAAAACTCATCCACACATACATACAAAAAAAAGAACAAGAGGTACTACCAATGGCTAGGGACCTAATCAATATGGAATCAATATGGACATTGGTAATATGTCAGAACTAGAGTTCAGAATGATGATTCTCAGGTGCTAGCTGGGCTCAAAAAAGGCATGGAAGATATTAGAAAAATCCCTTTCTGGAGGAAAAACAATCCCTTTCTGGAGAAATAAAAGAACTAAAATCTAACCAAGTTGAAATCAAAAAAGCTATTAATGAGGTACAATAAAAAATGGAGGCCCTTACTGCTAGGATAAGTGAGGCAGAAGAGAGAATTAGTGATATAGAAGACCAAATGACAGAGAATAAAGAAGCTGAGCAAAAGAGAGACAAACAACTACTGGATCACAAGGGGAGAATTCAAGAGATAAGTGATAATGTAAGATGAAACAATATTAGAATAATTAGGATCCAAGAAGAAGAAAGAGAGAGGGGGGCAGAGGGTATATTGGAACAAATTATAGTAGAGAATTTCCCTAATATGGCAAAAGGAAGAAGCATCAAAATCCAGGAGGCACAGAGAACCCCACTCAAAATCAATAAAAATAGGTCCACACCCAGTCATCTGATAGTAAAACTTACAAGTCTTAGTGGCAAAGAGAAAATCCAGAAAGCAGGTTGGGACAAGAAGTCTGTAACATACAATTATAGAAATATTAGATGGGCAGCACACTTACCCACAGAGACCTGGCAGGCCATAAAGAACTGGCATGATATATTCAGACACTAACCAAGCAAAATATGCAGCCAAGAATACTATATCCAACTAGACTGTAATTGAAAATAGAAGGAGAGATAAAAAGCTTCCAGGACAAATAAAAATTAAAAGAATTTGCAAACACCAAACCAGCCCTATAGGAAATACTGAAAGCGGTCCTCTAAGCAAAGAGAGAGCCTGAAAGTAGTAGATCAGAAAGGAACAGAGACAGAATACAGTAGCAATCACCTTATAGGCAATACAATGGCATTACATTCATATCTTTCAAAAGTTACCCTGAATGTAAATGGGAAAAATGCTGCAATCAAAAGACACAGGGTATCAGAATGGATTAAAAAAAAAACAAGACCCATCGATATGCTGTCTAGAAGAAACTCATTTAGACCCAAGGCACCTCCAGATTTAAAGTGAGGAGGTGGAAAACAATTTACCATGCTAATGGACAGGAAAAGAAAGCTGGGGTGGCAATCCTTGTATCAGATAAATTAGATTTCAAGCCAAAGACTATAAAAAGAGATGAGGAAGAACACTATATCATACTCAAAGGGTCTGTCCAACAAGAAGACCTAACAATTTTAAATATCTATGCCCCTAACATGGCAGCAGCCAACTATATAAACCAACTAATAACAAAATCAAAGAAACACATCAACAATAATACAATATAAGTAGAGGACTTTAACACCTCCCTCATTGAAATGGACAGATCATCCAAGCAAAAGATCAACAAGGAAATAAAGACTTCAAATGACACACTGGGCAAGATGGACATCACAGATATATTCAGAACTTTCCATCCCAAATCAACAGAATACACATTCTTCTCTAGTGCACATGGGACATTCTCCAGAATAGATCACATCCTGGGTCACAACAGGTCTCAACTGGTACCAAAGATTGGGATCACTCCCTGCATATTTTCAGACCACAATACTCTGAAGCTAGACTCAATCACAAGAGGAAAGTTGGAAAGAACTCAAATACATGGAGGCTAAACAGCATCCTACTAAAGAATGAATGGGTCAACCAGGAAATTAAAGAATTGAAAAAATTCATGGAAACAAATGATAATGAAAACACAGCTGTTCAAAATCTGTGGGAAACAGGAAAGGCAGTCCTGAGAGGAAAGTATATAGCTATACAAGACTTTCTCAAGAAACGAGAAAGGTCTTAAGTACACAACATAACCCTACACCTAAAGAAGCTGGAGAGAGAACAGCAAACAAAGCCTAAACCCAGCAGGAGAAGAGAAATAATAAAGATCAGAGCAGACATCAATGAAAGAGAAATCAAAAGAACAGTAGAACAAATCAATGAAACTAAGACCTAGTTCTTGAAAGAATTAATAAGATTGGTAAACCCCTGGCCAGACTTATCAAACAGAAAAGAAAAATGACCCAAATAAATAAAATCATGAATGGCAGAGGAGAAATCATAACCAATACTAAAGAAATACAAACAATTATAAGAACATATTATGAGCAATGATACGCCAGCAAATTTGACAATCTGGAAGAAATGGATGCATTCCTAGAGACATATAAACTACCAAAACTGAACCAGGAAGAAATAGAAAACCTGAACAGACCCATAACCATTAAGGAGATTGAAGCAGTCACCAAAAATCTCCCAACAAACAAGAGCCAGGGCCAGATGGCTTCCATGGGGAATTCTACCAAATATTTAAAGAAGAATTAATACCTATTCTCCTGAAACTGTTCCAAAAAATTGAAATGGAAGGAAAACTTCCAAACTCATTTTATGAGGCCAGCATTACCTTGATTCCAAAACCAGACAAAGACCCCATCAAAAAAGAGTATTACAGACCAATATCCTTGATGAACACAGATGCAAAAATTGACACCGAAATACTAGCCAATAGGATCCCATTAAAAGAATTATTCACCACGACCAAGTGGGATTTATTCCAGAGCTGCAAGTTTGGTTCAACATCCACAAATCAATCAATGTGATACAATACATTAATAAAAGAAAGAACAAGAACCATATGATACTCTTATAGACGCTGAAAAAGCATTTGACAAAGTACAGCATCCTTTCATGATCAAAACTCTTCAAAGTGTAGGGATAGAGGGTACATACCACAATATCATAAAAGGCATCTATGAAAAACCCACAGCGAATATCAATCTCAATGGGGAAAAACTAAGAGCTTTCTCCCAAGGTTAGGAACATGGTAGGGATGTCTACTCTCACCACTGCTATTCAACATAGTACTAGAAGTCCTAGCCTCAGCAATCGGGCAACAAAAAGAAATAAAAGCCATCCAAATCAGCAATGAAGAAGTCAAACTATCACTCTTTGCAGATAATATGATACTTTATGTGGAAAATCCAAAAGACTCCACTCCAAAACTTCTAGAACTTGTACAGGAATTCGGTAAAGTGTCAGGATATAAAATTGATGCACAGAAATCAGTTGCATTTCTATACACCAACAACAAGACAGAAGAAAGAGAAATTAAGGAGTCGATCCCATTTACAATTGCACCCAAAACCATAAGATACCTAGGAATAAACCTAAAGAAAGAGGCAAAAGAATCTATATTCAGAAAACTATAAAGTACTCATGAAAGAAACGAGGAAGACACAAAGAAATGGAAAAATGTTCCGTGCTCGTGGATTGAAAGAGCAAATATTGTGAAAATGTCTATGCTACCTAAAGCAATCTACACATTTAATGCAATCCCTATCAAAATCCCATCCTTTTTTTTCAAAGAAATGGAACAAATAATCCTAAAATTTATATGGAACCAGAAAAGACCTTGAATAGCCAGAGGAATGTTGAAAAAGAAAGCCAAAGTTGGTAGCATCACAATTCCAGACTTCAAGCTCCATTACAAGCTGTCATCATCAACACGGTGTGGTACTGGCACAAAAACAGACACATAGATCAATGGAATGGAATAGAGAGCCCAGAAATGGACCCTCAACTCTATGGTCAACTAATCTTTGACAAAGCAGGAAAGAGTGTCCAATGGAAAAAAAAAAACAGTCTCTTCAACAAATGGTGTTGGGGAAATTGGACAGCCACATGCAGAAGAATGGAACTGGACCATTTCCTTTCACCACATACAAAAATAGACTCAAAATGGATGAAAGACCTCAATGTGGGACAGGAAACCATCAAAATCCTTGAGAACACAGGCAGTAACCTCTGAGACCTCAGCCATAGCAACTTCTTCCTAGAAACATCACCAAAGGCAAGGGAAGCAAGGGCAAAAATGAACCATTGGTACTTCATCAATATTAAAATCTTTCGCTTCATCAAGATTAAAAGCAAAGGAAATAGTCAACAAAACCAAAAGACAACTGACAGATGGGAGAAGATATTCACAAATGACATATCAGATAAAGGGCTAGTATTGAAAATCTAGAAATAACTTATCAAACTCAACACCCAAAGAACAAATAATCCAATTAAGAAATGGGCAGAAGACATGAACAGACATTTCTTCAAAGAAGACACCCAGATGGCCAACAGACACATGAAAAAGTGCTCAACATCACTCGGCATCAGGGAGATACAAATCAAAACCACAGTGGGATACCACCTCATACCAGTCAGAATAGTTAAAATTAACAATTCAGGAAAGGATAGATGTTGGCAAGGATGTGGAGAAAGGGGAACCCTCCTACACTTTTGGTGGGAATGCAAGCAGGTGCAACCACTCTAAAAAACAGCAAGGTGGTTCCTCAAAAAGTTGACAATAGATCTACCCTATGACCCAGCAATCGCATCACTGGATATATACCTTAAAGATACAAATGTGATCTAAATGGGCATGTCCACCCAAATATTCATAGCAGCAATGTCCATAAGAGCCAAACTATGGAAAGACACCAACAGATGAATGGATAAAGAAGAAGTAATTTTATACACACACACACACACACACACACACACACATGCAATGGAATACTATGCATCCATTAAAAGAAATGAAATCTTGCCATTTGCATCGACGACGTGGCTAGAACTAGAAGGTATTATGCGGAGCAAAATACGTCAATCAGAGAAAGACAATTATCATATGATCTCTCTGATATAAGGAATTTGAGAGGCAGGGTGGTGGGCTTGTTGGGTAGGGAAGGAAAAAATGAAACAAGATGGGATCGGGAGGGAGACAAACCATAACAGACTCTTATCTCACAAAACAAACTGAGGGTTGCTGGGGAGGGGGAGGGAGAGGGCGGTTGGGTTGTGGATATTGGGGAGGATATGTTTTTTGGTGAGTGCTGTGAAATGTGTAAGCCTGATGATTCGCAGACCTGTACCCTTGGGGCAAATAATACATTATATGATAATAAAAATAATTAAATTAAAAAATAATATGTCAGCATATCTCACTTTAAATATATATGTCCTTTCCCCCATGGTTCTTCATTTTAGTGCCAGACCCTCAATTGTTTATATTTCCACTCTTTTTGTTCATCTTTAAGGTCACTATTGGCAACCCACAGTCTTTACCTTTTATAAAGCCCCAAACCACACAAATTAGCCCCTCTTACCTCTCTTAGAAAGGACCATCTATTATTACTTGAGTATATGCTAATCTTACTGCCTACCACCATCTATGCAACTCCAAGAAACTTATTGAAATGTTCACTCAGGTAAAAGAAAATAACAACAACAATAACAAAACAGTAAAAGACAGGGAGGACGTAAGTATGGAAACACCGCTGATATTAGGAAAATCAGATTATCCCACAATGATACACTGGTATGAAGATGCCTAAAATCACTCCTTGTTCTTCCTCCCAATGTTTCCATCAACCTGAGATATTCAATTCTGTTAAATTAGTGAAAATCCTAATACCTGAGCAAAGGAGGCAATGTAGTATTGTTGCCATTACTGATTCATGCGGAATTTATGTAGCCAAGAATGGAAGTTGGGGGAAAACGTCAAATGCCTATTAATTTTGGAAACCTCAGGGACCTGAACTTTTGGAGGGCTCCTTCTAACATGCAGCCAAGTTAAGAAAGAAAGGCCAAGAACTGTACAGTCAGCCACTGCTGAAACCTGCTGTATCTTATAAGACATGAATATGAATATGATATCTTAATAATAATTAAGTCAATATCATTTGTTACATTTCAGGCACTGTTCTATTTAATTTAGAGTTTGGATCTTTCATTTCTCAGATCAAGCATATGAGGTACTGATATTAACCTCATTTTCAGAGAAGAAAACTAATGCTTATAGAGGTTAAGTAAAATGATGCAATTCCAGAAAGTACAAGAAGATTATTTACTACTGTGATATAGAGTACCACAAGCCTAGATACGTAATTTGTGAATAGGGTATTATATTTCACTAGAGACACACTTCTCTAGCCATAACTCTGGGATGCTTCTGACTTGCACCATGCTGATTGCTTCTAAGGTCCTCCAAACTGCTGTCAATACATAAATAAGCTTTTCTTCTAGGTCAGAAATCTGACATAAACAATCCTAAAAGGCCACTCACTAAACCATAAAGGGAGAAAAAAAGCAAGAGAGGATTGCTCTTGTTCCCTGTGGTCTTGACACCACATGCTTCTTATTTTTGCCTCAGTTTTGACCAGATAGTGCTGGACTGAATCGATAAGGGATATATATTTTTTTGATAAGGGATATATTTTAATTCCTCGATTTATTTTTTAAACCAACTACAGTAAACATTAAGTCATAACAAGTTTAATTTCCTTATAATTGGAATAATTGACAAAGTTAGTGGTAATAATAATGATCATGGTAATAACCATAATAGCAACTGGTCTAAGCCCTTAATATTTATTACCTTATTCAATCACAGTCATCCTAATTATGTTCTATAATCAAGATTTGGAGGTGCTAAAAGCATAAGTAACTCACCTAATTTCACACAGAGGAGATATGATTTGTGATCTGTTTTCTCCCGGTTTGTGAGACTATGTGCTTCAGTTATTTTAGTGATTCAACAGAACTGATATTTGTTAAGTAACATTCATGCCTAAAGTTTTCAAACCAATGAATATTTTGAGTAGTCATTATTCATAAAACTCAAAATATCTTCTATGTACATTAACCATTTTGGACAGTACATATTTAAACTTAAGGACTCTTTGAAAGGATGCAAATAAATAAAATCATGAAGGAAAGAAGAGAAATTACAACCAACACCATAGAAATACAATTATAAGAGAATATTATGAAAAATTATATGTCAACAAATTGGGCAATCTGTAAGAAAAGGATAAATTCTTAGAAACATAAGCTACCAAAACTACAACAAGAGGAAACAGAAAATTTGAACAGGCCCATAACCAGCAACGAAATTGAATGAATAATCAAAATCTCCCAACAAACAAAAGTCTCCAGGGCCAGATTCTACCAACCATTTGGTTGGTAGAATTCTACCAAGAATTAAAAGGGGAATTCTACTAACCATTTAGAGGAGACTTAATACATATTCTTCTCAAACTATTAAAAAAAAAGAAAGAAGTGGAAGAAAAACTTGCAAACTCATTTTGCAAGGCCAGCATTATCTAGAGTCTAAAACCAAAGATCCCAATAAAAAAGAGAATTATAGGACAACATCCCTTATGAACATGGATGCAAAATTTTTCAACAAGATGATAGCAAATTGAATATTTGCTATCCAAAAGAACATTAAAAGAATTATTCACCACGATCAAGTGGGGTTTATTCCTGGGATGGTTGGGTGATTCAATATTTGTAAATCAATCAACGCAATATCCCATGTTAATAAAAGGAAGGATAGGAGACATATGATCCTCTCAATAGATGCAGGGAAAGCATTTGACAAAGTACAGCATACATTCTTGATAAAAACCCTCAACAAAGTAGAGATAGATAGAACACACCTCAACATCATAAAGGCTATATACCAAGAGAACCACAGCTAATATTATCCTCAATGGGGAAAAATGAAAGCTGTTCCTCTGAAGTCAGGAACAGGACAAGGATATCTCCTCTCATCACTGTTATTTAACATAGTACTGGAAGTCTTAGCCTCAGCAATAAGACAACAAAAAGAAATAAAATGCATCCAAATGGGGGTGCCTGAGTGGCTCAGTGGGTTAAAGCCTTTGCCTTCGGCTCAGGTCATGATCCCAGGGTCCTAGGATCAAGCCCCACATTGGGCTTTCTGCTCAGCGGGGAGCCTGCTTCCCCCCTCTCTCTCTGCCTGCCTCTCTGCCTACTTGTGATCTCTGTCTGTCAAATAAATAAATAAAATCTTTTAAAAAAATTTTAAAAATGCATCCAAATGGGCAAGGAAGAAATCAAACTTTCATTATTCACAGATGACATGATACTCTATGTAGAAAAACCAAAGGACTCCACTAAAAAATTGCTAAAACTGATAAACCAATTATTGTCTGCATGTTTCTTATATCAGAATATCTCCTTTGAAGCAGGACACATGCAAGACCAAGGTATCACATTCTCTTGGCAAAGTGATTTCTTTCATTCTTTCTTTCTTTCCTTGAACATATTAAAAGTATTTATTTAGTATATAATATGTCCAATGGTCTAGATGCTAGAAATGCAGCAATAAACAATCCAGTAAATTTTCTGACCACATGGGATTTATTTTTTATTGGGTAGAGAGAAACAGTAAACAAAAATAAACAAGGAAAACTCAGTAATGATCAGTGCTATGATTTTTGAAGAAGTCAACATAAATAAGACTCATTATCACTAGCACCAGCTCCAAATGTGCTCTCTCTGCATTTGAGTTCCCAAGCTACTTTTCTGGGCTTATAACTAGTTAAGAGCATATTTCTATTGCATTTATATTGCTTCAAACATTAACAATAAAAACATTAACTGTTGACCACACTGTGATGTCACACTGAGCCCCAAATTCCTTTTATTCTATCTGAACCATTGTCCTCTGTCCCACAAATCCCCAGGAGATGAGGACTAGAGCCTTCATCTCCCATGAGCCTTTTTCTGAAGGCCCTGGATCACTTAAATAATTCCCCAACTTACAACAGCATTGCACCTCATTTCAATGAATTAAGTCTTGGGAATATTTTTTGCATATTTAATTCCTATCCTCTCTATAAAATGTTACTGAGAAGGCTTACATTATCTTTGGGATGCTAATTTCCTCTGATGTCTGCACTTCAGGGCTTGCATTCCATTCCCTTTTCCCCAAAGACAAATTTGGCCCATGACATAGTGTCAAGAGCTAGCTCATCTGTATTTGTCAGCAGGTTGTTCTCTGGTATTTCTATAGTGACCTCAGTTCCCTTGGTTTTCCTTTCTCACTGATTGGTCCATGACTTCCTCTTTCTCTACGCATCCTAAAAGTAGTCCCAAGTTTTGAAAGAAGTATGAAACAGCAGCTGTGCTTGATCTTAAATAATCTTTTCAGCAATTACTTATTCAGGATTCACTTTAGTAAAGATCGTGCTTTCTATTTTCCCTTCTTCTATTTCCACTTTATATGTTAGAATAACCAATGTTAATATTACACCTTTTTTCCTCTATATAGTAAATAACATGATATCTGACCTGATCCATTCTGTGATTCACAAATAACCTAAAGTACCTGGACTTGAGAATGTCAGCTTTCCAAGGCCTTCTGTTTTCCTCCTTCTCCCTTACACAATATTGAGAATGTGCCATAGCCAAGTGTCCAACATCTTTTCCTCTGCTAGTAGGGCAGCATCCCCTGGGAAAACCCCTTTTTTAGGTTTTTTTCTCCCCCTTATGGTTTATACAATGCGTTTATTCACATTTCTCTCTTTGGACCCCCAACTCAAGGTGCATACCTAAAACAAATACATAACCCACGTTTCTTTCTAAACTTGTTTGATATTTCTTTTTCTAGTACAATAGTTAGTATTTTGCAATTTAAAATATGAGGTAGAAATAAAATCATTTTGCATGCTCTTACTTTACTGATATCTACATAGACATTACAGTCATTTTCATTTTCAGAAATGAACATTTTCAGAACTCTTATTTATATTATTATTCATTTTAAATATTTTAATTTATATTATTTTTATATTTATATTATTTATATCATTCATCTTAAAGATTTTAATAAGCCTTTATATAATCCCAGAAAATTGTGAACAGCTTAAAGTATGTCTTAAATTTTGCCCTTCTCATAGTTTCTCTGTATCCTACAAACCCACATTGACCTCTGGGAGGCCACACTCACTTTCAACTACCAAAGTCACTACCATTCTTGGAATCGACAATTTTCTGTAATTCTCGGGCTAGAAGTAGATTTTAGTGCAGAAATGCACTCACAAAAATTCATATAAATTTTGAATGAGACTGAGAAAATAAGATAGTGTGTCCCATTCTCATTCTCTTGGTACCCTCAGAGTAGTTTTATTTTTTCCATGCCCTCTCTCTCTCACACTCACACACATACACACTCACACACAGTGCAATTCAAATTGCACACAAACTGGCACCACATCTTTAGAAATATCACAGGAAATAGTTAATGCCAAGTTTTTCCATTAAAACTCCTAGACCACATTATATATTCAGAGGAGGTGAAAAGGAAAATTACCATAAGAAAGAGTTTTTCTCTAGCCTGTTCAGTTATATCATTTATATCTACTAAACATATTCTGGTCATTATACTTCACATTAGAAAGAGTAAAGAAGGGGCTCCTGTGTGGCTCGGTCAGTGGAATGCTGGTGGACTCTTGGTTTCAGCTCAGGTCATGATCTCATAGGCCATGGCATTGAGTCCATGATGGGCTCCCCACTCAGCATGGAATCTGCTTGAAGATTTTCTCTCCCTCTGTTCCTCCCCCCACTCCCTCTCAAATAAATAAATAAATCTTTTAAAAAACAGAGCAAAGGAAAAAAAAAACTGGATATTGAAGACACAGGGCACATTATCCAGGAGCCAAAATTAAGCAGCAAATATAAATAAATGAAAAATGAAGCTAACAGGCAAGTCTAAACTGTATCACAATAACATGGATATACACATATATAATTTTGTTGTTCTGAAATGAACTAGGTCTGATAATATCTTATTTTCTGAATAAGCATGAACTTGATGTTCATGGTAATATGATCACTACCAGTTCAAACTTAATCTTTCTCACAGTAATTTAGTCTTTTTAGACAAATACTTAGTCTTTCAGAGTTTTTCCTCATGCCCCTTCTCCTTGCCTTCTCCTCTGATGGCTCTTGGTTACATGGGACAGTGCAGCAGTTTACACACCATAATGTCAATTTGGGATCAAGATTCAATTTACATAAAGTACTTTAGGCTCAGTGCTTTCCTTTTAGGTAGCTCACTATGCTTGGCCTATGACATATGCAGGCATCTGTTGTTGTCAATATCTATGTATAACACAAGACCGCTAGACAGAAGATCTACTTACCCTTCAGCATTTTCATAAAATTCCTAAATCCCTTCCAGTCAACCAGCTCCTCCTCACTTTGGGCACTCATTGGACCTTTGGATGTTCTCCACACCACATCACATTATAGGGATACAGAGGCAGGGGAGGGTGGCAGAGGCATTATCTCTCAGAATGGCAGTTTCATGTCCTCTCCTGAAATCTGTTCCCTTGAGAAGATTCCTTGTTATCATGGGCACTCTTCCAATTACCTTGGTCACAGACTTTTTATCAGGTAAAAAGGCAGAAACCACATCTGTTTTGAAAGTCCCAAAGCTATCTAAGAATCTTTTTTCTCCAGGCACCTGGGTGGTTCAGTCATTAAGCATCTGCCTTCGGCTTGGGTTATGATCCCAGGGTCCTGAGATCTAGCCCTGCATCAGGATCCCTGGTCAGCAGGAAGCTTGCTTCTCCCTCTCCCACTCCCCCTGCTCGGGTTCCCTCTCTGGCTGTGTCTCTCCTGAATAAATAAATAAAATATTTTTTAAAAAAAAAAGAATCTTTAATCTCAGCCCTCCAGTTTTTCAGTTCAGACGTGATGGACAGGGAGTAGAATTTCTGGCCTCTGACCTCTGAAACTCTTCAGTCTCCTCTCCTGGAACAGGCAAGATTTTGACTGGTTTCTTGGGGGGTCGGGATGGAACTTTAAGTTATACCTCACATCTATCTGTAAGTACAATTAGCATTAATAAACTCTGCTCTAGATAATGATGCTCTGACTGGATATTTTACCCCAAGATCTTTCAGATTTCAAAGTAGAAATATTTTCTATTCCAGTGAGTTAGGGTTGATTTCAAGTCAATATTCTCCCTTTTGAGTTTTAAAAGCCACTGCAAATTCAAACTGACTTCTATTTCCTAGGTTGTATCTAGCCTTTCTCTAAAGAAATAAAAGGCTTTGATGCCAGGAGTGGAGAGACTTGGGGCAACATTAATCATTTTGGAAAGAAAATACCTTCAAAAATCTCTAAATTCGATTTAGCTACAATAATATTATATTGATGAGTATAATTTACCAATCTATAAATAAAACTTAAATTTTAATCAGTGTTATCTGTGATATGTCATACAAAACCCAACTCAAGATGCTTTTTCGAAAAAAAAAAAAAGAAAAAAAAGATGCTTGTTCAAAATGGGCAAGTCATTTATGCCAAAAAAAAAAAAAAAAAAAACAAGGATGGTACACATATACACAAATGACTTAAATATCAGATTAATATGTAATCTGTAAATGAACATAACAAAAATTATTTGTAAATCCTGAAAGTGGTATATCCACAGTATTGTAATTCATCCTTCAAATGCATAATCATGAGTTTATTGATTTAAAAGTAGAAAAAACTAAAATCTAATGGATCATCCAGTCATTTACCAACAAATAGATATTGAATGCCAATGTGAGGGAAGTTGTTATAGGCACTTTGTAAACATAGCTAAACATATAAAAATATATTCTATCTTTAAATCATATTAGCAGGTTTTTTATAATAAAACACTAATAGTATACTTCTGTAAAATGTTTTAAACACAGTGAACAATTTTAAACACTTGATTTTCTTCTGTTGTGTGGATATTTTTAAGGAGACCAAATTTTTTTCCTCAATAAGAACTTCAATATATTTAACTATTAGAGGTTTCATCTGCATGCATTTCTAATAGCTATATAAGTTGGAGCAGATGTTTTAAAGTCCAAATACTAGTATGAAACTATACAGAAATGTGAGTATCTGTCCATTCATCAGGATGGAGCAGCACTGAAATAATGTCTAATTCAGGAAGAGACTGTAGCAGCCATGTGAATGCATCTTGGAGACCTCCAACTACAAGGAGCAGTTGACCTCCAACTACAGGGTGCCAGAGACTGCTCTGGAAGCTACCTCTGTACTTGGCCAGAGGCCATACCTCCCATGGGCTGCTCCCAGCCAATGACTGAGCACAACTGGTTCTTTCTTGGGAGTCAAGGGACTCCTCTCCATGCAACTTTGGCTGGAAGAATGCTCATGGCCTTGGCAGACAAGATTTGGTCTCTAAGTAGTCCAGGACTTTTCCAGCCAAATTTCTTTTCCTTTCTTTTTCAGTTGTGGTCAGATTTGCCTCATGATTGGATAGCTATGCCAGCCTCTCTCCTTCTTCCTCATTTCCCCTCATGGGTGTTTCCACTAATAAAATCCTTGCACACTGAATCCTGTCTTGATTTTTCGCTTCTCTGAGGACCTGAACTGACACAAGCTTAAATGTTTCAATGGTTAAACCTAATCTATAAAGAAAGAGCTAAGTACTATACTATGGGAGGGAGCAATTTAAGAGAGCAAACTTCAGAAGTTAAATTGTTTTCATTATTATGTTTACTAATTTCTTAATTGCATATGATAACATTTCTCCAGGGTGGTATTGTATGGCAAAGATTCAGATTAGTATTTCAGTTTAAGAGACTACACAAAAAATTAAACTGATCACTCACCAAAATTTAAACTCACAAAAAATTAAACTCATGAAAAATTGAAGTGGAGAGGTGGTCTACTAGGTAGAATGGCCCTGGGTATCCCATTTTTTTGCTAAGGTTGTTTTGTTTTGTTTTGCTAAGGTTGTTCTACTACAAGAACTCTTCTTCTCCTGATACTAATTCCATAATTAGTCACATAAGCAACTAAATAGGTCAAGACTAAGAAAAATAAATGTTCTTTCCTTGCAGGGAAGGGGATTGGCTTGTTTGCACCTTGCAAAAATGTTTATGCTAGCTCAAAAACATAGGTGAACCTGGAGGGCATTATGTTAAGTGAAATAAACCAAGCACAGAAAGGCAAATACTGCATTATCTCATTTACATGTGGACTCTAAAAAATTCAAACTCAAAGAAGTGGAGAGTACAATGATGCTTGCCAGGGAGGGCCTGGTTGGTGGGGAAAATGAGGAGATATTGGTCAAAAATACAAGTTTCAGTTATGCAGGGTCAATAAATTCTGAAGATCTAATGTACAGCATGATGACTATAGTTAATAATACTGTATTTCATACTTGAAATTTGCCAAGAGAATAGATTCCAAATGGCCTCACTACACACACACACACACACACACACACGTGCTACTATGTGTTAATTAACCTCATTGTAGTAATTATTTCACAGTATATACATATATCAAAATATTATACTGTATACCATAAATACATACAATTTTTACTTGTCAATTATTTCTTGATAAAGCTGGAAAAATTACTGGGCTCCTGACCCTGAGTTCTTCTCCTATAAGTCAATCTGCTGCATGTGTAGGGTGTCATCTCTTACTCTGGGTAGCCCTTCAGGAACTGGGAGTCAGAAGTCAAAGACCAATTTGCTGACACTAGTCATTGCTTTTGCTGTGAGTAATGATGTCTTTTGTCTCTGCTTCAAGTGTCTCATGCCTTCGGTCACCAGCTACACATTATGACTAAGTTGTTCCCTTACAAGTGAGGTAAATTTCATACCCTCCTCAGTTGGTGACACTCACTACTTCTTCCTTGGCAAACCTGCTTCTCTATGTTCTCTTTTTAAGGGAATGTGAGCACTACTCATCCAACAAAGAAGACAATTTCTCAAATATCTAAGAACAATAATTGAAGTCCATTGTAGTATATAAAGGAAATAAGTAAACATTTTTTGCTCAATCAGAAAACACTCTTTTAATTAACTCAATATAACTGGCTACTATTCACTAAGGACTCATCCTATATAGGATTTAATGGGACAATATTCATGTTCAAGTTATGGTTAGGAGAATAATAACCACGCATTTAAAAGATTATACTGGCTTGAGTATAACATCAGTTAATGAGCTGCCTTTTTCATTCCAATGGTTTCATTCCAGTCTTGCAATTTGCTTTAATTAAGTATTTGGGACAAATTATAATTTAAAGGGTTTGCACGAAACCAATTTAACTGCTCAGCTCTTGAGTATGTTTTGTTTGAGCATAGAATCCTGGATATGTGTCCATAAATTCCTATGCAATATCTTCACCAAAAACAGTACATTATATAATTATACTCTTCCTACTGGCTTTTGGCCCACATTGGTTAAGTATCCAAGTGTCCAGATGTTTCTGGAAATGCTCATATAACTGGAGATTACATACAGAAATATCTGTGCCAAATGAAAAATTAATGTTTCTTCTATCTAAGAAACATTTGTTAATGACTTCATAATAGAATTGAACTCTGGATTTGAATTGGAAATATCAGAAAAAAAAGAAATGGAAAATCAGGGATGTAGAATTTTAATGTGTATAAGTTCTAGTTAGATAAACTTATAAAACCAAAACTTCACTATTTTAAATATATCATTTTTTAAAGCATACAGATATAAGATGATGTTGAGGAATTAATCTATTTTCCTTTTATATCACCTTCAGTTTAAACACACCATGAACTAACAAAAGCCTCATGTGTCCCATATGTGCCACTCATACATTATTAATGATTTATTAGTAGCATTCAGCTGTGCACTTTACATGACACTCACATTCTCTATTCAATTATTTCAGAACTCAACATTTATTAAGGGAGAAAGTAAAAGTGCCTGCCATATTCTGCCTTCTTTTATTTATTATCCTTTGTACATAAATATTTGATTCCTAAAATATATCAGACAATAAAAAATATGAACCTTACCAAATGGTGTAGTAAAGTGCTTTTTTAATGACTATAATCTGTTAATGGATCATTAGCAAATGCCCTATTACCATCAATACCAAAATTATTGTCAAATATAAAAATGTATCAGAAAAGTTTCTTTAATACAACATGACCAAAAATATTAGCTAATTGCCTTAAAATTTTAAAAATGGAAATCATGAGTTTTGTAGCTAATACATACTGATTTTATTGATTGTGCCTTATCCCATAAATAGCTTACTGGTTTTATTGAAATGAACTAATTTGGTATCAGATTTCTGCTTTTCACTATTTACATTTCTGATAGTGCTTTTTTGGTATGGGTGCATTTCATATAATATAAAATGTGAATCTGAAGTTATAATTAAAATGTAGTAAATGTCTAAAGTGAAGAAGTAATAGAGAAACAAAAAGACTCTGAGGTTTGATATTAGATAAATCTCAGGGGGCCCGGTGGCTGAGTTGGTTGAGTGCCCAACTCTTGATTTTAGCTCAGGTCATGATCACAGGATGATGAGATTGAGTCCCATATTGGGTTCAGTCCTAGGTGTGAAGCCTGCTTAAGAGTCCCTCTCTCCTTCTCCCTCTGCACCTCCCTCCACACGCACTCTCTCTCTCTCTCTCTCCCTCTTAAACAAATAAATAAATCTTTTAAATAAACAAACAAACAAATAAATAAATAATAAATACAAAACAGTTATTTTCATCAGCATAAGTATTTCACAACACTCATGCTTTTGTTAATTACATCTTAAATATGTGTATAATTACAGGACTGTACATCCCAATTTGTCCAAGATAATCCCAGTTTATGCCTGTTGTTTCAAGGTAAATAGTGGTTTCCATTTTAGGATCAAGGTTCCCACTTTAGACTCTAAATTAGAGTAGACCACTAAACTATATATAGTTTAATTATATTTTCTCTGTATTTTACTTTTATAGTGTTCACACAGATTATATTTGTATAAGTAATATATGATACATGCTATTTGGGATTTACTTTTTACTTATGGTGATGAAAATAATATTAGCTGTTTAGTGCATGATGAGTATATCAAATATGTCATTCTTGACCTTGAGAATATGTGAAAAATTATTTTGTCTCAAGTTTCTCATTTACTTGAGGTCTTTCTCTATACCAGTTTTTTAATTAAATCTATCCATAGTTCTATACAGAAAAATCTAACACAATCACTACAAGGAGTAAAGTAGTAGCCTGAAGATGAGACAGTTCTAAACTATTAAACACTGACCCACTTATATTCCCAACAATGCAGCATTTTTCCAGGAGTAATACCTGGAGAAGAAAACACCACGCTAGTTTCAGTAGATTACCTTTCTGGCAGTTCCGAAACTTCAGGTGTTCGCGTGTCCTCCCCTAAATTGACTTCCATGCCCAGTTACTTTCATTTTCATTTCAAATAACAATAAACATATTCCACTACACAAAAGCATTTTACTTTATGGCAACTGCAATAGAATGGAACAAAGCATTTTAATAACTTGAAGACTTCCATATATCAAAGCTCAGTTATTGTTTCTCAAAATGGTTCTTTTGCCTAATACAAATGTCCAAAATTGAAAGCAAAGGATAGATAACTTTAATTATCCACATAACCTGGCATCTGTGGTAATGCTATTTGCCAGGAATTTTTCAAAGGATGTAATGGATATTATCATATGGAACCAAATTGTGTCAATCACAGTGTTCCTCATAATTAAAAAAGATTGGTCACAGGTGTACATTGTCGTACATGAGGAAAACAGGAAAAACCAGGTTTTTAGTCATTAAAACAACAGTACAGAAGATAAGATTCGGGAGGGTACGCATTACAAAGGGAAAACAGCTGCACACCTGCTTCATGCTTTACGAGCATCATGAGTATATTTGATGCTCAATTAAATGATCACAATTATAATTTAGGGTGCCACCCTCAAGAAAGAATATCTTAACTTTAATTATCTGTCCAGGAGTTACTACTCTGTTTTGCATAGATATGAGCAATCATGTTTAATCATAACACAACAAACCAAGTCTTAAAACTGCTTGAAGACATTTTCTAAAATAAATAACAGCCATTCGTGCAATGTAATGTTTAACTACTGTTATTTTTATAGGAAGTTCTTACATTGATTATATGTGTATAATTATATATATACTAGTTTATATATAATATGGATGATATTAGATTATGCATGTGTGTGTGTGTAAAATTATCTTATATCAAAGGTAAATGATGAATAGAAAAGAGGATTCACCAATGCGGAAATTTTCATTTCATAAAAAAAGAATTTGAAAGGCGCCTGGGTGGTTCAGTGGGTTAAAGCCTCTGCCTTCAGCTTGGGTCATGATCCCAGGATCCTGGGATCGAATCCCTAATTGGGCTCTCTGCTCAGTGGGAAGCCTGCTTCCCCCTTTCTCTCTGCCTGCCTCTCTGCCTACTTGTGATCTCTATCAAATAAATAAATAAAATCCTAAAAAAAAAAAAGAATTTGAACGATGTGTTCATGAAGTATGTTTACTATTACTTTAATATTTTATTAGAGACTGTGAATGACTTACAAGTATTTTTAACATTTCTCCCTAAATTAAGTAAGTTTCCTTTCTCTAGGGTTTCACCATATACCAACTATGCAAATTGGCTAAGTTCTTGAACTTCTGTGGCCTTAGTTTTTCATTCATAAAATGAGAATGATAATGATTTACTATTACTATTTACTTTAAGGAATAAATTAATAAATAAATGTATATTTCCTAGAGAAATCCTTAGCACATAGCAAGAGATCAATAAATGTAGCTACAGCTTTGCAAATAAAATTTTTAAAAAAGGGAAGACTAAATTATTTATCCAAGATGCATACTAAAACAAGACAAGTTAAAGCAATATTCAAATTAAAGTTTATAACTTAATTTGATTATGCTAAAGCTAATTATATGACGTGTTTTTGTTAAAAATTTTTCTAAATGTTTAAAAAGTGAATTATTCACAAAAAGCTCTATTAACAAAAAAGATAATGTTAACTAATAACAGAAAACAGACTAACATATGAAAAGAAGTGACAAGCCTATGTTACCTTTAAATATTTGACTTGACTCAAGTAGGGCTTTGGGCACTTTGTCACCACAGAGGTCATGAAAAGAGGAAACTAGGACCCAGAAAGTTTAGATAGTTTGCACTTAGTATTCTTGAGAGTGCAAACTTGGATTTAGATACATATTCTTGATGTCAGCTTCTGTTTTGTTTTGTTTTTTATTTACTACAGACTTCTCTATTAACACATTCTACATCCCCACTAATGTTCCAATGAAAAGATACACACCACACAACACACATGTACACACATACACAAGCTTCCATGCACATACGCAGGCACAAACATTCTCTCCCCCCCCACACATATATATTTGCATTTATGGTGTTAGACTACTATACATTTATGTTCTAGGTGTTACTATTTCCTTTTTTACTAGGGATATAGTAAACACCCAGTTTGATGGCTGAATCAGAACTCAAATAGAGTACTCAGGGATTACCAAAATGTACCTTAGAGCAACTGCTTAGAGCCTTCATTTCATAAGGGATATCAAAAAAGATAAATGACAAGATCTCATTTCAGGTGACAAAGATGTGCTGATTTATCCTCTACTCAAAATGAGAACTCTTTCCTCACTCTGAACTACTAGTCCTGTACACCAGAAATTCTCTTTAATTTTACACTAATATTAAATCATCTTTCAAAAGCTAACATCAAATTATTTTTTTATTTATCAAGCATATTTTTAACTCTCTTCATCATAAAATGTGGTCCCTACTATCATCTCTATTTGCTTATGCCAAAGTACCTACAGTAGTCTAAATTTATTTATTAAGATTGTCTCCAAGCATGTCTGTCTATCCAGTTTGCATTATGGGGTATGGTGCATAAGAGATGTTTTGAATAAAGGAATAAATGCATGAAAATATAAAAGTGATATTAAAGAAAACTATTCAATATCAAAATGTGTATGTATGGAAAACTTCCCTGAATACAATACATAACTATTTAACCTCCAGCTTTTTCATATGTGAAAAGATAGCAGTAGCAATAAAAGTCTTATAGTTGTATACAACAAAATATGTGTATATATTAAAACTTTAGTGGATCAAATGTTACACAAACATGAGTTATTTTTATATCTACTTTCTACTTCTCTTTTAAAGGAGAGTTCTTTTTCCCTTTAAAATGTAGCTCTAATTAATTCTACTTCTCTTGATTTCCACTGACACCACCTTAAACCAAGATGTCAACTGTAATGATTGAGCATAAGTAGTCAGTCATACACTATTATGTTCTGTTGTAGTTGAGCTGGGAATATCAGAAGTTCTGGATACACATTTCTTTCTCACTAGAAATATTCTTAGTCACATTTCACTGTCAATCTCTTCTCTCTACTTATATTACCTCATACAAGGCTGTAACTGGTATTTACTGAATGAATCAGGTATATTTCACTATAGTAAATTCTGTTAATCTTTTTTGTAAAATTTCCCCTACAGTCAAAAACTGGATACCCTCTGTGTTTCCTTGAAAGTTGAATAATTTATCCATTCTGCTTTCTTGATTTTTATCCCTCCACAGGTGTGAGCTTCTCCCAAGATTTTATACTTGGGAAGCACCAAGCCTTCTCTCCTGCTGCCTGACATTATAATGAAGACATTTGGGGAAAGGCCTCCAACAGAAAATGAAGAATTACTTATGTAACAATATAATCTCCCTTCTGAAACTCCAGGAATATCTAACATAGCATAATATTGTCTCACATTTCAAGTGTATTAATTAAATTTGAAAGACTTGATTTGATGTTGGCAATAATTATATTTGACTTAATGCTACTTCTATTATCTGATCCCAGGAGTTCACAGACACTATATCATACAACTGCTAAGATATTTAGCAGCAATGGGGCATTTAAAAAATATTTAATTTTTAAGAATATGGCTTTCATTTTTATTTTATTTTTTTAAGATTTTATCTATTTATTTGACAGACAGAGATCACAAGTAGGCAGAGAGAGAGGAGGAAGAATGCTCCCCACTGAGCAGAGAGCCCGATGCGGGGCTCGATCCCAGGACCGTGGGATCATGACCTAAGCTGAAGGCAGAGGCTTTAACCCACTGAGCCACCCAGGCGCCCACGTGCCCGTCATTTTTATTTTAAAGAAAAAATAATCTTAAAGTATTTAACTAAATTTTACACACACACTCATATGGTGGAACCTCTAGAAATAGATGTAACTTAAATGGACATTAACTAACTAATTTACTAAAAGGACTTGAACTTGCTCATTAAACAAGAAGTACAAATATTTGAGAATTCAAATATAGACTAAAAAAATTTTTTTGAAGATAGGCAGTTCTATTTGGGAAACAGGGATCAAATGAAAATTAAGGAGGTGATTAATGTAATTTATCTGTACATAAAAATAACACAGTGTTTTAGCTTCTATACTTACCCTGAGGAATGGTCTCATTAGGAAGGGAGAAAATAATGTCCTATATCTCTAGTTAATACTTTGAATGTGCAAGATCCTCAGAGAGAAGAGTTGAAGGTTTTTTAGATAATTTTTGTTTTATGGATAGAAAATAATAAGTGCAATTTTATGCTCAAAGTTTAATTTCTGTTTGAATACTTTTGAATTTATCAATATCTTCAAGTAAGTCAAATAAGAATGGATTTTACATGAAGTCTTATTATAGTTTTTTTTACAAAGTATCATTAATAATAATAATAGCAAAACTGTGACTATGTCACTATTGAATATAAATAAATTCTGGATAATTCTAAATTTCCCATCAATCAGAGCTCCTTATTGTATTTCAGCAATTCAAAATTATACTTTGAATAAATTGTTATTTTGTAAACCAAAATACAAGAATATTTTGATATTTCACTAACTTGTATAACACCTGCTAAAAAATAAGTAAAATACTGACATATCAGGCTCAAAATTCCTATTTACTTATTTAGCTTGTATAAAAGCTGATGCTTGACTCCATATTAAAAAGAAATCCTAAAACCTCTCTCTGTCTTTGAAATCAAAATCTCAGTTGAAATTTCTTTTGTTTTCCTTTCTAGGCTTATAAAAATGTATCCTTTATCTCCCTCCTTCCCTCACTCCACACAGCCCCAGTAAATGCGAATGCAATTAGTCACCTTTGGATTATGCCTAAAATGTTCCTGGCTTGTTCAATAAGGTTCAGTCATCACAATATGCACTAGATCATAATAATGAAAATTTCAATAATAATAAGTTGACATGTAATGAATGTTAAGCTTCAGGTACTTTGTGAATTGCTATATATTCATCGCTCAGTTTTAATACAACAACCTGTGAGCTAAATAGTATTATCCCTATTTTACAAATAAGTTGACAGGCTTAGAGAAGTTGAGTAACTTTCTCAAGGTCACAAAACTAATAATTGACAGATTTTGGTTTTCAAACTGGGTCTACCTCAACTACTATCTTACATCGCCTCTCTGTATTACTTGAGAATAAAACCCATTGCTAAATTGAAACCACCGAGAACTTAGATCTTGTCTACTTCATCATTGTATTTCTCATGCTCTAGAAACCAGGGCAGTGCTCAACAAACATTTGTAGAATGTGTAAGAGTATCCCTCATATTAAGTCAAAAATTTTTTATCATACAAAACGCCACGGTCAGTATGTCCTATATTAACTCAAAGCAGAAATCATGGTGTTGCGGCGACAATCTTTTAATTTTTTTTTCTTCTTCCCCTAATTCATCCCCTTTAACCAATCTTACTGCAGTATGACATTTTCTCCCAAGACTTCTCTTGCTTTTGTTGTTTCACTTTTGAGTGACCTCGTTGCCTTATGCTTCCTAATAGCTGCTCTGTTTCATTCTCTGGCAATTCATTCGCAAGCAGAGATCTGTCATCCTTTACCAGTCACTTACCATTTAACTTTTCTGTAAGAGAAACACAGAAAATAATATATCTAGATTTTTTAAAGTATTTTTTTAGCCTGAAAGGGTATAGCAGTCTTTTTGTTCATTCAAGAATGGACCGGCAAAGCCCCTGTTATCCTGTCCACAACTAAAGAACTGTACCTAGATTTCCTTTGTGGGAAGAGAAGAATTAGTAGGAGAACATATGGACAAGACAAGATTTCCTATGCAGTGAGAATGTGGACGTAGAATACAGCATCTTTGAGCATAATTATCCTCTATAAGGATCAGAAACTTTGCCTAAAAGTTCTTTTATTTCTTATTTTCCTCTTTTCCTCTTTCTTCCTTCTTATTCTCTCCTCTTGCTTCTAGTTTGTTTCTTCTGACTCCCTGAACGAATAAACACAGATCATTTTCTCTACCTCTCTCTGTTTCTCACTCTCTCATCTTTCACTATATTTAGTCTACTTTGAAGAACTTTTAGACTTACCAAAAAAAAAAAAAAACAACAAAAAAACCAAACCCAACATCCCACAAAATAAATCTGGTTAGTGTTACTAATGGCTTTATGAGTGGCAGTTGTGTAGCATTACATAATTCATGTAAGAGAATGCAAACTTTTTTTTTTCATTCCATACCAATGATTAAGACCAAAATTCAAATATTTTCAAAAGTCATCAAGTGACTAAAATTCACTTAGACTTATTTGTTAAATAAGATTTTTTTTAAAAAAAGTATTTATCTGTCTACTGGTCTATGGCCTTTGTTCTATAACAAGCTTCAAAATTATGTTCCAGAACCTAATAAAGATTCCTTTACCCTACACTCTTAATGGATTCTCCTCTCCTTACTAAATTACCCACTGAGAATCCCTATTGATTCATATTTTCCAAGCCCATCAATATTTATAACATTAGGGGGAAAAAAACACATTTCTGTCTACCTCATCTCCAGTGAGATTAGGATTGTCATCATGGGCATCCAAGGCAGAGCACCAGAGGTATCTGACACATTATAGCAAGACTTTTTATAAACATGCTGTATGAAATAAAATTACCCCTCTATTCCTGGTTTGCCAGGAATATTTCCTTTCTTTTTTTTCTTTTTCTTAAATGACTGTTGATTTCTTTGAAAAGTTCTTAAAATTCTGTGCCAAGAATAAGAGATTATTATTTATGATTTTTTTCTTTAATATATTGGCTTGGTGCATTACAGTTACAGGTTTTCTCATGTTATCATATGTTTGCATTCCTAAGTTTAACCCAATATATTTATGATACACACACACACACAAAGTTGAATAAGAACTTTTAAAGGATGTTTGCACACAGACATCAAAAATTAGATTGTGTAGGCCAAATAATGGCCACTCCTTCAAAGATATCCACACCCTAATCCTCAGAGCATATGAAAATGTTACTTCAAACCAAAGAGACTGCAACTGTGAGTAGGTTAAAAATCTTGAAATGGATTATCCAAGTAGGCTCTATCTAATCAAATGGGTTCTTTTTTTACTTTAAATAAAATTTTATTGACTAAAATCATTCATGCAGAAAAGTACACACAGCCTTAGTGAAGAGCAAAATGCATTTCTATATCGAGTAAAAACGTGTAACAACCATCCAGATCAGGAACTAGTACCGAAAAGTAGTATTGGAAGGTCTTGCCATGATCACTGTCTCTCACTAACCTAAATTTCTTTTTGAAGATAACCAGTGTTCTGTCTCTAAACATTAGAAACTCGTTTTGCCTGGTTTTCAACTTACTATATATAGAAACAGAGCATTTACCCTTTCACCTTTGGCTTCTTTCATTCAACGTTATTTTTGTGAGGTTCGTGTTCCATATAGTAATAAACGGGTTCTTAAAAGTGGAGGAACTTTCTCAGTCATGGTCAGAGGGAAACATGACTGTGGGAGAATGGTCAGAAAGAAGCAACATGCAGGCTTTGTAAATGGAAGAGGGATACTGGGACCCAAAGTATGTGGGTGAACTCTAGAAGCAAAAAAGGGTAAAGAAACAGATTCTCTTCTAGAGCCTCCAGAAAGGAAGGTGGTCCTGAGACACTTTGATTTTAGCTAAGCGAGATCCATATTGGATTTGTGACCTATAGAAATTTTAAATATTAAATTACATTAAACTGGTGAATTTGTGGTAATTTGTTACATAGCATATAATAACACAAAGATTGATCTAAAAGTTTCCCATTTTATATGTCTTCACCTAGTTTAGACAGTCTTATAGTTTTGGTAAAGTTTATTCTGGCCTTAAACATTGTGTTGAGTGCTTTTCTTCTTTTTTTTCCTTAACTTTGCAAACCCACATATAATACTAGATGGAACATGAGTTATTGGTGTAAGCAGATTTATTTACTAATTCAATTTCTTCTATGGTAATTAGTTTATTAAGGAATTATATATTCTTATGATTTATTTTTAAGATGAAAGACCATATCATCTATTTAAATACAGTTTTTTATGATTATTTTTCTCATTTTTCTCTTAATCATTTTTACTTGAAACAAGTCAATTTTATTACTTTTTTTTGTTAAGAACCAGCTTTTGGTTTTAATTATCCTCTCCAATGATCCTGGTTTCTATCTTATAGAGAATTTATTTTTTCCTCCTACATTCTTTATGTTTATTCTGTTAAAATGTGTCTAGTTTCTTGAGATGAATGCTAAATTCATTCATTTTCAAACTTTTTAAAACTAAGTCATGTTAATGCTATAAATTTATTTCTAATTACCACTTTCATTTCATCCCAGAATTTTGATATATTATGAATTCATTTTATTCAGTTGTAAATATTGTATTATTTCCAACATAATTTCTTCTTTTTATTGGGGTATAATTGATATATAATATTATATTAGTTTCAGGTATAATGATTCAATATTTGTATGTACTGCAAAAAGATCACCACAATAAGATTAGTTAACATTTGGGGTGTTGGGCTAGCTCAGTTAGTAAAGCATGGGACTCTTGACCTTGGGGTCATGAGTTTGAGCCCCATGTTGTGTGTAGAGATTATCTTTAAAAATAAAATATTAAAAAAGGAAAGATTAGTTAACATTTACTCATGACATACCTATGGATTTTTTTCTTATGATGAAGACTCTTAAGATCTACTGTCTTGACAACTTTCAAATATGCAATGCAGTATTATTAACTATAGTCATTGTACTATATATTACATCCTCATTATGTATTTATTTTCTAGATAGAAGTTTGTACATTTTGATCCTCTTTACCCATTTCATCTTACCCTCATCTTTGGCAACCACCAATTTGTTCTCCATATCTATGAGTTTGTTTGTTTTTGTTTTTATTTTCTTTTTTAAAAATTCCATATATAAGTGAGATCATATAATAGCTTTCTCTGATTTATTTCACTTAGCATAATGCCTTCAAGATCAATTCATGTCGTTATAAGATTTTATTCTTTTTTATGGCAAAATAGTATTCGTGTGTGTGTGTGTGTGTGTGTGTGTGACATCTTCTTTATCCATTCATGCATCAATGAACACAGATTACTTCCATATCTTGTCTATTCTAACTAATGCTGCAATGAACATGAGGGATCATATTATGTTTTCAAATTAGTTTTTCTTATTTTCTTCAGGTATATACCCAGAAGTGGAATTGCTGGATCCTATAGTGGTTCTATTTTTAATTTTTTAAGGAATCTCCATACTGTTTTCCATAGTGGCAGCACAATAATTTCTTCTTAACCCCTGAGTCATATGTAAATAGATAGACAGAAAGACATGAGATTTTATAACTATTTAAAACATTTTTGCTTTGTGGACAGATATAATGGACTGTACAGTATCATTTTGAAATTTGTTGAAACTTGTTTTGCAACCTACAATATGGTCAACTTTTGTAAATGTTGTGTGATGTTTTATAAATATTGCAAATGTTAAAATCAATGTATATTCTGTATTTATTGCAGGCAGAATTCTCTATACATCTTTTAGATAAAACTTGTCAACATATTCTATATTTTTATTGGTTTTTGCCTTTCCTAATCCTTCATTTTATTAAAAAAAAAGTATTGAAACTTTCTAAGTTATGCATTTTTTTCAGTTTCTCCTTATAATTCTATTTTTGCTTTTTGTAATGGAAGCTATACATTTCACAAGGGTCTCATCTTCCTGTCATAGTTTGTTAGTGTAAGGTGTTCTGTTTATTTTTATTAACCTTTTTAATTTAAATGCTATTTTGTAAAAATCAATGTTGTTAGTTTAATATTATTTTAACTTAAAATATTTCAATATTTTAGATTCAATTCTATGTTTAAAAGTTCAAAGAATAATGGTATTTTAGTCTGACTATTGTTAGTATTTGAGAAGTGAGTTCTAGAGTGTCCCTCAGGCTTGGACCATCCTATCATGTAGTTGTAGGCATGACTAAAATTGTGAAACTCTTAAAATCTTCTTAAATTTTCTTGTGGAAGAATGTGTTCCAGATTTCACTGAAAACAGACTATAAAACATAGATTTTGTCAGTCCCTCATTCTGTATAAATACTACATATTTACATCTCTATCCATCATCATCTCTTCCTCTGGACACCAAGAAATCTTGTCTTCTGTTTGAGGCTAAATCCTGCCAACCATTTTCTGAATACAGATCTGCATCACAGGGACCTGCTGCCTTAGCTACTCACTCTTCTTTCTCTTGTATGTTTAGCTTCTCCCTAAATGAGTTGGAGACTCACTTCTTCCCCAGTGGGATAAGAAAATCTACCAGTATTGCAGATCCTCTAACAGCTCTTGAGGAACCCCATATCTCCTACTATGTACTATCCCTTAATATCTCCTCTCTTTATAGCTACTTCTCTAGCTATAAGATATCACCTTTCAAGTCTGCAGAATCTAAGTTTATTTTTTAAAAAACTGAAATTGTTTAGTCCAATTAACCTGTAGTTTTCTACTTCCAAGTCCAAAAAATTGTTAGGGTTTCATTAAGAAAGTTCTCTGAAATACTGATATCTTATTATTCTCCCTTCACTTATCCCCTGAGATAGCATTACTTTCTTAGTGTCCTACTGCTTTGCTCTCCCTCAGCAGCACTACCATTACCACCCCTCAATCGAATGTTATCCCACCATGTTCTGCCTTAGAGTTCTTATCTCATTTAATATAAAAGTTTTGTTGATATAATTTAGTTCTCTCTCCACAGTTTCTGGGGAAATATGTTGTTTATTTGACAAAGGATTAATGGCCCACATTTTCTGGACTACCTTTTATTTGTGATGAAGAAAACTTGAAAGAAAAATAAGGAAATGAAGTTTGCTGTCAGATTATGGCAGAGCAGTGAAGAAATTTGAATGCTACTAAATAGGTAACAAAAAAGCATCAAAAATTTCAGCTGAAGACAGATCCTTGGTAGATAATATATACTAGAAAAAGTATCAGTTTGTGGTAGACAAATTAGAGAAGAAGAAGAAGAAGAAGAAGAGAAGAAGGAGGAGGAGGAGGAGGAGGAGGAGGAGGAGGGAGGAGGAGGGGGAAAGAGGAGAGGGAAGAGGAAGAAGAATGGAAAAGATGGGGAAACATTAGGACACAAAATTAGCATAAAAATTCAGTGACCTAAAGTGGAATGGGAAGGGTAAAAATGTAAAGTGAGGTTAAGATTCTAAAGAGTTTATAAAACACTATATACAATGATTTGTGAATGTTGGAGTGTGAGATAAAAAGGAAAGAAAGACTTGGCAAAACTGCTTAAATATTCACTCTGGCTGAATAAGAAAAGAACATTCCAATGGGGGGAAAAAAGGGTTGGTTCATTTTATCTCATATTTAAGGCATCCATTAGCTATCTCTGTGGGAAAAAAAAAAAAATCCGCAGGCAATTAGAAAACTAATTCTGATATTCAAGAAGTCATGCAAGAAACAAAAGTTAGGAAATTACTAAAGCTGATGGCGGATGTTCTATAAACAGAAAAGTTCCTCTAGAGAGGGTATCTTAGACCAAGTAAAATCCTAGAGAGTGACTGCATTTGTGTAGGGAAAAAAAGGCATTTCTATGGGCAAAAACATTGCAGCAATCACAGAAAAAGGGAACATAGCATCAGGTAAACTAAGGGAAGGAAGAGTTTCAGAAAGAAGAGTATGAAGAGCAGGGCTAGAAGTTTTTGAAAAATCTGTATATAGGAGGTTTTTAAAAAAGGGCTTTGGAAATAAAACTATTTGTATAATACTGAGTACCACCGTATCATTTATTCAAAACACATATATTGAAGTTCCACGAAAGTGAAGCAGCAGCTCTTCTTGATTGAAGACTATCACCATGGTATGCAAAGGACAATCAAAAGGTACTATGCCTTCTATTTGAAAGAAACAGTAGGCACTAGAAAGTTTACTGCAAGTTTACTCCCCTCAAGGGTACCTATTTGGAGAGAAACAGCTACTATTATTTTAGGGAGAAATAGCTATGTAACTGAATCAGTGCACTAAAGTATACCCTTTTTGTGTTGTGAAAAAAAGCGCTGTAGGCTTTGTGGGAAAAAAAATGCTTTCAGTAAGAAAAAAAAGTCTGAGTCATTAATATTAGACATGAATCTTAAAAAAATAAGTAGAGTGAAGCTTAGAATTACTTAGACATGGGGAGTGACAGGGATGAATAGATAGCTAGAAGCCAGATCATGAAAAGCTTTGTACACTATGCCACGTGGACTGTTGTAGCATCTTAACAAGAAGAACCATTTTCCAGAGAGTATTTTAAAATATTAACTATTATACCCATATTTCTTTCACTCAATAGTCTTGTCCCCATTCAAGCAGAAAGCTGTTCTGTACAAATTGCCAAAATAAAGGAAGGTAACCTCATTTCCTAGGTAGATAACCAGGGAAGGAGCAATATTCCAGAAACAGAAAATGCTGCTTGATGTACTTGTAAGAGAGGGCCTCAGACAGCCTTCCTGAGAATCTCTGTCCTCCTGCCTGACAGCAGAGCAGCAGAATGATGTCTGAGTTTGCAAGTATAGACAAATAATGTACAGAGTGCTGCAAGACCTAAAAGGACCTTGTGGACGGGATCCCGAGGCCTCTCCAAAGACGCCTGTCTAGACAAATGACATGTAAAACTAGATGCTCCCCACATTTAGTAGTTTGACTCTATATAAGCAATGCCAGCTTCTACAACTCAGCTTGCTCTTTTCATTTAGATTACAAAGAACATCAGTTCTTTCAAATAGTACAAATACAACAATACATGACCATGACCATCACGTGGTCAACTTGTGAATCAATTTGATTCTTCCTTTGATTTTACATTTTCTTCAAAGAGTAGGCTAGATTTAGTTGTTTTTTTTAAACTAACTAGTATGTTATATAACAATTACTTAATATTACAAACAAGAAGTAAATCTCTCGTAAAGAAGAGACTATTCCAGCAGACCTTAACTGGATGACTATCTGAGAAAGATTATGTTTTGGCTTATTGAAAGGAAAAATGGATAACAAAATCTCTCTCATTATATAGTATATATCCATCTTTACTGTTTCTCAGTGCAACAATAAATTATTTATGTGAGAAATTACATATTGCAGTATTTCACTGATTAAAAAGCCAAATTAAACATCTCAGACTTAATACTCCAGAGGCACTCTCTGTTAAAGATGGCCTAATATTAAAATGAAAACGTCTTTGACACATTAGGAAAACTTTTGATGACTTTTTTTTCCTTTTTATGTCTCCCTTCACATCTGAAGATATAGTGTAAGTTGATAATACATTATAAAATGACCTTCACAAATCTAAAATAATGACTGCCCAGAACGGATAATGGTATTATGGATTACCCAATGAATAATGACCAGTTTTAATGAAAAGGCATAGTGAAACTTATTTGACCCTGCCACTTCTATCTGCCCTTCTAAAGGGTCATAATACTATCCCAGTCCATTCATTCCCCATGACTTAATGATATCTGATTTAGCCTGTCTAGATCTACGAAGGGAAAAAAAAATCTCAAGAAAATTTAATCCTAGTTAATAAAACTAAGTTAAATGATAAGGCAAAGTAGTAAAATTTCAGTGACAATATTTAAGTTAGAATCTGATTTATCTGTACTACCAGCCACAGATGGAGAGTGAGAGCATGTAGGTGTATTATTTTACCAAAAAATATGTTGAATAAAGAATAGAATAACTTCCCTTTCCCTAGAAAACATTTTAAAAAATGAAATTTAAGAATTTAGAAGCTAAGACATTTAAACAAAATAAATAATCTGTTTGAGAGAGATATATGTATAGAACTAAATAATCAGTGGCCTTTTGAATGTTTCAATTTACTAAAACATCTGTTTGAAGGAATTGACTACAGTTTGAGATTGTAGGATCATGTAAGTTATACCATAGTCGAAGATATTAATGAAATTTAAAGTTGTAGCAGTAATACCATTAAAATAAAAATTGGTAAATTAAGATCAGCATATTTCACATTAATAGTTTTTATACAGTGCCCTTAAAGTTAACCAGTTGTATCAGACAAATTCTATATGTATTATTTGCCTCAGTTAAAGTGCTAAAGTAGACTGAGGCTAATTTTCCTCTCTGAAAGGAGTTAATATTTTTTCATTTTTGCTACAATAAAGACTGATTCATATTTTAGCTTTCAATTTCATATTACCAATACCCAATTTTTATTGTCACCTCTACTATAAAGGATGTCCTCTTCTTGTCAAGCTCAAAAGGGCACTGTGATGAACCTCGTGTTGCATTGGCTCATGATCATTTTCCTGTCAACATCTATCACAATACTGCAGAAAGAGTGTCTTTTCTACAGTTACTTCAATGAAGCTATTATATGATCAGCACTTACTATGCCTGAACATCACTGCTCAAAACTGCACTTATCAGAAAAACAAAAAAAGACAGTCTTGCGTGTTTTCCTTAATGATGAGCAATAAGTCGTATATGCCAAAAAATTATTTTCCAAAAGGATCCCACATTTAAAGGCAAATTTGCTGAATTATCCAAAAGCATCAATAAACAGTGAGAATAAAACAAACGTGGGTCAATTTCAAACCTGAGTCTAAACATTGCTTGATAGCTTCTTAAAGCCTGTGGAATTTTATGTCTTCAAAGGAAGATGATGTTCTGGATAATTTAATGGGGAAACTGATGGTGAAAAATCAACAAGGTTATGAACTGCAAATAGACCAGATGAACAAACTCCATACGGTGGAACTATTAAGAGATTACGCTCCGAGGAAACTGAAAGACTAGTCTGTGAAACGTGGTCAACTTGCCAAGCAAATATTCTGGGACAGAGATATGGAAAATAAGGGTCATTCCCTCTCCACCTCTCATTTTTCAGGTGACCTGAAAATGCTCAGTCTTAAAATTGGACTGCCCTGGGTTCAGTTTTGTGCTCTGCTCCTTTCTTACTAGCAATGTGACACTGTGACTGTAATTTATATTGCTTATCTTTCAATGTCATCATTTTTCAAATGATGCAAGTTTGGTGGGCGGATTAGAGCAATTTTTACAAACTGTTTAACATCATTCCTGGTTATTTTTAATTTATTACGATGATAAAAAACAGACATGAAGATAGTTTAAATAATAATGAGGCTAGTTTAACAATTCCAGCCTCATATCAGAAAGTCCTGTTTGATCTTAAAGGTACATCAAACATGAAGCACCATTTAGAGACCCTCTCTGAGGTTATGCTGGGTAGAGAGCTTTCTAAATGGCCTATTTCCTAAATGGAAACTATTTCTTCAAGATTGGATAAAAATGCCTGTTACTTCCACATAGAGAGGAGTTTTTTTGCTTGTGTTTATGTAACAGTTACATTTCCCATGTAAAAGCGCAATTTAGCTTCACGAAGTATAGAAAGAGACCAAAGACAACTAAAAAAGAAAGAATTCCAATTAAAGAAACAAGAGTTGTTTTTGTCTTGAAACAACAAAAACCCAACTGAAGAAACTTTGGAATTATTTCAAAATCGTCTAGCGGCAGCTACCACTGAAGAGAGAGACATAGACTCTATCAAGCCTTTCCGTTTCTGTGATCTATGTGTCTTTTTGTCAATCTCTTATTTTCCATTCTCCGTAGAACTAGAATTGTGCCTACAAACAGCTCTGGACTCCAATATGTCTAGCAACATGACACAGGAGAAAACACCCATCTTCAGTATAAACTCCTAAGGACAGTTTCATACTGCCCTAAGTTAGATTAATTCACCAGGCCTGGAACAGTGATCACAAATAGGTATTGGAAATAGAAAAGTCCCAGGCTTGGGTCATTGGACTATCACTGTGAGTGATTTAGAAACTATATTTTTCACCTTTTAATAGAAAAAAAGTTTGATCAGAAAGAGCTTCTTTGCCCTAGGGTGTAAAGTACTAGTACCAACAAGCAGGAGAAATATATATACTGTAAAAAGAGCATAAAATGTTGTATGTTATGCATACATTAGCGTATATTAATATAAATGTATATATTAAAGTAGAAATCCCTTTTATGCCAATGTTCAGCAAAGAATATATTCTTGTCCTTCAAACTATAGACAGTGAAAAACAATATAACATAAAAATGATGATCATGAAAGGACAGTGGGAGTAATAAAGAGAACTAGGTGGGTTAAGACAGAAAAGAAACAAGATTAATGTTAAATTCAAGGAAGACATTCTTTCCTAACAACTATTTATATATCTGTGCATTTTATTTGTGTGTAGTTCACAAATTGTCTAAGTTATTTTTTCAATACACTAATATAAGTTACCCTTAAATCAAATTTAACTCACTCATTCCTAAAGGACAAATTTAATAATCCTTTTCATAAATTGCCTTAAAGAATGATTCCCCATACATGCTTATTCTCATAGGGCCAATGATGTATCCCCTAGTCAAATATTATACTATACACACATTATTATTAATTAAGGTACGTTCAGCTACAAATAACAAAAACATTATGAATGGTGGCTTAGAAAAAAATAAGTCTATTTGTTTTGTACAACAAGAAGGTCATGGTTAGACAGTCCACTTTGGTATGGAAGGTCATCCACCTCCCCAGGCACTTGTGGCCCTTCCTTTGTCCCACTCTGTCACCTTTGGCTTGTGGCAGTCACATTTCTAGGTATCCGGTTCCCATTTCAGAAAAGAAAAAGTATAAAAGGGAAAGGATGTAGAGCAAAAAAGGAGAGGCAAACAAGTTATATTTCTTTTTATAAAAACTTTCCTGGAAGTCTAACCCAGCAACTTCTTGAAATTCATTGGCTAAAACTGCATCATAATGGCCTTTTGTGGCCTCAAATTAAGGTGAGAAGATAAATATTTTAATTAGCACATTTTCAGCCAATGAAACTAATTTCACTACGAAATTAGTTAGACTACATGAAATTAGTTAGAATTCTAACTAGTAAGGAAGGAGAGAATGTCAACTGAATAAGCAACTACTTATACTGAGAGTGCTATCATGATTAAAAACATGTCATCTATAATTTACACCCCACGCAGCCTTTCTATACATGTGGTGTTAGAAGTGAATATAATAATCAAAGACCATGATAGCTACAGCTAGTTAACGTCTAAAAAAAAAAAAAAAATTCCAGTTACCGCGGCCAAGTTAAAGAGTGTGTCCGAAGAAGTTTTCAATTTGTTATGCATCCCACACACTTTTTAAAAATTCCATATAACTAAGATATTATGTAGGTATATCTTTATTTAAAGACTAGAAAGCAAACTGTCATAGAGTTGAAGTGATCTTCCCAAGTTCCATATCTAAGGCCAAGACTTTAGCCAAGATATTTTACATTTCACCTCTCCTTTTTATTTACCATGCTTTTTTACCCATTCAGGCCTTTAAGCTGAACCCATTCACGCCTTTAAGCTGCCTTTTGTCCACCACACCCCCCATTGATATTGATGTACATTTCAACCAAAATGCAAACTTTAAAAAAGAAAGTATAGTTTGAGGGTAGCTCATTGTTTAATTGGTTTTAGCCTTGAACTTTTGGGGAAATAAATCTGGAGAATCTTTAGTTCACTGATTACTGCTAAAATAATAATTATAAAAATAAATAGATCGTTGATTAATTAATTAATAAGTTACTTCTCTACTGTGCTAAGTATAACTGGTAAAGACCACTTTTTTAATCATACGAACACATGTGTACCTTCAGTAGCAATAGGTTTTCTAAAAAGGTCAGTGATTACTGCAGTGATAGATGGAGTTATAAATATACATAAAGGTCTGATTAATTCTGACAAGAAAAGTGTTTCTGAATGAGAATGAAATCTTTGAAGAAATTCTTGAAGCAAAACACAAAAGTTCTTCAAGGTAATTAAAATTCAGTTTTATTCAGTTTTATTCAGATCTTTTATGTGGCTAGAACTATAGTACTTGCATAGAAATCCAAAATTGTTAGTGTAATATTTTCCATCAAAGTAATGACAGACCAAGACCTTTCATGGCATCATGAAATAATTAGAAAATGTTATGTTTTGAAAAGAAAATAAGAAAACAGTCACTCTATTTAGAACTCACTCTAATTCATTTTTTGTTAAATAACTTATGAGAAAATTATCGGTGAATAATATGGACTACAGATTGCCACTATTGACATGTAAATGAAAATTATGTTTGATCCTTCCTAATGATGGAGTTTGAGAAGAAATTACTTGCCACATCAATAGCAATATATCAAGAACTAGAAGTTTGTGTTTTATCTGCTCTGACAAAGATCTCAAATTCAACATAGCAGCTGCACTTGGGGCTACTGCCTGCTTAACTTGGTGTCAGTCCACCTCTCTTTTTCAGGATCCATCTAGTTTCTCTTGGCCAAAATAAATTAAAAATGGATTAAATTAAAATTAAAATTAAAATTAAAAATGGATATGACTGGAACCCGCACCTTTAAGTGTGCTATGGTAACACTGATCTCTGAATTCCCTCCTTCCTGCCATGCTGTTTCTAATTACTGTATCGTCTGGGGTGGAAAAGGGCAATTTCAGGATTTCCTTCTTAATCCTTCCTATCTTAATCGCACCTTGTTTCTTCTTTCTTCCCAAATGTTTTACATGAGGTGCTAGATTTTCAGGTTCATGAACCCAGTTGTTCCTATTTCAGATCTAGGACACATGTGGTTAGTCTCCATGATAGTTCTGCCGGTTTGACAATTAGACCCTTGATCCTACTTTCTGGCACAGTCTGCCTCTCAAATATTCTACTGTAGCCCACAGTTTTTATAAGATCTTAGAGTTGACAGTTGGCTGTCCTGGGCCCACTTTTTTATTTTTCCAAAGATTCCAGTATTTACAATAGCAGCCACCCTGATCATGTATCATAATTGTTGCTCTGACACCTTTCGTTACTATGTCTGTAGCACTTCTTAACATTCCATCCTGCACCTATAAACAGAACCAGTTAGCCACAAGGTACAAGCTTGATAACTGTGATGCCACTATATGCAAAGGATTATTACCACCTCATGTGGCACCAGAGAGAAGATCCTAATTGTCAGACTACTGAAAAATCTGGCTCTAAATCTCATCCACAGGGGCTGCTTTCTAGACTTATCTTGGTTCCAACCATCACAACTGTAGTTTTTATGTCAGTATCACATGACAGGGACTTTTCTGCTCTACCACATCACGGTCTGTAGTCCCAGATAACAGAAACGAGAAAAAAAAGAAGCAAAAGAAAAAAAGAGAATGACCATGGAAGAGAGTTTTACCAAACTGAATACTGTTTAGTATCAAATGCAACTAATTGCTTAAATCTCTGAACCATTGTCCTTTAGACTATATATATGGTTGCTTCTTCTGAATAATCCATTGGAAGAAGGGGTGAAAGACTTTGGTTTACTAGCTTTCATTTCCTTTTGATCAATAGTTTGCTCCATTGAGTGCTAAAATTCTCCTATAGTTTCTTACTATGAAACCAGTAGATTCCATAGCATCCTAGCACTTAATAGCAACAGAAAGGTCTGAAGCAGGAAACATGGATATGAGTGATTATTATTGGACTGTACCTTCAGATAACCACTTTGGGCATATGCAGATTTTGTCACTGAAGTATTACCCAGGGATGGAACTTGTGACCTAATGTCCTGGATAGAGGCGAAACCAAAGGCTCCTAGAATGGAGCATAAGAATTCTGCAATAGCTGAAAAGCTTGTGTTGAACATCAGCTAAACCAAGATGACTCCTACCTCTCAGCTTCTAGGCTTGCTTCCTTATCACAAAATTCATGTCTGTTTGTAAATTTTTATACAAAAAAGTTAAAGAAACAAATAAATTTGTCGTAGTAAATTATGAGACTATTTTGATAAGGAAAATAATATGTTCTACCTGGCAAGGTACTCAAACTTCAAAGGCATTCAAATGATTAGATTATCAAACAGAATTTTAAGCTAAAAGCATATTACTTATACTACATCATTCCTCATAATCTACAATTTATTCCATATAAACTGAATATTTTTAGAAAGGATTGGTATTTTAAGAAAGTGAGCATTCTCAGAGAGACTGGCCACAACACTGATGCTATTCCATAAAGTGGTGAATCTTTTCATTAAATTGTGTTTTCCTTTATACATTGATTTTACTCTATTTGTGTGTGTGCATGTACTGTGTGTCACCAGAAGTCACACCAAGTTTAAGATAATTTGTGTCTTTAGTGGTCTCTTAGTTATGTTACCATTACCTGCAAAAATCTAATTTTTTTTTGCTTTTATTCTTCATTTTAACTATTAATCTCTTTTTTCCTAGGTTTTAGATATGCTCCTATGCTATGCTTGTAATTTTCATGTCAACTGTTTTCATTTCTCTTTTAGAATAATAAGCCATGATATACATGTTTAACAATATAATTTGTAATATGTCTGTATGTTGATGCTCTAAATGTCCAAATGAAAGGCAAGCATGTTGTTTTAGAGTAAATCTTCAGTAGAAATTTTAGTTTGTTGCATATCTTTAGAGAAGGTAATTAATACTCAGGTGAGAAATGTGTTTAGTTAAGCATGTGCTTCCTGTCATAATTGACATTTCAAAGTAGTCTATTTGAATATGACTCCCTATGATACAACTTTTAATATATTTTCTCTTCTGTCAATAATTTAACTTGTTTCTGTAAAAATATTTAGAGTGTAATACAGACCATCAAGATGCATTTCCATATATTTTAAAATCTCATTGTATTGCCCTTTATTTATTTATTTATTTTTTAAGTAGGCTCTACACCCAGTGTAGAGCCCAATACTGTGCCTGAACTCACGATTCTAAGATCAAGACTGAAGCTGAGACCAAGAATCAGAAGCTCAACTGACCTAGCCACCTGAGTACCCCTGTTTTGCCTTTTTTGGAACCAATTTTGCAAATAATATTGCATGAAACATAATGTTTCATAATTTTTTAAACATAAGATTCTATAGTATAATCACATTGCTTGATATGGAAATGGTGTTTTATTTTTTAATATTCTTTAATATTCCTTTCAGAGGAACAACAGGGAATGATTTTTATGTCAAGGAAAGATTTCTTAATGCTAAGAGGAGCATTCACTTTAGGCTATGAGACATCTCAATATGTATTTATTCCTTTTTTCATTTATTCATTTTTTAAATAGTAACATAAACTATGTAATAGACATTAGTAGCATAGCAACTGAATAATAACATCCCCAGAGATACACCTTCTAACCTAACCCTGCTATTTCCAAGAGCCTCCCTTGGCTATGAATATAAGCTCACTCCAAAAACTTTTTGGTTGCAATAGACTGTGTTCACAGGTTTTATATCTTTTTAACCTATCATTTATTCTCACTGAATTTGTTAATGTATGCATCTATTTATAGCAAGTCCTAAAAAGGTAGAGCTGATTTTAGCTAATGATAAAAAAAAATTCTGCCCCATTAATTATAGAGATAGACTCTTTTGCTGGAAAAGAGCCACCCAACTTTAAATGGTTAATTGATGAAGTTTGCAAAGAAATAGTGAACAGTACTGAATTTACAACAGATAGCACTATTAAAACTAATTTTCTGAAAAAATAATAAGAGCTGATTGACAGGTAAGGACCTTTTAATATGCAATCGCTATAGCTATTTGCAGCCTCTTATTTTGTAGAAATGTGCTTTTGCTAATGAGGGATATAACTATTAGCTCCTTTTGTTCATGTTTGTTTTTGTTTTAGGGGGGAAAAAACAAGAGTTAGGAAGAGGATAAAGGAGCATTCAATTCTCCTCTGCCCAAACAAAAGCAGACTATTAATTTTGTATCACTAAAGAAGAAAGGTTGGAAGAAAAGATCTGAAAAGTTTGCTGACCTGCTAGGTGTCAAGGTGATTAATTAAGACAATTGGGACCATCCAAAAGCAAAAAGTAACAATCAAGACTGTACACATTTACTGTGATGGTGCAGGTAAAAGGCAAAGAAAAAGAAATGTTCCATTTTTTCCCCACAGAACACCGTCAGGTATGGGTCAATTTGGTGACATTCAGAGCAGGCATGGAAAATGTCACTGCAGAAGAACCTTGAACAAAAGGTTCCTTCTACTTTATGGAGCTGGAGAAGCTGGGGAGACTGCAAAGAGGGAGGCCTGGTAGTGGAAAAGTACAAAATCAGAATGAAGAAAAATGTCTTAAGGTCACACAACAGAGAGGTCTAGGCAGAGTTGCTGCAAAGTGCCTCGGTCAAGGCCTCCATATAAAGAAGGCTTTGGAAATCAGTTCCTTGAGGTAGAAATGCTCACTTCTGTATAAACATGACAGGCGTGAGGTGGGGCAGACAGCCTGGGCCCTTGTTGCAGCTCCCTGGAGAGACTGCAGTGCATGTGCTATGCACTTTGTGTGGGGGAAGGCATTTTCCCTCCTGAAGCCTGTTAAAGCCTTTGTAATTACCTGTGGTCAGGTGTGAAACATCGCACATATAATCTCCACCTGGACCCAAAACTCATGAAAGTTCTGGCTACCAGAGATTATGTGATACCCTGGGAACAATAATTATGCTTCAGGTTCCTGGAGGCAAGTGAATCATAGACACGAAAGAGTCGTTTTCTCACCCCCTAAAATTTGGCAAACCATAAAATGAGGATGGTCATCAAACTAGCACCCAGGGGAACATTACTCTTTTTTTTTTTTTTTTAAGATTATTTATTTTTTTATTTGACAGAGAGAGAAATCACAAGCAGGCAGAGAGGCAGGCAGATAGAAAGGGAGAAGCAGGCTCCCTGCTGAGCAGAGAGCCCGATGTGGGGCTCGATCCCAGGACCCTGGGATCATGACCCGAGCCGAAGGCAGAGGCTTAACCCACTGAGCCACCCAGGTGCCCCCAGGGGAACATTATTCTTATCAAGGGCTCCAAAAAAGGTAGTACTGATGCATCAGTTACCATAGGAAGTCCCCGAAGAGCAACTTGAGTAAAAATGTTCTGCACACAGGTGAGATTCTGGGGACAGAATCTCTAAAACAACTTTGAGGAAAAGTTTGTATAGGTTAAGGTGATCCCAAGTATGGATGCTTGTTTTAAGTACTGTAGGACTCAGGAAAAATAGTCTCAGGAGAGAGCTCTTTGTGTGAATTGAAAGAGCTGTTTCCATTAACCGCAAGACCTAATGCCCCAAAACCACTTGAGTACATTCCTCAACTGATAATTGGGAGTAGGGCAAGCATTCTCATTTTATGGAGCAACTACTGCCTAGGCAATTCAGCTAAAATCTTCGGTGACATTAAAGCCAATAGGTACGAGAATATGACCACAATAGCTTCCTTTGAGAACTCTTCTGCTTTAATCCATAAAATCTTGGACTATAAGGTATAAACCTGGACAGATGTATTTCTCTACTATTGGTGTGGCAGAAGAAGCAATGGCCTCTGTTCTCAAACTCCCTGCCTGAACCACAGGTATCCAGGTGCTTGGCAAACCCAGATCAAAAGATAGGGATGAATACATTGAGAAAATTCATTCTCAAGATTTACAGTAGAGCAGAAGTTGAAGGATCTGTCCTCGAGGATTCCCATCCCATCACATGTGGTTAGACACAGAAATGTATCAAGCTTTCGACATGCTTGGAAGTCCTAGTAAATGCTTGGAGTTCCTAGTCATCAAGATGGGGGACCCGGAACATTTACAAATTGGGACAACCTAGAAGATATGCTGAGGTCATAAATAACCCCCAAATCTTAGTGAGTCAGTACAATCGAAGTTCATTTTTAGTTTATGCCAAGTTGGCTGAGTCTCTGAGCAACAATCCAGGACAGCTGTGCTCTTTGTAGCAACTCAGCACTCCAGGTTAATGAAGTCCCCAACACTTTCCAGTTGCTCTATCTGGAACACATCATCTCCCCAATCTATGTGGAAGAGAAAAGCAGTGCTGGAATGTCTCCCTGTAGTAATTAAAGGCTTTGGCCCTGAAATAATCCATTACATTCATTCACAAAGCCTTTGCCAGTTCTAGTCACCTGACACCGTGTAACTACAATAAGTCATGGGTGAGCAGTGGAACTGTCTAAGGCAGAGGATCAAGCTGTGTGATATTGTAAATGTGACCTAATTCATACTCAGGATGGTAGAGTTTAGAAATCCAAAGTACGTATATCCTCCACACTAAAAAGACTAAAGCATGGATTGGGATAGAAATGATTCAGTTGCTCTCAGGGTTCTTTGTCTACCAAATAGTTTTTTCTCCCGTCCACATATATTAACATTTCTTACAATTTAAGATTATGACATTAATGATTCTGGTTTTATATCCACTGCCCTAGTCATCATTATCGATGCAGAAATAGAACTATCTTTATGTCTAAAATGAACTGAGCTCCAAAGGACTCTTTGACAAAAATCAGAATTAGATTCTAGATGTTAACTCCCCTTCCCAACAAATATGAAAGTTTCTTGTAAGTTCAGAATTTTGTTGTTTTAATAACTGTCACTTTAACACCTAATAAACCAGTGATCATTTTACATTCAGTATTTCTATTACTTAGCATTTTAATTTACTTTTATTAATGTAAGGAAGGTGATATGAACTGGAAAACCTGAAACAATTTATGGTCAGCTTAAAGACACCTGCTGTCAAGACTTTTAAAGAGGCATATTTATTAACTTAATTTACTACTCCTGATTGTTTTTTGATATATCGTTATTATTCCTTTCTTCCTTGAGGGGGATATTTTTATGGAAGGTGTTACTGCACAGCTGTTATTTCCTCTCACTAATAATTAGCTCATTGTAAAATTCAATCTGTTGTTACTTTAAGCTTTGCTATTTCCCTATGTCAGCTGCCAAAAGCATTATGTAACTTACTTATTCATGTTTATTTTTAAAAATGGTGTGGAAGTATATTCTACCTGATATCAGGACAATTCATTTTTATCTTTAATAATAAGTTTTATTTATGTGTCTTTTGCCTCACTCTAACTCCTAGCCTCATGGTACATCACACTTGTTCAGTATTTTGGGGGATTTTTTTTAGTTTTGCACTTGTACATATTAAATGTCTTCCTATACCTTCAGCTCTCTGTTCTCATCTGTTAAACACAGTGTGCAGGGACACCTGGGTGGCTCAGTCATTTAAATTTCTGACCCAGATCATGATCTCGGGGTCATGATGTTGAGTCCGGTGCCGGGCTCCATGTACAGTGCGCAACAAGCTTCAGATTCTCTCTCCCTCTCTCTCTGCCCCTCCCCTCCGCTTGCACTCTGTCTCTGTCCCTGTCTCTCTCTCTCTTTCTCTAAAATAAATAAATAAATAAAATCTTAAAAACTAAAACAAAAACATAGTGTGCAATTTGGATTATAGGGAAAACCAGACATGAGAGAGAGGTGGCTGGGCAGGACAGCATAGAATAAATACAATGTATCCAGGAGAAAAATGGCTTAGGACAAGACTGGGCATCAAGACATAGATACACTCATTCCACCACGCAAAAGCATCAATAATGTGCTATTCACATTTCATCCTTATTTCCAATACTCCAATCTTCTAATCAAAATATTTCTCTTCCCATCACAAACATGCAGATATAATATGGTAATATTTTATCAAAAGTGACAAACAGCTAAGGATATTAAGTATCATAAGAGGACATACATGTATACATAGGATATATGTGTATACACACTAACCTACATGCCAGGCACACACATACCAAACACATAAACATCATCCACACACACATAGACAGACACCACACACATAAAACCTATACCTACAATATACCACATATCCATCTATATCACACAGGCACACAGCACAAACCACTTTCTACAAACTATTCACACACTCACATACACACCACCTGTCCTACCCTCACACACAACAATCAACGCTCTGACTCCTGAAAACCACAAACTTTATATCACTGGCACAAGCTTGTATAAAGTATCATAGTCCTTTACGATTATTTCTTTGTTGAACATTTGTGTTAAAAGGAAAATTTTGTAGTTTCCTAATAACACCTATAAAGGTAATTTACTTGTATGTCTTTGTTTTTAAAAATGGCCTTTCAATATTGTCTTTGGAATATCCCAAGGGTACAATATTTGTTTAAAAGGGTTTGTAAAGAAAAAGTTAATTTTCTTTCCAACATTTTTTATTCCTCAAAAAAAGCAATTATTTCTAATATTGTTAAAAATATTCCAATAAAATGATGAAATAATTAAATTAGTTATTAATCTCATAAATGACCTTTATCATAATGCACTTTAGTATTAAGAATTATTGCAAAAATAAGGGTTTTAAGAGATAATTATTCCCAATATTAAGTTAAAACCATTAACCCCTGTTATTAGATATTTGTCTCTGTAGGCTTATTAATATGTAGTGATAAAATGTAATCATGGATGTTCGGACATAGACATCTTTATTCCAAAGATGTTTACTGACAGCATATTTTATCCCTACTACTTGACAAAAGAATCAGAAAATACTAGAAAAGCAAAATGATTGTGAAAGCCATGATCATTGAACCAACAATAAATTTTGCCCAACTCTTATTATTTATCCTTTTCTCTCTATTGGGAGAGAAAAATGGTGGTGAGAGAAATGAGGGAGGGAAGACAGTAAGCAGGCTAGAGGGGATTAAGTCTGCTGGGATAGGGCACATGACAGATGTAATTTTTTTTTTAAAGGCATAAAAGGCTTAGACTAAATTAAGGGAGAAAGAGGCCTAAATTTGAACCACCATATCTCAGTGTATTATCTAGCAAAGCTAAATACTTGAAATTATAGAAAAGTATTAACTGATACAGCAGTTTCTCTGGCACAGATATTTGTGTTTGTACACATGCATACATGGACATGGATGTAGATAATTCCAAATACAAGTAAAGAAACAAAGGAATGTGATAGGCATGGTCAAAGGAAGAGAGAATAACTTCAAGGATATTTTTCTTTTTTTATGTATTTTGTTTATTCATTTGAGAGAGGGAGAGAGTACACAAGCAGTGGGGAGAGGCAGAAGGAGAGGGAGAAGCAGTCTCCTTGCTGAGCAGGGAGCCCAATGCAGGGCTCCATTCCAGGACCTAGAGACCATGACCCAAGCCGAATGAAGGCAGACTCTTAACTGTCTGAGCCACCCAGGCGCCCCACAGACAATTTTCTAAGGCATTCATGACTACAATTCTGGTTCTCTTCTACTGTTCTTCTTCTACTGTTCTCTTCTACTGTGAAAAAAAAAAAAAAAATCTTGTTTTCTAAGTTTATACAATATATACAACATATATATATATTTTACTTTAATGTTCCTGACAAGGCATTCTTCTCTGTGGTGCCATATAGGAGGGCACATCAGAAGAGCACAATTAATCCTGAAGATCAAAGAGATGAAGATGCCTATGATACTCCATTTTCCCAATCTCACAACCACCCCAGATATTATTGAATTAGTTGAGAGAGGGGGAAGAAATAATTGTGTTGTATAGTCTTGATGTTGTTTCTCTGAATCTGTGAGAATATACGGATGGACTATGAATTTTCCATGCCCGCCAGATGTACTTGTAAGGAAAGTGACCCCAACAATGTTATTTCAATTGCTGCGACTGTTTTCTCTCCATTCCTGGGTTAATTTTCTATTTCTCACACCATGTGCTTTGCTTAGGAATTGAAGCCCCTCCACCACAAAAGCTGCAGAGCTCTGTACTGGGGAATGTTGCACTGGCTGGAAAGTAAACATCTAAAAGCAAGACATGGGAGAGATTCCTAAGTTCTGAAATGAAAAGAACTCGCAGAGACATGTCACTTAGATTAACACCAAATTAAACCAAGGTAGATCTTACTTTTCAAAATATAAATGCAAGAAATTCAACGAGAAGGGCAAATCAGTCAGATCAAATTGCTGACTGAGCAACATTTCTCAAGCACCTGACTTACTTCTGAGAGTTCATTATCTGTCTCAGATATGGAAGAGAAGTAGACAAAGATAACTGCATGGTCAGTAGAGCAAATCCCTCTTCTAACAAAAACTGCTATAGAGGTTTACAATAAACTACCAGCACTAAAGTGAGGGAAAGTAACTGCTATGGAAAAACAAACAAACAAACCCACTCACTAGAATGAGTCAGCATTCTTTAATAGGGCAGGATTTTGTTTCATTTTGCACAATAATCTTAAGAGAACAGGTTGATTGAGCTCAATTGATCATTGCATTGGAGAAAAGGAATTTTGAGTTTTACGTTTATGTTTTCTAGTTTGTTTCCTTAGAGAGCTCAAATAGATACAGGGACTTGGGGATGAAGAAGGGATTTGGGGAGTTTTTCATAGGGCCATAAAATGAGGTAGGACCTTGATAATGGGCCACCAGTAAAAATGAATGTGCCAAGAAATTTTAGGATAAGTCGTGAGGATGCTTGTTCAAACTGGTTACTTTTCTATGTTCTAATTTCCTTTCATTACAGCAAAAATTTCACGAAATTTTTGTTATCATATAACACATTGTTTAATGGTGACTTGGGAGATGGCATACAATCCTTATTCACATCCAGGTAAAGGGAACCAGGAAGAATAAGAGAATTGAAAGCGATTGATAAATAAACCTGAAGCAAAGTCACAGAACAAAATGCAATAGGTAGCGAACAAGAGGGGTTAAGCATTTATAAAACAAGAATGTGTAGATTCTAGGAACCATTAAGGAAACCCTGGGCTTTGAACAAGTCCGTGGGATGAAAGCCCATGTTACTTTATATGCATATATTAAAAGAAAGGGGCAGCACTAGAGCAACAGGTTAGATGAGTACTCACTGTTGGTCCTCTTAAAAGAGACATCTGTGCCATCCACTGAAATCCATCTCCAATCCCTGACATATAGCTAGAATTTTTTCAGCCTTCTTTGTAGTTACATGTGGCTATTTGGAATTCTCTCTAATGGAATATGGTTGGTAGTGATATAAGCCAAATTCTGGCACATTAAAATCTAATATGTACTGCCTCCATTTCTTTCCCCGTTTACCAGCTGTGGGCAAATAATTATGTGTTCTTAGGGGATGACATAGCCGCAAAATATAAGGTGCTTCAGTTACCAAATCACCACATGAAGGAAAACCATGCCTCTCTCTTGACCACTCAACTGACTGTATGGGTAAGAAAGTCCCTAGTATATTAAACCACTAAAATATTGGGAGGCAAAGGGAGGAAAAAGAGAGAGAGACAAGTCAAGAAATAGACTCTTAATTATACAGAATAAACTGATAGTTACCAGAAGGGAGATAAGTAGAAGAATGGGTTAGATAGATGATGGGGATTAAGAAGGGCCCTTGTTGTGATGAGCACCAGGTGATGTATAGAAGTGTTGAATCACTACATTGTTACATTGTACTAATAGTACATTGTATGTTAAGTAAGCAGAATTAAAATGAAAATCTGAAAATCTAAAAATATGTATATTAAAAAAATAAAATAAAAAATTGAAATAATGGGATGCATTATTCTTCTGAGTCCTTTTCTCCTCGCTACCATGTACTACTTTTTGGAAGGTTGAGAAAGAAGAATGTTTACATGTAGGCATGTGACATATAGGTTACTCTGATTTTGTGGTTTTGACACATTTCCAGAAATCCTGTATATTCCTACTCTCCTTATTAATCCCAAAATAAACAACGTGAACTTCGTGCCTTCTTGAGGCTGAAGATAAAACTTCCATGACAAAAAAATCATGCAATCAAACTTAATAGGTAGAAAGATAATTACACATAATACATTGTGATAAGGCTCTGATAGGAAATGTAAGCCTTAAGGAAGAGAAGAGTTGGAAATGAGAGAGAGGTGCTGTAGCAGATGAATCTGGAGGGCCTGACTGCAGAAGGCATTCCAGACAGTGGGTGATGCAGGTGTGAAAGTCAAAAAGCAGTAATAGAGTGAGGTATTTTCTAAAAAACATAAAGTAATTAAGAGCTTTAAGAATAGTATGTTCTGAAGTCCTAGAGAGAGATCCATCAGACTTCTTATGGAACCTCGGGATGAAAAAACATGACTCAGAGTCTTGAAGGCTGTCATAGGCACTGGAGAGTTTTAAGCAAAAAAGTGATGCTGTTGCATTTTCTGTGTAAGAAAGATCACTTGTGACCATAAAGAAGGTTAGATTAGAAGAGGAGAGACAAGATTGATGACAGAGAATGCCAATTAGGAGGTTGTTGCATTAATCCAGACGAGAAATAATGAGGCTTGAGCTATGCCATGGCACTGGGGATGGGAGAGAAGCAGTTTGGAGAGAGGTTGAGGTGTTTTCAGTAATTGGACATATCAGATTTGAATGCCGGCAGCTCACTTTTTAGATGCTACCTTATTTACTTGCCAATACAATCTTCCCTGAGTCATTCCTGGAAGAAAAGTATATCTGAGATGTAGTATCATTTGTGGCCAAGCCAACTTCTACTGGTTTTAAACACTAGATGGTGATAAATAATGGGATTAATTACTTCACTATGTTAGTGACCCAAACAAAGTTGCGGCTGGTATATAAAAGCTGTCATGTGTTCCCTTCAAAGAAATACAAAATAAAGGAAGTAAATTTGCTCTGAGAATTAAAACACAGCATTTTCATAAAAGTGGTAAGATAAAGTCACCTTGAAAAGACAGAAGTAGGGATGCCTGGGTGGCTCAGTGGTTAAGTGCCTGCCTTCAGCTCAGGTCATGATCCCAGGGATGGGATTGAGACTCATATGGGCTCCTTGCCCAGCAGGGAGCCTGCTTCTTCCTCTGCCTGCTGTTCTCCCTGCTTCTTGTGCTCCCTCTCTTGTTCTCTTTCTCTTTCTCTCTCTCTCTCTGACAAATAAATAAATAAAATCTTAAAAAAAAAAAAAAAGACGAAAGTATCTCAAGCCACCAAGATTTGACTGAAATCACACTATATTGTTCTATATACCTCTGGTAACAAAGATCTGTGTTTTGGTTCTAAAACCAGTTATATGAGGCTGCTAAATATGAATTTACATCTAATGAGACTCCATTTTCAATCTCATAGTTTTAGGTGTTTGATCTCTGGTTATGCCCAAAGTTAGTTTAGGGAAGGATGGTTTTATTTTTTGCCTAGTCTTCAGAATTTTCCATCCTGATCACCCCAAATAAACATAAAAGCTAAGTAAAGTCAATGTTTTTCTCTTGTAACCCTCAACTGAAAGATAAGTCCTAGAGACTCCACCAACCCATCAGAGATTGCTCCCTCCAATGCCTCCTTTTAAAGATATAATAAAGTGGCCAAATTTATTCACATGGTAGTGTTTACGGCCAAATCATTCCCTTTGGAAGTTCAATAAGATAATGATATCTGTGAGACATCTGAGGAAACAGTTAGCTTGTCTTTCCTGTTGGTTACCCTCTTCCATTTTTAACCTTCTTCAAAAGCCTTCACAATTTAATAAAAGTAATTCCCCTCTAATTTGTATATCGACAGTGTTTTAAATATACCTCTTTCCTCTTCTTTTTTATTTTTTTTTAGATTTTGTTTATTTATTTGACAGAGAGAAAGAGAGCACAAACAGGGGGAACAGCAGAGGGAGAGGGAGAAACAGGCTCTCTGTTGAGCAGGAAGTCCGATGCAGGGCTCAGTCCCGCAACTCTGGGATCATGACCTGGGCCAAAGGGAGATGCTTGACAAACTGAGCCACACAAGCACCCAAGTGTACCTCTTACTGCCCCCTTAAAATGCAGATAATAACATAGGAGCAGGGAATAAAACTGTAAGAGAACACTTAATTAAGTTGCTAAAATGACTTTGTCGTGTATTCACTGTATACACTATATTACTGACAAGCTGCAAAGTATAGGCTACATGGGAGAAGTAAATTTATCAAGAGAAGAGCCTAAAGAGTGAGTGAAGCATTCTCTGTCACTAGACCTAGGCTCCTGAAGTAGCATTGGCTCTAGTAAAAATGTAGAGCAGAAAGAGCATTTGAATAAATCTGATTCTCATCAACTTAGAGAGCAATTATTCTTATTAAGACATTAGTCCTAGGGGTGCCTGGGTGGCTCAGTCCATTAAGCATACAACTGTTGATCTCAGCTCAGGTCTTGATCTCAGGGTCATGAGTTCAAGTCCCTAAGACATATCACCACTAAGTGCTAAGCATTGTGTTTTGTTTTTTTTTAAATAGCTTGAGGGTTGCCTGGGTGTTTCAGTCAGATGGGTGTCTGACTCTTGGTCTAGGCTCAGGTCATGACCTTGGGGTTATGGGATTGGCGGTCAGGCTCTGTGCTGAGTATGGAAACTGCTTGAGATTCTCTCTCTCCATCTTGGTCCCACTCTGCTCACGAGCTCTTTCTCAAATAAATAAATAAATAGATAAAATCTTTAAAATAAATAAAATTTTAAAACGGCTTGAATTATCAAATAAACTAGAAAAGGATGATCTATAGTTATAGCTCAAAAATCTGCTTGATAAGAAATTTATAATTCTTAACACAGCAGTGCCTATATTAAATCCAGGGAAAGAAACAACTCAACCACTCACTGAATGAAAAACATAATTCTATATTTACGGTGTGTATTAACTTCCTATTGCTGCTGCGACAAATAACCACAAATTTAGTGACTTAGAACAGGATAGATTACCATGTGTTCGGCAAGTCAGAAGTCCAAAATTGGTCTTGCTCGGTTAAATGTGAACTATCAGCAGAACTGTGTTCCTTGTGGAGGTTCTACAGGAGAATTGGATTCCTTGTCTCTTTCAGCTTCTAGATCTTGTGCACTACATTTGGCTCATGGTCCCCTTGCTGTGATCACTGCATCTCTCCAAACTGCTTTCATCATCACATCTCTTTCTCTTAGATTCCTGCCTCTGTGAAGACCCTCGTGATTATGGGGGGCCCAACTCTGTAAGTAAGGATAAAGTCCCCTCAAGATCCTTCACTTAGTCATAATTTAAAAATTCCCTTTTGTCATGGAAAATAACATTCATAGGTCCTGAAGACAAAGACCTGGGTAGAGGACTGTTATTTAACCAACCACAAAGACTACACTGCACGCCTACTTAAATACTAGCCAGTAAAAAATGGACTTCTTGTTACTCTTCAATAAAAATAAATGTATGGTCGTAATCTCAAGTCTCAGATGATAGCCCTTTTCCAACGTTATTAAAATTATTTTTGTGCATTTGTCGCAGGACACTCCAGAATTAATTTCCAGTTTGTCTCCATACTTGAACAAAATTTAGTGATAAAAAAGAAAGAAGATGACTTTATTCTAAAAAATTCTCAAGATTTGTCATCCCTTGTTGTAAATGATAAGCAAATTGTAACTTTAGGTTATAAATGTCACAAGACACTATACCATTCCAGGTTCAGTTTAGAATAAGATGGACAGTTTGGGAGAAATACTTTGTTTTTTAAATTATTAAATGGAATTAGACACACACAGAGATGTTTTTGAGTAGAATATGGACATGTTCTAATATCCCTGCACTCATGTATCTGCAACAAGTCACCTAAGCTGTATGACACCAGTGGCCAATTCAGGTAAATGCTGGCCTCTGGCCATGGACATATTTTAAGATGGTTTTTCTCAGTATTGCTTTTTCTTGTATTTTTACATTCATTTTTCCCTAAATAAAACACTAAAAGATAGTCTCCTGAGATATTGTCCTGACTATGCCAGCTGAGGAAAATGATATGTTTAGCCAATTTAATTTGACATGGGATTGAATAGTTACAACAATCAAGTGGGAAAACAACCAACTTATTATGTTCATCTAGAAACATAAAAGTCTGAAAATAAAATCAAGATCAAAGGTTAAAATAATATATTCAAGAAATGCATTTTGTAGGGGTTAGTATAATTGTTAATAAATATTCTCTTTGCCCTATCAATTGTACTTTTGACAGTCATCTTCCAAATGTGACTCTTAGCCTCAAGAATGATTCTTTTTTTTTTTTATGTGACAGAATGGTATTTACACAAATTGTTCATTTTTCTTTGAAAATAACTAGAAAAGCATAGGAGTGACTTTTTATTACCAACTTCACATAATAATCAAGAAGAAAACCAAATAAATATGAAAATAATCAGGGTGCTTGGGTGGCTCAGTGAGGCTTTCAGCTCAGGTCAGGATCTCAGGGTCCTGGAATCAAGTCCTGAAACAGACACCTTGCTCAGTGGGGAGTCTGCTTCTTCCTCTGCCCCTCCCCCTGCTTGTTCTCTCTCTCTCTCTCTGTGTCTCTCACTCTGACAAAAAAATAAAATCTTTAAAAATAACAGTAATAAAATAAAATACCATAAAACTCGAAATTTCTTTTAAAATTGATTCAAAAAACACTCCTAAGGAATTAAATGCTGGTTTTATGTCCTTTAAATTGAAGGATAAGAAAAAAAGTTATACTCACTTTTTGCTTTTAATATAGGTATACATTTAAAGATATTTCTACTGTATTAATAATTGTTTAAGACATCATACCACAGCCAATGTCTATCTGTTCTTAAGTTACTAATCTACAGCCTCAGTGTTCTTAGCACATTGGTTTCACCAACATAGTTATATGTTCAATATTTAACTTATGTGTATTGAGATATCATTATGTGCTAGTCAGTATGTTATCATTTAGCCTGTATTGCTATTACACTTAATACTCTCAGGCACACACCTAACAAAGCTGTGATTCAAATGCAAATCAGACTGGCAATATCCCAGGCTCTTACCTAATTTTTGTGTTATGTATTTTCTGGTTAGCTAACTAAAATGTGCAATAATGGGCTATAAATAAATCATCACAGGAGCAATGCTTTTAACTTTTTGTGGAATTGTTTCCCTCAAATAATAAAATTATTTCTTCATGGTAAACAACTAGACCAAGTACTGCTTACTGCTTACTATATTTCAGAGAACAGATAAACATTGCTCAGATGCACTGCTTAGATGGTACTCAGTCCATACCAATATGGTGAGTTAGGATTTCCAGGACACCAACCCTCTTTTTTTTTTAATTCAAAAGATTTATGAGATTCATGAGATTGGGAACCAAAGCCTGAATGGAATATAATTAGTTACATAGGACCTGGTGAGGAAAATTTTGTTGCGGTAATTTGATATATTTGATATGGTTTTAATAATAATAATAATAAATATTTATTATTTAATAAATAATCTCAAGCAGACTTCCCACCCAGCCCGGGGCCCATCCCATGACCCTGAGATCATGACCTGAGTGAAAACCAAGAGTCCAACACTTAACTGACAGGACCCAGCAGCCCTAGATTCTGCTTTTTTTTTTTTTTTTTTTAAAGATTGCATTTATTTATTTGACAGAGAGAGAGAGAGATCACAAGTAGGCAGAGAAAGAGGAGGAAACGGGCTCCCTGCTGAGCAGAGAGCCTGATGCGGGGCTCAATCCCAGGACCCTGAGATCATGACCTAAGCCGAAGGCAGAGGCTTAACCCACTGAGCCACCCAGGCACCCCTAGATTCTGCTTTTATACACTACAATGAAATAGCTTAAAATTGTATCCGATTCTCCAAAATTTAAAAACTTTTAAATATTTACTTTTCATGCAATACAGTTATTTGCATACATTCAATAAAAATCTGTTTTCTTTTCACCAAAATTTTAAAATTTTTTTAAATTTTCAAAATAAAAAAAAATAATTTAAAATAATACAAGATAGACTTGACCCAGAATGTCATATTTGAGAATCATGCTCCTTCAATCATGTATGCATGATAAGTCACTTTCAAGTAACTTAGTTGGCTCTACTTACTGACTTTAGAAGAGAGTAATTTACTGATAAGCAGGTAAAATATGGCAGAGCCCGTATCTTGGGCTTATTTCTGAGCCTCGGGAAATCAAATCACAGGGGCTTTAGCTGTCCAATCTGGGATTCCTTATGAAAACTTTCAGATAGACGTTAATTTTGTGGTCTTAGTAATTGTCCAATACTGTATGGCTCTAGATTTCACAAAGCAAACTTAAAGAGGCCCTAAATGGTAAATTGACACTCTTTCTATACCTGTATAATTAATCAGGCCAAATCTAATGTGACAGGACTTATTTTGTGATCAAGAGTCACTTCTCTTGAGATTATTATAATAACAAAATGGGGATTGGGGGGGTGTGAAAGACTTTGAAAAATGTAAAGAACAGCGAACGGAGTACTAACCAGACCACCTCTTGGTTATCTCTGAATGTAATTCAGAGATAATGTCATCTACTTCATGACTCTATAAATTGGAACAAACTGATAATAATGCAGATTATTTTTGATTACAGAACTTCAAATTTATTGTGTCCTATGGAATACCATTGATTATTGCCTTGCGTATATCCATTTTGCATGTGTTTGTGAACGCATTCCACATTTCTTATTCTGAATATATGCTTCTGCTCTGAATTCTCCTTTGTATCAACTATGTGTACTATATTACCAGTGTACTATATTACCAGCTCCCTTCATTAAGGGAATAATAATAAGTTAATAATAATAAACAATCTTTAGGACATGTTCACTTATGTAAACTCAAGCACGCAATTATACCCTGTTTTAACCATATTTCTTTAACATAATAAATGCATCCAAATAAAAATTATAAATTGGACATTATATTTAAAATATGATTTAGTTAAGGATAATCACCTTATTGTTATAAAACTTCTGTTTTGCTCAAACACAGAGAGAATAAACTCATAAACTATTGAGGATATATAGCCCATGTAATGGATAATCCTCAGTGTTTCAAAAAACAATCACTTCTACAAAAAAAAAAAAAAAAAAAATCCAGGCCTCGAAGATCAGGCAGATGAAGGCATTTGTTGGGTGAATATAATTTTTACTATCAAGAGAATTCTCTCTTGAATGGAATAAAACAAACTTGTAAATACAAGCAAGCAAAGGAGAACCTTGATTTTTTTTTTTTTTCTCATTTTCTGTTTTACCTTACAAGGCACATCAGGCCAGAAAGTCTGAAAGGGTAATTAGAAGATCATTCTACTCACTACAAAGCCTGAGTTTCTCTGGAATTACAGCAAAGATGCTTGGAGGTTTCCAGAGCTAATTAAAAATGCTAAGAAGCAAATTAACACTTTCTCTCTAATAAACTGCAAACACACAGTTAAGTCCTTTTAATAATGCTCCAAAGCCTCCCAAACAGATTGAAGTAGACAAAGCAGAGAATTCAAAATAAAGGCAAAATGCTTGGGGTATTTGGATGACCTAAGACTGAATGGGAGAAAGTTCAATTTCCATCCAGAGTCAGAATACAGAATTTTGAAGAGAACAAAGGGAAGTTAATAAAATAAAAATGTAGTAACCTATTCTTCCTTTTGGTATTTTTTCAATACCATTTTGATTTGCATTGTTATAATTCCTTTCATTGTTACAACTACTTCTTTGTCATTTTCTGCATCTGTGTCATATCTCTCTTATTTTCTGTTGGTTTTCTAGCATCTAGCACAGTACAAGACCAGAGCAAAGCTTCATTTTTTTTTAAACAAATGAATGGATGAATAAGTTAAAGAACGAATAGGTTGCTGAAGGAAAAATGTGTGGCAGAACAGAAATATGAAGAACATATTTATGCTTTCATTACAGATAAAATATTTTAATTTGTAATAATTATTCATTTGTATAAAAATGAGTTTGTAGGTCTCATTTTTCTGTCACCTATTTTTCAGAATCATGTTTTCTTTTTTTTTTTTTTTAAAGATTTTATTTATTTATTTGACAGAGAGAGAGATCACAAGCAGGCAGGCAGAGAGAGAGGGGTAAGCAGGCTCCCTGCTGAGCAGAGAGCCCGATGTGGGGCTCGATCCCAGGACCCTGAGATCATGACCCGAGCCGAAGGCAGAGGCTTTAACCCACTGAGCCACCCAGGCGCCCCCATGTTTTCTTTTTTAAACAATATGCAGATCACATTCTTCTCCCATCCCAAAACCCCAATGGGCTCTAAAATCAGTTAAGCTAACATTGCAACTCTGCCCTTCATTAATGAGGCCCTGACTTCCCCAATTCGTCTCCCAATTTGCTCTCTTACTTGGCTTCAGTCACAGTAGCCACTCTGTGTGTCTCGGGGTCATAAAGACTCTTTCTTACCTCAAAGTCTTTGATTTTGCTCTTTCATGCACATAGAATTACGGTCTGACTTTATCTGGAACTCTGATCAAATACCAATTTATTAGAAAGATCCTTCCCAAGCATAGTATCTATAAAAGGCTCCCTCTCCTTTTCAGCTACTATCTGTTTATCTTGCTTTACATGTCTTCATAGCACTAATCTGCCACCTAAAATTATTTTATTTTACATATTTATGTGTTTACTCTCTCCTCCTGCCAAAAATAAGCTCTCAGTTTGAGCCATTCACCTCTTTATTCCCCAGGGTATAGAACATGCCTAAAAAGTACTATATATATAATAGGTATTTGCTGAGTTAATTAACATTTATATGTAGATATATAAATGTATACTTTATAAACAATAGTGTTTATAGATGGTGAGATTCAACATTATAAAGGTCAAATTAACTTCAAAGTTTTGTGTGGCAATTAGGAGTTAGTTGGCTTATCAAATTAATTTGTAAATTCAATGTAATTCCACCACACACATACAAACACACACACAAAAAAAGGTTTTCTTTTTTTAGTTTGCCGATTGATTCTAAATTTTTTTTTTTTTTAAGATTTTATCTATTTATTTGACAGAGAGAGAGAGATCACAAGCGGGCAGAGAGAGAGGAGAAAGCAGGCTCCCTGCTGAGCAGAGAGCCCGATGCGGGGCTCTATCCCAGGACCTGAGATCATGACCTGAGCCGAAGGCAGAGGCTTTAACCCACTGAGCCACCCCGGCGCCCCTGATTTTAAATTTTAAATAGAAGATTACATGTACATAAATAGTTAAAACAATTTTGAGAAAAGAACAGAATGGATGAATAATTCTATCATATATCAAAATGTTTTATGTTTAATTTTATCAAACCTAATCTGATTACATCATTTTGATATTGGTGCAGAAATAGAATAGTAGATATTGAAGCAGAATACAAGGTCTGGAAAAAGACTATAGTTAGAGTTAGACAAACTTCGAGGTTTAGAGGTACAGTCCCCACAAGACTGTCCGCACTTCTGACACCAATTCCAAGTTTGGGGGGATTCCCCAAACTACCCTCCTGTTAGGTAATTTGCTGTAAGATTTCAGAAAACATGCTGAAAGCCGTTATATTCGTGGTTACAAGGTTTATCACATGGAAAGGGTACAAATAACGACCAGCCAAAGAAAGATGCATAGAGCAGAGTCCAGGGGGAGGTCAATATATGAAGCTTGAGGTCCTTTCCATGTAGGTCATGGATGTGTGACATACTAACAAAGTACTGTCAACCAGGAAGCTTGCATGAGCATGGGTATCTGACTTATGTTGACACTCTTGATTAATTGATTGTCCATTGGTTAAATTTAGTGTCTAGCAGCACCTCTCCCCAATGGTTTGGTTTCATACCTGATGGGGATTCAATATCTCGTTGGCATAAACTACCAGGTGTGGTCAGAGGGTTCCATCATAAATAAAAACAAGACCAAAAAAAAACTATTCCTATTTTATTTATGTATGTTTTAGATAAATAAAAACAAAACAAAAAAATGAAACCTATTCCTATTACTCCTATTCCTATCACTAACCTATAGTTACCTTCAAGAAGCCCAGGACCAAAGCTGAAACTCTTTTTGGTCAAGGCTAAATTCTTCACTACACAGACGTGTGTATTTGTGGATATTTGGTATAGGACAGGTTGATATCATATGTGGGAAAACAGATATATAGTACATCATGTTTTTGAAATTGACTTTCCTTAGGGGAAAAATGAATAAAACTAGATCACTACCTCCAGCACTAAAAGTAAATTCCAGATGGATCAAAGACCTAAATGTGGAAAACAAATATTTACAACAGCTGAAAGAAAATAAGTAAAATGATGTTATGACCCTTGAGGTAGAGAAACTTTCCTAATGAAGAAAAAGAAAGCACAGGGGCATCTGGCTGACTCAGCCAGCAGAGCATGCAACCCTCAATCTTGGAGTCATGAGTTCGAGGCCCATGTTGGAGGTAGAATTTACTTAAAAAAAATAAATAAAATAAAACTTTTTTAAAAAGAAAAAGAAGGCACATACCATAAAGGAAACAATAGATAAATTGAGCAATGAGAGATTTAAAAACCTCTGAACAGAAAAGACTCCAAAAAATGTTGACAAGCAACAGTCTAGGAAAACATATTTGCCGATAGTGGTGAGATCAATTTTCCAAACCTTTATACACCCATCAATAAGGAATAAAACAATAAACACAGCCTCTGCCTTCGGCTCAGGTCGTGATCTCAGGGTCCTGGAATCGAGCCCCGCATCGGGCTCTCTGCTTGGTGGGGAGCCTGCTTCCCCCCTCCCCCATCTGCCTCTCTGCCTACTTGTGATCTCTCTCTCTGTGTCAAATAAATAAATAAAATCTTAAAAAAAGAAAACAATAAACACAGTAGAAAAGTAGGCAAAGGATAGAGGTAAGGGATTTATATGAGAAGAAATGTGAATAACTCCTGATTTTAAATTAATATGTTTATAAACCAAATTATAATTAACACTTACTTTCAGTTTATTTAACTGTATTTTTGTCAAGAAAAGAGTACCAGACCCTACCCCCATTCCCAAAGTCCTCACTGTTACAGAAAGACGATACCTTTCCTTTCAGCCTGTTGCCCTCCAAATCCTTTCAACAGTCTACAGCTCAGACCCACAGCCTAATTAGCTGATAGTTTAAGTTCATCTTTGCAGGTTAATTAGCTGGTGGTTGAAATTACTTACTGACTTCTACTTCAACGAAAATCATCATAGATATCTGTGTTCCTTGGCACAAAGTAATTTCACAAGGACAATTTCAGAAAAGAACCACCACTCAGTCTGTTGGTTTTAGAAGTGAATTTCTGAGCATAATACAAATTTCTGCAAAAGTGTTAATCTTGTCTTTTCTAACAGTTCTATTGGGACACCAACTGAATAGTGAAATTAGGGGGGAAATATTCATTTGTTCCAGCAAATGGCTATAGATACCAACCAGTTCCTGGAAAAATCAAATAATTTGAGCTATATGTAATTTTTAATTAACTCTATTGAAGGAAATGCAACTTGAATATAACTTTCTGTCAGTGAAGGAATAGCTTGCTTATGTGTTAAGTGGCAGAAAACATAGCTTCACAAAATCTCAATAATACTCCCTAATCTGAAAAACAAAGACAAATGTGGGGCAGCCAGAAGGTGCATTTGGGCAGAACCAGCTATTCTAGAAAGGGTGTCACAGGTTAAAGGCCACTGGTTTAGATGGATGTGCCAAACAGAAAACATTACTATTATTGACTTCTAACAAGGGAGGTTATGTTAGGCAAAATGAAAGCATCACCCCATTGAACTGCTGGTTACCACCTAAAATTGAGATTTCTTTATTGCAATTTCCAAGCTAAGTGATGTGGCTTCCTCTACACGGGCGCTGTTTCTTCTCTGTTAGGGCTGCTTTTAGTGTTGAACCAGCAAAGTCACATAATGACAAATCTAAACTCTTTTCTCCATTACTGTAGTCTCTTCTCCCTCACTGTTTAGGACTTACAAACTTATTCTAGTGCCAGATAAGCCAAGTAATTCCATTGCAAGGACGAGCAGGAAAGTACACACAAATTTAAAGTGTCTATATGAATAACTAGAAAATGCTTTCTTATGTAATAGAATTACTGCACAGTGGTAGGATAGCTCATATAAGACTTTTGGCTTGTGACTTGTGATCTCACTTGACTTGTGATCTCAAAAAGATAACAAGGCATGTCATCTATGGTACTAGAATTTTGTTAAGGATTCAGAAAGCAATTGCTAAAGCAAGAAAAGTTATTTTTCATGTTGGCAACATTCATTGGTGAACCTAACATGTTCTGCTGTAAATTTTTAATTTCAAGGGTTTAAAAAAATCCTATAGAGAGCCAGAAAACAAAAACAAAACAAGAAAATATTTTGTCTTCATTCTTCTCAACAAGCATAAAGGTCATAATAAAGAAGAGTGTATATTAATATAACTAACCTTTATAATAATCCTCTGCCTCTGCTATCTTTGGGAATAACTGCTACTCAGAAGGCTAAGACTCAAAAAATTTATGTTCAGCAAGTTGCCCTTCTATATGAGCACAAGAAAAGATACACACACACACACACACACTTATATATTAGAAAATAAACTTTCCATGCATACTTGCCAGTAGAAAAAAATGCTTAAAGGTGTATTCCTTTTAAGCAGATATACAATTCAAGAATGGAGAAATCGGGGAACAAAAGTAGTGGTGATTAACAAAAAAATAATATTTAAAAAAAACATAAAACAGGATGAATTCTAAAATAATCATTGTTAAATTTCAATATCAAAACCCAGACAATTTCTTTGAGAAAAATTGTGGTCAAAATTAGTAAAATCATTTCGCATCTGAAAGTTAAGATTTTATTTTCTTTTTTTTTAAGATTTTATTTATTTACTTGTCAGAGAGAGAGAGAGAGAGAGTGAGCACAGGCAGACAGATGGCAGAGGGAGAAGCAGGCTCCCTGCGGAGCAAGGAGCCCGATGTGGGACTCGATCCCAGGACGCTGGGATCATGACCTGAGCCGAAGGCAGCCGCTTAACCAACTGAGCCACCCAGGCGTCCCAAGATTTTATTTTTTAATAGGAAAATTAAACAGATGGAAAGGAGGAATGGAAATTGTGTTAAATTTGTAATGTCAGAATGGATACTATTTCAAACTTTATAGTGATAATTAGGAAAATGCAGGTCGAACCAATATTTTAAGTCTGCATTTTAAATAATAACTGATAGGTTAAAAAAATGGGCTGTACCAGCAAAAAAAACCCGAGTTTTAAAGTATTTACTTTCTCATCTTCAGAAATTTAAGTTCTTTAGCAATCAGGGAAAAACACTGTCCCCGTTCAATTTCTGTTGACTTCCCTTATATTTCTTCGCCTACTCCTCTCCTCAGACAGGGATCTTTTTCTTCTTATTTTGATTCAGAGGACTAATAAGTTTGGTTTAGTTTGACTTACTGTATGTGTTTTTGCCACAAGATGGATTTATTTTTATTTAGACATGCTCATTGGCTCATTTTGTGAAAATTTAAAGTACATTAATTCTAAGTACCCCAGGGAGGAACTAAAACATTTTTAGTTATTTATTCAAATGCCAATGGCAACTATTAATAAGTGGGAAGTTTGCTTGGCCTCAAAGAAGAATATATTCATTTAAAGTAGTAATACTGAAGAAACTTGCTTAGAAATTTAACTTGGAGTGTACATGTGTGGATACATGTGTGTGTGCCTTTGAGCTCATAATGAGATTTTCTGATGTGAAAAACCAAGAATAAACTAATAGAACAGGATACTACCAGAAGAGGACCCAGGGGACCCCCTGAGTACCAAAATATTCCCCGTGTCCCCATCACGAGGCAGCATCTTACCTCTCGTGATGACCAAACTCAATTGTCTCAGCCAGTATAATAACTCCTTTCTGTGATTGACGGTTCACCCCCACAGAAACCCTACATGAACAGACGCAAGCTAAGGCCTTAATTTTAGTGGGATTCTTATTTTCCCTCCTCACACCTTTGTGTATCACCCCTTTGTATCCCAGCTCCACTAGAGACATGAGCACAAAGTTTCAGGGTTAGGAATAAAGTCACCTATGCTGGTCTTTGGAAGTAATGGTGCGTAGGAAATTCCTACTTCCTACTTCTACCAGATGGTTTCCAGACCCATGTAATCTACTTAGGGACACAACAACATAAAATGACCACTGTGTCTTGAAGGATACACTGCGTGTTGAAGGATAATGCCCCATTCTCACAGGCAAGCTGGCACCTCAGCTACACCTAAAGGAGGCTGTTGAACTGCACTGTTTGGTGACAGTTTCAGGGTTGTGTAGTATATGACAGAACCAATGTTTCCCATGGTCATTTCCTCTGCCACGATGGAGGGAAATATCCATTTCTACTTGGCTTTTTTCTATTGCCTTGGTATTTACTTGACTGGTTAAAGAACCAATGTGAAGACTCTGCCAAATGCCAAGTATGTCCATTACAGTTATACCACAGTGACCTGGAAGAACATCTGGTGTGCCAAAAATACAATGGACCCTTTTAGATGGACTTCTATTAGAACTCCAATATTACCTGACCCCCAGATATCCATAGGTAGCATGGGGCTATGATGGTACTAATTACCTGGTATCAGGTATCAACTCAGATAACCTTCAAAAACCTAGGTCCTTTCTTTTCCATCTTTTCCTGTATATTCTGTACATACAAGAGAGACCAAGAATGCATGAGACAAAGGCTGAGGTTAGCTTTCTGTGTGTGTGTGTGTGTGTGTACATATGTGTAGATATACCATATATATATATATATATATATATGAGATCAAGAACACATGTATGTATATATATGCATGTAGATGGATAAATATAGAAAGATATCAGTATATAAATGTAGACAGATACAGGTAAAGACATCCTTGTTGGATGCCCATATATTCTGCCCCTTGGGTACTGATTCTGTTAACCAGCTCCAAGAATCCCATTGATAGGGCTCCCTTGCTACCATTCAACTGTACTACTTATGTATTAAGGTAACTACACTTAACATTGCTTCTAACAGTTAAGTGCTTCCACTAAGCTCCACAATTCTGAAATCCTATTATCTGCATTGTTACTAGAAAACCCAATTCTTTAATAGATTTCCTACCATCATATTGACCTACAGAGAGCAACAACTAATGAGCTTCTCAATAACGTACGTGCCTCTCCTTATTGACTTGGTAAATGGACTATCCTCCAGCCCTCTTCTTTTTTTTTTTAAAAAGATTTTTTATTTATTTATTTGACAGAAATCACAAGTAGGCAGAAAGCCAGGCATAGAGAGAGGGGGAGGCAGGCTCCCCGCTGAGCAGAGAGCCCGATGTGGGGCTCCATCCCAGGACCCTGAGATCATGACCTGAGCTAAAGGCAGAGGCTTTAACCCACTGAGCCACCCAGGTGCACCTCCTCCAGCCCTCTTATGGAATATAATCAGTTGGGGAGTTTGGGGTCCTGTAGAATATGCCCATTCTAGCATGCTTACTTCTCTGATTATTTTACCTCTTCCTTTCAAGACTGTCATAGCAGTTCTGGCATCATTTAATGTGTGCCTTCACTTTTATAAAATCTCCAAGATCCATCTAAGCAGTGTATTAGAGCAATCTGGATCCTTTCCAGAATTTAAATCCTATGTCACAGGAAAGAGCCTCCATATGAATAAACTCATCGTTTAGGGAAAAATCTCAACATCGTCCAGCTGGGATTATTAACAAACTCCTCCATATCTAACTTTCTTTTATTGATTGATAGATTGTTTGATCTGGGCCTCTTAAAACCCTCATTCAGATCCTCAGACATATTCTCATAGTTCCTGCTGGTAATGTTTTCTAGATCCTAGCATATATTATTATTAGCATATAATGCTCTTTAAAAAAAAAAAAACAAGTCCTTTTAAAAAACAGGTCTTTAAAAAAAAAAAAAAACAGGTCTAGAAATACTCCCTTTGAGTTCTGCTAAGATTTGCCCCAAATACGAAAATCTGAGTTCGAGACTCTTAATTGCATATATCCAGGATCCTCATCCCAAACTGCACATCAGACCACAGTCGTCTTAGGTCCCTAATTTACCTGTTCTAAATAACAAACTCCTTTGAAATTCTGCCACGCCTAAAATTAATATTCAGCTCTGTCTGCTGTGCAGATGCTGGAGAGTAGTGTCTTGCGATGCTGCCAAGGAAGCCCTCTCACTCTCACACTGCCCAGGAAAACATGTAAACTAAAATAATGTGCATCATCTAGTAATAGAATATAAGTGAAAATTAAAGGGGTGATAACTTTTATTATTGGCACAGACATAGGCAAAAGGAACTCATGTGTCTTGCTGCTATAATTATAAATTGAGAATGTAAATTGGTATATTCACATTCTTTTGAATAGAAACATGGGACTAATTAATGTGACAGATCAGATTATTGTTTAGCAAATATTTATCCCCCCATCCCCTCCAACTTCCACAGAAGGAATACATTTCACCATAACTTTAATACTGGGCATGGCTAATGGTTTGCTATAGTCATTGAGAAGTTAGCATATGTGAGATGGGCAGAGACTTCAAATGTGTGTTCCTTTCTCTTGCCATAAGAAGAGCATGCCTAAGGCAGTGGCTGGTGCAAGGAGGATAAAACAGAGGAGTCTCACCCAAGCCTCAGCTTAGAGCAAAATCCAGCTGAATGTGGCCTAGATCAGCTGAACAGCAACCAACTGGCAAACATGTAAGTGAAAAATGCATGTCTTCTGTTACAGGCCACTGGGTTCTGCAATGATTTGTTACATATCATTATTATGTAAATGAGTGATTAATATGACTTCTTAAGTGGAAGATGTGCATAACTATGACCTGGGAATTCCACTTCTATCCATCCTGGACAAATCCACCCAAGTGTATGTGAGGAGACTTGTAAAATGATGTCTCTGGTAGTACCACTTGTTCTGCGTCACTTGACTCACCCGCAAGTTTAATGTTTTTTTTATGCCATACCACCCTTTGAAACATGTGAGCCAGCCAGCACGAGCTGAGATGGGTTTGTCGTTTTCTCACTCTAGGTAACGTGATCATTAATTTCTTTAGCTTTCAGCGTCACAACAATACTATCCACTACACTTTTTAAAACTTGATTGCCATTTCATAAATCCATAAATTCAGCTACATTTCAATGTTTTTCTATAGCTTTATCACACCTCACTCATGTTACTTTGGAACTTTCCAAAGTGGCCTCATGTACATTCGGTAAATATCCTCCTCCCTTTTCTGAATATACCATACCTTTGATTCATTAACATTGAACTACTGGCCAACAGCACTGTAACTCATGCCTGAATGGAGCTTATTGAACACACGTATTTTCTTCATAAGGCACATCACAGCCTTCTTACACTTGGGAACACTAGATAGCACTTCAGTACTGCACTTATGAGCCATTTTAAATAGCAAACTCCATCTCCCAAGTGAGTTAGGAGAAATTAAGGGGGGAGACTGTGGACCACGAGAGAATGTGGACTCTGAGAAACAAACTGATGGGTTTTTTTGGGGGGATGGGGTGAGCCTGGTGGTGAGTACTAAGGAGGGCACGTATTGCATGGAGCACTGGGTGTGGTGCATAAACAATGAATTTTGCAACACTGAAATAAAATAAAATAAAATAAAATAAAATAAAATAAATTTTAAAATAAATAAATAAATAGCAAACACTCCAAAAATGTAAAAAAGCAACAGAAATGTAAAAAATGTGGCTCTAAATAAATTGCAAAAAGCTAGTTATTTATAGTATGAGAGCTGAAACAAGAAGGCTGAGCATCGCCTTGTTCAACCTCAGCTAGAAACAGGTGCATTGGGCAACTCAAATTTTCCGTGCCCCTGTGCAAGCCTGTGAATGACCACGAGAAGGGCCATGAGTATTTGCTTTGGCAATACAAATATAGTTTAGCTAGTGGGCAAATTTGCAAAGACATGCCCCATGAAGAATGAGGATCAACTAAATTTAGTTTAAGTAAAATGCAAAAATACTCATGGGAATGATCTTACCAAACATCAGGATAGTGCTTACATCTAGCAAAGGAGGAAGTGAAAAAGATGCTTATGTGGGTCTTAGTTTTATTTTTAACATTTTATTTTTAATAGACAAGAGATCCTAACCAAATACTGTAAAATGCTGATGTTCCTATAATCTCTGGTAAGTATAATTGCCTTTAAGTTTTGGAATATTTGAAGTGTTTTCTAATTTTATATACTTTTTATTCACAACACAGATTTTTATTTAAGTAAAGAAAAAGGCTACTGTACAAATATTATTGTTCAGGTGCAACCCACAGAGACATGGCTGTAGAAGCTTAGCTCTGTCAGGAAGTGCTTCTGTAGATTTTTAGGTTTAGAGATGACACCATCTGGATACCTTGGCTTGACCCACACAACCACATCTGGTTCTAGTAGGTGGATTCTATCCAGTTGGTTTCACAGAGCGATGCAGCTGGGCTGCACATTGTGTGGTTGTCCAAATAACTCAATCTTAAGAGTGCCAAGGGATGGTCTCAATCATAACATAGATTCATCTGGTTTATGACTGATAGAATGAACCTCAGCTACAATCACATCACAATCTGGACCCTAGTTGAAGCCTTAGGAATTTCTTTTGACACCAACAAACCGATATTCCTTCCTATGGTTCAAATAGTGACCTGTATGTTCTCTTACACATTCTCTTTACACATTCTCTTAGGAAGAAAAAAAAAAAATACTGGGAACTTGAGCTAGGCTACCCATCTTGGCACAGAGGACATATGCTGAGATACCAGCTAGTTGAAGCACAAATCTGGTAAATGAAGTCACAGAGGTACAGACCTCCATTGATTCCTGAAAAGGCCTCTCACCCTACATTTAGAAACCATTCAATTATAGTTTTCAAAGAATATTTTGACTGGGGGCTACTAATATTTTTGGTGTTCAGTTGATTTAAAAACTTAAATCCATTAAGGTATTCTGAGAAGTCACACAAACAAGCTCTAATTATTGATATCATGTTCTTCACGTGCATCTCCTACAATCTGGACCAACTCTGAAATAGTGACCTCTACTTCTTACAAAACATCGATTTACTTCTTTTCATCCTAATACAATGCCCACTGTTTTCCTGGCCAGGAGGTAATCTGGAATTACTAGCTGAATATTGACGAGGAAGAGGTTGTCTTTAGTTACTGCTTTTCCACACAGATCACTATTATACCTTAATATGAAATATCCCAGGAACAATAGCTATTTCTGATCTTTCATATTGATCCTTCCTAGACCTTGGCAACTGTGGCTAGAAATGATATTTATAGCCCAATCTGCACAAACTCAAAATTATGACTATGTTATTGTCAGCACTCAGAAACTACATCATGCTACTATGCAGAATCAGATTTGGAGGGAACCTAAATTAGATAGAGAAGGTAGAAACTTCTAGAAATGTAAAACAGATTCTTATTTTCTTCTTTATTTCTTAAAAATTATATATGAGCCATCTTTTGCCTAATTTGATAAGTGTGTCCTATTATAAGCTATAGATCGATACAGAGTCATCTATATGCAAGTCATTATATATAGATAATGGTATAGTAAAGAATTTGGCTTTACCTAAGGAGAAGTCAGAAAATTAGAAAAGCTTTTGTTCTGGCTTTTGGGAGGTGAATTCTAAAACCTTGGATTTCTCCAGTGATAGGTGTACCTTTTTTTTCTTCATGGTGGTCCCCTCAGAGAACACCTGATATTTTACGGTAATGAGAAGACTGAAGGTGAAGCTGGCCAATGTGACAGTTTTGGGATGGGAAGCTGGACATACTGAAATAACCAACTATATGATTTAGGTTGGGGGCTCTGGATTATGTGATATCACCTTGTCTCTGGGAGGTGAGGGGGCTAGATATTGAGTTCTACTATGTGGACAATTAATCAATCAATCATGCCTCAGTAATGAAGTCCCAATAAGAACTTTGGACACTGAAGCTCAACGAGCTTCCTGGACTGACAATACTCTGTGTGTATTATCATTTATCAATATAAAAAATAATGTATACTAAAGATAAAGAATGCTTAGTGTTTGGAACTTTCTTAGACTCTGAGATATCCACCTCTTTTCTTAGTTGATTTTAATGTACCCTTTTCCTATAATAAATAAGACCATCAGTATAATCATTTTCATTGAGTTTTACTACTTTTCATTGAGTTTCACTACATTTCATTTAGTTTCACTACATTTCTAGTGAATTACTAAAACTGAGGATGGTTTAGGAACCAAGCTTCTGCCTCAGGCAAACTTGGCAATCTGGAGGACTATGCCTTAACTTCAAAGTCTGGCTAATTCAGGGTAATTAAAAAAATATATATATATATATATATGTGTGTGTGTGTGTGTGTGTGTGTGTGTGTGTGTGTGTGTCTAAAAGTAGACATAATCTGAAAATAAAACTAAAACTAAAAATTTATTTTCTAACAATTACATAGAGAGGCTATATATCAAGTATTCTCAAACCAAAATAAATCTTGTTATATATTTTTAAATATGTAATGGGTTTATAAATACTATAGTCTATTACAATAAGATACCTTACTTGTATTCCTTGGTATATATTCCCCAAAAAGCACATCCAGAATTGTTATTAAATAATATTGCCCAAAGTAATGCACTCTTTAGATGGATGCTTGTTGGAAGAGGTCATCCAGAAGACATGACTGCCAGTTGACCTCTGAGCTGGACCTAAGCAATCAGAAGCTTCTCATCCCACCTTGTTCTTGTACATTCTACTCACTGTTCCCATACTAGGGGCTGCTTTAAGGATATAATCTTAAGAAAGTAAGGTATTTTTGAGACTATCTTGACTGAATATGTGATTGAACTCAGTTAAGGTCTCTATGTAAATGCTTGGGATTCTGACCAATGAGTACAGAGATCTACTCTTCTTGTAACCACCCAAGACCAGCCTCTTATATAAGTTCCTTGGCTTATTAAACCTGTCGCCCACCAATCTGGAGTGGTTTACCTCTTTCTTTAGTCTCTCTTTGCACTCTGTGAACAGGGGTCAGTTTCAGATTTTGCCTGAAAAGCTCCCATGATTGTGAACAAATAATATTTCATGCAGATTTTGTTTAGGTTCAGCTGATACTGGATTACCCCTGACTTAAAAATCATTCTGAACAAAACTATTCAGCAATGTTGAATGGAAAAGAACTTTAGAGTGTTAATTGTTCATCCTTTATAAACTGGAACAGAGTCAAAACAATTATGCAAAGAAAATCAAGACTCTTTCTGTGATAGTGCCCTCAGCTCACCTAAGACTAAAAGAAGAAACAACTTATATTGTGGTACCTCTGTTAGTGAGGCATCTGTCTCCCATTAAATAAAAGCAAATAAATACCATGACAGTAACCTACTTTTAGCTTGACTATTTGTTCAAGTGTATGTGTATGTTCAGCTAGTAATATAGAATAACTTTAGTATCTATTAGTGAGTGTGATTTTGAACTCATTAGCAATCAAAATCCCAGCAAATAGAAACAATATTCATATTACATATGATACATTATGTATCATACCTGTCTTTCTGTATTCTGAAATATATTCTAGACAAAGCCAGACTCACAAAGAATAGAACAATGTGACTGACTACTCATTCTCTACTAATCATTTTGCCCAATGAAAAATTTAAAATTAAAACCCCTTATTTTTACCTGGATACATCCCTACTCAGGATAAATGCTGCATTTTCTATTACTTTGTCTCTAGGTATGCTTGTGTGATAGAGGCTTTCTTAATGATAGCTTTGAAAGAACAAAGTAACTACCTTGCCATACAAAGATACAAGCCTACAAAGATGAGAATACTGGGCACCCGGGTGGCTCAGTGGGTTGAGCCTCTGTCTTCAGTTTGGGTCATGATCTCAGGGTCCTGGGATTGAGCCCTGCATCAGGCTCTCTGCTCGGCAGGGAGCGTGCTTCCCTCTCTCTCTGCCTGCCTCCTCTCTGTCTACTTGTGATCTCTGTCTGTCAAATAAATAAATAAAATCTTGAAAAAAAAGATGAGAATATTATGCTGTCATCACACCCAAATCATTTTTATCAAATGATCCCCCAAAAGCTGCTACTATTTGCAGAAGAAGAACTGGGATGGAGGGGAACAAATAAATCACAGTCAGTAAGAAAAGATCACAGACTTCAGACTCAAATACTACGTCTGGCAAGATCTCTAGATTTGACTATGCTAAAACTAAGTTTTCAGAAGATTGCTTTGACAGAAAACCAATCTTGCCTTGCAAATTACAGTAACTGTAAACTCTTAGAGTTACCAAGAGTAACAGCCCTTCCTTGCAATATCCCCACACACGAACAAACTGCATCTCCAGGACACTGGCTACCAAAATTGTATAGTCCCCAAGAAAGACATTTTTGATGATGTTCACTTAAGATACAAGCATGCAAGAAATTGGTCAAAGACAAATTCCCAGAGAGCTATGGATTACCAGGTAGCTAACCAAAGAACTTGTACTTTATACTCACATACAGTTAAGATTTGCTATAGACCTGTAATTACTATGTTTCTCTTTCTTCTTTTCTGCAACTAAGTATCTCATGATTATTTTGTGTATATGCTGAGGTGGGAAAATATGGCTCAGAGGCCAAATCTGACTTACTACCTGGTTTTAGCAAATAAAGTTTTATTAGAACATAGCATGCCCATTCAGTTTTGCCTCTGGTTGTTTTCACCCTTCAGTGACAATTGAATAGTTGTAACAGAGAGAGTATGGCCTACAAAGCTGAAAATATATACCATCTGACCCTTTACAAATAAAGTTTACTGACCCCTTGATCTACATCATTTTATACTGAACATGCTACTAGCAAATTTCTTGTTCCTAAACTAGTGATAACTATATCAGATTTAAGGCAACAGATTACACATCTATTAGAGACCCTGGACTTTAAGCTGGATACTGTAACTAGATGGAATTTTGCCTGCCTTGGAGAAGGAAGGAAGTGCATGGAGAGTTGGGTATTCAAAGAAACAGATTGTGTCATAGAAAACATCCATTATTTATTTTTCCCATTGAAATAAGAAATTTCCTTGGGCTGCCTGGGTGGCTCAGTTGGTTAAGCATCCGCCTTTGGTTCAGGTCATGATCCCAGAGTCCTGGGATCGAGTCCCGCATCCGGCTCCTTGCTCAGTGGGGAGCCTGCTTCTCTCTCTGTCTCTGGCTGCCACTCTGCCTGCTTGTGTGCTCTCTTGTTCTCTCTCTCTCTCGGCAAATAAATAAAATCTTTAAATAAAAGAAGAAAGTTCCACATATACCAAAACTACATGTTGTTAACCCCATGAAAAATAGTTTTCTCAAAAACCAAATAATCCAGCCAAGAAATGGACAGAAAACATGAGTAGATACTTCTCCAAAGAAGACATACAAATGTCCAACAGACACATGAAAAAATGCTCCATATCACCTGCCATCAGGGAAATACAATTCAAGATCACTGTCTGTCCCCCTGCTTGTTCTCTCTCTCTGACAAATAAATAAATAAAATCTTTAAAAAAAAAGATGTGGTTCATATATACAATGGAATATTACTCAGCCATCAGAAAGGATGAATACCTACCATTTGCACCAACATGGATGGAATTGGAGGTTATTATGCCAAGTGAAATAACTCAGTGAGAGAAAGACAATTATCATATGGTTTCACTCATATGTGGAATATAAGAAATAGTGCAGAGGATCATAGGGGAAGGGAAGGAAAACTGAATGGGAAGAAATCAGAGAAGGAGACAAACCATGAGAGACTCTTGACTCTGGGAAACAAAATGAGGGTTGTGGAAAAGGAGGTGGGTGGGGGATGGGGTAATTCGGTGATGGGCATCAAAGAGGGCACATGATATTATGAGCCCTGGGTGTTATACGCAACTAATGAATCATTGAACATTACATCAAAAACTAATGGTGTACTATACGTTATCTAAATGAATTTAAATTTAAAAAAAAAATGTGAAATGTGTAAGCCTGATGATTCACAGACCTGTACCCCTGGGTCAAATAATATATTATATGTTAATTTTAAAAAAAGAAAGAAAAGAAAAGAAAAAGATGTTGATACTACTGGAAAAAATTTTGAAAAAAGAAAAGAGAATGGTTTTCATTAATTGTCCTTTTAAATAATGACATCTGCTTATATTGTAAATAATAGCCTTATGAGATTTTAATTTGATCAATTATAAAGATATTGCTCAAGTTGTTTATTCATTATGGCATTATCATACTATGCATTCATTTCTACCAAGACAAATGATCATGCCACCTAGTGATGTTCTATTTTCTCAAAAATTTGTTTATCTCAAAAATGTAATAAATTGTACAAATTATAAAGTTTCTATTTTTTCAAATTGACTGCTTGCAGGTTGAGACACATGTATGCTTTACTTACAAAACATACGTATCATTCTTGTAAATACCTTACTTTATCCTTAGTTCCATTTCACTACAACCTTGTTTTGCTCTGCTTTTAATTTATAGTACAAATATGTCATATTATATGCTATATTTCTTCCAGAACAAGCAGAAAATAGAGTGAAGCACTATCTCATTTAATCCTAAATATGACTTTTTAAATTCATTATTTATGCTTTCCAGAGAAAAGACAAATAACAGGTAAAGACAATCAAAAAATAAGTAAAGAACCTAAAATTTAAACATATATTTAGCTCCATACTTTTTCCATGTTATCATGTTGTTTTCCTTTGGACTTGATGTGGGAGTAAAACAATATTATTCTAATGTCTAGATCAAATTAAGTTAAAAGTTGAAACAGGCCTGAGGATAAGTTCTAAAACCTGACCTGACAGAGTCTCATTTTTATGTCTAACAATGTTGAAGAGGTTATTATGTATATAAGTAGCTCTAAAAACTTTTAAGAAAACTGTGACTTTGATAGAAAATTGGCATATTAAAAAAAAAAAATGCAAACCAGGGGCTCCTGGGTGGCTCAATCAGTTGAGCATGGACTCTTGGTTTTGGTTCAGGTCATGATCTCCTGGGTCAGGGTATTGATCCCCAGGTTGGGCTCCATGCTCAACAGTCATTCCACTTGAAGATCTCCTTCCTCTGCCCCTCCCCCTACTCATGAGCACACATGCAGACTCTCTCCTTCTCTCTCTCTCTTAAAAAAAAAAAAAAAAAAAAAAATTAAAAAATTGCAAATCACTTCAAAAGTTCATGATATGCAACAATTTTTAATATTTCTGAAGCTGCTGAAATAAATGAGTCATTAGGCTAATATGACATAAGAGACCACAGCTGGAGAGGAAACCTGGCCTGCCATGCAGTATCCAGCTTTCCACCCAGTCTCCTTGCTTTCTGTCATCTTTATGTTGTCAGTCACTCGTGAAAATAAAAATAAAACCTTATGTTTATAAGCTAAAAAGAGAACACTTAAAAACATCTTGCATATTAAGTTAAGGGGTCTAAAGATGTCTTGCATATAAAGTTAAGGGATCTAACACTAAAAATGTCTTGCATATAAAGTTATCTAGGAAATTTTGAATAAAGAATAGAATAGCAAATTCTGAAAGTGTCCAGATTTATGACATTCAAAGTTACTGTATGTACGCACACAATACAAACAGTTCATGGAATGAAAGCACCAGGGCAGTTTGCTCAGTGACAGAGACAGAACTTCAGGGAAATTTGAAAAAAATCAGGTAACTTACCTTTGAAGTTATGTAGTCTGAGGAAACATAGGATGATTTCAGAGCTCTCTGCATGTGTCAAAGTACAAGAGAAGAGACACAGCACTAGCCTTTCTTCCTGAGGAGCAGGGGAGAGGGCGTGACTTAGAAAGGAAGGGTTGTGAGGAGAAACAAGGGTTCAACACTGGTGAAATCCACCTGGTTTTATAACAAAATGTCTGTAGAAGGGGAGCAGTACATACACTGATTCTTATATCACAGCAATGTGGGATGTTTGAGCCATGCCTACTCTATGATAATGTTAATCTCAATTCGCAATAACAAAATAAAGAAAAATCTCTTCTATTCAGATAGTCTTTTAGAAAATTTGCATCATTGCACATTTATTTTAACATGATTTCACAATTATACATGTGCTTAAGTGATAATTCACAAATTTGAGGTCTTAAAAAGATTATAAGTGATTTTTGCTTATGAATGTCAGGATTCTATTCAGATTTCTTTGGGCAAAGCCACTTAAATTGAAATGATCCCTAGCCGACTGACATCTTTGCCACAACCAGTCTTCAAACTGTTTCATTTTAACAATATAACTGAAATCCAGCTGGCTCACACTCAATTATAATAAAAATCCAAAGTGTTGCTAAGTGACTGGGGAATAGAATATGAAATTCTGACAAGAAACGTTCCCTCACCCTTGATTGAGGATAGTAGTGCACAGATGGTGAAGGTGATGTGCATTCTTGGGCCTTTCAAAGACTAATTTCTTCTCAATTCCTACATAGAAATAATCCTTAATATAAAAAACAATAATTGTCATCTTTAATCTCTGATTCAAAGTGCCCATTATTAACTCCTACTATAATTTAGGTTTTATTCAAGTCATGCATTCATCCTTGCCTCTTGTTTAGACTACTGCATACACTTCCAATTCTACTACAAGCAGAAGTTTCTGGGGCAATTATTGTTCTTTCAGAGGACAAGAACACTGAGGTCACATCACACCAGTACTTCCTGCCCTGTCCTGATACCAATCAAATTTTGAAAATAATTTAAGGTTTCGGTCCTTAGCCTTAGGGCACAAAACTCGATAGAATCTAGCAATTTCAGAAACCTTATCATGTTCGACACCACATTACTCATAGCAACTATTTTCAACAAGAAGTCTGTAGTATTGATCCTAAAACTGAAATGGACAAGATTCTAGGTCAGAATACATCTTTCAAATCAATGAAATTGTGGAAATTAGTTTGAAAACTTCTATCAGGACATTAGAACATTTTCAAAGAGCCTGGCAACAATTTAGCAGGCTTCATCCTCTCATTATTTAGAAAAACACCCATTTTCAAGCCATAGGTTTATGCAGTTCCCTCTCTGATTTCTAACAAGTGTTATTTCAGTTTCTCCAAAGCCCCTCCTCTATTCAAACAGTCTTTACCTCCTACCTGACTAGACAATCCTAAAATCAGAAACACCTCTGCTTGCGGCCCTCTGTCCTACCCAATCATTTTATATCCAAGTGTTTCTAAAGATTTACATTTGCAAATAATAATTATTTTAAAACAGTTCAAGCAATAAAACTGTTTATTAAGTATATTAACTCCATTTCTCTATCTCTTTCTCTCTTTTTCCTCTCTCTTTCACCAACTGAACATGTAAAGGGAAGCCAGTAGCCATCATGGCCATTGGCTTCTATCTTTTAACTATAACATGAAGCTAGACTTAGGCTCAAACCAAAAATAAGGACAGCAAGCAAAGAGAGAGACCGAATATCAAAGAGATGGCTACCTGGACCTCAGAGTCATTAGCCTGGACAATAAGTATCCGACACCAGCCCATGAGGCCATGTGCTTCTTACCAAACTGATCCCATCTCAGAGAGTGGATTTTGCTTAATTGTAAGCAATATCCTGAGAGATCACTAGGAAAGCGTGTTGGGGTGGCTCTCGGAAAGTTTTACTCATTCTTAAAAACAAAAGAGTAGAAAAGGATCTTTTTTGCTTTTATCAATGAGAATACAATCAAAGAAGAACTACACCTATTCTTCATTTCTTTAAAATGGGGGGACAAAACTCATAACAAACTAGATATAGAAGGGAAGTTCTTCAACCTGACTAAAAAAAAAAAAACTATAAAAAACCTACACGTCATACTTAATGGTGCAGTAATGAATGATACCTTCCTAAGACTGAAATGCAGAACAAGGCAAGGATATCAACTTTCACCATTTATATTCTGCATTTTACTGAAGATTATACCCAAGACAATTGGGAAAAAAATAAATAGAAATATAGATATCTTTTTAAAAATTATATAGGTTGTAAAAGAAGGATTAAAACAGTTTTTATTCACAGATGACATGATTCTGGATTTAGAAAATCGAAAGAAATGCCTGTGTGTCTGTGTGTGTGTGTATGTGTGTGTGTGTGCATGTGCGCGCGCACACACACACACACACACACACAAACTAGAAGCTTACCAAGTTTGCAGGATACTGATCAATATATAAAAGAAGTGAAAGTTTATACACTGAAATACAAAATAAAAAGGATCTAAGGGAAAGGGGAATCATGTTGTGTTCATGGATTGAAAGAGTCAATATTATTAAGACAGCAATTTGCCCCATAAAGATTTAATGCAGTTCCTACCAGAATAATCGCAAATGTTCTTACTGAAATTCATAGCCTGATACTAAAATATATATGGAAAGTTAGAGGACCCAGGGAAGTTAAAACAACCCTGAAATATAACAAAATTGGAGGACTTGCCTTCTTGATTAAAAGCTTATTAAAGGGGCGCCTGGGTGGCTGAGTCGTTAAGCTTCTGCAATTGGTTCAGGTCATGATCCCAGGGTCCTGGGATGGGGCTCCACATAGGACTCCCTGCTTGGCGGGAAGTCTGCTTCTCCCTCTCCCCCTTCCGCTGCTTATGTTCCCTCTCTCACTGTATCTCTCTCTCTGTCAAATAAATAAATAAAACCTTTAAAAAAAATAAAGCTTATTACAAAGCTATAGTAATCAGGACAGTATGGTACTGGCATAAGGATAGGTATTTAGATTAGTGGAACAAAATAGACCTTCCTAAAATAACTCATTTTCCTTGCTCATTTTGGCAAAATCTCCAAGATAATTCCCTGGAGAAAGGATTTTATTTTCAACAATGGAATACTTCCCTCCCTCTACCGGTTTGGAAGTTATCTCTTTAATTTATATCTCAGTGATAGTTCTAGATATTTTACTATACTTACTAGAAACAGAGACTGCTAAATTTCTAACCAATATTCTTTCTTTCAACCTCTTGTTCAAAAAGTATCTTGATTTAATTGGATACTGTTTGAAAACCCCACTCTTCAATTTTCTGTGGAATTTCAGTAAATGTGATTAAGTTTATAGAAAATAGAATACAGATGAAATCTGGGGTTCAGGCTTCCTTTAAAGAGGGGTCAGAATTAACTTGGAGGTCAATTGCCTTTGACACTTCTTGCTACTTTATTTCGTTGTCTTGATACACAACTAGTGGCCATGATGGGAAAAGATTCAGTCATTGGCTTTCAATGAAATGCAGAAGCTAGCAGGGCAGAGAGTCTGGATTTCTGATAACAATAAGAAGCAAACATCTCTGCCTTAGACTATCTACCTCTTGTCTTATTTTATGTAATAGAAAATATACCCCTAACCTGTTTAAGACACTTATTTTGGATCTCTGTTACAAAAAGTCCAACACAATTCTTAATAATACATTAAACAGATCTATCCATCAAATCTATTAACCTCTCTGTCATATTTTACATTTTATTTTCTATCTGGTCTGCATTCTAAGGAGATTCTTCCAGTAGTTCTTCTAGTTTATAATTTTTTTAATCTATACCTGATCTATCAATAAGCCCATTCATTGTGTTGTACTTAATTCATTTCTAAACTTTTACTTTTAAAAGTTTTGTTCTGTTCTTTTTAAAATTTGCCTTATGATTTGAAGATATATTTGTGTATTGTTAACTCTTTTTAGATTCATCTCTCAATTTTCTGAACAATTCATGTGATATATATCTGATAATTCTAGTTTCTTTGGTCCAATTTTATTGAGATATAATTGACATACAATTTTCTGTTAGTTGATCCTGGGGTCCTGGGATCAGGCTCCCTGCTCAGCAGGGCCTGCTTCCCTCTCTCTCTCTGCCTGCCTCTCTGCCTACTTGTGATCTTTGTCAAATAAATAAATAAAATCTTAAAAAAATAAATAAAATATTTATTTGTGCAAGGTCGTTTTTTATTATATTCTTTTAAGATGTAAATCCATCAAGAATTAATGAAAAAATAATTAATGAAAACTTTTATACTGTATGCATCAAAAATGGACCATCATAATTATTTTGAATCCTATATACTGACTTCAAATCTTGGATTAGTAACAAGGTAAAAGTTTACATTGTCATCAATACATAAAAGAACAGAATCACAAAAACAATGACAAAGCAGCACATTCCATAGGATTCTCCTGTAATTAGCCATTTTTATCATCCAATCTCATAATGCATGAATACTCATAACTTGTTTTACAAAGTTGTCTGGAAAGACATAATTCATTTGTAGGCAGTACAGTGGGAAAAAGCACATGAAAATGATACATCAAAGACTAATTTAATAATGCCATTAATTTGCTAAAATATGTCTATAGTAATTCATCATAAATAAAATGAGGATACACCAGTGAAGACAAAACAAGATGAAGACCATAAACTTCCTTGCTTTTCATTACATTCATTGTGTATTTGTGAGTTGGTTATATCTGAAAGTTCTTCTGGTATTCTCTAACATCATGAAACATAGTAAATAGAGTGTACATATATATGTACAATTCTGCATCCAACACAGTGCCAGGTAGGGCCATTTAACTTCTCTGGAACATATATTATCTGTTGGGTTATATTTGCAGGTCATCTTAGAGCCTTTGATGTATCTGAAGACTAAATGAACATTCAAAGATCATGCTGCAAAACACTTTTTGTTTTGTCTTTTGCCTGATACAAGGGAAGGCTACGTAGAAACCTCATATGGCACGTAAGGAATGTTAAAATAATGTCCTGATTGCTGAATTCATATTATCCTCTCACAAGGGAGCCATCAGCCTCATACATTAAATAAAAATAAATAAGAGAAAGAACCCATTCTCGTGGTTGCCAGCTGAAAATAAATTAAACGCTGCTTCTTTTTTAACTATGTTCAATTGTCCTTGTCCACAGGGATCAGGCTTTGGAAATATAAAAGAATATATTTAGTTCTTGATGAAAGAATAATAATTTGGTAATCTCTCCTATGAAAAAAACATTAAAGCTGTGGTTATACAAAACCATTTTCCTGTCCATGAAATTCTCAGATTTAAGACTCTAAAATGCTTTGGAAAACATTATCTTTACACCCCAGTGGCACAATGTTTTAAATTAGTCATTTAGAAAGAGGAAACAGAAAAATCTGAAACATACATATGCTAACAGGCTTTTCTGATCTCCCAGAAGCCAACAGTAGAAATGAAACCATGTGTACTGATAGCTAGATGATCTTTCTAGCATAACGTTTTTTTTTTTTTTAATTTATTTGTTTGTTAGAGAGAGAGCGAGCGAGCACAGGCAGGCAGAGTAGGAAGCAGAGGCAGAGGGAGAAGCAGGCTCCCCGCTGAGCAAGGAGCCCAATGTGGGACTCAATCCCAGGACGCTGGGATCATGACCTGAGCTGAAGGCAGCCACTCAACCAACTGAGCCACCCAGGCGTCCCCATAACATGTTTTTTAATCAGAAATAATTTTGAGGAATAAATAAGAAAGGTGAACTTATAGCCTTAGGAGTATAAAATAAACTATAATTAAAATAACAATAAATCAGATGATCAATTTTTAGTCTCATTATCCTAAATGAACTCTTCTGGATTTTTTCATTATGGTTATGTTTGTTGGCTTGTTTTAAAATAAACAAATGAACACTTGTGACACTGTTGACCTCATAAGGAGTTTTGGTGAGAAGAAATAAAAAGGAGGGATAGAAAGACCAATCATTACTTTCAAATCATGTTGAGTACCATTATATAAGTTCAGCTATATAATCCACATAATCGAAATTTATATTAAAATTTTACATTACTTTCAGTGTAGGATTCTCATTACCCAACTGTTGGGAAATGATGTAAGTAATTATCAAAATATAATATGGACCTCTGTTCTTAAACAATGTTTTTAGATCTTGAATAAAGCCAACCTAGTTTCTTTTCTTTTCTTAATTTTTATTTGCACTTTATAAGGTCTGTATTATGAATCTTCACATTAAATTGCAAAACTTATATGTTTTCATATACACATACAATTCAGTATGTACCCATAGATTTGTTACAGTACAGAGTACATCTCTTTGTGCTGTTCTCCTATATTTAATACACAGCAAGGTTAACAAATACTCAGTTTGAACTTGGGGTTGGATATTATCACTTGTATTTCCAAATAAAATTACTTGACCTGTTACTCAGACTTTATACACATTCAGAAGATGCTCACATGCCTTCCTGAGGAATGTAAACTAACTCCAAACCCCTTCTTTCCAACTTGCTAGATGATCTTTCATGTGGTTTGTTTAAAGGTCCTGTCCTGTCATTCCCTTCCACTAAAATACTGCTTACAACTTTGAGAACGAGAAAGCCATGTACTCTTCACATTCTTGATAATAAATACTATTAATTAGAATTTGCTACATACTCTACATATTTCACCTCAAAGCATTACAGTGATATTACATTGTAGTTGCTAGTGTTCTCAATCAAAAACAAAATGAAACCAAAACTCAAGGAGTTAAAAGTGAGCTGATCAACATCAAGTAGCTTCTCAATAGGACATAAGTTTGTTCATCTAACACCATCTGAAAGCAAATTGCATGCCCCTGCAATTAAGTATTTGGCTTCACCCAAAGTCGATGCTCTGATCATTGCCATGAACCATAATTTCCTGTAATTTGTCTAAATTACAATTCCTCTACCCATAAAACTACCTCAATTTCACTGTTGAATATGAGATACTCATGGATTCCAATATAGACACTAACATATACAAACACTGGTTATTTTGACTTAGTAGTTTTAAAAGTTTTTCAGTTTATATGACCTTTTAAGCAAGCCCAATCAAATTCCAGATTATGTCATATGACCACACTGTTTCATAAATTCCACTCACAGGTTTTTACTAAACAGAAACAAAAGAATTTCCACAAAAAGATTTGTACAAGAACAATTATATAAGCTTTATTTTTAATGAACAAAAACTGAAACTCAAAACTTCTGTAGAGAGAAATATGATTAAACAGTAAGTTTTATCACTGCATAATAGGATGATATTCCACAAATAAAAAGAGACAATTACTGATATTACAACAATGTGGATAAATCTCAAAACATCAAGTCGACCGATATAAGTCAGTACATGTACATGAAAAGTACATAGCATGATTTCAGTTATATATGCAATTCGAGATAATTCATTATTCTGACAATCACTGCTTGGGTCCTAGGAGTGTGGTGCTAACTAGAAAAAAGCATGAGGGAATGTCAGGGTAAATAAGAAATGTTAGGTATCTTAATTTGGAAGATGGCTACATGAGTGTGTGCATTTGTAAAAGCTAATCAAATTAGGCACTTACAACCTATGAATTTAACTATTTAAAAAATATAACTCAATACAAAATTTTACCTTATTTTAGTAACCAATTAATGGTACTAAACATGAATTGCCCTAACATCTGTCTCTAGTTTTTCCATTAATCAAGAAAAAGTTAAAATCTGTAGTGAGTTTGAGGATCAATTATCCATATGACTTAATAAAGTAAGCTGAGAATTTTATTATAATTAAGATAATTGGGTACTGAAAACAATTTCAAAGTGACAAAAAGCTGTGACTAATCTTTCTATACATCACACTCAGATTCTAGGCAGTTATACTGACTCCTGAAGATACTTTCACTACTAATTCTTTTGAGTGAACACCCTTAAAAATATTGGAGCAGATCATAGAATTCATTGATCCCTGGCTCAGTTTTGAGAGGCAAAGAGAAGCTTCTTAGTAGGGCAAATAGTTTGACATTACTTACCAAAAGCATCATGGTGCATCCTACCTTAGAATCTATGAATTGCTGTTTTTCCAAGTGAAAAGAGTCACTCAGTGGAAACCTTTCCAGAGGTATCACAAATGGTGTTTGTTTTGTTTTGGTTTGGTTTTTGGTTTTTGGTTTTGGGTTTTGGGTTTTTTGAGATTGTTGATAGCCTTCAACAGGGGAAGTTAACATGGAATGAATAATTCACTAGGTTATTCCTATTTGAAACGGAGATAAAATAAGCTAATACATAACTGAACGGGAATTATTTGCCCTCAATGATCTCATTGAAAACATATTTGGTCCATACATTGTAAAATGTTTTATGGTATATACAGATAGAGAAATAAGGAGTTTTCTACTACATCATCATGATGACATCTTCAAAAAGACTGGCTGCATTTAATACAAGTTACTAAGAAATATTTCAGCATCAAAATTTTTGTTTTCCTTCCCTACTTGAAATCGAATAAACCTGAATAATTTGTTTCTCTTGTTAATTTAATTATATTAACAAAAATGGATATAATCTCTGTTAGAATTTGTAAGAATCTCTGGAGTGGTATTGCTGCTATTAAATTTCTTTTCAGAGAATTTGTTCCTACATATTTTGTTCTCTCACGGTTTCATGATAATAGAGTGTTTGTAGCTATAGCTGCGGTTAAAGAAATTGTATGTATACACACACACATACACCATGGGGAAATGAAAATTAAAGGATTGTTCTTGTGCAGTCATTATGCAGGTATTATAAAAATCTAGAATGGTCCAATAAATAAATAAGCTTCAGGTAATCTTGTTTATTAAAACTTTTATACTCTGCAGGTGGTAACTAACTAAATCTAACATTTCTACCCAGGTATGTGAAAGGAGCAATAAAAACAAAATAAGAATAAATAAATTAATAGGTATATATGAGAGATCATTTGTTATTAAATGCATACAATTTTAATTAAATCAATTATTATTTAATAGTTATTATGCTTTGAATAATTATATTCCACCTCTTTCCTCTAACCACCAAATAGGAGTTTAGTCAACTGAAATCAAAACATGGATAACATTAACTTTATGATTTAGGAGTTCATTGCATGCTCATCTTTAGATATTTTATATTGAATCATAATTTTAGACTGAAAAGGATTTTAAAAATCTATTTTGGGGTTATTCTAGCATATATATACATACAATTATATAAATACCTTGCCATGGAATCTACATTTATTAATAGAGCCAGGACTAGAACCCAGTTACACACTTCTTTTTTTTTTTTAAGTAAGCTCTATGCCAGCCTGTACCTGACACCAGGCTTGATTTCAAGATCCTGATATTAAGACCAGAGCCAAGATCAGGAGCCAGTGGTTAACTGAGACACTCAGATGCCTATGAACTTCTAATTTATAGTGCTCTAAAGTTTAATATTTACTTATAAATCCAGTTTTATTTAAGCAATAAAGATTCACATTAATCTATCTGATTTTTAATTTTTTTTAAAGATTTATTTATTTATTTATTTGAGAGAGAGAGAGAGAGGCACACATGGGCATGGGGAGAGTCAGAGGGAGGAGAAAAGCAGACTTCCTGCTGAATGTGGAGCCCCATGTGGGGCTCGATCTCAAGACCCTCAGATCATGACCAGAGCAGAAACTGAGTCAGACCCTCACCCAACTGAGCCACACACAGGCACACTTCTCTGATTTTTTTTAAATAAATTCTTCCAAATAATTCAGTAGAAGGATTTCCCCACTTTAATTTAGGCATCAGTATTATCAAATAAACATCTTTATTCTTTCCATATTCAAAAAAATGAGCTTTAGTCATGGAGTTTATTCTGCCTCTTTATATGTCAACTGCACAGAATGTTATCATAGAATCTAAAGGAACACTATTGTATACCCACTTAAAAAGCAATGAATATAAAAAAAATAAAAAATAAATTAAAATAAATTAAAAAAAAAACACTGATTTTATTTCACAATTCAAAGGATTATAAGTTAGAATTTTTTATAACTACAAAACAAATATTTATAAGACCCTTGAACATAAATTAAATTCAAAAGATGTCAATTGAGCATTAGGCTAATTTGGGAATGATAAGTCAAGAACTTTAAACCTTCCTTAACTTCAAGGAATTTGCAATACAGCAGTATAAATAAAAACATTTCCAAAGGTTCCTGGGTGGCTCAGTAGGTTAAGCAGCTGCCTTTGGCTCAGGTTAAGATCCTGAGGTCCTGGGATCAAGCCCTGCATCTGGCTCCCTGCTTCTCCCTCTTCCAGTTCTGCTGCTCCTTTTGCTTATGCTCTCTCTCACTCAAAACGAATAAATAAAATCTTAAAAAAAAAAAAAAAAAGATCTAGAGGAAGACAAACCATGAGAGACTCTTAACTATAGGAACAAAAATTGAGGGTTGCTGGAGGGGAGGTGGGTGGAGGGATGGGGTAACTGGGTGATGGTCATTAAGGAAGGAATATGATGTGAAGAGCACTGAGTTTTATATGCAACTGATGAATAACTGAACTCTACATCTGAAACTAATGATATAATATATGTTGGCTAATTGAATTTAAATTTTTAAAAAGTCTAAATGTGAATAGTCAAATTAAAAAAAATTAACAACAAAACATGTCCTAAATAGGAATATAAAAGTCCTCACTTTAAACTCGACCATTCTCTTACACCATACACAAAGATAAACTCGAAATGGGTAAAAGACCTCAACATGAGGCAGGAATCCAACAGAATCCTAGAGGAGAACATAGGCAGTAACCTCTCCAATATCAGCCACAGCAACTTCTTTCAAGATATGTCTCCAAAGACAAAGGAAACAAAAGTGAAAATGAATTTTTGGGACTTCATCAAGATCAAAAGCTTCTGTACAGCAAAGGAAACAGTCAACAAAACAAAGAGGCAACCCACGGAATGGGAGAAGATATTCACAAATGACAGTACAGACAAAAGGCTAATATCCAGGATCTATAAGGAACTTCTCAAACTCAACACACACAAAACAGATAATTATGTCAAAAAAATGGGCAGAAGACATGAACAGACACTTCTCCAATGAAGACATACAAATGACTATCAGACACATGAAAAAATGTTCATCATCACTAGCCATTAGGGAGATTCAAATTAAAACCACATTGAGATACCACCTTACACCAGTTAGAATGGCCAAAATTAACAACACAGTAAACAACATGTGTTGGAGAGGATGTTTAGAAAGGGGAACCCTCTTACACTGTTGGTGGGAATGCAAGTTGGTGCAGCCACTTTGGAAAACAGTGTGGAGATTCCTTAAGAAATTAAAAATAGAGCTTCCCTATGACCCTGCAATTGCACTACTGGGTATTTACCCCAAAGATACAGATGTAATGAAAAGAAAGGCCTTCTGTACCCCAATGTTCATAGCAGCAATGGCCATGGTCACCAAACTGGAAAGAACCAAGATGCCCTTCAACGGACGAATGGATAAGGAAGATGTGGTCCATATACACTATGGAGTATTATGCCTCCATCAGAAAGGGTGAATACCGAACTTTTGCATCAACATGGGTGGGACTGGAAGAGATTATGCTGAGTGAAATAAGTCAAGCAGAGAGAGTCAATTATCATATGGTTTCACTAATTTGTGGAGCATAAGAAATAACATGGAGGACATGGGGAGATGGAGAGGAGAAGGGAGTTGGGGGAAATTGGAGGGGGAGATGAACCATGAGAGACTATGGACTCTGAAAAACAATCTGAGGGTTTTGAAGGGGTGGGATGTGGTAGGTTGGGTGAGCCTGGTGGTGGGTATTATTGAGGGCATGTATTGCATGGAGCACTGGGTGTGGTGCGTAAACAATGAATTCTGGTACACTGAAAAGAAATTAAAAAATAATAAAAATTTTTAAAAAGTCCTCACTTTACTAAATAAAATTACTCTTTTATTTAAAAGACATATATTGGGGGCTTAAATAATATTCGTGTGTGCACAGAACTATGTCAGGCATTCAAGCTTGTCATAATAAACAGGACATTTTTTTTTTCCCTAGTAAAGTTTACATTATGGTGAAGAAAACAGCCAGCTAAATGAACAAGTACATTTGTAATGTGACAAATGCTCACATGGGGTGATTTGTGCTAACTAAGTAAAAGGAGCTGAGTGCACAGATCGGAAGAACATCTAATCCAGTCTGAGTCATGCAAAGAACATTGAGGTTCCTAGGGGAAAGGATGATGACTTAGAAACGGTAGGTAAAAGCAATGAAAAATGTAGAGAGTCCCAGGCATAAAGAATAATACCAGAAAAGCTTTAAATTAAGAAAAAACAGAAAAACAATTGGAGAAGAATAAGCAGATGATGGGCAATAAGGAACACAAGGCCAACTACTATAGTGCTATCAAACATTTTAAGAGCTTCATTTTTTATACTCCAAATAGAATCAGTGTGTCTTGGATAAGGTCTGTGGGCATTCACAAGAGAAACTAAGTAGAGATCCAGGAAGTCTATATATAGAAATTGAAATTCAAAATACATCTTGAAATAATAACACTTTTAATGGACAGAAATGGGAGCAGAAAGAACTTAGGCTGCTAGAGAAAAGACTGAATGGTATTTGCAAAAGGAGGTATATTAAATGTGCAGACAACATTAGTGTCTTTCAACAGTCTTTTTCAATAGAAAAGATAGGAAAAAAAAAATAGAAACAAAAACACATGCATGAGTATTTTCAAAGGGTCTAAGAGGCAGTTTGATGAATTGTATAAGAGTTTATAGTATTTTCTGACCAAAAAATATTTCACTGACACAGTGACTTAAATTCCATCATCAAAAATGCTTTTAACATTTCACACACACACACACACACACACACACACACACACACACACACACACAAACACACACATCCCAAAAGGGAAAAAGCCATGATTCAAATCTACCTTTGCCTATCTCTAAAGGTCATGTTCTCTCCACTATAGCAGGATTCTTTTCAGGTCAAATGAATACTGGAAGGGCACAAATACTAAAAACATTCCTTATTTTCTTTTAAGCACAGTTACAGTTGACTTTATAAGAGAAACCCAGGAAAAAAACATAAATATAAATAAGAGAAGCATATAAACACATATATCACTAACAGCTAATTACAAACAATAACAAATATAAAAAACAATTTTATTACAGATTTCCTCTCCAAGTCTGCAATATCTATCTCACTTGTGGAAAGTACTATTACGAGATATGAATTCTACACATATTAGCATATTTAAAACATACTTCTCCATTGAAAAATCTATTACTATCAGCAAGAAATACAAAAAGACACGAATAGCTCATTTTGTAAACATGTGGTCAAGGGTCTTTCAATATGACATTGTTCACCAAAACAAGCTTCTGTTGAAAAATGGCTGGGAGAAAATTATTGCTGTTTATGAACACTTGCCATTTTAGGAGTATGTAACTAAAAGTGAAAGTATTGTGTCTGCATAAAAGCATAAAAAAGTTTAGGTTAACAAAAGTATACAGAAGAATTTCCTATTGGATGTATATATACGTATGTTTCAAGTGAGCACCAACCATGTGCTCTTATATTTGGAATTCTTACAGTGCCTTGCTGGTCATACAGATGCTTAGCTTTCTTCTTAAAACAGGTAAGAAGTAGTATCTGCACTTATGCATTATATGTATTATATTTACTATAATTTCAAGGTTGTCTCCCTACTAGAAGTGTTGAAACAATTCAAGGAAGACAGCTTTAGGATCTAGTAATCAATACAACTTAGAATGTAGTGAACATTATCCAGAAATGAAGCCAGAAAACTTAGGGCAAGAGAATTATATCCCAGATTAGGAAACAAACAAACAAAATCCTAAAACCCTAAAGTAGGACAATGGGTTTAATACTTAGTGCAATAAGAGCAACACTGAGTCACAAAAAAGGAACATAAATTGTTCTATAAAGCCATAAATAAGTTCAAGGGAAAGAGCTTATTGGAGATAATCATTAATCTCAAATGACAGTGGTAGTCAGTGACTCTGGAGAAGTACAATGCCAGCCGTGTGTATATGTGACATCCATCTTTTGCAAATACGGTTTTTCTGATGTATGTATCAAAGAAGTAATGGAAAGCCTTCTAAGACTTATAAAAACTGTGATACCAATTTCGTTGATTTACTTGGCAACAAACGACCAAAGACAGAATAACCTCAGTATCCCCTTCAAGTGAATAGAATTTCATATGTAATAAACTGAAATTTAGACTAGGAATTCATTTTTCCTTGCAGCTGAGTATCATGATAAGTGAAAAGTAAATAGCAAGTTATGTGGTGGTGTAAAATAATCAAATTTTATTTTCTAGACAAGGAATTACAACAAAAAGAAAAGGGTGCACATCAGAAAAACTAGGGGACTAAATTAAAATGTCCAAATAAAGATATAACTGCATTCTTCATAGAAAAACAGACTCAACATAGAAAGAACAATCATAGAACATGTATTCAATGATTCACAGTATAATTTCTAAGAATGGAAAGGAGACCTGAGACAAAAAATTAGAATCGACTGCTATAAAAGTATGAGCAGGAAGACATAATTAGAGAGATGGTTTTCTATTTTTTTCCTTTATCTGTATTGCTGAAACACATATGACAGATGAATTTCACACATAAAACAAATCTCCATAGGCATATTCCTATCAAAACTAATCTTAATATAATTCTACCATTTGTCTTATACATATTAGTATCAAAACTGATGAAAAGTGATATTGTTATAAATATAATCTTGACTCTTCTCAAATTTATTAAAGAAGTAAACATGGCCAGTTCTTCTGCCATGTTGACTTTGGCATTTTCCAAACACTTCATTTTTGCCCATCTCAGGGCCTTTGAATATGCTGTTTCCTTCACCTGTGACCTGACTCCACTCCTTCATTTTTTAGATATCCGCTTAGATGTCACCACTTCAGAGAGCCTGCAATTACAACCTATGCAAATCTGATAGAGGCTAACATTTTTTTTTTAAATAGTCTCTATGCCTAGTCTGGAGCCCAACATAGGTTCAAACTCACAACCCTGAGATCAAGACCTGAGCTGAGACCAAGTGGTGGACGCTCAACTAACTGAGCCACCCAGGTGCCCCCAGCTTCATTCTTGGTAACAGGTCCTTGTTTGAAGATCATTTTATCGTTATTATAACATATAACTGTATCTTACGTATAATTTATTATTTTTAACTTCATCCATAATTATGCTATTATCTATGTCAGGACTTCTAAGTGTCTTATTTCTTTATTTCCTTAAATAAATGTTTACCATAATTTGGCTATTGAAAACTAATATATAACTTTTTGAATTTAGTTAGCAAATTTATGATATAATCATCTTTTCTAATTCATTTATTTCTACTTTCATCAATATTTCTCTCATTTCTTTTTACATATTTAGTCTTTCTCTAACTTCTTTAGCATATTCTAAGGGTTCATATTTACTCTTCCCAAAACATTCCTTCAAATACATTCTTATAAATACCATTCTTCAGAATAAGACAATTCAATATCCTTTTGCCACCACACTTTAGTCTCTAATGTAATATTTTCTGTATCATTTTTTTTCATTGAACAGCTATCTCAAAAATAATTTTGAAATTTGCATAATGAAATATATAATTAATAAGCCTATTTACTAATACAGAGTACAAATCTGATATGTATGTGTTATATATAGAGAGAGTATTGGTTGGGTCTATTGAGCCTACTGCCTAAAAGTTTCACGTCTCCTCTTTGAGGTTGGGGCTTGCTGTATATTAAGAGTCTTGCTAGAACCAATGGGATTTAAACCTGTTTGTAAACAGCAAACTGGAGGAGCGCACTGAAGCCCACAGATGTCATGAGTGCTGATGATCTTCCTGCTTGCTGACACAAAGTGCCATGTGGTCAAACCCAGATTTACAGTCATGTACATAAACGGCAGCTCCTCTACACCCACCCCTACTCAGATTATAGCAGGGCTCCCTGTTGGTTGCCAAGTTTAAAACTTTTTTTTTTTTTTAAGTTTACATCCTCATGTTCTTCCAGCGGCCCACTGTAGCAAGTTGGCTTGATATACAGGAGTTTCCAAAATCATCTATGCTGTACTGAAAATTCAGTCTTCTGATATAAACTCAGAGGTCTTTATTTAAAAGATCATCAACGCAGGGCACCTGGGTGGCTCAGCTGGCAGAGCATCTGACTCTTGATTTTGGCTCAGGTCATGATCTAGGGTCATGAGACCCAAGCCTCAAGTCAGGCCCCTTGCTCAGTGTGGTGTCTGCTTGTCCCTCTCCCTCCGCTCTTCCCCACAATCACTTGCTTTCTCTCTCTCTCTCAAATAAATAAAATCTTTTAAAAAGTTTATCAACCTTTGTACAAAGAGTATAAAATATCAATCTTCAAATCTGAATAAGTACTAGTTATTAATCAAATTGCAAGATTTTCAGTCATTTATCAAACAACAAATTGGAAAACCAGGCATACGTCCACATAGAGAGAAAGTGAAGGGGAAGGTAAGAGGTGTCGTATGTCAGGGACTTTTCAAGGTCATTCAGAGAAAAGTAGATGACTCCTGTTTGTTTTCATTTCATTACAGACACCTGCAGGAATGCCTGCAGAATGATGCTTATCTGGTATGACCGTAGCTGAGCCCTGCACTGTCAAAGGCTATTTCTTATTCCCTGTCCCCAATCTCCTGTAGTCATACCAATTAGGAGATAAATATAAATGCTTATTTAATGAAACTCTATTTAATTTTTATTTAATTTTATGTAATTTACTTCACAAATACTTACTGAGTTTTCCCTACATTTCAGGCATGTTCTAAGCACTGAAGATACAGTGGTAAACAAGAAAGACAGCACTCTTGCTCTCATGAAGTTTACATTCAAGTGCCCACAAGCAGAGGATTAGCAAACAAACATATGAGCTAGTAATGACCCATATTAAGTGGTAGGAAGAAAACATATCAAAATGAAGTGATAAAGAAAACAAGGAGACAACTTCACATTTGGTAGTCAAGAAAAGCGTCTCCTAGGAGGTCATGTTCAAAGAAGCACCTGAGCACTGAGTAAACCAGGAAAAGATCTAGAGAAGGAGCATTTGAGGCAGAGGAAATAAAAAATCCAAAGTCTCCAAAAAAAAGAACAAGCTCTGGAAACTAGCAAAGTTTCCTGTGACTGAAGCATAAGGGACAACGGGGCAAACTCTATATAATGAAATTAAAGAAATAGGTAGGGATCACACATAGCTTTGCAAACCATACACAAAAATTTAGATTTTGTTCTAATTGGAACAGGAAGCAACTGGAGGGCTTTAAGTAAAGATTTTTACAAATCCCTTTTGCTATGTGAAGAAAAGACAGGGTGTTGGCAAAATGGGAATCAGAAAAAGCAAGATTTTGCTGTTGCCAGATCCTCCAATCAACAGAAACAACTCCTATTAATGAAAATACAACTTTCGAAAATGCATATTATGTTTAGGCATGGAATACATTGCGTTCATCAAGCTAAAATTTGATTCTTATTAAAAGATTCCACTTTTATTAAACTTCAAAATATCTCTTACATGAAATAACTTAGCATAGCAAATAGAACTAAGACTTCTCTGCCATCAGTCTAAATAGAATTCTTTTTGCATTATGTGTGAGGTCACCCACTTTATTTTCTTTTAGTCTATAAAGATCATTAACAGCACTGTTCTTAACATTTTGGGTGACTAGAGATTCTTTCTTCAGAAAAATGGACACACACATATAAATTTGAAAATAGTTTCAAAGGCTTCACAAACTACTTACATTGCATTTATGGAAGGTTAATCAACCCCAAATAATAAGCCTTGCTATAAATATCCATTGTAATCCTTTCCTAGGATTTCTTAGATTTATCTCTCTTTCATTTGCCAGGAAGCAAAATTTGAAGATCTTATTGGCTTTCTTCAGCAATTCATGGCAGCATCCAATCTAACAAGTAGAGAAAAGCCCTGAGGACCTATACAAAGCAAGAGATCTTATAGGTAGAAGAAAGCAGGAAAAAGATGTTGTAGGTTAATTACAAGTTTACTTTCCTTATAGGAGATGGCAGGGGTTGAGCTGGCAGATGACTTAACTAATGCTGGTAAGGTGATTCCTAATTGATTGGTTTAACATTCCATTTCTGGGACACCCAGACTGTCATTTAACTAAATCTCTGGTGATGTGGGGTTTAGGAAAATGTCTCCATTTGGGGCCTGTTGTCTTTAATACATTAAAGCAGTTAACGTATAATTTTATACTATGAGAAGATGGCAAATTTAAGAGAATTACCAATGTCTCCAAAAATAGCATGACATAACATCCAGTGACATCAAACAGTATGGTATAACACCTTCAAAATAAAACACTGGTACTATGAGCAACTGTGGAGATAGGATCATTCTTGTGAGTATCAGATGTTAGTGTTTCCTCTAAATTTAATAAGGTCCATAATGTAACTATATTGTCAAGCTTCTGGTTAACAAATCATTAAGTTGAAATGCCTTGAAAGGCAAAACAGAAAAACTAAAACTTAGAAGAAAAACAGGATTCAATTTGCTTATATTAGAAAGTGAGCCCTTACTTCTTTTATAAATGTGATTTAATAAGAGAACCCTCATTTTAAATCTTTGAATGGATCTCTTGGCATATACTTATGTTTAATAATCATCTAGGCAAGGAGCATCTTTTAAAAGTAAAAATTAGATATACCTGATAGCAGAGAAAAGATTCAATTCAATACACACCATTGAGCAGACCTCAATCTCTCAGAGAAAAATTGAAAATTGAAAGTGCATGAACCATAGTTATCAGGCTTTCATGAACCCTGTAAGTACTGCTATTGGGCTATTTTCATGTTTCTGTAATATTTCAAATATTTTAATTCAAAAAATAGAAGGCAGCCCTACCTATTCCCCTTCATTATTATGTAAAATAAAAACCTGAGGTTTTGGCAAAATCAAAAGTCAATCAATTCTAAAACACATGATCATATAAACAGATGGAAATGTCTGAATCAAAATATTAACAAATAATACTAAAACATTTAGTCTTTATACACAAAATATGCTTTTTATAAAATTGTATGAATTGGGTTTTTTTAATCAACCACACAATTTTAGATGTGTTAAAGGAGATGGCTTTGTACAATAATGCCCCTTTGAAAACTTACAGAAAATGAGCACATTTTCATAAGCAAATACTCTGAAACTTCCTACTTTCATCTGTAGTTTATGGGCATTTTAAGCATAGTATATTTTTGAAAGGAAGTCACCAAGAATGATAATAGCACTTGCAAAACAGAAGATGGTTATTCAATTTTATAAAAAGAACTCCATATCATTCCTTAAAGCAAGAATTATTTGTTAACAAATATTTTATTTACTACATTTTAGGAGCATTTATTTTGTGACAAGCAAAATGTATTTATATGTAGCTTTCTAAAAGTAAAACTAATTTTTCATTTTGTTAAATTTAGAAAGTACCTACTTTGTGTGACCTATTAATTTTTTCTGTAATATCCAGAAGGATGAGATGGAACACTCCATTACCAGAATAGGTGAGGAAAAACTAATTTTCCCTTTATTCTTGTAGGTTCTTGTCTGAGATCCCCCATAATAGAAGATAGATTGGCAGGAGAAAAACACACAGAAATTTAATACTGTACATCCCCCAGGAAAACTGCCTAATACCCTCAAATGGCCCAAATCATCATTTTGAGTACCATCTTCTGTTAATGACCAAAAAAAAAAAAAAAAAAAGGTGTTGGGATGAGGTGAGACCAGTTCTGACAGGTTACCAGGAAAGCACAGTAAACAAGGGCTTGCTTCTTATACAGATTTAATCTGTGCCTTCTCTATTGATAAGAGTTTCTAGAGATTTGGTCATCTTCCTCTTCCTAGTACAAGAGGGAGACATTCTGGATATGGACATTGGGGAGGGTATGGGCTATGATGAGTGCTGTGAAATGTGTAAACCTGGCGATTCACAGACCTGTACCCCTGGGGACAAAAATACATTATATGTTTATTAGAATAAATAAATTAATTTTAAAAAAAGAGGGAGACATTCTTACAAATGGAATTTTCCCTTACAAATGGAGATGTCTGTCACAAAAATGTAACTTTGACTTGATTTTCACAGCTTCTCTTGTGACTGCTGTTTCTTAAAAATAATCAGGTCAAAATAATATTTCTGCCTTATCCTTATTTGAGGGTGATAAATTCTGTTTCCCTTCAGTTATATTGAAGGAGAATGGAAGGAAGAGAACTTCTGATAACTGGAAATAGCTGTACTTCCATATCTGTCTCTAAAGAAATAAGCATTGATTAGAAAGGAGAAGAAAAAAAGGATGTGCAATATTTGAAATGTTTAATGTTATTATGAAACTCCTTGTTTAAGTAAAATTTATCAATGTATCCATTCATAACAAAAATATTCATTTATTTGTTTATTTAAGATTTTATTTATTTATTTGACAGAGAAAGAGAGAGACAATGAGAGAGGGAACACAAGCAGCAGGAGTGGTAGAAGGAGAAGCAGGCTTTCTGCTGAGCAGGGAGCCCCAATGCAGGGTTGATCCCAGGAATCTGGGATCATGACCTGAGTCGAAGGCAGACTCTTAACAACTGAGCCACCCAGGCACCCCACAAAAATATTTATTGAATGTATGTTATATGCCAGGAATTCTACTAGACACTGAGGATATAAAAGCAAGTTTTTAAAAATCTTATCTTACCGGAGTTTACAGTTTATATTTATGAAACAGAGAGCTAAAAAATAAATACTTAATCAAATGTAAAAGTGCTGATTTTGTGAGTGTGACAAAGGAGAATCAGGTGATACCATTAGTTAGAATCTAATGTACCAAGGTATACAAACACAAATTTAGTGGTGTAAAACAACAACAAAAGCATTATTCTGTTTTGGTGCTGGAGGTTAGAAGTCCAAAATAAGTTTCACTTGGGCTAAGTTCAGTTTCAGCAGGTTGTTTCCTTCTGAGGTCTCTACTGGGAGAATTTGTTTCCTTGCCTTTTTTAGTTTCTTATTTCCTTGCCTTTTTTAGTTTCTTGTGGCCTCCTTCTGTGTTCTTTGGATATGACCTCTTCCTCCATCTTCAAAGCCAGTCACTCTAATCTCTGCTTCTGTCATCACATCACCTTCTGCTATGACTCTGATTCCTCCTTTGCTCCACTTAGAACCATTGCTCTTATATCGAACTCACATGAATAATCCAAGATAATCTCTCCATTTCATGATCTTCAATTTCTTCACATCTACAGTCTTTTTTGTCATATCAGGTAACATTCACAGGCTCCAGAGATTAGGATGTAGACATATTTGGGGGGACAGTTATTCAGCCTACCACTGGATGTAACAGAAAACTTCCTTTGAGAATGACCCTTGGTTTTAGATATGATGTATAGGTATTAGAACAAGGGGAGGAGGGAGAGAATATGGAAATACTCTTTTATGGAAGAGATTACTATACCCTGGTGAATGAAAAAGAGGTTGGTCAGATAATGCTAGCATCGAGTACAGGGAGAGTTTTTTGGATAAACCAGGAGAGATAGGTAGGCCCATTACCAGCTTTGTAATCTGAAAAGATTTCTCTGGATGCAGAATAGATAAGGTATCCCTTAGAGTGGAATGGGATCGAGCCCTTGTTGGGGGCAGCAGAGGAGGAGGCAGGAACAGTAAAGAAACCAAATCATTTCTTTCAGTCATCTGAACAAAAAATATCAGTGGATTTGATTTGAGTTGGGCTGATAAAAATAAAGAGAGCCAGCCAGATAGAAGACTGAGAGCTATTTAAATTAGAGGTAGAGAAGATGAACATATACTTTATTATTCAAACTAGAAAATCTTTCAGAATGGAAGGGAGAGCTAAACGTAACTCAGGTTAAATACGGAAAGGCAGATGAGGAATGATGTAGGAAAGAACACTAGGGTTCAAAGCCGATGGCCAAGAAAGAATTCTTGAGACATTTATGATGCAAAAAGGTCGTTTTATTAAAGCACAGGGACAGGACCCATGGGCAGAAAGAGCTGCACTGGGGTCATGAGGGGTGGCCCATTATCTACTTTCACGTTGGGAGGGGTTTGGGATAGCTTAAGTCTCTAAGGAGTTTTGGAAGCAAGGTTTCCAGGACCTTGAGGGAGCGAGCAATTATTGGGAAAAGGTCATTTATTACCATCCAATAAAACCTTAGTTACGAGACCCTTCAGATGTATATCGGTGGACCATATGCTTGGGGGATGATTACCAACAAATATCTTGGGGGGTTTAGAGATAAAGGAAATTTCCATACGAATTTTTATGTGTTAAAGTAGACTCACAGGGTCCTGGGGGTTGGGCCAAGATTGTCTTTTGCCCTTAACAAAGTATCAAAATCGAGGCAGTTGAGTCGCTACAGGACTGTCACTCTGCTTGTTTCAAGGATTTATCAATGGGCTGTAGGTAGAAAGGAAATTTAATAACTTCCTTCTGCCTTTGTTTCCCATATCAGGAAGACCGTAATCATGATGTAAAAGACATCAAGTAGTAAAGGAAACCAGAGGGGTTTGAAAAACCTATAGATACAAGCAAAATAAGTCAGTCAGAGAAAAACAAATATATGATTTCACTCATATGTGAAATTAAAGAAATAAAACAGATGAATATAGAAAAAGAGAAGGAAAAATAAAATAAGACAAAGACAGAGAGGCAAACCATAAGGCTCTTAAATATAAGGAACAAACAGGATTGGCGGGGAGGTGGTAAGGAGATGGGGGAACTGGATGATGGGCATTAAGGATGTAATGAACACTGGGTGTATATGCAACTGATGAATCATTAAATTCTACCCCTGAAACTAATACCATACTGTATGTGAACTAACTTGAATTTAAATAAAATCTTGAGAGAAAAAGGAAAAAGAAAGAAAAACGTTAGGAGAGAACTTTTGGAGGCTAATCCTAAAGATACTCCTATGATTACATTACATTCCAATTTAGTTGTACAAGGGGGGAAAAAAAAGGATATATCCATTGGAAAAGTAAAGTATAGATTATTGAACACATTTGAACATAATTCAAGCATACATTCTGAAGTAAGTGTGATTTTGGTTCTCTCCTCATTTTCTGTGAAATACGATTTTTGTGTGAAAATACCACAATAGGCCAGACATCCAAAATTCTAAAATCTCTTATCAGGCCACACTTAAAAGGAGAGGGTGATGTCTCCAACCAAAATTATACTGGGGCACCTACTAGACTTTGCAGACTTTATAACTGACTTGCACAGAAATAGAAATTAGAAAGTCTCCTTAGAAAAATCGTATATTTGTGGAAGCTGTCTCACAGACTTTATAAGGAAGTCTCAAAACTTAAGATATATCTCGTGTTCTATTTGACCTACCTGATAATCTCTGAACTATACATCTCACCACCTATGTGCCAACCCACTCTTCAAGTGGTACTCTATTTATATAATACAATTCAGCAATCCCATAAAGGTATTTTGGTTGAAATCAGATGATTTTGTGCCCTCACCCCATTAAGTGCTATTTCATTTGTTCCACAAAACCCTATCAGCAAACTCTACAAATAGGACTGTGATTTGTTTTCTCAACAATTGGTATGTGCATTCAGTTCAACCTGGTTTTACCTAGAGTCCTAGAGTCCACTTTGGCCCATCAACTTTCCCTCTTGGGGAAAAAAAAAAAAATCTTAAGACAACTGAAGAAGGATAATATTTTGGTCTCAATTTAAGACTCCGAATGAAAACTTGGTGTCAATTTCTTCTTTCAATTTCAATTGAATTCAATTCAATTTCAGTTTCAGTACTTCAATTTCTGTCTTTCAGACCCTTTAATGCTTATAAGATGTCTCAAAATTGGGGGTGGGGAATCCTATGTGAGGATTGCATAGAATATAGACAATGTCACTAATACCACATATTTTCTTGCCCTTGAGACTCATGAGATTGTATGGTCATGTTTCAAAACAGAGGAGTCCTAAACATAATATTGTACTTTCAATGTAAAATATGTGTGATTTTGGTCGAAGAATGTTATACTTAATCCCTAGAGTCATTCTAACATCTTTAGCCTTACTTAAGGGTCTAGCAAATAAAGAAATCAGGAAACAGGTAATTTGGCCATAATAGTTCCAAACTCTTTTCTTCCGTGCTTTTCAAAGTTGGAATTGGATCCATTGTCTTATATTAATTTGGACATTTTAGTCTGCTAATTGTAAGTATACAACAAACTACAGTCATCATCCTTTTCTTAGAATTTGTAGATACTACTGTTTTAGCTCACGCTGCTGTAACACAATACTGGATGGTTTCAATGACATTTATTTCTCACAGTTCTGGAGACTAGGTAACCCAAAATCAAGGTGCCGGCTATCATGAAATTCCCCTGTCATAACTCAACTTAAATCTAATTATCACTCAAAGGCCATACCTCCTAATACCATCGCTTTAGGGATTAAGAAGAACAATGTTTGAATTGGGCAGGGGGTGGGACACAAATACTCAGTCCACAATCGTTACAGTGATCGAAATATTGCACAGAACTTTTTCCATCAAATGATCACTGAGAGACAGAGAGAAGGAGAGGACAGTAGTAGTTGATAACAGAGGCTAAAACAGACACTCTCCAAAACGTGATATATGATGATAATGCCTCAAACAGCAGTGCAGATCTGAAATGATAATGCTCCACATGTTAATTATCTATCCTTCAACTTAAGCTAAAGAGGGATTAAAATGAAGGTCTGCAAATCGAGACCATTTACATCAGCATAACTATATTGGTGGGACTGAAAACTGATACCACCTATATCAAAATAATTCAACAATTGGCACCAGGAAATTCTTGACCAGGAAAAGGAGACATTAAACCTATATATAACTCTACTACGTATGTTGGGAAATTACTGAAAATCAATATACCTGGGCAAACAGTTTGCTCATTTCAGGAAGCAGTTCTCTTTTTAATAAAACGATTTACTCATCAAACCTCACCTTAACACCTTCTATGTCCTCCAATCCTGAACTATTTCCTGTGAACTTTACCCAGTCCTAATCAATTCCCTACTTTTTTTAAAAAAATATTTTATTTATTTATTTGACAGACAGAGACCACAAGCAGGCAGAGAGGCAGGCAGAGAGAGAGGAGGAAGCAGGCACCCCGCTGAGCAGAGAGCCCGATGCGGGGCTCGATCCCAGGACCCTGAGATCATGACCTGAGCCGAAAGCAGAGGCTTTAACCCACTGAGCCACCCAGGCGCCCCATCAATTCCCTACTTTAAAAGGCTTATCATAACTTCTTGAGCCTAACCAAGAAAACTCTGAAAATAAATTTACCTAATTTCTATCTATTGAGATACTACTATTGAGGTGGTATTCTCCATTGCTGCAATAAATTTAATGAGGTAAATTTTTCTTGACCAACAGATTTTTCTAGAGGCAGACTACAGTAGCATATTTCAATGGTTCTTGACTGGCACACTTAGTATTGCCTAAAAACATTTTTTGTTTACCTGCATCTATGGTACCTAGATGGGTAGAGACCATGAATATTGTTAAATATCTTAATGTACCAGATAACAAATAATTTTCTAGTCCAAAATATCAGTAATGGTGAGGTTGAGAAACCCTGATCTACTTAATTTGATTGCTGTGAAAATTCAATGAGATAACGATGAGGATAATTGGAAGGCAGGCAGGCAGGGACAAGAGTCCCCCGCCTAAGAGGAAACCACCCTAAGGAGGATTTTACACCACCCTGGAAGGAGTCCTCCACCCTTTCCCATATGATAGGTGACAAGAATCTTGTTGGATGACAGGTGAAGGGAAGGTTAATCAAATTAAAACAGCCCACCAACAAGCCCATAAAAACCCCTAGACTTAAAACTTTGATGGCAATCCTCTTGGGTCCCCTCCCTCCTTGGGAACTTTGTACTGTCACTTTGTTATCACTCAATAAACCTTTCTTCACTGTCCACCACTCTATCTGGTCTCCCTCTTCATTCTTTGAAACAGTGTAACCGAGAACCTTGGGCACAGATAGAGAAAAAATTCTGCAACAACACTTTCAAAATTTGGCATACAGCCAACATTACATATGTTATTCATTACCGTTATTATTTTTATTAGTATTTATTCTATCAGAGCATTTGAGAAGATTCTTTATGGACATTTGGTAGCTATAAAAATAAAAAAGAAAAAAATCTTCTTAACTGAGCAGCATAACACTACATATATTCTCATTACAGAAAAAGTCACAGTGGAAAGATATGCTAGTTCCATGACTGCAATGACACAAATAACCATTGTGTAGCACTGTCCTATTTTTCAAAATAAATTTATTTATTTTTAAGGTTTTATTTATTTATTAGAGAGAGAGACAGAGAGAGAGGAAGAGAGCGAGAGAGAGATGGTGCAGAGGGCACACAGGCAGGGGAGGCAGCAGGGAGAGGGAAAGGGAGAGGCAGCCTTCCCGCTGAGCAAGGAACCCGATGTAGGACTCTATCCCAGGACCCTGGGATCATGACCTGGCCAAAGGCAGACACTTAACCAACTGAGCCACCCAGGTGCCCAACACTACCCAGTTTTAAATGGGAAATGTCGAAATGCATACAGCTTTGTCTTTAAAAATTTTAGGAGTCCAATAAATAGTTTATTTTCCCGCAAGTGTTTAGGCATTTTCAATATGATATGCATTAGGTATCGCAATATTTGGGAATGTTATTTAAAATATAGGCCCTCAAAATCCCTTTCAGTATTTTTATATCATAATATTTATCTCACACTGGAAAAAGTCAGTTTAGATTTCAATGCTTGTTCACTGTATTATTTCTTAAGTGCATTTTACTCCTTTTCCCATGTAAGAATGTGTTCTTTTCCAGATTTGGTAGTATTTTTGGTTGGATTAGGTACAATGCTTGATATGTTTTGGAGAGTCCTTGGAAACCAGAATCCAAAAGCACATCTTAAACAATTGACTATATTATTCAAAGACCAGTAGCAGTAATGTAATAAAACCAATAGCCCAAGGATCATACCTTTTATTTTCTTTTGGTATCACTTAATCCTGAATTAACACCCTTCACAATCCCAGTGTGTTCTGGTAGAGCTCTTCCTCTAAAAAGTCCAATCAAATTCTCTCCCTTCCTAGAATTTGAGTCTCAAGCATCATGACAAAAAGACAACAGGCCATTGAACATCTGTCTTTACAACACTGATGTGAAAGAGACTCGTCATCAATTCCTGACTTTCAATCTGGGTTATCCTCATCACTATACAGATGATCAGAATTAAAAAAAAAAAAAATTGTGATTTCTAACGTCCTGATAATAAATTTATTTTAATGTAGCCTGAAAATAGTCATATCCTGTTGCTTATAACCAGAGGCTTCTCACTGATACATTATTAGCATGTATTCACCCACATAGGCTTATTCCAAAAGCCTTCCATGTTCTGAATTAATTTCTGAAAAAGAAAGAGGCAACAATTCCAAGCTGCATCAGGCTTAGTGAAATCTATCAGCAGCTGCAGACCAAAGGACTCTCTTTAACATTCTAACAGGGTAGAAAAAGCTGCTACAAAAGGCTGCTGGTTTTCAGCCACACCCCAAACCCTGGAATGGTAATACCAGTCACAGTATTGTCAAATATGAAGGAAACAATGCATTTTATTATTAATGTCCTTCTCACATCCTATTTTTAAAGAAAGTCTATGAATAGCAATTCCTGGCAGAATCAACTCTAACCTGACACTCTCCACACCCTCTAAAGCTGCACCCTGCAATAAAATGAAGATTGAAAATTGAATGTCATCAGAACACTCATGCCATCAGGGCTATAAATATTAATTCCAGAAGTGACTACAAGGAAACTTAGAGGAAGAGAAAAAGTCAGTGACTAGCAACGGAGAGAAAAGACCAGGTCGGGGAAACTGGAAAAAGACGTTAACTACTTAAATTATCTTCTTACTTGAAAAAGCTGTGACAATAAAGATTAAGAAGGCTTTAGGCTAGTTATTCAGATAAGATTATTATTTTGTTATCTTTTCTCAGTTTACAACCTTCTTTACATATCTCTGTGCATAATCATGACCATTTATGAGCCAGTACAGTTCATGCCAGCAGAAAGTATGAGGATAGATTAATGCTTTGGCTTTACTTTATGGTTCTTATCTCTCCACAGCCTGGTGCTTTTTAAGTCTGACCCAACTTTTTTCAAACTTTGGGCCTCAGGGCCCATGCTAATTTACATAAGAGTTTGAAGAAGTAACACATCATAAAATTTCCATGTATAAATTAAAAGACTTTGATGAAATGCACTAGTTAAACTTGGTGATCAATTCCTTTTACCACCCATCTGGTTTAATTCTATGAGATGCAATGTAGTCTCATGAAGAAAAGAAATAGAAAGTACCAGAGGGGATTTTTTTTCAACTTGGAAAATATAAAAAGCTGACAGATTCTACAGGGTTCCCTGTAAAATATCCCTTAATATTTTTTACTAGCTACTTTGCTTACATTGAAGTACATAAATGATTGAAAATATGACAAAGCAGCAAAATGCTTACAGATGTCAGAGCTAATCTGACTTTAATGAATAGTTTTTTTCCTTAATCAGAGTTGGAAAGATTAATTAAGTTCCTATTATCTTCCTAATATTTAAGAGCAGTTAGTGGATAACATATGAAAAAAAAATTTAAGAGCAATGATGTCTACCTTACAATGCTTTAAAAAAAATCTGTAACTCATTTCTGTGCTTTTAGCATTTGTCAGGCAAATAAATACATTATAAAACATGTAGTAGCTGTAACAGAACTAGAAAAATAGAAAAAAAGAACTATTAAGCTCTGTTGCTACTTTGTTTTGAGGTCTTCTTTCTCATTGATTTTAAACAGTAGGATATGCATGTCAATCGGAAATTAAAGAGCTGATTTGCATATTCCATACTACTAAACAGTATATGAGAAAGAATAACATCTTAAAAGAATAAGAAAAGCTCATTTTAGTTAACTGGAGTTTTTACTTTTTTCTTTTGTGACTTACTTTCTTGTTTATTTCTGTTTTATTTTTTGTAATAATAAACAATAGGCAAGCAGGAATGTTATAGCTTGACTAAATATTTCCCTGGACAAGTTCATGTGCAAATGGCTTATTTAAGTAACTAGTATGACAGAGGAGATTTCTTACTGGAGACAATGTGTTTCCTAATGATTTTTCACATAGCTCTGTTCAGCCTAGTAAATAATAAAAGGCAATTGAATTAGATGTTACATTAATTTGTTTTATTTTCTGGTTTCTTTGATAAGATAAACTCCCTCCAGCATAAGGCTAGAGTTCTCAATACATAAGATAATTTTTTACATTGTTCAATCATTAAAAAAAATAGACAAAAAGTACTGTCTGGCATCCATTAGCAAATATGTTTTATCAGATTCAAGTCAACCCAACAAGTTCATCCTAAAGATTTTATTTATTTATTTATTTTAGAGACAGGGAGAATGTATTTGCACACACGGGCAAGCATGGGTAGGAGTAGAGGGAGAGGGAGAGAATCTCTGCAGAGAATCTCAACCAGATTCTCTACTGAGCATGGAGCGCCACATAGGGCCCAATCTCAAGACCCTGAGCGCCACATAGGGCCCAATCTCAAGACCCTGAGATCATGACCCAACTCAAAACCAAGAGTCAGACGCTTAACCAACTGGGCCACCCAGGTGCCCCAACCCAACAAGTTTATCTTACATAAGCAATCACTGATAAAACTTCCTCCTGACCAAACTTTAATTAAGTTCCTTTGAAGCCCTTTTCTCATCTAGGCTTCAACTTCAGCCTGCCTTCAAGAAAGGAAACAGTCAGTTTAGCAAGAACCTCTCCACCCTTGATATCTGATACCCTTGATATCTGCTCAAGTTCCTTATCTTCTACCCTTGATATTTGATCACCCTGGTGGACTTCAGCAAGAATCCTGTTGTCTGTTTGGCAAGAATCCCCTTGAAATCTTCTCTTAAATGATTTTCCATTCACTGACCCCCCTTCCTCTGCTCCTTGGCTATAAATATCCAGTTGTCTTTGCCGTATTCGGAGTTTTGCACAATCTTTTTCTTCCTTATTGCAGTAGAGGTGTCCCCTATTGCAATAGTCTTGAAGAAAGTCTTCCTTACCATTTTAACAAGTGTCAGAATAGTTTTCTTTCTAACACCATAGATGCCTGATTTCTGTTATAATGAATCATTAGATTACAGGTGGATTATAGGTATAACTTAAGAGTTCGGTTCATAAAAGGAGATATTGGTTTTCACAGTTATAAATGATAGAATTTGTGGAAGGATTATAGAATTTTTTTTTCCTCTCCTGCCTTTTCTAGCTTAGGATGGGAATTTAGGACTACTTCGCCAAAAATTTAGAGATAACAAATACACTCTTAAACTGATTTGGCAAGGGATTTTCAAATAAACTCAGAAATGTAGGTAATAAAAAAAATAGTAAAGAACAGGGAAGGAAGTTGAAAGTCAAAATATAGACCAATGGCTCCCCCACCTTCCTGCATCTTTTATCTTCAACTGGAGATGGTATTTAATGTGATGGCTTGAGCTATTTGGGGTTATTACTTAGTTTTTCTGGGTGTCTCCCTGTATACACGATGTATATATGTCATTAAACTTGTTTGTTTTTCTCCTGTCAATCTGTCTTTTATTACAGAGGGTCTCTGCTAAAAAACTAGAAAGGTGAAGGTAAATTAATTTTTCTCCCCCACATATTCTTTATCCTCCTCTCATCCCCAATAAATCTTTCAATCCTCTTTTCTCTTCCCCTTCACAAAGAAGACTCATGAAATAAACATGCCTAATTTTTACTTCTTTGACATCTATTTGCTCTTGACAACTGTTAGAAATCTGTATTTTTGCTAGAGTAGGTAGTTAGTTAGATTATAACAGGATACCGGGAGGTCAGCAGTGAGGAAGTTATGGGCAGCTCTCAGGAAAGTCAGAGGCCTGTCTTGGCAGCAGCACTCCAAAAGAAGCCAGATCGAACAAGACAGGCCCAAGATGGCAAGTGCCATGACAGGAATAACAAAATTAGGAAGAAAAAGTGTGAAACCCTACTTCCCACATGAGGTAATGAATATTATACCCTCTAGTTAACAACTGTCAATAAAGATAGAAACCCAATCTCCAGATACACAGCTCTCTATCTCTCTTGAGCTCCCCCACTCTCAAGAGTGTGCTTTTCACTTCAATAAACTTTCCCACTTGTGTTACTCATCCACTGTGCTGTATGTATGTCCTTGAATTCATTCTCATTACAAGACCAAGAACCTTCAGCAATTCTTTTGGGTCTGGTTGGGTCGAGGCTGCAGGGTCCAGGGTCTCCCTGGTTCACCTGGCAATATTCTGGCTCCCCTAACTCATTGAAATTATTGTTGTTGTTTTTTCAAACTTATTTACTTGGCAGATAGATACTGAGAACACAAGCAGGCGGAGCAGTATGCAGAGGGAGAGGGAGAGGAAGGCTCCCTGCCGAGCAGGAAACCCAATGCAGGAGCTCAATCCCAGGACCCCAGGACAGTGACCTGAGCCAGAGACAAATGCTTAACCGAATAAGCCATCCAGGTTCCCCTCATTGAAATTGTTCTTACCAAGGTCACTAGTTCTTCCTTACTTTTAAATTTATTGAATATCTTTGAGTTCCTATCTTTCTTGATCTTATATAATTTTATAATACATATAACCCTCCAAGTTTAGAAATGCTCTTTGGCATCTGTTGGCACTGGTTCTTCTTCTTCTGTGTCCATGCCTTTTTAATCTCCTTGCAATGTTGAGCCTCCTGAGACTATCACTTAAATGCCCCATGAGTTTTTCCCCCAAGGAAACTCATTAGCCTTCTTCTGTTCTCATTGCATATACTCTCTGTGGGTGTCCTCCATCACCTCACTGACTTTAGCTACCATCATTAAACTGATGATGCTCATATTTTTTCTATACTTATGTCATAACTGAGATTCAAAGCCATATATCTAATTACCTGCTTGATACAGTCACATTTCAAATTCAACATATCACAATGGAAATAACTGTCCAAAGAAAATAATTCACATAGTTTTTCAGGGAGACAGATGTCTTTATAGTAGCCAAGGTCTTCAATGGATAATAGCAGCCACTGCCTCTCTGAGAAGAGAAGGAGATGGAGAAATACACATAGATTTGGAAGAATAAACTAAATAAAACCTAAACTTCAATCTCTTACCACCCTCTGATTTTCTACTGGTGTTTACCATTGGTTAACATAATTGGGATGCATGGGACAGGGTAACTTATTGATGCAGTCTCGAAAGTTGGGCCTTCCCAGGCACAAATTAGGGTGAAAAAGGGTAAAGTGTGAATTTCACTTATGACATCCAAAGAGCTGGATAGTGTCAAACAGTAGAAGAACAAATATTTCTGCTTTAGCCATCGTAACTGAGCAATCCACTACATTTAGCATGAGTGCATCTAATTAGGGTGAACTCACTTATTAATTCTAAAATTATGTCTGAATATTGTTTTGATCTTCTATATACATAAGCATAAAATAATGATAGTTTTATTTCTTCTTTCCACTGCTTATTACCTGTAGTTTCTTTTTACTGCTTTAATTAATTGCCAAGAGTCTCCAGTATTATGGTGAATGCAAAGGGTGATAGCAGGTACTGTCATTTTGTTTCTGACCTCTAAAAGAATACTTTAAGATTTTCAACAAGTATGATGTGTATTGTATGATTTTTGTAGATATCTTTTATAAGATTTATAAAGGATCCATCTATTCTTAATTTGCAAAGAATTTTTATCATAAATGAGTATTAAATTGTATTACATTTTCTTAATCTGAGATAAACATTTAATTTTTCTTCTTTATTCTGTGAATATAGTAAAATACATTGATTGTTTAATTTTTTTCTCCTTTTAAATATATTACTAGAATAAATACATTGTTCATACAATCTATTTTTATTTACTTACTTATCTACTTATCTCAATTACTCAGAGAACTCTATTAAAAATCTCCCTTGGCGATTGTGATTTTTACATTTCTCTCTGTGGTTCTGTTGATTTTTACTTCATAAATTTTGATCCTATGTTATTAACTAAATACAGTTTTTAGAATTTTTATATTTTGGGGGGTGCCCGGCTGGCTCAGTCAGTTACATGTCTGACTCCTAATTTTGGCTCAGGTCATTATCTCAGGGTCATGAGAACAAGCACCACATTGGGCTCCATGTCTAGCTTAAGATTTTCTCTCCCTGGGGGGAGGAGCAAAATGGTGGAGGAGTAGAAGACCTAAATTTTGTCTGATCCCAGGAATTCAGCTAGATAGTTATTAAACCATTCTGAACACTTACAAACTCAAAAGGAGATCAAAGAAAAGAATAGCAGCAATTCTATGAACAGAAAAGCAACCACTTTCTGGAAGGTAGGATGTGTGGAGAAGTAAATCCAAGGTGATATACAGGAAGATAGACTGTGGGGGGAAGGAGCCTCTGTCAGTTGGATCCTGGCAAGTGACAGAGCAGTGGAGCACAAAATCAGAACATTTAGAAGTCTGCTCCATTGAGGGATGTCACTCCAGTTGCTAGGGGGGTGGGGGTTGGAGCCCTCTCTGGGACAGTATGTTCTCAGGTCCCTCAGGGCCGCAGAAAGCCTGGGTGTGCCTGAGTGCAGTGGAGCTCCCAAGTATCAGAGCGGGGAAGCCAACTACAAAAACAGAGCTGAAGAGGGGGCTCTTTGCTTAGGGTTGTCATAAACCATGATCTGAGGCAAAGCGGGCCACTGCTCTTCATGCAAGAGCCTCACAAGTGGCAGATCTGGGAGACTTACCTTCCTCTGCTGGGCAGAGTGGCACGGAAGCACAGCACAGGAATCTGCTGGGTTTGGAGACTCCAAATGGAGCTGTGTGCCAGAGGTAGAAACACTCCGTCACAGGCTGGGTGAGCTCAGACTGTGGCCAGAGACCAGGGAGACACGAGTGACTTAATGCTTTTCTCTGAGGGTTCACTGAACAGGGGGGACTGGAGCTCTTGGCTCCTACAGGTCAGAGATTGGGAGGCTGCCATTCTCATTCTCCTCCTCCAAAGCTGTATGGAAATAAATCAGGGAACATAAGCTACCAAAAGTGAACCTGAGCAGATTACTTAGCCCAGCCCCTGGCAAGGGCAGTACAATTCCACATGGGGCAAAGACATTTGCGAATCACTAAAATAGGCCCCTCCCCCAGAAGGTCAGGAAGAACATCCAGCAAAGACCAAGTTTACTGATTAATGAGAAATGGAAAACTCCAGTGCTAGGCAAATACAGAACATAGAATTCATGGCTTCTTTCCCCCATGATTCTTTAGTCTTTCAAAATTAAATTTTATCTTTATTTTTTTCTTTTTCTATCTTTTTTGAATTTTTCCTCTTTGCTGTTTTAATCAACATCTTAACTTAGCAATACTTTTTTAAATATCTTTTTAAATTTTCATTGTTATAGTCATATTCTATCCCTTCATTGTATTTAACCTTATTTTTTGTATATATATATGTTATCCTTTCTATAAAGTTTTGGTATACAGTTTCTCCTAACAGACCAAAATATACCCTAAATCTAGTGTATGACTTTGTTCTAGTCTCTTGCCTGATCACATTCTTTCTATCTTTAAATTTTATTTTCTTTCTTTTTTCAACCAAATTCTTACCTTATCAATTCCTTTTTTAAAATATTTTTTTTAATTTCCATCCTTACAGTCATATTCCATCCCTTCATCATATTTACCTTTATTTTTGTATATATGTAAGTTTTTCCTTCTTTAAAATTTTGGGAGACAGTTTCTTCTAACAGACCAAAATACACCCAAAATCAAGTTTGTGGCTCTGTTCTATTCACCAGTTCTATTCACCATATGTGTGTGTATATATACATATATATTTCTTTCTTTCTTTCTTTCTTTCTTTCTTTTCCTTCTAGTTTTGGGTCTCTTCTGATTGGTTTAGAATATATTCTTCTGGGGTTACTGTTACCTTTTAAGTATTTTGTTAACTTATTCATCTATTCTTCTCTGGACAAAATGACAACCTCAAAAAAAACAAAAGAAAACAAACAAACAAACAAAAAACCCAAGAGGCAGTACTGACTGCTAGGGACCTAATCAATACAGGCATTTGTAAGATGTTGGAACTAGAGTTCAGAATGACAATTATAAAGATACTAGCTAGGCTTAAAAAAAGCATAGAAGATACTAGAGAATTCCTTTCTGAAGAAATAAAAGAACTAAAATCTAACCAAGTTGAAATGAAAAAAAGCTATTAATGTGGGGCACCTGGGTGGCTCAGTGGGTTGAAGCCTCTGCTTTTGGCTCGGGTCATGATCCCAGGGTCCTGGGATCGAGCCCCGCATCAGGCTCTCTGCTCAGCGGGGAGCCTGCTTCCCTTCCTCTCTCTCTGCCTGCTTGTGATCTCTGTCTGTCAAATAAATAAATAAAATCTTTTTAAAAAAAAGCTATTAATGAGGTGCAATTAAAAAATGGAGGCTCTTACTGCTAGGATAAATGAGGCAGAAGAGAGAAATAGTTATAGAATTAGATATAGAAGATCAAATGATGAAGAATAAAGAAGCTGAGAAAAAGAGAGATAAACTACTGGAACACAAGGAGATTTTGAGAGATAAATGATACCATAAGACAGAACAATATTAGAATAATTGGGATCCCAGAAGAAAAAGAAAGAAAAAGGGGCAGAAGGTATATTGGAGCATATTATAGTGGAGAACTTCTCTAATTTGGGGAAAAAAACAAGCATCAAAATCCAGGAGGCACAGAAAATCCCCCTCAAAATAAAATAAGTCAACACCCCATCATCTAATAGTAGAACTTAGAGGTCTCAGAGACAAAGAAAAAGTCCTGAAAGCAGCTCAGGAAAAGAGATCTGTAATATTTCTAGAATGGTAGATATGTTAGATTGGCAGGAGACCTATCCACAGAGACTTAGTGGGCCAGAAAAGACTGGCATGATGTACTCAGAGCACTAAACAAGAAAAAATATGCAGCCAGGAATACTATAGCCAGCTAGGTTGTCACTGAAAATAGAAGGAGAAATAAAACTAAAAGAATTTGCAAACACCAAACCAGCTCTACAGGAAATATTGAAAGGGTCCTCTAAACAAAGAGAGGTCCTAATACTAACATAGAGGGACAATATACAGTAACAGTCACCTTACATGCAATATAATCGCACTAAAATCGTATCTTTCAATAGTTACCCTGAATGTAAATGGGCTAAAAGCCCCAATCAAAAGACACAGGGTATCAGAATGGATAAAAAAAATAAGACCCATCGGGGCACCTGGGTGGTTCAGTGGATTAAGCCGCTGCCTTCAGCTCAGGTCATGATCTCAGGGTCCTGGGATCGAGCCTCACATCTGCCTCAGCATCCCTGCTGAGCAGAGAGCCTGCTTCCCCCTCTCTATCTGCCTGACTCTCTGCCTACTTGTGATCTCTCTCTCTTTCAAGTAAATAAATAAAATCTTAAAAAAAAAAAAACTAAGACCCATCAATATGCTATCTGCAAGAGACTCATTTTAGACCCAAAGACACCTCCAGATTTAAAGTGAGTGGGTGGAAAACAATTTGCGATGCTAATGGACATGAAAAGAAAGCTGGTGTGGCAACCCTTTTATCAGATATATTAGATTTTAAGCCAAAGACTATAAGAGATGAGGAAAGACACTATATCATACTCAAAGGGTTTGTACAACAAGATGTAACAATGTTAAATATCAATGTCCCTAACATGGGAAGAGCCAGTGACATAAACCAATTACCCAAAACAAAGAAACACATACAATAATGCAATAATAGTAGGGAACTTTAACAAAGCCCACCTACTGAAAAGGACAGATCATCTAAGCAAAAGATCAACAAGGAAATGAAGGCCTTAAATGACACTCTGACCAGATAGACATCACAGATATATTCAGAACATTCCATCTCAAAGCAACAGAATACACATTCTTCTCTAGTGCACATGGAACATTCTCCAGAATAGATCACATCCCGGGTCACTAATCAGGTCTCAGCTAGTACTAAAAGATTGGGATCATTCTCTGCATATTTTCAGACCACATGCTTTGAAACTAGAACTCAATCACAAGAGGAAAGTTGGAAAGAACGCAAATACATGGAGGCTAAAAAGCATCCTACTAAAGAATGAATGGGCCAACCAGGAAATTAAAGAACAATTGAAAAAAATCATGGAAACAAATGAAAATGAAAACACAACTGTTCAAAATCTGTGGGACACAAAAAAGACAGTCCTGAGAGGAAAGTATATAGCAATACAAGCCTTTCTGAAGAAACAAGAAAAGTCTCAAGTACATAACCTAACCCTACAAAGAAAGGAGCTGGAGAAAGAACAACAAAGAAAGCCTAAACCCAGCAGGAGAAGAGAAATACTAAAGATCAGAGCAAAAATAGCAAAAATCAATGAAATAAAAACCAAAAAGACAGTAGAACAGACCAATGAAGCTAGGAGCTGGTTCTTTGAATGAATTAATAAGATTGATAAACCCCTGGCCAGACTTATCGAAAAGAAAAGAGAAAGGACCCAAATTAATAGAATCATGAATGACAGAGGAGAGACCACAACCAACACCAAAGAAATACAAACAATTATAAGAACATATTATGAGCAATGATACGCCAGCAGATTTGACAACGTGGAAGAAATGGATACATTCCTAGAGAAATATAAACTACCAAAACTGAACCAGGAAGAAATAGAAAACCTGAGCAGACCCATAACCAGTAAGGAAATTGAAGCAGTTGTCAAAAATCTCCCAACAAACAAGAGCCCTGGGCCAGATGGCTTCCCAGGGGAATTCTACCAAACATTGAAAGAAGAATTAATACCTGTTCTCCTGAAACTGTTCCAAAAAATGGAAATGGAAGGAAAACTTCCAAACTCATTTTATGAGGTCAGCATTACGTTGATCCCCAAACCAGACAAAGACCCCATCAAAAAGGAGAATTAGAGACCAATATCCTTGATGAACATGGATGAGAAAATTCTCATCAAAATACTGCCAATAGAATCCAACAGTATACTCAGCATAATCTCTTCCAGTCCTGTCCATGTTGCTACAAAAGTTGGGTATTCGTCCTTTCTGATGGAGGCATAATACTCCACAGTGTATATGGAGATTATGCTGAGTGAAATAAGTCAAACAGAGAAAGTCAAGTATCATATGGTTTCACTTATTGGTGGAGCATAACAAATAATATAGAGGACAAGGGTAGATGGAGAGGAGAAGGGAGTTGAGGGAAATTGGAAGGGGAGGTGAACCATGAGAGACTATGGACTCTGAAAAACAACCTGAGGGTTTTGAAGGGGCGGGGTGGGAGGGTGGGGGAACCAGGTGGTGGGTATTAGGGAGGGCACAGATTGCATGGAGCACTGGGTGTGGTGAAAAAACAATGAATACTGTTACGCTGAAAATAAATAAAAAATTAAAAAAAAAAAAAGAATCCAACAGTATACTAAGAGGATTACTCATCATGACAAAGTGGGATTTATTCCTGGGCTGCAAAGAATTCAAGGAATTTCTCAAGGAATTCAGTATCTGCAAACGAATCAATGTGATACAATACATTAATAAAAGAAAGAACAAAAATCTTATGATACTCTCAATAGATGCTGAAAAAGCATTTGACAAAGTACAGAGTTCTTTCTTGATCAAAACTCTTCACAATGTAGGGATAGAGGGTACATATCTCAATACCATAAAAAATATCTATGAAAAACTACCAGTGAATATCATTTTCAAAAGGGAAAAACTGAGAGTTTTTTCCCCTAAGGTCAGGAACATGGCAGGGATGTCCACTATCACCACTGCTATTCAACATAGTACTAGAAGTCCTAGCCTCAGCAATCAGACAACAAAAAGAAATTAAAAGCATCCAAATTAGCACAGAGGAAGTCAGACTCTCACTCTTTACAGATGATATGATACTTTATGTGGAAAATCCAAAAGATTATACTCCAAAACTTCTGGAACTCATACAGGAATTGAGTTAAGTGTCAGGATATAAAATCAATGCACAGAAATCAGTTGCATTTCTATACACCAACAACAAGACAGAAGAAAGAGAAATTAAGGAGTTGATCCCATTTACAATTGCATCCAAAACCATAAGATACCTAGGAATAAACCTAACCAAGAGTCAAAGAATCTGTACTCAGAAACCTAAAGTACTCATGAAAGAAATTGAGGAAGACAAAAAGAAATGGAAAAACGTTCCATGCTCATGGATTGGAAGAACAAATATTGTGAAATATCAATGCCATCCAAAGCAATCTACACATTTAATCCAATATCTATCATAATACCATCAGGTTTTGTTTTGTTGTTTTTTTTTTCAAAGAAATGGAGCAAAAATTCCTAAAATTCATATGGAACCAGAAAAGACCTCGAATAGCTAAAGGAATATTGAAAAAGAAAGCCAAAGTCGGTGGCATCACAATGCCAGACTTCAAGCTCTATTACAAAGCTGTCATCATCAAGACAGTATGGTACTGGCACAAAAACAGACATATAGATCAATGGAACAGAACAGAGAGCCCAGAAATGGACCCTCAACTCTATGGTCAACTAATCTTCAACAAAGCAGGAAAGAATGTCCAACAGAAAAAAGACAGTCTCTTCAACAAATGGTGTTGGGAAAATTGGACAGCCACATGCAGAAGAATGAAACTGGACCATTTCCTTACACCACACACAAAAATGGACTCCAAGTGGATGAAAGACCTCAATGTGAGACAGGAATCCATCAAAATCCTTGAAGATAACAAAGGCAGCAACCTCTGAGACCCCAGCCATAGCAACTTCTTCCTAGAAACATCACCAAAGGCTAGGGGAGCAAGGGCAAAAATGAACTATTTGGACTTCATCAAGATCAAAAGCTTTTGAACAGCAAAGGAAACACTCAACAAAACCAAAAGACAACCGGCAGAATGGGAGAAGGTATTTGCAAACGACATATCACATAAAGGGCTAGTATCCAAAATCTAGAAAGAATTTATCAAACTCAACAGCCAAAGAACAAATAATCCAATGAAGAAATGGGCAGAGGACATGAACAGACATTTCTGCAAAGAAGGCATCCAGATGGCCAACAGACACATGAAAAAGTGTTCAACATCACTCGGCATCAGGGAGATACAAATCAAAACCACAATGAGATACCACCTCACACCAGTCAGAATGGCTAAAATTAACAAGTCAAGAAATGACAGATATTGGGGAGGATGTGGAGAAAGAGGAACCCTCCTACACTGTTGGTGAGAATGAAAGCTGGTGCAGCCACTCTGGAAAACAGTATGGAGGTTCCTTTAAAAGTTGAGAATAGAGGCACCTGGGTAGCTCAGTCTTTAAGCATCTGCCTTCGGCTCAGATCGTGATCCTAGGGTCCTGGGATCAAGCAGGTTCTCTGCTCAGTGGGAAGCCTGCTTCTCCCTCTCCAACTCCCTCTGCTTGTGTCTCTCTCCCTGTCAAATAAATTTTAAAAAATCATTAAAAAAAAATTGAAAATAGAGTTACCCTACAGTCCAGCAATTGCACTACTGGGTATTTACCCCAAAGATATAAATTTAGTGATTTCTGAAGGGGTACATGCACCTGAATGTTTATAGCAGCAATGTTCACAATAGCCAAACTATGGAAAGAACATAGATGTCCATCAACAGATAAATGGATAAAGAAGAAGTGGTATATATATTCAATGGTATACTATGCAGTTATCAAAAAGCCCAAAATCTAGCCCTTTGCAACAACATGGATGGAACTAGAGGATAATATGCTAAGCAAAATAAGTCAATCAAAGAAAGACAATTATCATATGATTTCTCTGATATGAGAAATTTGAGATGCAAAGCAAGGAGTTGTAGAGGGGGATAGAAGGGAAAAAATGAAACAAGATGGGATCAGGAGGGAGACAAACCATAAGAGACTCTTAATCTCAAAAAACAAACTTAAGGTTGTTGGGGTGGAAGGAATGGGGTGACTGCGTGATGGAAATTGGGGAGGGTATGTGTTATGATAAATGATGTGAATTGTGTAAGACTAATGATTCACAGACCTGTACCCCTGAGACAAATAATACATTATATGTTAATTTAAAAAAAAAGATTTTCTCTTCCTCTCTCTCTGTTTCTCCCAAACTGCTCTCACTCTTTCTCTAAAAACAAAAAAATAATAGAGTTGGGGGGAGGAGTCAAGACGGTGGAGAAGTAGCAGGCTGAGACATCGGGTAGCAAGAGATCAGCTAGATAGCTTATCTAACCATTGTGAACACCTACAAATCCAATAGGAAATCGAAGAGAAGAAGAGCAACAATTCTAGAAACAGAAAATCGATCACTTTCTGAAAGGTAGGACCTGTGGAGAAGTGAATCCAAAGCAACAGGAAAATAGACCGTGGGGAGAGGGGCCGGCTCCCAGCAAGCGGTGGAGCAACGGAGCACAAAATTGGGACTTTTAAAAGTCTGCTCCACGGAGGGACATCGCTCCAGAGGCTAAACTGGGGGGAAGCCCAGGCGGGGTCAGTGTAACCCCAGGTCCTGTGGGGTCACAGAAGGACCGGGGGTGTCTGAGTGCCACAGAGCTCGCAGGTATTAGAGCGGGGAAGCCGGCGACAGCGAGAAAGCCGAGGAGTGAGCTCTCAGCCCGGGGTTACCTTGTGCCAGTTGCAGACTGGGTGGGCTCGGAGCGTGGCTGGAGGCCACAGAGACAGGAGCGAACAGGCACTTTTCTCCAAGTGCCAGCAATTGACTGCTTTCCTCAGGGCGCGACGGCAAGCCAGGGAGGTGGGGCGGTTGGGTGCTTTTCTCTGAGGGTGCACTGAGGAGCAGGACCCCAAGCTGTCGGCTCCTCCGGGCCGAGAGATTGGGAGGCCGCCATCTTCATTCCCGTCCTCCGGAACTCTACGGAAAGAGCTCAGGGAACAAAAGCTCCCTAAAGCAAACCCGAGCGGATTACTAAACCCGGCCCCTGGCAAGGGCAGTGCAATTCCGCCTGCGGCAAAGACACTTGAGAATCACTGCAACAGGCCCCTCTCCCAGAAGATCAACAAGAAACCCAGCCAAGACCAACTTCACTCACCAAGAACAGCGGAATTTCAGAGGAGGAGAAAGCAAATCTTATCTGGACAACATGACAAGTTGGAAAAACTCACCACAAAAAAAAGAACAAGAGGCAGTACCGAAGGCTGGAGACCTAATCAATACGGACATTGGTAACATGACAGATTTAGACTTCAGAATGACAATTCTCAAGGTTCTAGCCGGGCTTGAAAAAGGCATGGAAGATATTAGAGAAACCCTCTCTGGAGAGATAAAAGCCCTTTCTGGAGAAATAAAAGAACTAAAATCTAACCAAGTTGAAATCAAAAAAGCTATTAATGAGGTGCAATCAAAAATGGAAGCTCTTACTGCTAGGATAAATGAGGCAGAAGAAAGAATTAGTGACATAGAAGACCAAATGATAGAGAATAAAGAAGCTGAGCAAAAGAGAGACAAACAAATACTGGACCACGAGGAGAGAATTCGAGAGATAAGCGACACCATAAGATGACACAACATTAGAATAATTGGGATTCCAGAAGAAGAAGAAAGAGAGAGGGGAGCAGAAGGTATATTGGAGACAATTATTGTAGAGAATTTCCCTAATATGGCAAAGGGAACAAACATCAAAATCCAGGAGATGCTAAGAATGCCCCTCAAAATCAATAAAAATAGGTCCACACCTCGTCACCTGATAGTAAAATTTACAAGTCTTAGCGACAAAGAGAAAATCCTGAAAGCAGCCCGGGAAAAGAAGTCTGTAACATACAAGGGTAAAAACATTAGATTGGCAGCGGACCTATCCACAGAGACCTGGCGGGCCAGAAAGAACTGGCATGATATATTCAGAGCACTAAACGAGAAAAACATGCAGCCAAGAATCCTATATCCGGCTAGGCTATCATTGAAAATAGAAGGAGAGATAAAGAGCTTCCAGGACAAACAAAAGCTGAAAGAATTTGCAAACACCAAACCAGCTCTACAGGAAATATTGAAAGGGGTCCTCTAAGCAAAGAGAGACCCTAAAAGGAGTAGATCAAAAAGAAACAGAGACAATATACAGTAACAGTCACCTTACAGGAAATACAATGGCACTAAATTCATATCTCTCAATAGTTACCCTGAATGTTAATGGGCTAAATGCCCCAATCAAAAGACACAGGGTATCAGAATGGATAAAAAAAGAAAACCCATCAATATGCTGCCTACAAGAAACTCATTTTAGACCCGAAGACACCTCCAGATTTAAAGTGAGGGGGTGGAAAACAATGTACCATGCCAATGGACATCAGAAGAAAGCTGGGGTGGCAATCCTTATATCAGATCAATTAGATTTTACGCCAAAGACTATAATAAGAGATGAGGAAGGACACTATATCATACTCAAAGGGTCTGTCCAACAAGAAGACCTAACAATCTTAAATATCTATGCCCCTAACATGGGAGCAGCTAACTATATAAACCAATTAATAACAAAATCAAAGAAGTACATCGACAGTAATACAATAATAGCAGGGGACTTTAAGACTCCCCTCACTGAAATGGACAGATCATCCAAGCAAAAGATCAACAAGGAAATAAAGGCCTTAAATGACACACTGGACCAGATGGACATCACAGATATATTCAGAACATTCCATCCCAAAGAAACAGAATATACATTCTTCTCTAGTGCACATGGAACATTCTCCAGAATAGACCATATCCTGGGTCATAAATCAGGTCTCAATCGGTCCCAAAAGATTGAGATCATTCCCTGCATATTTTCAGAACACAATGCTCTGAAGCTAGAACTCAATCACAAGAGGAAATTTGGAAAGAACGCAAATACATGGAGACTAAACAGCATCCTTCTAAAAAATGAATGGGTCAACCAGGAAATTAAAGAGGAATTGAAAAAATTCATGGAAACAAATGATAATGAAAACACAATTGTTCAAAATCTGTGGGACACAACAAAGGCAGTCCTGAGAGGAAACTATATAGCAGTACAAGCCTTTCTCAAGAAACAAGAAAGGTCTCAAATACACAACCTAACCCTACACCTAAAGGAGCTGGAGAAAGAACAACAAAGAAAGCCTAAACCCAGCAGGAGAAGAGAAATCATAAAGATCAGAGCAGAAATCAATAAAATAGAAACTAAAAAAACAATATAACAGATCAACAAAACTAGGAGCTGGTTCTTTGAAAGAATTAATAAGATTGACAAACCCCTGGCCAGACTTATCAAAAAGAAAAGAGAAAGGATGCAAATAAATAAAATCATGAATGAAAGAGGAGAGATCACGACCAACACCAAAGAAATACAAACAATTATAAGAACATACTACGAGCAACTCTATGCCAACAAATTTGACAACCTGGAAGAAATGGATACATTTCTAGAGATATATAAACTACCACAACTGAACCAGGAAGAAATAGATAACCTGAACAGACCCATAACCAGTAAGGAGATTGAAACAGTCATCAAAAATCTCCAAACAAACAAAAGTCCAGGACCAAATGGCTTCCCAGGGGAATTCTACCAAACATTTAAAGAAGAATTAATTCCTATTCTCCTGAAACTGTTCCAAAAAATAGAAATGGAAGGAAAACTTCCAAACTCATTCTATGAGGCCAGCATCACCTTGATCCCAAAACCAGACAAGGATCCCACCAAAAAAGAGAATTACAGACCAATATCCTTGATGAACACAGATGCGAAAATTCTCACCAAAATACTGGCCAATAGGATCCAACAGTACATTAAAAGGATTATTCACCACGACCAAGTGGGATTTATTCCATGGCTGCAAGGTTGGTTCAACATCTGCAAATCCAACAATGTGATACAATACATTAATAAAAGAAAGAATAAGAACCATATGATACTCTCAATAGATGCTGAAAAAGCATTTGACAAAGTGCAGCATCCCTTCCTGATTAAAACTCTTCAAAGTGTAGGGATAGAAGGCACATACCTCAATATTATCAAAGCCATCTATGAAAAACCCACCGCAAGTATCATTCTCAATGGAGAAAAACTGAAAGCTTTTCTGCTAAGTTCAGGAACACGGCAAGGATGTCCGTTATCACCACTGCTGTTCAACATTGTACTAGAAGTCCTAGCCTCAGCAATCAGACAACAAAAAGAAATTAAAGGCATCCAAATTGGCAAAGAAGAAGTCAAACTATCATTCTTTGCAGATGATATGGTACTATATGTGGAAAACCCAAAAGGCTCCACTCCAAAACTGCTAGAACTTGTACAGGAATTCAGTAAAGTGTCAGGATATAAAGTAAATGCACAGAAATCAGTCACATTTCTTTACACAAACAAAAAGACAGAAGAAAGAGAAATTGAGGAGTCAGTCCCAATTACAATCGCACCCAAAACCATAAGATACCTAGGAATAAATCTAACCAAAGAGGCAAAGAATCTATACTCAGAAAACTATAAAGTACTCATGAAAGAAATTGAAGACACAAAGAAATGGAAAAATATTCCATGCTCATGGATTGGAAGGACAAATATTGTGAAAATGTCTATTCTACCTAAAGCAATCTACGCATTTAATGCAATCCCTATCAAAATCCCATCCATTTTTTTAAAGAAATAGAACAAATAATCCTAAAATTTATATGGAACCAGAAAAGACCTCAAATAGCCAAAGGAATATTGAAAAAGAAAGCCAAAGTAGGTGGCATCACAATTCCAGACTTCAAACTCTATTACAAAGCTGTCATCAAGACAGTATGGTACTGGCACAAAAACAGACATATAGATCAATGGAACAGAATAGAGAGCCCAGAAATAGACCCTCAACTCTATGGTCAACTAATCTTCGACAAAGCAGGAAAGAATATCCAGTGGAAAAAAGACAGCCTCTTCAACAAATGGTGCTGGGAAAATTGGACAGCCACATGCAGAAAAATGAAATTGGACTATTTCCTTACACCACACATGAAAATAGACTCAAAATGGATGAAGGACCTCAATGTGAGACAGGAATCCATCAAAATCCTTGAGGAGAACGCAGGCAGCAACCTCTTTGACCTCAACCACAGCAACTTCTTCCTAGGAACATTGCCAAAGGCAACAGAAGCAAGGGCAAAAATGAACTATTGGGATTTCATCAAGATCAAAAGCTTTTGAACAGCAAAGTAAACACTCAACAAAACCAAAAGACAACTGACAGAATGGGAGAAGATATTTGCAAACGACATATCAGATAAAGGGCTAGTATCCAAAATCTATAAAGAGCTTAGCAAACTCAACACCCAAAGAACAAATAATCCAGTCAAGAAATGGGCAGAGGACATGAACAGACATTTCTGCAAAGAAGACATCCAGATAGCCAACAGACACATGAAAAAGTGCTCCGCATCACTCGGCATCAGGGAAATACAAATCAAAACCACAATGAGATACCACCTCACACCAGTCAGAATGGCTAAAATTAACAAGTCAAGAAATGACAGATGCTGGTGAGGATGCGGAGAGAGGGGAACCCTCCTACACTGCTGGTGGGAATGCAAGCTGGTGCAACCACTCTGGAAAACAGTGTGGAGGTTCCTCAAAAAACTGAAAATAGAGCTACCCTATGACCCAGCAATTGCACTACTGGGTATATATCCTAAAGATACAAAAGTGGTGCTCCGAAGGGGCACGTGCACCCAAATGTTTATAGCAGCAATGTCCACAATAGCCAAACTGTGGAAAGAACCTAGATGTCCTTCAACAGATGAATGGATAAAGAAGATTTGGTGTATATATATACAATGGAATACTATGCAACCATCAAAAGAAATGAAATCTTGCCATTTGCGACGACGTGGATGGAACTAGAGGGTATTATGCTTAGCGAAATAAGTCAATCAGAGAAATACAACTATCATATGATCTCTTTGATATGAGGAAGTGGAGTTGCAATGTGGGGGGGTTGGGGGGAGGTAGAAAAAAAAATGAAAAGATGGGATTGGGAGGGAGACAAACCATAAAAGACTCAATCTCAAAAACAGACTGAATGTCGCTGGGGGGAGGGGGGACGGGAGAGGGTGGTGGGGATATGGACATAGGGGAGGGTATGTGCTATGATGAGTGCTGTGAAATGTGTAAACCTGGCGATTCACAGACCTGTACCCCTGGGGATAAAAATACATTATATGTTTATTAAAATAAATTAAATAATAATAATAATAATTTTATATTTCTTGGTAATTTTATGATTATTTTATTACAGTGAATGTCGTCTTTTTTTTTTTTAGATTTATTTATTTACTTGAGAGAGAGATCAAGGAAGAGAGAGCATGAGTGGGGGGGTAGTGGCAGAGGGACAGGGAAAGGCAGTGCTCCTTGCTGAACAGTGAGCCCAACATGGAGCTTGAACCCAAGACCCTGGGATCATGACTGGAGCCAGAGGCAGTTGCTCAACCATCTGAGCCACCCAGGCACCCCTGTTTCTTAAATTCTACTTGGTTGACATTAATATAGTTACTCTAGCTCTCTTATGTTAGTTATTTATACTTGGTACATTTTTTTTTCTTATCTTTTGCTTATATATTTTCTGTAAATTTATATGTTAGATGTGTCTCATGTAAGTAGTACATATTGGGGATTTTAACAATAGGGTCTGACAAAGTTTGTCTTCTAAGTCTCCTTTAACCAATTTCTATGCATTATGGTCACAGATATATTTGGGTTTAAATATAATGTTTTTGTGTGTGCTTTCTTTTCATCCCTCCTCTCTTAAGTTTCTCTTTTTTCTTGCCATCTTCTGTAGTATTTTTTTCTTATTCCATTTTTTCCAGTTAGCTTGGTGTACTCTTTTTTTTAATTTCTATAATTATTACCTTTGCAATTATAACCTACATTCCTGATTTATTAAAATCTAGTATTAATTAGTAATTTGCTCTCTCTCCAGATGATGCAAGGAACATTAAAAGAGTGTAACTTGATTTATCTCCATTTGAATTATTTGATATTATTTCCATGTATTTCAATTCTGTGAATGTTTAATTTTTTTTAAAGATTTTATTTATTTATTTGATGGTGAGAGAGAGCACAAGTAGGCAGAGAGGCAGGCAGAGAGAGAGGGGGAAGCAGACTCCCTGCTGAGCGGAGAGTCCAATGTGGGCCACAATCCCAGGACCCTGAGATCATGACCTGAGCCGAAGGCAGAGGCTTAATCCACTGAGCCACACAGGAGCCCCGTTCTGTGAATGTTTAAAATGAATGATTAAAACTCAAGATATTTTGTTATTACTCATTCAGTATTTATTCATATTTACTTGTTTTATTTCACTCCTTTTTGAATTTCTGAACTTCCATCTTTACCTGAAGAACACCGTTATTTTTGGTAATAATATCTAATGGTAATACTTTTCTCAGTTTTTACTTGTCTGAAATTATCTTTCTTTCAATGAATTCCCAAAGGATATTTTCACATAGCATAGAACTCTAGGTTGAGCTCCTCTTTGAACATAATTTTTCCCCCTCTTTAACTCCTTTTAATAGTTTCACTTTTCCTTTTGCCTTGTCCTCTCAATTACCCCTTCCAGCAACATCAAATAATCCCAAATCTGGGTTAAACCTTCTGTTCCTCCTCCTTTTACCCAATTCTGATCTAGTAATTCCTCACAACTTATTAGTTCTCCAATAGTATGAAAGAGATAACTTTAATAACTGTATTAATCAGGATTGCCCAGAAAAACAAACCAAAGAGAGAAAGAGAGAGAAAGGAATTGGCTTATGTAATTATGGAGGCTGACAAGTTAAGTCTCATGATCCTCAGAGTGAATTAGCAAATTGGAGATCCAGAGAGGTGGATGATACTGTTCCAGTCTAAAGGATGACAGACTTGAAGCACAAGACAATCCATTGTACCAGTTCACATCTGAAGGCAGGAAAAACCAATGTCTTACTTTGAAGGTAGTCAGACAGGAAACATTCTTTAACTTCTTGTCAATGAAGATTTTACTCACAAACTTTGATTTTTAGTATTATAAACATGGTAATTCTTATGCATGCCTCTTGGTACAGGATATTCTGTATGCAGAATATTCTCATTTGCAGAATTTTCTCTAGTTTATGGCAAGAAGTAAATTTTTTGAGTCTTAGTGTAAGTCCATGTTTAGGTAATGAGTAATTGTTTCAAAATGTTATTGACCTAATTCAATTCATACATACACCAAACAAGTTCTTATTATTTTACACCATTATCAACACTTGATATTTTCAGACTTAAAAATTTTTGTCAAGCTGGGCCATGAGAATAGGAATCTGTTATATTAATTTACATTGATATACTAATACAATTAAAAATATTTAAGGGACACCTGGGTGGCTCAGTTGGCTAAGTATCTGACTCTTGATTTCAGTCCAGATCATGAACCCAGGGTCATGAGATGGAGCCCCACATTGGGCTCCGCACTAGCATGGAGCCTGCTTAAGATTGTCTCTCTTTCTCTTTGCCCTTCCCCGCTCTTATGCTTTCCTTCTATCTAAAAAACATATGTATTTTTTCACATGCTCACTAAGAAGTTATTTCCTCTTCTGTAAAATGCCTCTTCACATGTTTTGCAGATTTTTCTAAAGGTTTGTTTAAATTTGTTTCTGTTGGTTTATGAGTTATTTATATATGCTGATACCAAACATTTATCAATTTTATGCATTGCACATATTTTCTCCTGCTTTGTGGCTTAGGTTTTCAGTGTCTTTGTGGTGCCCTGTGGAGAAGAGCATTTTTAATTTTTAATGTGTTCTAATTTAGCCATCTTTTCTTCTATAGTTAGCACCTTTTGGAATTAATAAATTCCTACCCACCATGAGGTCATGAAATTATTCTTCATTTTTTTCTTCTGTTTCAATTTCCCTTTATATTTAAGAACATAATAAATCTAAAAAAAGTTTTTAAAAGAGTATGTTTTTTTCATTTTTAATTAAGAAACAAACTTAATTTTTTCCATAGAGCTTATTTATAGTATCACCACCATTTGATGAACAGACTTTCTTTTCTCACAGTCATCTGTCATATATGAAGTTTCTAGCATGCTTGAGTATTTCTGGAGTCTCCATTTTGCCTTATCTGTGCTAATATTTAATGGTTGTTATTTTAGGCTTTAATAGGTACTAAAATCTGATAATACGTGATAAAATATCTCCCACCTTATTCTTCTTTGGGAGTATCTTTGATCTCATTAGGCCTTTGCTTTTCCACATTAAATTCTAAAATTAGTTAATCAACTAATTAATGGGTTGTTTAAAACTTTGTGTAATATTGACTGAAATTACAGCAGACACAGTATATTCATCAAATAGTCCATATACTTCTATTTTGGGGGGGGTTGGTGTACACAACAGGCTATGAGAGGAAGTATTGCTTATATTTCTGGGGTGAAGCATTTTTACATGGGTGTGATTTCTCCATATTCTCTCTTCCTCTGACTTGGTAATGAGGTGGTGCATGGGAAATGGAAGAGAGTCTGAATCCTTAAGAACGAGATGAGGAGAATGGTTTTACTGTGTTGGGAGACAATTATCCATTGGTTTCTCTTGTTTCTGTCCATTTTATAAAGAGAGGCACTTGCTGACTTTGGACTATCTTTTCAAAGGGGTTTAAATAGCAAACAACACTGGAGAATAGAGATAGTTTGGCTCCGTTGCACAGGCAGACATACTTACTCCCTAGTATAAAATATTTAGGTTCTTTAATCACAGGGTTCCTCTCCTGTAATGCAGTCCACTGAGTGTGAGATATAACCTGGTCCTCTAAGTTGTCCTGTGGGAACTTGGCAAAGGGAACAAAGCAAACAAGGTACAGGCTACTTGCTGCCTTGTATAATAAAGTCCATTATCTCTGATGCATATCTCTAATATATAGCTTGCAAGTAGGGTAAAATACCAGATCCTTCACAGCTCTTGACATACAGAATTCAATATTATATTGTCAAGAAGTAAACATTTTTTGGTGTTAAACCCATGGGACTCTGGTATTTTTATGTTAGGTCTGAAAGGTTAATCCAACCTGATACACACTAGCATTGGATTCTGTTTTGTTTTGCTTTTTTCTTTTTCTTATTCTTGTGGAATTTAGTTTTTTCTTATCCTCCTGTACTGCATAGGGTCTCCAGTGTCATGCTAAAAAGAAGTAAGACCAGGGGCATCTTTTTCTTTTTCCTAAACCTAAGAGAATGCTTCTAAAATTCCCCCATTAAAAATTACATATGCTGTAGGTTTTTGGTAGATGTTCTTAGTAGGTGAAAGAAATTTTCTTCTCTTCTTACCGAATAAGAGAGTTTTAATCATGAAAGAGCATTGAATTTTATTACAATCTTTTTAAAGCTCTCATTGAGACATGTTTTCTCTTTTAATACGTTACATATTTTCTAATGTTAACTGACCTTTGAATTCCTAGGACAAAACCAACTAGGTCATGATGTGCTATCATTTTTGTACATCAATGAATTTGTTTTGCTAATAATTTGTTTGGATCATCTCATAAATATTCATGAGCAGAATTTGCTTGCACATAATTGTTTATTTGTCAATCTCTTGCAGAATAATTATGGCTTCTGAAGCAAGGACCATATCTTATTCATTTTTATATCTTCAATACTTAATAAAATGCCTGGCACACATGTTATGCTAATAAGTGTTTTTGAATAAATGCACAATTGATTAATCATATTCCAAGAAAGAAATAAACTTATAGGTAAGTTCTAATTCTCAACTTAAAATGAGATAATCCATATTCATGAAATTTGCATATTGACTTTTCCTACTCTCTATTCTCTCAAGCCATAGATTTGAAAGAAAGCTTTAATGCCTTGTCATCATCAGACCCTATCAATTCTATTCCAAAACATCATTCTAATATCTGCATTTTGTCAATTTCCATTCCACTAATACAGAACTACTCACTTCCACCACCTACCTGCCTAGGCTTATAAATGTCTAATTGGCTTCTCTACTTTCAGTCTCCCCTCCCTCTATTTATCATTCGCAAGTCAAAGTGATCTTTAAAAAAATAAATAAATAAAATTGTTACCTGTCCCCATGCTTAAAACCAGCCAATTGTTTCCCACTATACTTAGGATAACAGGTTAATAAACATAATAGCTTATAAACCACATACCACATAACATCTTGCCCACCTCTTCTTTGCTTTCAGTGCCTTGTTCACTACCTTACAGCAACGGTGACCCACAGTCTGTTAAAATTCATCCCACACATTTACTGCAGCAGTTCTCTCTTGGCTCTCTTCTTGACAGACAGACAAACGCTTTAAATCTCAGTTTAGGGACTTCCTGGATTGCCAAGTCTAAATTAGCTCTCTCCCTGATTTTCTCTTTGTAACTCTAATTATTTGTATTCATATAACTATTGTTCAGTGATTTTCTGCATTTGCATACTTGACACTGTAAATGTATGGAACATGCCTAGTTTGCCTACCACTATATACCCAACTCATAATTCAATGCCTTGAATTTAGATATTACTTAATATTTTCAATGAACAAAAGAAGGAAAATATATAACAAGCTATAAAACTATTTGTAAGTCTTGTTCTAGTCTCTCCACTTTGGAAATAGTACACTATGTAGGCAAGTTAAAAAAAAAAAAAGTGTTAGCTACTTATAATGATGAGATCTGTGAATAACTCTCAAAAATTAAATAGGAATGTGTTGATCATCAATGATATCTGATATAGCCATTAAATACTGTGGTCATGTGAACCATGTCAGTAAATGCAATGTATTCCTACAACTACATAAATATAGCAGGTTTCTTTCTTACATTATAAGCTTTATTTGCAGTTTGTTCAGACATATTTGGGAATAACTGGTGCAGGCCCAAAGAAAGCCTATTTGCACAAATTACTTAAGATTCCTGAAGAAAGAACTCAGTCTGAAAAGTGGAAAAAACAACAACAAGAACACTCTAATGAACATGACCTAGTATCAAATCTTGTCTTCAGGGAGGACCAGGTGATTTTGAAGAAAACATGCTGCTTGTTATCCAGATTTGTCTCCTGGTCCCAGGTACTTAAACTGATACATCAGCCTTGCATTGCTATGTTTGAAAATTAAAGAACCTTTTTATTAGAAATCTAGTATTTCTCAGAGTTACTATATCATTACTGAAAATAGTCTGTAACCATATTTGAAATAGCCTTCAGAGAGTCCTAAACATTTTAAAGGCTGAATAAGAGAGAAAAGCAAAGTGTAAATTTTGTATAATATATATGATATATCAACCAGAGATACAAGATAGCTGAATGATATAATTAACTATTGTTTTATAATTTATCAAGTTACATATATATATTTTCAAGTTTAATCTACTTAAATGTATGTCTTAATCTTATGTGGTAAGATTCGCTGCATCATTAAAAAGAATATAAGCATGCTAGTGTATAACTATTGTAAATCTTCTGATACAGAACTTTGAATAATATTTCTCCATTTTGAGATAAAAGGAAAATCTTGTTACTACTGTTGGAAAAATGAGTTAATCAGGTAGAAAACATTTGTTAACCTTAAAAATAAAATAGCCAGTTAGTTTACCAGCACAATGAATAGCAGAGAAATTGCAATTCAGAATATGCCAACTATGGTGAATCATAGGCAAGTCTGGAGAACAAAAGAAAAGAGTATTCTTTTATAGAGAAAAGAAGGAAGTTGTAGGGACTGTTTATAATGAAAGTCCACTGGAAGAGAGTGAGAGTTCAGGGATGCGGCAGTTCTCACTGGCTGGGTTGTTGTTGGGCAAGGAAAAAATCTTCCTTCCTCCTGGTAGGGTAGGAAAGGAAGCTTTTTCCTGTTGGGAAATGCAGAGTATGCTTTCTCCTGCTAGGGTCTGCAAACTGTAGCAGATGTAATGTGTAAGAGCTCCCCGTTCAGGGTGGCTGGACTCCATTTTAAATAAGGCTTCTTTTATTCATTTTCACACACCCAAGCACCCGAGGCCATGAAAGGTGCTTTTCTAAGATGAAAGCAGTGTAATCAAGAATGAGTAACACTCTGGTAACAGTCAATCCAAAGGAATATCAAGAGACTGACAGGTGGTACTAGAGATGAAATATCTATAAGACGGCTTGGCTAGATTCAATCAGAGAACATGTATCTCTAAACTGGTTATTTTAAATTAAGATTTTATTTAAAGTAAGGATTTTGAAGGTTTTAGGGGAGAAGGAACAACAATTGAACCTGCGCTGTGGACAGAGTGAACAAAGAGAGTTCTATAAAAACATTATGATACACTGCCAATACCCTTATCAAATAGATCAGATTTTTGTGGACAAATATCTAATAGAGATTACTTGCTAACATTTAGTAATGTTCTTCCTATAAGCATACAAAATAAGTAATAGTTTAAGATTATTATTAAAAATGAGTGAACTATGATTCTATCTCCTCATATTATTATGCATAATCACTTAACTGGATGACTTAATTCATCTGACTTATACTCTTTCCTAATCAATATCATGTTAGTGAGCTATTGAAAAATAGCCTCAGAAATGTTGAAGACACTCATAAGTGTTCGGGACCATATAACCAATTCCCAAGAGATTTTTGTTACAGAATTAATGTGTCTTAATGGTGTTCCATTAGTAATTAAGAGAACTGAGCATTTAACTCAGAGTTTTGCTCTATAAATTAATAGTGGATAATAAAAAGACAAGTTATGGTATCTCCCTTTTACCTTTTCCTTATAAGTAAAACTATGTGCATATCTTGTCAAGACTGTCTTTTCTCAAAGCATAAATAGAGGTGTGTTCAATTGTTCCATTTTTGAGAGAAGCAACATGCTTCTTTAAGATTTACGGTAATAAAATGGTGAGCTGAAGCAGAAGATAGAGATCAGATAAAGAATGAAGTTTTGATGAGACTATAAAGAATTTTCAGATAGAAATAGAATATAGGTCTAAAATGTAAGGCAGAATACGTTTCAACACCAGATGTGTGAAACACATGAAAGAGTATTATGTATCCTCAGCTAAAATTTAGGAATCCCAAACCAAATCCTAGTTAATTAAAAAATAAGCAGATCTCTATATTTTAACAAAACTCAGGCAAAAACAAGGATCCAAGGTTGCAATGCATATGTTAGGAGGCTTCTCATTTGTGCACACCAGGAGTAATGATATTCCCTAAAGATAACAAGACAGCTTCTTCCCAGATGCTAAAGCAGTGTTCCTTATTCTACAGGAGTGAGATTCCTCAAAGTTCATTCCAAAAAGATCCCAAATGAGAGAGGTGTCACTGGAACACTCATCTTATGCCTGATTAAGGTACAGGCTCCATCCATCCCAAAAACCTAAACTAGATTTAGATTTATTTATCAGGCTATCACTTAAATCCAAATCACTCCTAGAATGTTTCAAAGCCTGTTTTTTGAACAAACAGATGGGTGGATTCAACAAAGAAATTGTAACAGCAGGAACATTTCAGTAACTCTAAGGAATCCACCTAAAAAACTGTTCTGAAAAATAAGAATACTTTGAGCACAACTTGCTAAATTTTCTCCCATAATTTAAAAATAATTTGTCTGAAAAATGTCCAGATACTATCCACTGAATTCATTTCAAGGATGAAATTTTGTGTCTTCGTTTGTTGTTTTTTTTTAAATGCCAGCCACTTTGTAAGATAGCTTTGGTAAGAAGACAGAATAGCCACATTGAAAAGGGTAAGCACAAGATAAGCAAATTTATAATTACCTGACATGATAGTAAGCGCTCCATGTTCATGATATCAATTTGGTTTTCTCAAAAACACCTCTGTCCTTCCAATTTCTCAGGTATAAATTCCTCCTATCAAGCTGTGCTGATCCAATGGATGTTTTTTCTCACTGTGTGTGTCCTTCATACAGACAAGGAACCCATAAAGTAACAATAATAAGAATTCTAAATTTTAAGAATAAAATAGTTATATTAGAGTTTCATCAGTCAAGATTTAAATAAGAAGGCCCACTTGCAAATAATTATTTCAAGGATCATAAACAAAGTTCAAACAGAAAAATACTTAAAAGACAGATCAAGGAGACTGCAAATGAACAAAAATTCTATCAGGTCGAAAGTGCAAATGCTTCAGGAATCAGGCAGATAATACACAACTGAAGCAAAAAAGGTGGAGATGACAAAAAGCAGGGTGTGTGGGAGGAGCTGGCTCTGGTGAATGAGAGAGTTTGTACCTTATCCAAAGGCGGAAAGTTGGCTCCAGTGTATTTCAGCCAGGCAGAAATGAGAACTCAATGTTATAATACTTCTCATTTTTAATTTTTCAATAGAATCTAGTAATATGGATTATTATATAAAATGTTCATATTTTACATATTGGCTTTAAAAAAAAAAGTGAGTACTCTGTATGCCAAACCAAACATCATTCTGGGCCAGATTCTGTCCTTGGGCCACAAGTCTGTTACCTCTCAATGAAAATGGGAGACAAGCAAAAATATTTAGAGATAGAATTGTAATGAGAAGATGGGTAAAACACTATAAGACCAATCAAACAGAAATAGTGAATGTACATAATCAAGAATCTTCTGGGGGGCTGGGTGGTTCAGTTGGTTAAGCATCTGCCTTCACCTCAGGTCATGATCTCTGCGTCCTGGGACAGAGCCCTGCTTCCTGCTTCCTGCTCAGCAGGGAGTCTGCTTCTCTCTCACACCCTCTGCCCCTCCCCACAGCTCATTTTCTCTCTCTCTGTCTCTCTCAAACAAGTAAACAAAATCTTAAAAAAATAAGAATCTGCAATTACCTTGGAATTAAATAACATAAAATATAAACTATAACTATCAGCAGTGAATACGCTTAGTATTCTCATTCTTCCAGTTCTATGTAGTATAAATGTTTCTTTGATATTAACAATAAGTTTCGTACATGTGTAAACATTTTATTTACTATCAGCAAGTTATAAGCCTAGATCATAGAATCTCCTTATCCCTTCTAAAACTTAATAGTCAGGGACAACTATACTCTCTTCTCTCAAGAGTCTGAGTATCTTATTTGAAGAGAAGATTTAAAGTTGTCTTTCTCCCATGACATATACATGTTTAAAATGTGATTTTAATAATTACTATTAATATCTCCTAAAATGGAATATATGGCAACTTTTCCCTTAACCACCAAAAACACCACTTAAATCACAACTATTAGAGATCTTTATAATATTAATGATTTAGTTGTAACTATGGTAATTTTTCATGGAAATTTTAAATTTCTTTTACACATATTATTTTATTTATCCTCCTAACAATGAAGTTTTATGATAGAATTATAAGTAAACTAAGTTATATATGAATGAGTTATCCAGAGTCACAAGCTGGGACTTGAATTAAAGTCTCTGACTAGCAGTCTCTTTGTCATTGTATTATACCACAATTCCATAGAGCTCACTTGGAAGACTCTGAAGTTACAAATAAGATTATGGTGTAATGTAAGATGAAAAGAATAAGTGTTCATAAGCCATTTAGAATTTATCATCTAGCATAAAATATAAACAATAACGCAATCCTTTTTAGACATAGGTAAAGTATAAATAATAAATAAATACATTAATAAATAATGTTCTATAACAGAAAATGAAAGGCAAGTTGCATGTGAAAGGATTTTATGAGGCCAAAGGAACACCTGGTATGTATCACAGATAAAGGCATTTTGATGAGAAAAACTGCTGTTGGAATGCAATTGCTGTCTTAGCATTGTAATCCCCTTGCTTTCTAGCTCCTCAATATGAGAGAGAAAATTACCAAAGAAATAACAAGGAATAGAACACTTTAGGGAATTTTACTTAGCAAGCTGATAATTAATACCTGTCTGATAATTAATACAATCCTGAAATAAGACAAGAAGTAAGGCAGAAAGGGACCTAGTATCATCTTTATTACTGATTCAGACTGTGGCTTTTATTTGAAGGTAATTGAGTTTCCAAATTATAAAAAAACAAATAGTATTAGGTTAATTTATGCCCCAAAGCCTGCAGTACCAGCCTAGTCTACAGCCAGTTTTCTCTTGTGGGGTAGAGCCTCCAAACATGGAGGAAAAGAGGAAAACACTCACCACAGGCAGCACACTCCAGGAGAAAGGGAAGAGATTAAGTCATTCTTCCTTCCCTAAGGAGGAAAGAGTAAGAGGGTGAGAGAGACTAAATGGATAGACTATCAATAGTTTCCCATCAAGGGAAGTGAAAGCTAGATCTGGGAAGAAGACTTTTCTCAAAGACCCACAGGAGCCATGAGGTACAAATTCTGTGAAGCCAAGAAAAATGGGAAAGAATGGAATAGATCATGGAGTGTATACACAGCACATGGAGGAAACACTGAGATGTTTCCAGTCATTTTTGGTGGGATTGGCCTCTGAGCATTAAACTATAAGATCATTAGGCAATTGGTCTAATAAAGGTATGCAATTGGCCTAAAAGGATAGAATATCTCCTCAAAAATGTTTGAATGAAGAGAAGTGCCATTTACATAGGGTTAGTCATTCTTGCAAAGAGATTTTTGAGGAGTAACAGAAGCAAATACTGACAAATCCCATTCAGGAGCAGACTGAGAGTACCTGGCAGTGTTTTGACTCACAGACTTAATTCTGGGACAGTTATAACCCCAATTGCAACACTGAATGTATCAGGTGATTATAGTCTGGTGCAACTAAATATTCTAATCTTCCATCTAATTTTCCTTATTCTAAATGCATAATCAGTAAGCTGCATGTTGATTATTATTAGAGTTCACCTTTAGAGATGCTCTGAAAAAGAAAATGCCGTGATCACACTAATATGAGCATACTAGTTCTTTTCCAAATGCAGTTTTATTACACATTGCAAATTAATCTATTTTCTTTTCCATCTAATGCCTCACCCCCTTGTGAAGTTAGTTAAGGTGTTAGCCCCCAAAACGCCCCTGGTGACCTGACCTTGTGGTATTACTGCTCTTGCACAGATCTCTCACCTTTACATAGAACTTTACATACAGTTCACATGACAGCATATGGCTTCTAATACTCTATCATAAGAGACATTGCAGCTTCCACCTTGTTCTTTTAAACCCCTCCCTCTGGGGAAAGTCAGCCGTGATGCTGTGAGGATACTGAAGAGAAACTGAGGCTCCTAGCCTTATGTATAGTCAGCATTAGAAGTGGATCCTCCAGCTCCATTCCAGCCTTGAGATGACCACAGCATCAGTTGACATTGGACTGCATTCAACTCACAAGAGATTCCAAGCCAGAATCTCTCTGCCAAGCCATTCTTAAGTTCCACATGAACCATGAGAAATAATAAATGATTATTCTATTATCACTAAATTATAGAATGACTTTAAATGCAGCATTAGGTAACTAACATGGTTAGTATACTGTCTTCTAATACAAATCTCTTCCAGGTATATCTATTATAGCTATTATTTAAATACTATTAACTCTGTATAGAAAACATTCTAAACTATTACAGATAGATATATAAATTCATTTAAGCCTCAAGTCAATCCTATTATCCCTGTTTTATAAATATAGAATCTGGGATGCAAAGAGTAGTTTGGACAATGACACACAGCCAGAAAATCTCATAACTGGAATTCAAAAACAGAGAAGTCTGGATTGAGAGGACATGCTCTTAACCAGCAACCCATAGTACCTCTCTGTCCACAAAAAGGAAGAGATAAATCAAGGTTTCTGAGCTGCCCACTTAATAGAGAATTCACTAAGCTGAATGCTATCTTTCTCCTATCTTTGCATCTAGCTAACTGATCTTGCTTAGCAACATCCAGATATCTTCAAAATGCACATAAATTGTGGTATGCCAAGACTGACAGAAGAGGTACACAATGGAGAAGAGTACTAATTAGTCCTAATTATACCAGATGGCTGCAGGGAGATACACAAGAAAAGCAGGAAATTTGGAAACAAAACTTTTCCTTCACAATGTTGTGATATGTTCTTGACACATGAAACAGGTTATTGTATTGACTTTTATTATATCCAATTTCTAACCCATGATTCATGTACACTTGGTCACTCAATGCTTCCGCAAGAGATTGGCTTTTGAAATGGATGGTTAATCCTTTCAATCTTTATGTTTTCACATCCCATATAGACCTGGCATACAGATTTTTGACAATCACAATCCAGAAAAAAAGAGATTCATGATTGAATTATTTGGTGTTGTGTTAAGGCATGGTTGGCTATTTCAACAAAAATAGAACCTTTGTTACATAGCAAACTGTGAAAAGAACTGTCATATTAACCACTTACTGTTTTCTTTTCATTTTCATTTATGTCACACGAAATATGCAAATATAATTTCTGCCAAAACAGAAAAAGGAAATGATTCATTAAAGAAAACTAATAGTGGAATTTATAATTAAATATAGGCATGATCCTTGTGATAACTGAAATTCCAGCTCTGTCCATTTTATTGTAAAAAGTATGAGTCAAGAACAACTAACACATATTTTATAATCTTATTTTGTTCTATAAAATAAACTATCTTTGAAAGGCAATATGATTGTGAAGTTTGTAGACCTCGATCAAAAATCCACCTATCTCAGTTATTAATCTGAGTGAAACACTGTGTACAGGTATGCTCACCACTTGTTTGCCTACTATAAGAGGATTGCATCTGGAGAACTTGCAGAGGCAGCTCTGAGAGTAGAAGCCTCACCCATTTGAAGCTGGGCTTGACCATGTGACTTTCTTTGGCCAATGGAATATGAGCAGTTATTACATGGGTCGATTCTGAGCAGAAGCTTTAAAAGTCATTATGTTGCATCATCTGGGTGATTTGGTGGGTCAAGTCTGACTCTTGGTTTCAGCTCAGGTCATGATCTCAGGGTCCTGAGATGGAGCCCTACATCAGGCTCTGTGCTCAGCAAGGATTCTGCTTGAGATTCCCCCTTTCTTCCTCTCCCTCTGCCCCTTTTCCACTCATAATCTCCATCTCTTTAAAATAAATAAGTAAATCTTTTAAAGTCATTATGTTTCACAAACTAACTTGTGCTTTCTCCTCATGAGAATTGCATGTTTCAATTAGGGGACGCTGCTTCACACTGAATAAGTGGCTAACACTTAAAAGTATATAATGTGAATAAGATACCTCTTACTGTAAATCACTGAAATGTGGCATTAAAAACGTAAAAGCACAGCCAAACTAAGTATTGTCTTAGTTTTTTTATCTATCAAACATGAAGAATGATTTAGCCTTATAGCATCACTCTGAGCAATAAATACATGTTCAGGGAATGGTGGATTATCTACTAAAAATTTGTGTATAGCTTATGAAAAAATACAATAACACAAGTGAAGAGTCTTTTTTTTATTTAACATGAGATTGTTGTGCTCTTAAAAGATATTGTTATGATAGATATTTGAAAGCTATTGTTTGAAAGATATTGTTATACCTTTGAATCAGAAAAGTAAATTTCAAATTCTGGCCCTGTTACTGACCTTCTCAGTGCCTCTGTTGTCACATCTATGAGAGGGAGTCAATAATACCAATTCTAGCTTCCTGTCGATGTTTGCAAAAGACTTCGGTGAAAGTCCAGAAAATTATATAACAGGAATCTAGGTTGTCAATAATAGCAACTGAAAATTGGTAACATTTTGTCAGATGTGCCTCTTTTTTAAAAAAAGAATTAATGAAACAGCAATTACAGATACAGTTGAAGTATCCATTTCACTGATGCCCAAGAATTTTCAAACATAAGAAAATAATAATTTGAAGAATTAGAGATGGTGCATATACTCTTTCAGGCAACCTAATTGATTTGGAATTAATATTACTAACATCCTAATACAATCTTGAAGATGCTTTATATTTCAATTTTTACATTCATGAAACTTGTGCCTGTTAAGTATGAAAAGTGAACTGAGATATGCACACCTGCTCAATATTTTCAGCCATTTATTGTCTTTACCCATCATGTACCAACTACCCTCCTCAAACCTGGAAATCAAACTAGATCTGGATCCAGGTGCTTTGTATTATGGATTTTTTTCCCCCATTACAAAGCTCTAATTCTCTAGTAGATTTCAGTGAGAGATTTCTTTGCACAGAAAGGAAGCACCTGCTAATTTGAGCAATTTCATTAGCACTCAGGCAAGCAAAAATATTCTGTAGGTGATTGTAGTCCTAGTATCAGACCACAATCAATAATTTGTTATCATCTTATTCCTAATTTGTGATTGACAACTTTTTCTGTTGTTTAGCTGCAGGGAAAGATCAGTATCCATAATAATCTCTAAATGCTATTTGAAATATTATGGAATCTTGAGTATAATTTCTATTTATGATTATTTGGGTTAATGTAAAGATGCAGTAAAATCAATTGATTACTTTGTACATAGTGCACATTGTCAATACAACTGATTAAGAAGTAGAAATCCAGATAATCAAAAGCTGTGTTTATCAACAGCAATCATTAAGAAAAAAAATAATTTAATGACTGATCTTTCCTTAAATTGACCTAAGTGACCACTTTTTGTGGCCATGTTATCGTGAATTTCAGTCATAAGGACTACATGTATGTACTTGGTATAAGTTTAAAGCTACAGTATTCCCCACTGCCCCACCCTCACCATGGGCACACGTATGCATTATGCACTCTTGGGAAATCTGTGGACATCTAAAAATTAAGGGATAGTCATTCCTATTTTTCAAGAAATATACTTTTATTTGACCAAAGATTGTGTGTTACTCCTCTATCTTACTGTTCTATCAAGAGCGAATAGAGATAAGCTGCACTATATTATATGATAACCAATGCACCCTTGGTAGCCAATTAGGAATTCCTTTTTATCTGAAAGGAGAAAAAGTGCTGGATACTGAGGTGGGTAATGAAACATACATGCCACTCACAAACTTCAGCAAATCCAGTGAATATTACAAGGATTTTTTATTTTAACTTGGGAGGGATAGGAACATCAAGTTGAACAACATATAGTGCTTTGTGTTACATAATTTATAATCTAGTGTAAATGTAGTTGTGTGGAAACAAAAGCCTGGACAAAGAGTGAGACTGGTTGATAATAACTCTATAAAAGGAGAAATGTGATGTAATACTAGAGAAAAAAGTTTAAAAATAACTATAAGAGCACTGAAAGGAACGAGAGTATCTTTTTTCTTTTTTTTAAATTTAAGATCACTGTCACTTTAAAAAGATCATAGAGGAGGAGGAGTCAAGATGGCGGAGAAGTAGCAGGCTGAGACGACATCGGGTAGCAGGAGATCAGCTAGATAGCTTATCTAACCATTGTGAACACCTACAAATCCAATGGGAAATCGAAGAGAAGAAGAGCAACAGTTCCAGAAACAGAAAATCCATCACTTTCTGAAAGGTAGGACCTGTGGAGAAGTGAATCCAAAGCGACGGGAAGATAGACCCCGGGGGGAGGGGCCGGCACCCGGAGCGATGGAGCACAAAATCGGGACTTTTAAAAGTCGGCTCCACTGGGAGACATCGCTCCAGAGGCTAAACTGGGGGGAAACCCAGGCGGGGTCAGCATAACCCCAGGTCCCGCGGGGTCACAGAAGGACTGGGGGTGTCTGAGTGCCGCAGAGCTCACAGGTATTAGAGCGGGGAAGCCGGCTATAGCGACAAAGCCGAGGAGTGAGCTCTAAGCCCAGGGTTACCTTGTGCCGGTCGCAGGCTGGGTGGGCTCGGAGCGCGGCCGGAGGCCACGGAGACGAAAGCGACCCAGCGCTTTTCTCCAGCTCCAGCAATTGACTGCTTTCCTCAAGGCGCGACCGCAGGCCAGGGAGGCGGGGCGGTAGGCGCTTTGCTCTGAGAGCGCACTGAGGAGCGGAACCCCAAGCTCTCGGCTCCTCTGGGCAGAGAGATTGGGAGGCCGCCATCTTCATTCCCGTACTCCGGAACTCTACAGAAAGCGCTCAGGGAACAAAAGCTCCCGAAAGCAAACCAGAGCGGATTACTTAGCCCGGCCCCTGGCAAGGGGGGTGCAATTCCGCCTGCGGCAAAGACACTTGAGAATCACTGCAACAGGCCCCTCCCCCAGAAGATCAACAAGAAACCCATCCAAAACCAACTTCGCTCACCAAGAACAGCGGAATTCCACAGCAGGAGAAAGAAAATCTTATCTGGACAAAATTACAAGGCGGAAAAACTCACCTCAAAAAAAAAGAAGAGGCCGTACCAAAGGCTGGAGACCTAATCAATACGGACATAGGTAACATGACAGATCTAGAGTTCAGAATGACAATTCTCAAGGTTCTAGCCAGGCTCGAAAAAGGCATAGAAGATATTAGAGAAACCCTCTCCGGAGAGATAAAAGCCTTTTCTGGAGAAATAAAAGAACTAAAATCTAACCAAGTTGAAATCAAAAAAGCTATTCATGAGGTGCAATCAAAAATGGAAGCTCTCACTGCCAGGATAAATGAGGCAGAAGAAAGAATTAGTGACATAGAAGACCAAATGATAGAGAATAAAGAAGCTGAGCAAAAGAGAGACAAACAAATACTGGACCATGAGGAGAGAATTCGAGAGATAAGTGACACCATAAGACGACACAACATTAGAATAATTGGGATTCCAGAAGAAGAAGAAAGAGAAAGGGGAGCAGAAGGTATATTGGAGACAATTATTGGAGAGAATTTCCCTAATATGGCAAAGGGAACAAACATCAAAATCCAGGAAATGCTAAGAATGCCCCTCAAAATCAATAAAAATAGGTCCACACCTCGTCACCTGATAGTAAAATTTACAAGTTTTAGCGACAAAGAGAAAATCCTGAAAGCAGCCCGGGGAAAGAAGTCTCTAACATACAAGGGTAAAAACATTAGATTGGCAGCGGACCTATCCACAGAGACCTGGCAGGCCAGAAAGAACTGGCATGATATATTCAGAGCACTAAACGAGAAAAACATGCAGCCAAGAATACTATATCCCGCTAGGCTATCATTGAAAATAGAAGGAGAGATAAAGAGCTTCCAGGACAAACAAAAGCTGAAAGAATTTGCAAACACCAAACCAGCTCTACAGGAAATATTGAAAGGGGTCCTCTAAGCAAAGAGAGACCCTAAAAGGAGTAGATCAGAAAGAAACAGAGACAATATACAGTAACAGTCACCTTACAGGCAATACAATGGCACTAAATTCATATCTCTCAATAGTTACCCTGAATGTTAATGGGCTAAATGCCCCAATCAAAAGACACAGGGTATCAGAATGGATAAAAAAAGAAAACCCATCAATATGCTGCCTACAAGAAACTCATTTTAGACCCGAAGACACCTCCAGATTTAAAGTGAGGGGGTGGAAAACAATGCACCATGCTAATGGACATCAGAAGAAAGCTGGGGTGGCAATCCTTATATCAGATCAATTAGATTTTAAGCCAAAGACTATAATAAGAGATGAGGAAGGACACTATATCATACTCAAAGGGTCTGTCCAACAAGAAGATCTAACAATCTTAAACATCTATACCCCTAACATGGGAGCAGCCAAATATATAAACCAATTAATAACAAAATCAAAGAAGTACATCGACAGTAATGCAATAATAGCAGGGGACTTTAACACTCCCCTCACTGAAATGGACAGATCATCTAAGCAAAAGATCAACAAGGAAATAAAGGCCTTAAATGACACACTGGACCAGATGGACATCACAGACATATTCAGAACATTCCATCCCAAAGCAACAGAATATACATTCTTCTCTAGTGCACATGGAACATTCTCCAGAATAGACCACATCCTGGGTCATAAATCAGGTCTCAATCGGTACCAAAAGATCGAGATCATTCCCTGCATATTTTCAGACCACAATGCTCTGAAGCTCGAACTCAATCACAAGAGGAAATTTGGAAAGAACGCAAATACATGGAGACTAAACAGCATCCTTCTAAAGAATGAATGGGTCAACCAGGAAATTGAAGAATTGAAAAAAATCATGGAAACAAATGATAATGAAAACACAACAGTTCAAAATCTGTGGGACACAACAAAGGCAATCCTGAGAGGAAAATATATAGCGGTGCAAGCCTTTCTCAAGAAACGAGAAAGGTCTCAAATACACAACCTAACCCTACACCTAAAGGAGCTGGAGAGAGAACAACAAAGAAAGCCTAAACCCAGCAGGAGAAGAGAAATCATAAAGATCAGAGCAGAAATCAATGAAATGGAAACTAAAAAAACAATAGAACAAATCAACAAAACTAGGAGCTGGTTCTTTGAAAGAATTAATAAGATTGATAAGCCCCTGGCCAGACTTATCAAAAAGAAAAGAGAAAGGACGCAAATAAATAAAATCATGAATGAAAGAGGAGAGATCACAACCAACACCAAAGAAATACAAACAATTATAAGAACACACTACGAACAACTCTATGGCAACAAATTTGACAATCTGGAAGAAATGGATACATTTCTAGAGATGTGTAAACTACCACAACTGAACCAGGAAGAAAGAGATAACCTGAACAGACCCATAACCAGTAAGGAGATTGAAACAGTCATCAAAAATCTCCAAACAAACAAAAGTCCAGGACCTGATGGCTTCCCAGGGGAATTCTACCAAACATTTAAAGAAGAATTAATTCCTATTCTCCTGAAACTGTTCCAAAAAATAGAAATGGAAGGAAAACTTCCAAACTCATTCTATGAGGCCAGCATCACCTTGATCCCAAAACCAGACAAGGATCCCACCAAAAAAGAGAATTACAGACCAATATCTTTGATGAACACAGATGCGAAAATTCTCACCAAAATACTGGCCAATAGGATCCAACAGTACATTAAAAGGATTATTCACCACGACCAAGTGGGATTTATTCCAGGGCTGCAAGGTTGGTTCAAAATCCGCAAATCCATCAATGTGATACAATACATTAATAAAAGAAACAGTAAGAACCATATGATCCTCTCAATAGATGCTGAAAAAGCATTTGACAAAGTGCAGCATCCCTTCCTGATTAAAACTCTTCAAAGTGTAGGGATAGAAGGCACATACCTCAATATTATTAAAGCCATCTATGAAAAACCCACCGCAAATATCATTCTCAATGGAGAAAAACTGAAAGCTTTTCCGCTAAGGTCAGGAACACGGCAGGGATGTCCGTTATCACCACTGCTGTTCAATATAATACTGGAAGTCCTAGCCTCAGCAATCAGACAACAAAAAGAAATTAAAGGCATCCAAATCGGCAAAGAAGAAGTCAAACTATCACTCTTTGCAGATGATATGATACTTACTATATGTGGAAAACCCAAAAGGCTCCACTCCAAAACTGCTAGAACTTATACAGGAATTCAGTAAAGTGTCAGGATATAAAGTCAATGCACAGAAATCAGTCGCATTTCTTTACACTAACAACAAGACAGAAGAAAGAGAAATTGAGGAGTCAGTCCCATTTACAATCGTACCCAAAACCATAAGATACCTAGGAATAAATCTAACCAAAGAGGCAAAGAATCTATACTCAGAAAACTATAAAGTACTTATGAAAGAAATTGAGGAAGACACAAAGAAATGGAAAAATATTCCATGCTCATGTATTGGAAGAACAAATATTGTGAAAATGTCTACTCTACCTAAAGCAATCTACGCATTTAATGCAATCCCTATCAAAATCCCATCCATTTTTTTTAAAGAAATAGAACAAATAATCCTAAAATTTATATGGAACCAGAAAAGACCTCGAATAGCCAGAGGAATATTGAAAAAGAAAGCCAAAGTCGGTGGCATCACAATTCCAGACTTCAAGCTCTATTACAAAGCTGTCATCATCAAGACAGTATGGTAATGGAACAAAAACAGACATACAGACCAATGGAACAGAATAGAGAGCCCAGAAATAGACCCTCAACTCTATGGTCAACTAATCTTCGACAAAGGAGGAAAGAATATCCAATGGAAAAAAGACAGCCTCTTCAACAAATGGTGCTGGGAAAATTGGACAGCCACATGCAGAAAAATGAAATTGGACTATTTCCTTACACCACACACGAAAATAGACTCAAAATGGATGAAGGACCTCAATGTGAGAAAGGAATCTATTAAAATCCTTGAGGAGAACGCAGGCAGCAACCTCTTTGACCTCAACCGCAGCAACTTCTTCCTAGGAACATCGCCAAAGGCAACAGAAGCAAGGGCAAAAATGAACTATTGGGATCTCATCAAGATCAAAAGCTTTTGCACAGCAAAGGAAACAGTTAACAAAACCAAAAGACAACTGACAGAATGGGAGAAGATATTTGCAAATGACTATCAGATAAAGGGCTAGTATCCAAAATCTATAAAGAGCTTATCAAACTCAATACCCAAAGAACCAATAATCCAGTCAAGAAATGGGCAGAGGACATGAACAGACATTTCTGCAAAGAAGACATCCAGATGGCCAACAGACACATGAAAAAGTGCTCCACATCACTCGGCATCAGGGAAATACAAATCAAAATCACAATGAGATACCACCTCACACCAGTCAGAATGGCTAAAATTAACAAGTCAAGAAATGACAGATGCTGGTGAGGATGCGGAGAGAGGGGAACCCTCCTACACTGCTGGTGGGAATGCAAGCTGGTGCAACCACTCTGGAAAACAGTGTGGAGGTTCCTCAAAAAACTGAAAATAGAGCTACCCTATGACCCAGCAATTGCACTACTGGGTATATATCCTAAAGATACAAAAGTGGTGCTCCGAAGGGGCACGTGCACCCAAATGTTTATAGCAGCAATGTCCACAATAGCCAAACTGTGGAAAGAACCTAGATGTCCTTCAACAGATGAATGGATAAAGAAGATTTGGTGTATATATATACAATGGAATACTATGCAACCATCAAAAGAAATGAAATCTTGCCATTTGCGACGACGTGGATGGAACTAGAGGGTATCATGCTTAGCGAAATAAGTCAATCGGAGAAATATAACTATCATATGATCTCTTTGATATGAGGAAGTGGAGATGCAAGGCGGGGGGTTTGGGGGGAGGTAAGAAAAGAAAATTGAAAAGATGGGATTGGGATGGAGACAAACCATAAAAGACTCAATCTCAAGAAACAGACTGAGGGTTGCTGGGGGGAGGGGGGACGGGAGAGGGTGGTGGGGAAATGGACATTGGGGAGGGTATGGGCTATGATGAGTGCTGTGAAATGTGTAAACCTGATGATTCACAGACCTGTACCCCTGGGGATAAAAATACATTATATGTTTATTAAAATAAAAAATATATATATATAAAAAATTAAAAAAAAATAAAAAATAAAAAGATCATAGAGGCTTCAGTGTAAGTTATAGAGGTGGGGAAAGAGGGATCCGTGGAATAGAAAGGTACAGCTAAGATGTAGGAAGGGTATGGATTATAGCATTGAGAGTAGGAATGGAAAAATATGCGTATATACACATGGGAGGGAGTTTTTATAGCCACAGGAGGATGCACCCTCTGCTCCTGGAGTTATGGTTTAGCAGAGCAATTACCAGGTCTAACAGACGTGAGTTTGAATCCCAGCTCCTTCACTCATTGGCTGCATGACCTTGGCAAGGGGTTTACCTCCCTTCTGGCTTTTATTCTTCTTAGACAATCTCAGATTGAGAGGAATGTTATAATAAAAATGACACAATGCACAAAGCCCTTAGGTTCAGTCTTTTTTTATTGTATGTTAATCATACAGTACATCATTACTTTTTGATGTCATGTTCCATGATTCATTGTTTGTGCATGACACCCAGTGCTCCATGCAATCCGTGCCCTCAATACCCATCACGAGGCTCATCCATCCCCCAACCTCCCTCCTTTCTAAAACCCTCAGTTTGTTTCCCAGAGTCCATAGTCTCTCATAGTTCATCTCCCACAACAATTTCTCCCTTCATTTTTCCCTTCCTTCTCCTAATGTCCTCCATGCTATTCCTAATGTTCCACAAGTAAGTGAAACCATATGATAATTGGTTCAGTTTTTCATGTATTTAAAAGTCTTTTTAAAATAATGTACACATGGGACGCCTGGGTGGCTCAGTTGGTTAAGCGGCTGCCTTCGGCTCAGGTCACGATCCTAGTGTCCTGGAATTGAGTCCCACATCGGGCTCCTTGCTCGGCGGGGAGCCTGCTTCTCCCTCTGCCTCTGCCTGCCACTCTGTCTGCCTGTGCTCGCTCGCTCTCTCTCTCTAACAAATAAATAAATTTTAAAAAAAAATTTAAAATAATGTACACAAATCAACAAAAAGAATGTAAATTTTAGAAGAATGGTTATTAATATGATTATTGTATTGTTCTGGTATTCTTGTTGTTTACTGAATAGATGAAGTCAAAAAGATGTTGAACTCTTCTCTTGTTAAAATAATAAAAATACTTACAAACTAAGGCTTTGCATGAATCTAATTAGAAATAACATCCTCTTTCTATAAAAATACCTTACTTAAAATTATTATCTACCATAAGTTTAGGTTCCCTGAGAATTATATGGGCAAGATCTCCAATGACAACATAATGACTAAAACCTCTTCTCATGGGGCGCCTGGGTGGCTAAGTGGGTTAAAGCCTCTGCCTTCAGCTCTGGTCATGATCCCAGGGTGCTGGGATCGAGCCCCACATTGGGCTCTCTGCTTAGCAGAGAGCCTGCTCCCCCCCACACACCTCTCTCTGCCTGCCTCTGTCTACTTGTGATCTCTGTCTGTCAAATAAATAAATAAAATCTTTTAAACAAATAAATAAAATCCTCTTCTCAGTCATCCTGCTTGCCATTTCTCTGCAGCATTTGGTACAATCAGGCTTTCCCTTTGGAGTTTCACTCACATTCATTTCTTAGAAGACTTCATTAGTTCATTTCGTACCTCATTAATCATTCTTTTTCTGTCTCCTTTGATAAGACATCTTCCTCCTCTCCTACCTTTAGGGAGAACTTTCTTCAGGTTGTCCTAAACTTGTGATCTCTCTCTCTCTTTCTCTCCCCCACCCGACCTCCACTCTTTTCTCCCTTTCTCCTTCCCTCTCTCTCTGTCAGTTAGAACTTGCCAAGTGGTTTGTCATCCCTCTCACTGTTATTCCTTTCATACGATCTCTAATTTGGAAGGAATTTGAAAGAGATATTAGAATATATGTATCTTAGTGAACTATATATAGATATAGATACATCATATATTTAAAATCTTAAAAAACTCATTCTCTCCCACAGATTAAATGATAATGCTTATGACAGTGACTTCCAAATCTTATCCCCAGTTCTTACTTTTTCCTGAGTACTTATACCTCATTTTTCTAAAGACCTTTCCTACTGGCATTCTAAATTTAATGTGCTTAAAATATAATGTATTGTTTTCCTCTGAAAAAAAGTTTTTCTTGAATTCTCTTTTGATTTATGGTTGTACCCTTTTTTATTCTAAAAATCCCAAATCATATTCACCACCCATTTTTAATGTTTTCAGATCACATCATGTAGGCACTCTTTGTTTGCTTTGTTACCACCATAATTCTAAAGCCTGCCATCCCAGACCTGAATATTGCCTTAACTGAATGAGTGAGTATTCCATCTCCAGCCTTTCTGTAAAATCATATTTTGTCAGGAATTTTTTTGCACATCTACATCTACTATCTACTACATGTCCATCTCTCTGATACTTTTGGTAAATATCTTGGTCATAAAATGCAGAACTGAGGACACACTAAATACAGCATTCTTCCTTTCCTTTAAAAATAAAAAAATAAAATGGCTCTCCAAGAGTAGGTCAGGCTCTGAAAAGGAGAGCAGCCTTGCTGATGGAGGGGGTTTACTTGATCTGGCGTAGAAGATAAAAATCTAATAGTTTTCGGTAAGTGATCTTAGTGAAAAGCAAATGGGAAGGGCTAAACATTTAAAAGGAAATCCTAGATATGAGAGAGGCATTGAGGGGCTTGATAATCTCTCCATACATCCCTTAGCAAATAGCAAGGCTACATGTATTCCAAGGGAACTGAAATCTTTCCATGTATGCCTGACTTACCAGGAAGCTGCATTTTGTGCAGAGGAAACAGGACAGTTTAGCAAAAAATAAAAGCCAAGGTAGACTCTAAAAATGCCCAAAATTTGAAATTTGCTTTTAACTCACACTAAGATCTATTGGTAAAGGTGAAAGCCTTCCTGGTTTGAGATGTTTGAAGACAACATATGATCATTTACAAGGTGATCACTAAGCTAAACAGAGGAAAGTGTCACCCCTATGAAGCCAAGCAAAAAAGTTGTTAAAGTGGGAGATTCTGCAAAAATACTGAGCATAAATATTAGTGACTGCACCCCATGAGAGAGACAGATTCTTCAAGCTTAGTCCAAGCAATTTAGTAAAACAGATCAATCAACCAACAAGCAAAAGGTAAATAAAAATAAAAACAAGGCAAGAACTGTATTTTAATCATTTTTCTATTCCCATTTCCAGTACTAGTGCTCAAAAACTGTTAGTTAAAGGAAATAATGAAGGAGTACCTGCCATAATTCAGTGCTACCATTGCAACTTCCATCCCTGGTCTGAAGTCACCACACTACCACCCACCGCAGGCCAGTTTAGAACTGTGCTCTTTTGTAGAACTTTTCTTTATTATGTTGATTTCATTTATTTTTATACAAATTATATATATTTAAGATATACAATATGATGATTTGATATACCTCTATGTAATGATATAACTACTAAAAACTTAATTTATGTATCATCTCCTTACATAGTCACCTTTTGTGCAGTGCTTTGGGGGAGAGAGGGAATAGGATCATCTGAAATCTAGTCTCTTAGCAAATTTCCAGTATGCAATACAGTATTATTAATTAAAGCCATCACAAATATATCAGAACAACTTTTCAAATAATCTAAACCAAGCAGAAACTGCTTTCTCAGTCTATAAGAAGGAAAGTAAGATTTAGATTTGTCTAAAACTTAAAACCCCTATTACTTCATGTACTCTGTGAATCCAGAACCAAAATTTTGGTGTTAGTTCTAGTAAAATTAGCTGATACTGACTTGGTATAATATGGTAGCATAATAGATTGGTTAGAGGGATTATCAAATACTTCCAGCATAGATAGTTGAGGATGAATCTCCTGAATTCAGATATTTATACCCAATCTATTTTTATCTCTGTCTCTCAACCAGTCCTGTTTTAGCACTTATGAGCCAGAAAACATTCCAAATTTTTCATATTCTCAATTATATTCTAATATTGAAGATGAACTCCCAATTTATCTATTGTCAAATATTTTGCCTCATAATGAATGCAGAGAACCTATTACCCAAGTTCTCAAATCCACTTTGGCCTAATGGTGCTTGTAAATAATACATTTGCATAATGAGCAATATTTATAAAAGCCAATTACCGCTAATATGGATGACCTTTTGGCATCAAGTAAGCTAATAACCTTTGAAATATGGACTAAATTACACAGTGCTAAAGCAAAACTTAGGTATAATAGAAACCAGGACCCCCTTGTAAACATAAGAATGAAGGTTATTTTCGATTTTGGCTACACTTTTAAAGACGTGTTAATTAGATATGTGATTTGAATTAAAAAATTAATTCTAACTCATTTTCAAAAAAGAATATTAAAAAAGAATCGTGTAGAAATGATTAAAACTAGATGTAAGAAGCTTCTTTTTTCAAAATAATTTCTCAGGACGCAGAGTTAACTTCAACATTAAATACTATGATTTAGACATTTTTAAGATATTAATTTGCTAAAGATCATATATAGTTTATATCTACAGCCAGATATAAGATTTTGAGGCTTTTACTGATTCACATATGCTTAATCTTAATAATAATGATTAATCAGGTTGAATTTTTACTTACTTTTTAAAATGGCCAAGTTATAAAAATAAAAATGTAAATAAAATAAAATGGCCCAAATACAGTGTCTGCTTATTAATTCACTATTTTCATAAGCTATAAAACTAACCTATTTCACCTAATGCTAGTAGAACTACAGTTCACTTTACTAAGACACTTTCATTTTTATGCATTATGTTTTAAATTGGTTATTCACAACTATGTGTGATCTACTATGGCAGCCTGGCCATGATGCAAGAGTGTGATAGAACCACAGAGCCGCTTGTGTATTATAACTGGAAAGTATTCATGAAAAATATATTGGAATCTGATTTTTGCTTCACTGCTGCACTCTACTTGAACTATTTGGAATCAAAATTCAATTATCCAGACAAAAATAACATTCAATTACATATCAAATAATTTTCAGCATCAATAATATTGCTAGGGCTTGTGTTCTTGAATCAGGTCTAAGCTGGGTAAAATTGCCAAAGTAAAATTATTTTTCAATTATCCACACACTTAGATTTTCTTCTTTATTTTCACTTCTTTGTGACTTTGTACTCGGGAACCAGAGCTTTCACAATTATTCAGTGATTACTCAGGTCCACCCTTTGTCATGATAGTACGAGCCGTTACTTCATCCCCCATCCAACACTCTGCTATGTAACTTTCTTTTATTTTCCTTCCTAGAACAATCACATATATCCAATTTTCTCAACACTTGGCCTTGGCAACAAACAACTAATGTGGTGAATTAATTGCAGTCATTTAATTTTTAAAGATATAGTTATGTGCAAGCCCACTGGGAGACCCCTGAATGAGTTGGAATTTACTTTGTGAAGAGACATGAGACCAGTAGTAGAGTCACACATTTACAAAGCCAAGTTTAGCAAGTGTTATCAGTATTAAAGTTGATGGTGATGATATTAGGCCTTATTTTTGATTCCTGACTTAGTGATAATCACTGCTCAAAGATTTTTACACAGGAACAGGCATTAAAAAGTGATTTTTGTCTGACTCATCTTGAAAAGTATCATGAATAAACTGCCATTTACTCTGCTCTGAAGAAAGGCTGATTTCTATATATAGAACTAAAATGTTAAAGATTTCTGGGTAAGCTGGAGATAAGTCAAAGAATTTTACTTGAAAGCAGCAATTAACGTAATGACAAAGGAATTTCTGATAAAATTATAAGATATCTACATTGGAAATTCACGAGTCCCAAAACCAAGATCAAAACTGTTCAGGATATTGAAACATGTGAATATGTACTCAGGCAGTGCTAGCTGTGTCCACAGAGGGCAAAATAACCTATCACAAACCAATTGCTACTACAAACATATTATTATTGGTGGAAATATTGTTTAATAAACTAACATAACCATGACACAACCAATCAGAAGAAGGAAAGTGTAACAGCTAATGCCACACATTTACTTATAGTCATATGTGTATTTAAAGATCTAGGTCTTCTGTTTTAAAGCTGGGATGTAAACATTGTCATGGGCACATTTCTTCTCCAGGAAGAATAGGGAATTTTGATAGAGAATTATCAAAAGGAGAAATTCAGGACAAGAGATGATGTCAGGCCAATAATTCTTCAGGCAAACAGGCTTCTTCAATAGTTTTTTTTAAAAAAACTCAAATATCTTTCATATAACACATCTATGTATAGTATAAGACCTATTGTGGATGATTTTTGTGGATTATTCTTCACATCCTTACATTTTAGCAAGGCTTAGTTTTTAATTGTCAAAAAAAGCCTTGTACAATGAGTTGAAAAATATACAGTCTACACTGAAAATGGTAGGTGATGATGTTAGTAGTTTTATTTTTGCCCCAAACCCTTTTTTTTCCTGCTCATTTCTCAATTTTGTAACTTTTCAGATTGCCCAAATTTTTTTTTTTTTTAAGATTTTACTTATTTAACAGAGGGAGAGAGAGATCACAAGCAGGCAGAGCAGAAGCAGAGAGAGAGGGGGAAGCAGGCTCTCCGCTGAGCAGAGAGCCCAATGCGGGGCTTGATCCCAGGACCCTGAGATCATGACCTGAGCTGAAGGCAGAGGCTTAACCCACTGAGCCACCCAGGTGCCCTCAGATTGCCCAACTTTTTAAGCTCGAGGTCAGTAGGCTGAAATGCTGCAAAGACAGCTAACTTATAACTCAAAGCCTTAAGACTTTATCATACTCTCTCAAAGAGATCAAACGTCTTTAAAAACTCCGCTGAAGGGGAGAGGGGAAAAATGGGTCAAAATTTTGCGTTTGTGCTATTTTCAGTGAAAACATCCCTATTATCTAAAACCTCTAAACAGCAGTTAGCTGTCAATTCAGCAAGAGTCGCTCCATGACTAAGAGCAAAACACAAGGATCATCCCACGGTAAAGGAAGCTTTATACATTGGTGTTAGTGAACACTCATAGCTAGTGTAACGTTAGGCACTAAAGGCCACACTCTGCACTGCAAACTCCTCCCTAGTCTCCTGGAGCTATATCCTCATTCTTTAAAGCTTCCTCCCACACATATCAACACCCACCAAAGTCTTTTCTCCACATTTTTGTTCTTTTTAAACTTCGTATTGAAATGTAAGATAGAAAATGTGGAAGTAATCTTTGAAGTACAACTTACAGGTAACTTGCCTGATCAGTTTTCACAAACGTACTCTTGTAACAGCATCTGGATAATAACAGAATATTCCAACACCCCAGAAATGGAACACGTTGAAAATAAAACTTTCTCCAACTTTGCTACTATGAGTAATAAAGGTGATTATTTTAGGATCTGTTAGTTATATTTTGGGTTTTTTTCCAAATTTGTTCAGAAATCAGTCTAGATAGAAAGGTATTTTTTTGAACACCCCTCAGAGACTCTAACAACTGCATGTGGGCATCTGATTTCCAGCCTAGCTTTGAACTAGAGTATATACATAGCCAGTGAAACCTGAATAAATTCTGTAGATGTGCCAACGTCAATTTCCTGATGTTGCTGTTGTACTATGTGGAAACCGCGTCAAGTGTGCAAGGGACTTCCCACTACATTCTTTGGCAATTTCTTGTGAGTCTCCAATTATTTCAAAACAAAGAGTAAAAATAGTAATTCCAAATTTCTGAATGTTATTTTAATGAAACTCTTCTAGGCTGGTTATTGACTGAACATAGTGATCATGTTACTTATATTTAAATTAATAATAACATAATTGTTACTGTGTTTACTTTGTGCCAAATATTATGCTTAGAGTTCCCTATGGATGATTACTTTTTTTAAAAAAAGATTTTATTTATTTATTTGACAGAGAGAGAGAGACGGTGAGAGAAGGAACACAAGCAGGGGGAATGGGAGATGGAGAAGCAGGCTTCTCGCTAAGCAAGAAGCCCAATGTGGGGCTTGATCCCAGGACCCTGGGATTATGACCTGAGCCAAAGGCAGTCACTTAACTGACTGAGCCACCCAGGTGCCCCTGGATGATTGATTTCAATACTCACAGGACACTCTGAGTTAAGTGTCCTTACAGAACTGAGGTATAGAGACATCAAATAGCAGCCCCAAGATCACTAACTAGTAAATTGCAGTGCCTGGATTTAAACTCATTTAGGCCAAGCACCTTTATGTCTTAGGTAACATTATCCCAATCATATAGTTCCCAGTCACACCAGATAAACTGCTCTGAAGACAGGCAGTCATCCAAACAGTATGATTTCTTGATCATGGTTCTCATTTTTCTTATAGGACTGCACTTTGCTGATCATAACCTAAATGTAAATTAAATCCTGACTTTAGCTTGGCATGTCAAATAATATCTGTTATCATTAAGTCCTGATCTCTGTCAAGGCTTATGGCATTCTATGCTCTACTATCACTGTCGAGAAAAATAAACAATTATAGTGTAAAAGGTATAGAATGAGATTAGGGGAAATAAGAAACTTGAAGCAAAGTATTTATGAAATATAGAAATACAGTGATTTATGTTTTATTATCATTTAAAATATAAGCAAAAATAAAATTTGTAAAATACAATAGGAATTTTCCTATAAAATCTGGCTATTCTCTATTGCTTAAAAATATTCCAATTTTTTCTAATTTGCAATAGTATAGACTCTAATTTTAGTCATGTTCCTGAAAGTTTATGAATAATGCAATAAGTAACTATTTTTAATCCATGTTTGTTTGCCAAGAAAATGTTAAAAAATACTTTGCATGCTTACATATTCAAATATATACATTTCTATTATGAGAAGAATCCAAAAGCATTGTGTTCATACTAAATTGTGCATTTCACAAAATTGAAAAGATTACCAATGGTTACTATTATGTGTTTACATGTTTATGCACACTTTTATGTGCATAAGTATGTAATTTTAGAAACATTATAATTTGGGAAAAATAATTTTGTTTAGAGCTTTGAGCATAGTACAGATAATGCTCAGTGGCTGATGTTCAATAAAGATTTGAATAAATAAAAGAATTACAGAGAAATAAATTCTAATATTTGGAATAATCAAAGGAGATAACAAACTACTAGAATTTTATACCTAGTGAGAGGAACAATATTTCAAATAAGTTTTGTTTTTTGTTTTTTTTTTTTAATTTTATTTCTTTATTTGAGAGAGGGAGATGACAAGTAGGCAGAGAGGCAGGCAGAGATAGAGGAGGAAGCAGACTCCCCACTGAGCAGAGAGCCTGATGCAGGGCTCGATCCCAGGACCCAGAGATCATGACCTGGGCCGAAGACAGAGGCTTTAACCCACTGAGCCACCCAGGTGCCCCACAAATAAGTTTTGTTTTTAACAAAACTGGAGAGAATTGGTAACATTATAGACTTCAGGATAAAACTTGAACTACTAATTCCATGCTAAGCTACATATCAGCATATTTTTTTCAAAGATCCAAAATCACTTTTATTAAATCGCAACCATTTTCCAGGAGTACAAAATTCCAATTATAATGTCAATTATTAGTAATTTCCTTTGTCTTATATAGAATATCTCACTGATTCATGAAATCCAGTATTTAGATAACTGTTCCTTTCCTGAAGAATGATAACCAATCTATGTATCCAATAAAGATGACATTCTAGAGAAGTGAATTTGGAAAACTAATTTCAAAATTAATGACCCAGTAATTATGTTAAAAGATTATTCCACGAAGTATAAATTCGTATGCTGACTTATAAGTAAAATATCAATTGTTAAGTCATGGTATATGTTTGTATTTAGGAAAGCTGAGATAGTTAAAATAAGTCAATTTTGTAGGGGTGCTTGGATGGCACAGGTCATAGTTTTGGGGTCCTGGGATCAAGCCCCATGTTGGGCTCCCCAGTTAGTGGGGAGCCTGTTTCTCCCTCTGCCTCTCTCCCCACCTCCCCCTTTCATGCTCTCTCTCTCTCTCTCCAATAAATAAATAAAATCTTTTTTTAAAGAAAGGAGTCAATTTTGTAATAGTTTTAGAGAAAAACTTCATTAGCAGGCATAGAAAAAATTTTAAAAATTTAAATTCAGATTATGCAGTGATCCAATAGTTTTAATTTTAATTAAAATTTGCTATTGTTTTTACCAATCAAGCTATACTTTTCCTACTAATTCAAGATCTCTTATTATATGCTATCATCACCCTTTCCACAAATGATTTTTTAAATACTTCATTCTAATATTTTGTTTCCTTCAAATAAATCTATTTGAAGCATTTTTTCATGTTTTTTCCTTTTTTAAAAAAATTTTATTTTTTTTAGATTTTATTTATTTACTTGAAAGAGATCACAGGTAGACAGAAAGGCAGGCAGAGGCGGGGGGTGGGAGAAGCAGGCTCCCTGCTGAGTGGAGAGCCCAATGCAGGGCTCGATCCCAGGACCCTGGGACCATGACCTGAGCCTAAGGCAAAGGCTTAACCCACTGAGCCACCCAGGAGCCCCCCTTTTTAAAAAATTTTTTAAATATTTTATTCATTTGTTTGGAGAGAGAGAGAGTGGGGTGAGGGGCAGAGGAAAGGAGAAAGTCAGAGGAAGTAAAAGAATCTTGAGAAGACTCCAGACAGCATTGACCCTGACATGAGGCTTGATCTCATGACCCTGAGATCATGACCTGAGCTGAAATCAAGAGTTGGATGTTTAACTGACTGAGCCACCCAGGCATCCCTCCTTATTAATTTTTTATTTGATTATAGTTGACAATGTTGCATTACTTTCAGGTATACAACATAGTGATTCAACTTCTCTATATGTTATGCTATGGTCACTACCAGTGTAGCTACCTTCTGTCACAATAGAATACTGCACAACATTATTGACTATATTTGTTACGTTGTGCCTTTTATTCCTGTGACTCATTCATTCCATAACTGGAAGCCTACATTTCCCACTCCCTTCACCCTTTTTGCCCATCCTCCCACCTCCCACTCTTTTGACAACCATCAGTTTGTTCTGTGTATTTATACTCCTGATTCTGCTTTTTGTTTGTTATCCTTTTTTTTTCTTGATTCCACATATGAATAAAATCACAAGGTGTTTATCTTCCTCAGTCTGATCGATTTCACACAGCATAATACCTTCTAGGTCCATCCATGTTATCTCAAATAGCATGATCTCATCCTTCTTATGACCACATCATATTCCAGTGTGTGCATGTTTGTGTGTGTGTGTATACATACTGCACCTTCACAACTTCCTTATCCATTGTCTATCTGTGGACAATTAGTCATTGCAGTGATTTGGCTCAAAACACTCATTTGACCCAGGACATCTTTCTTGCTCTTTTAGCACAAAAAAAAAAAAAAAAAAAAAAAAAAAAAAAAAAATCCCTGTACTTTAAAGTTCAAGTCAACAATAATAGCTCACAGGTAAGATCACTTATAAGCAAGGCATTGTACCAAATCACCTCACACCTGTCAAAATGGCTAAAAGTAACAACACAGAAAATAACAGATGTTGACAAGGATGCAGAGAAAGGGAAACTATCTTACTGTTGATGGGAACGCAAACTGGTACAGCCACTCTGGAGAAACAGTATGGGGGCTCCTCAAAAAGTTAAAAGTAGAATTACCCTATGACCCAGCAATTGCACTACTAGGTATTTAACTTAAGGATACAAAAATACTGATTTGAAAACACACATGCACCTTGATATTTATAGCAGGCTCATCAATAACAGCCAAATTATGGAATGAGCCCAAATGTTCATCAAATAATGAATGGATAAAGAAAATGTGTAGACCATGGAATATCACTCAGCCATGAAAAAGAACGAAATCTTGCCATTTGCAATGGCATGGGTGGAGTTAGATGGAGCTAGAGTGTATTATGCTAAGTTAAATAAGTCATCAGAGAAAAGCAAATACCGTATAATTTCACTTATATGTGGAATTTAAGAAACAAAACAGGTGAAAATAGGGGAATGGGGGAAAAAGAGAAGAAAGAAAACCATAATAGTCTTAACTATAGAAAACAAACTGAGGGTTGATGGAGGAGAGGTGGGCTTGGGTGGGGGATGGGATTAATTGGTGATGGGTATTAAGGAAGGCATTTGTGATGAGCACTGGATATTGTATGTATGTGATGAATCACTGAATTCTACTCTTGAAATCAGTATTACACTGTATGCTAACTAACTAGAATTTAAATAAAAACTTGAAACAAATACACAAAAACATTTATCCAATTTATCATTTTTAAGTTTATAATATAGTAGATAAATTATCAATCTTACTTCACAAATGAGGAGACTTGGGGTTTGGAAAACCTAACCAGTAGGGAGTTGTGGGGATAGACTATGTAAGAATTCTGACTATCAACTCTAGATATTCTGAAGAGGCCCTGATACTACATGGAATGGGAGGAGTTTCAGTCATACTCACCAAAAGCTTCAGACATGAAAATAAAAACAACTTGGTTTTCCAAAACCAGAGCAGCTGCTTACCAGGCCAGTAAGTAACCACAGTGAATATCACATAGAGATGAGTAATTTTCTTGCTGAGCCCTTTCCAAATTCCTGACTCATAAAATTATGAAAGGAACCACTTTGAAACTCTTTTTTTGAGGCCAGCATTACGCTGACACCAAAAGCACTACAAGAAAATAAATATACTGACCATTACCCCGGATGTACATAGATGTAAAAATCCTCAAGAAAATACTAGCCAATGAAGCTCAGCAGCACATGAAAAGGATCATACAGTATGACTAAGGGAGATTTATCCCTGGAATGCAAGGATGGTTCATCTTACGCCAATCAGTTAATGGGATGCATCACATTAACAGAATGAAAAATGAAAATCACATAATAATGCCAATAAATACAGCAAAAGCATTTGTTGAAATTCAGCACCCTTTCATGATAAAAAAATTCTTAACAAACTAGATTTAGAAGGATTTCTCTTCAAACACAATAAAGGCTATGCATGACACACACTACTATAATAGTTTCAGGAGCACAATATAGTGACTGCACAATTGTATACTTTATACAATACTCACCACAATGAGTATACTTATCATCTGTTACCATTAAACATTATTACAATATTAAAAAAAATTATGAAAGCAAAGAAAATATAAACTCCAGAGGAGTTCAACATCAAGCCAGTCATCTCAATTCCTGAAGGCCGTTTAAGCACCAAGAATTTCCAAGTAAAATGTAGAAAATCTTTCTTTCTGTTGATAAAACAATTTAATTTTTCTGCATCCATCTGATGATATAAAAGAGGACGTTTTCTGAACTGAGAGGTAGTGCAAGTAGGATTGAGAAATAGGTGTCAGGATACTCCACCAGGAGTATTGATCCACATCTCAAGTTTTAGACAACTGAGAAAATAACCAAATACATTTCAAGACCTACCTGTCATTCTAAATTCAAAGATTAGAGAAGGTTACCTAAACCATTATTAATGACAAGTCTGACGAGCAATTAAGAGCATAGACTTTGAGATCAGACTGTTTTGTGTTGGAATCCCACTTATGTTACTCATTGTCCATAATTCTGGTCCTTAGTTTTCTCACTTGATAACAAAGGTAGTTGGACCTAATATTTATTTATTTTTTAAAAACACATTTAATGAACAAGTCCTAGGCATTATTGTATGGTATGTATAGAGCATACAGTAGTAAACACAGCAGATAAAACAAGTGGAACTTAAATTCTTTCTAAGGAAATGGATAATATATAGAAAGTAAATAGTGCTATGGAGAATAAACAGAGACAAAGATCTGAGAGTATAGAACATTGAAATTTTAAGAGGTGTTTAGGGGAGCCCATGTTGAGAATGTGACATTTGAACAATGCATGGAAGGAGATGAGGGAAGGCACCATCAGGTTCCTATTAAAAAAAATGCATTCTAGCTAGAAAGAACAGTAAGTGTGAAGACCTAGAGTTAGGATGTATGAGCACTCCATTACTGAGCACTGGCACCAGGTATATTGTGAACAGAGAGGTACAGGAGATCTGCACACCTTTTTGTTGCTAGAGTTGCCATAAATTTTATTTTTCCACAAAATATATAAAAACAAATAATACATGGGTCTTGGGGGGTATTTGGAAAAAAACTAAGGAATATCCTGACATTACAGAAAAATAGTATATTGTGTTTTATTTATTCTAATACATATCATTTTGATATATTTTGAGATGTCTGAAACTGGGATTCAGATAACAATAAATGTATTAAGAAATTTTATAATTTAATTGACTTTTTTTCTTCCTTAGTCATACAAAGACAAAGTGTCTTACAGTTGGTGACATTGAGGGTTCAATGAAATAGGGTAGCTATGCAACTTACTTGAAAAAAATAATGAGAACTAAAAAAGAAAACTTCGACTAAATCCTTAGTAGAAGGCAAGAGTTCTCAATTTCTGGAACAAAAGAAACAAGCAAAAGGACAGAACAATCCAAGTTCAAAAAGATGATAGGATAACACAAACCAAGATGAAAAGAGAGATGGAACATAATGTAACATAGCAATCACATGAAAACCATATTTCATTTTGAGAATTAAATGCTGCCCTGGAGATTGTAAGGAATGGAATGCCTATAGAGCAGTTATAAGGAAAATAAGCTTAAAGAAATTTTCTTTTTCCTATAACTAAGCAGAAAAGAACAAAGGTATAAAATTAATGAGTGGGATGGTGATAGCTGATAGATTTGTCACCACAAAATTGGAAGCTTCATGATAAGCATTCCTGAGGAAAAAAGGCAGAACAGGAACAAAAGCAGTAATTAAATATAAAACAAAATACATATTCTTGATCTGAAATGATACAAATATACAGAACAAGATAATTTACCATTTACTCAGTACATACAACAAGATTTTTGGAAACAAAAATCTACATGCATTTGATGAGAAAAAAAATGAAGAAAGTAAAACTAGGTTTCTCATAAATGAACACAAACCAGTACAAGCTCTGGCTTTCTTCTGTGTTGGTGAATGCCTAAAATTAAAGCAATGATGAATACAAAAAATTTAAGTAAATTTGTTCTAAGAATTTCATACTCAGCCAAATAATTTTTCCAGTGTAAAGGCTACAATCCCCCTTCCAATTAGGTGATAACTGTGCTGGGCACACTGTTGTCACAAGGAGAGTTAATCCCAACTTCAAACTGCTTCATTTAAAGATTCTGTCAGAATCTGATCTGGAACTTTCTTCCACTCAAGAAATTTCCAAAACTTGACTGTGAGAAACAATATTTATGGAGGACTTTCTTTAGGATGTAATACCATCCAATTTTAGAGGTAAGTATTCCTCAAATTGTGTTCATGTGAACATAAACATTCTCAGAATTACTGATAGAGAGCCACAGTGAAAAATCTCTTTGCTTAAATATGTCAGGAACTTTCTGAGCTAAACTATTTCAAACAAAATTCTCTACCATAGTACTCCTCAGAGCTTGTAAGAAACTAATATGCTTTGCAAATCTTCAGTAGTATAAAGTCTCAGCATTCAAATGTATTCATTTCTATTACATCCCCAAAACACACAGAAATCACTTATGATTCTTTCACATAATACTATTATTCCACAGACCATACTTAGGGAAATGTCACTTGAGTTACTTTGTAAAAGTATGGTCTGTGGAATATTAGTCATGTATTCAAATATTATGTATGCCACAACTGGAACCAACCTAAATAGCCAGCAGTATGAAAATGGCTTAGACAAACCACTAAATCCATGCAAAGAAATAATACAATCACCAACTCCATAAAATGCTAAAGGAAAGAGGTATCAAAATTTATACTACAATCGAAAAGCTTAATGTCAGGCACTTACCCTACAGCCTGATTTGTCACAGCCAATTTGCATGTCTTTACTCTTATTAGGGAATTTCTTGGTCCCTATAACTGTACTCCTTCAGTGTTTTTCCCCAACCTTGACAAATAGGGTCAATATGTTCTTTGTTGTATTTTATTATAGTCTGTTATATTTTATTTATATATTATTGTTTTATTTTGTCAATTGTAGATATAACTTAGATAATAACTTGCCAGATATTTTTATTAATAAAATAATTCTAAATTTTTAAATTATTTTTATTAAGTTTTTATTTTAATTCCAGTATAGTTAACATAAAATATTATATTAGTTTCAGATGTACAATATAGTGACTCAACAGTTCTGTACATCACTGAGCGCTCATCATGGTAAGCGTTCTCTTCAATCCCTTTCACCTATTTTTCCCATTCCCCCACCCACGTGCTTTCTGGCAACCATCAGTTTGTTCTCTATAGTTAAGAGTGTTTCTTGGTTTTTGTCTCTCTTTTTTTCTTTTTCCTTTGCCCCCTTGTTTTGTTTCTGAAATTCCACGTAAGAGTGTAATCATATTATGTCTTTCTCTGACTTATTTAACTTAGCATAATACTCTCTAGCTCCATCCATGTTGTTGCAAATGGCAAGATTTCATTCATTTTTATGGCTAAATAACATTCCTGTGTGCCTGTGTGTGTGTGTACCATATCTTTATCCACTCATCAGTCGATGGACACTTGGGCTGCTTCTATAATGTGGCTATCATAAATAATGCTGCAATAACCATAGGGATGCATGTATCCCTTTTAATTAATGTTTTCATATTTTGGGGGGTTAATACTCATTTGTGCAATTACTGGATCATAGGGTTGTTCTATTTTTCACTTTTTGAGAAAACTCAGTACTGCTTTCCACAGTGACTGCACCAGGTGCATTCCCATCAACAATATATGACAGTTTCATTCTCCACATTCTCACCAATATATGTTGTTTCTTGTGTTGTCACTTTTAGCCATCTTGTTAGGTATGAGGGGAAAGCTCATTGTAGTTTTAAATATTTCTAAATTTAAGTATAGAAATTTTAAATTTAAATATAAATCTATTTACAGCAAATTTTCACCAAATTTTTCATTAGTTCAATATTTCTAAATGTGACAACAGCTCACACTTCACTGAAAAACATTACATGAGCTTTTTTCAAATTGTTTTTAAAATTATAAATTAATTTTTCAAATTATTTTTTTCAAATTATTCTGAACAAATTATTATTGCACATGGAATATCGTGTGTGTGTGTGTGTGTGTGTGTGTGTGTGTGTCTGTATGTGGGTAGGTTATCTTTTGCTGTGCAACAAACCACCTAAATTTAGTAGATTAAAAACACCAAGACTCATAAATTCATGATTATATGATGGCAATTTGAACTAAATTTAGCTGAGCAATTTTTCTAGTCTTGCTTGGGTTCATGCATGTGACAGAGCAGGTGGCTCTGCTCGAGCCAGATGATCTAAGCATCCTTCTCATAACTGACAGGTGTAAAGCTATTGGCTGGGATGCCTTGACTCTCTTCAAGGGATTTTTCTAACAGGCTAACTTGGGCTTGCTCAGCAATGATCTAGAACAAGAGTAGAAGCTACTGGTCTCTTGAAGCTCAGGCACAAATCACTTTTGCTGCATCCTATTGATCAAAACAAGTCACAATACCACTGCAGATTCACGAGAAGGGGAACTATACCCCTTCATTGATGAAAGGAACAGCAGCAATATGTGACCATTTGTAAGCATCACTAGTTCTTACATGTCGAGTTTAGTAACTTCTGAAATTAAATTTAAATAATAACTATTTTAGATATAATGTCAAAAACAGCAGACTAAATATTCTGAGACCACAGAACTCAGATGAGTAAAACATAAAGAATTCTTCATATTTTTTATTAATAAATTTTATCTAAAATAGATACCCTGTGTATCAGCCATCAAGGTATGCTACCCAGATCTCCCTTCAAGACAGCAAGGGCGGGGCGCCCGGGTGGCTCAGTGGGTTAAAGCCTCTGCCTTTGGCTCGGGTCCTGGTCCCAGAGTCCTGGGATCGAGCCCCGCATCAGGGTCTCTGCTCGGCAGGGAGCCTGCTTCCTCCTCTCTCTCTGCCTGCCTCTCTGCTTGTCAAATAAATAAATAAAATCTAAAAAAAAAAAAAAAAAAAAAAAGACAGCAAGAGCTACATGGAGTACATTTAGCTAACAGCCATCAGCTGCAGCCTCATTGAGATTTGCTACTGCATTCATGCCAATTCTATGTTTGCTTGGGGCAGTTCACAGCCGGTAACTAAGCCTAATGAGGTTACTATGGCCTGGCCATTTCTATCCAATGCAAGACTCCTCTTTGCACCATTTCTGCACCAGAGCCTGTTAAGATGGCTGCATGTCTCTCAGAACTATCAGTAGTCAGAAACTCTTAGTACCCAATCCTTCTTTCTCCCTCCTCTCCTTTAACAGATATCAGACCTACATCGCAGTCTAAACACTTTCTTTGCTATTTCTGCACCTCCTTTCATTTTTCTTTTGTCAACATTACCCTAATTTATTTCTTGTGTGCCCTGCAGTGCCTGCTTTCTTGAAATACCAAACTGACAAACCTATTCTTTCTTAGTCAAAAATCTTGGCAATGAGGGTAAATTCAGTTACTCCACAGTATTCTCAAAATCATCACTACCTCTAGGAAGAGTTTTTATGTTTCAGTACATTCATGAAGCAACATGACATTAGTTTCTGGTTATCATCAGATTACCTTTGGCATTTGGTGAGATGTTCAATAACACATGGTCTTGACACAATCAACCCTGCATACCAGCATCAACCCCACAGAAGAAAGAAGTCTCCCTTCATATTCTGTCAACTGTCTTAAAGTTTCTTCCATTTATAATGAAGTTTCCATCATAATTATGAGACCCTTTCCAATTTGCCAGGTATTTTATAACTTACATTTGTATCCACTAAGAAACAAGGAAAATGACTTCACTAGATCTACCATGTGCACATGGTGAACTCCTACAAAATTTGTATCTTGCTAATGACAGAAAGAGGCCAGAGACATCTCTTTGATTATCAGAATATCTTTACCTATAGGGCTAATATAAGTGGGAGGACAAGCATGTCAGAAGACTCTTTTTAATTTTGCAACTCAAACAAGCACCTAAATCATTCAATTCCTGTATTGGTTTGCCAGGGATGCCCTATAAACTATCACAGACTGAGTGGATTATACAACAGAAATTTATTTTCTCAAAACTCTGGAGGAGGTACCTGAGTGACTCTGTTAGCTAAGCATGTGACTCTTGATTTCAGCTCAGGTCATGGTCTTGGGATCCTGGATAGAGACCTGCATCAGGTCTGTGCTCAGCACAGGAGTCTGAGATTATCTCTCTCTCTCTTCCTCTTCCCCTCTTCCCCTCTTCCCCTCTTCCCCTCACACTCTAAATACATACATACATTCATACAGACAGACAGACACAAACAAACAAACAAACAAACAAACTCTGGAGGCTAGAGATCTGAGATCAAGATGTTGGCAGGGTTGTTTTCTTCTGGAGACTTCTCTCCTTGGCTAATAGATAGCTGTCTTCTCTGTCTTCACATGGTCTTCTCTCTGTGCCTGTCTATGCCCTAGTCTTTTCTTATAAGGACACCAGTCATAGTAGATTAAGGCACATTCATATGACTCATTTTACCTTAATTATTGCCTTAAAGTTCTTATTGTAAATATAGTCACATTCTGAGGTACTAGAGGTTAAGATTTCTACATATGTATATTGAGGGTACACAATTCAGACCATAACACTTCCCTTCAGTATTGCTTTCTTCCCCTGTAGCCTGGGGGATCTTCTCTCAACTGGGGAAAAAAAATTTAATGATCATATATCTTTCAATAATTATTGCTTAGACAAAAAGTGTCTTAACAATCAAAATCTGATAGTTCTTTTTTTTTATTATTCACTTGTTTTCTACTCCACCAGTCTTTATCTAAGGGCAATATGTTGCTGGTTCCTTCTTTTCAATTTTGTCTTTCGGTCAAGATGGTATGAAGGATAAGAAGAAATGATCAGTAGAAAAAACGCATCACTTAATACTTCATAATTACATCCCAAAGCTAAAGCAAAATGTCTTAGATATTGTCTATGTCAAAGTTGAATATTTTAATATGTTAATTAGAATGTCAAAAATAGCATAATCTAAAAACTTACCAGAATCAACATATTATTAGCCTGTTATTTCCCCTTTTTTGGTGAAAATTATGTCTGATAGAAACTCTTTTCACAAAATTATATATCTTTGTTGCTCCATGTCATAAATTGGCTTTACATTTAGTATAGTTAGAACAGGTAGTTGACATTTCTTTAATGAGTCACACCTTGTTCAGTTTGAGTATGAGTTCAGTGCTATTTTCACACCTTCAGAAATTTTTGCTTTCCTCAATGTGTATTCACAGCTGGAGCTAATAGATCTATAACTAGTTTTTGAAGCACCAAAATGATTCTGAGTAGCAAAAGGAGCACAGAATAAGAAACCAAGGAATTAATCTACCAGTAGTTATTGTGGAGGTCTTTATCAGGTTGTAAGTATGCTTAATGCAAACCATAGATGACTGTGAATTTTATGGTTAATCATATTCTACATTTCCTTATTATGAAAAAAATGTTCTTTATTTAAAATGTAAACTAAGTTATCATTGTTAGGTAATTTAAAAGATCAAGTTAGAAAAAAAAAGATCAAGGTAGGTGTCAAGAGTTGTAAATTATCATCTCAGAGTTGTCAATAATTAGTTATTTGACCTTGAATTCTTCCATATAACCTTCCTGATTTCAATTTTCCTATCTAAAACACAAAGATAATAAGCTAGATGATCAATTTATTAATTCTGGTCCTCAAATGATGACTCTTACAGGGATCTAAAGTACTGATGCCACACTGCTTCTAAGATGAACCTGCTATTGTTATAATATTTCTGCCTAAATCTTAATCTTTTTTGTTGAATTACTGAGATGGTGTTGCCTACAATTTTTTTTAATTAACATATAATGTATTATTTGTCCCAGAGGTACAGGTCTGTGAATCGTCAGGCGTGCACAATTCACAGCATTCACCATAGTACATACCCTCCTCAATGTCCATAACCCAACCACCATCTCCATACCTCCCTCCCCCTGGCAACCCTCAGTTTGTTTTGTGAGATTAAGAGTTTCTTACGGTTTGTCTCCCTCCCAATCCCATCTTGTTTCATTTTTTCCTTCTCTACCCCCAACCCCCAAATTTGCCTCTCAAATTCCTCATATCAGGGAGATCATATGATAATTGTCTTTCTCTGACTGACTTATTTCTCTCAGCATAATACCCTCTAGTTCCATCCACATCATTGCAAATGGCAAGATTTCATTTCTTTTGATGGTTGCATAGTATTCCATTGTATATATATACCAAATCTTCTTTATCCATTCATCTGTTGATGGACATCTAGGTTCTTTCCATAGTTTGGCTATTGTGGACATTGCTGCTATAAACATTCGGGTGCACATGCCCCTTCGGATAACTACATTTGTATCTTTACGGTAAATACCCAGTAGTGCCATTGCTGGGTTGTAGGGTAGCTCTATTTTCAACTTTTTGAGGAACTTCCATGCTGTTTTCCAGAGTGGCTATACCAGCTTGCATTCCCACCAACAGTGTAGGAGGGTTCCCCTTTCTCCTCATTATATCTATCATTTCTTGACTTGTTAATTTTAGCCATTCTGACTGGCGTGAGGTGATATCTCATTGTGGTTTTGATTTGTATTTCCCTGATGCCGAGGGATGTGGAGCATTTTTTCATGTGTCTGTTGGGCATCTGGATGTCTTCTTTGCAGAAATGTCTGTTCATGTCTTCTGCCCATTTCTTGATTGGATTACTTGTTTTTTTGGTTGAGTTTGCTAAGCTCTTTCTAGATTTTGGATACTAGCCCTTCATCTGATACATCATTTGTGAATATCTTCTCCCATTCTGTTGGTTGTCTTTGGTTTTGTTGACTGTTTCCTTTGCTGTGCAAAAGCTTTTGATCTTGATGAGGTCCAAATAGCTCATTTTTGCCCTTGCTTCCTTTGTCTTTGGTGATGTTTCTAGGAAGAAGTTGCTGCAGCTGAGGTCGAAAAGGTTGCTGCCTGCATTTACCTCAAGGATTTTGATGGAATCTTGTCTCACATTGAGGTCGTTCATCCATTTTGAGTCTATTTGTGTGTGTGATGTAAGGAAATGATACAGTTTCACTCTTCTGCATGTGGATCTCCAATTTTCCCAACACCATTTTTTGAAAAGACTATTTTTTTTCCATTGGACTTTCTTTCCTGCTTTGTTGAAGATCAGTTGACCACAAAGTTGAAGGTCCATTTCTGGGCTGTCTGTTCTGTTCCATCAATCTATGTGTCTGTTTTTGTGCCAGTACCATACTGTCTTGATGAAGACAGTTTTGTAATAGAGCTTGAAGTCTGGAATTGTGATGCCACCAACTTTGGCCTTCTTTTCCAACTTTCCTCTGCCTTTTCAGGGTCTTTTCTGGTTTCATATAAATTTTAGGATTATTTACTCTATTTCTTTGAAAAAAATTGATGGTATTTTGATAGGGATTGCATTAAACATGTAGATTGCTTTAGGTGGCATAGACACTTTCACAATGTTTATTCTTCCAAACCATGAGCATGGAACATTTTTCCATTTCTTTGTGTCTTCTTCAATTTCTTTCATGAGTACTTTACAGTTTTCTGAGTACAGATTCATTGCCTCTTTGGTTAGATTTATTCCTAGGTATCTTATGGTGTTGGGTGCAATTATAAACGGGATCAACTCCTTAATTTCTCTTTGGAAGATAGGATATTCAAATAATATTACGTGTGGTTCTTGGTCATAGTAATGTTCTATGATAAGATTAATAAATATATGTGTTTGAATATTTTGGCATATTATGATATTAAAAATGTAAGTTTTATGTTATGCATATATTTAGCTATATATAATTGACGTGATCAATTTAGATGCAGAAATGTAAAGGAAGAAGACAATTTTTGTAAAATGTCTTTGTGAGATTAAAAGCAATTGTATTTTGGAAGTTTTGCCTACTTAGGTGAAAAATTCTAGCTATCAATTCACTATAGTAAAAGTGACACAACTGTGAAACCAAACAGGATACAATTTTATTGAGCTATTAATTTAAAAATAAAAACAGAAATATCTAGAAAGTGATTATTCTTCTTACTATTATTAGAACATAATGATGTTGCTACAGTTAATGCTGTAAATATACCAAAATATTTTCAAGTCAAAAGGATTATATTATAATAAATATATCTAATTACTTTAATAGAAAATAGTATTTTTCTTTTAATGTCTTGAGAAAATTAAAGCACTTAATTTTACATATTAATAGTGCATTTAATTAAAACTAGATCAACTAATCAGAGAAAAAATAACCAAGACTTCAATTGGTAACACCTGGGTCCAGATAACAACTAAAAGAGAAATCCTACTTTGGAATCCGGTAGAAATTCTAATCATGTTTAAATTTATTGTACATAGGAGAGCTATTTAAAGGCTACTCTTTTAGTATCATAAAAAAATATTTGTTAAACATTTACTTTATAAAAGGGTTATTGAAGGAGAGGACTGTGTCTTGGGAAGCTGTGTCTCACAAAGATAAAACAGAAGGTTTGATGCATGCATGCTCTCTGCTCTTTCCTTTTGGCTTGAGAATTTTTTGTTTACTTACATATATTTTTTCTTTCAGTCCCACTCCTAAAAATATCACTTACATGATATCCTGCTGGCATAAAGAAAAAAAAAATTCACTAGTCAAGGAAAAGGTGTTTTTTTTCCCCTGTTCATTGCAAATATAGTTTCCTAAATTGTTTTCTTAATGACTTTAGAAACTTCTAAATAATCATGCAGGAATCAAATGACCATGCATACATGTATTATTATTATTATTATTACTATTACTGTTACTGTTATTGTTATATATATAAACTTTGACCACAGGGCTGAACTGTGTCCTTTTATCTTTATATCCCTAGCACCTACCACAGTCCTCAGCATGAAGAGATGCGTACATCTGTTGACTACATCAACAGCCAGATGAATAAATATCAGAGTCACAAAGCTAAAGGCCCCTCTGCAACCCAGACACATTAGAAAGGTATTTGACTATACTGGGATTCATGAATTTAAATACAATCATATATTTAGTGAACTATTGAATTTGAGGTCATTTAGTACTGTAGTTTCTTGTTTGGGATTTGAGGACTCCTTTGCATGGGAAATTCCACATTATTTAAAATAAATAAAATCCCGAGATTCTTTACATTAGGTGAATTTTTAATCAATTATGATGATTTTCTGAAGGCAAAAATATATGACACTAGTTAATTTTTAGTATATACAATTTGAATGTACATATGTATAGGATTTAAATAAAGCAGTATTAAAAGGTAAGTGAAAAGTCTGCAAATCACTTCTTCAGTGTTAAGTGATTTGTCTAAGTCAGATAACTAGTTAGCAAAAAAGCAAGGACAAAATCCACTTTTTTTGAAATAATAGGGAAGTTATTTCACTACAAAATAGAAACTGCATCTAAGGAGAAAAAATAACATTACCTTTCAAATTTAATAAAGTTACAAAGGTGGAAATCATGAATTTATATTTCCTAAATAGTAACTAGGTTGTAAAAATATACAAGGCAATTATCTTTAATTGCCTTAGAGAAAAAGGATTTAGGATGAAAGAGTAGGTTATGGGCCTAAGGCAAACAATTGATTCCTTTAAAAAAATGATTATTATTTTTTTATTTTAGAATAATTTTCGATTTACAGAAATATTATTAAGATAATAGAGAAGTTTCCTTGTATTACATACACAATTTCCCCTATCATTAGCAACTTAAACTACTATGGTACTTTAGTTATGTATAATTAACTAATTTTAATATATTATTATTAATTAAAATTCTATACTTTATTCAGATTTTCTTAGTTTTTACATAACATCATTTTTATGTTCTGAAATCCCATCCATGGTGACACAGTATATTTGTCATGTCCCCTGAGGTTCCTCTGGGTTCTGATAGGCTTTTCTTATTGAGTACTATGACAAATTTGAGAAGCATTGATCAGAAATTTTGCAGAAAGTTCCTCGGTTAAATTCATATAATAATTTTAGTTTTTCAAATTAAACCAAAATGAACCCCCCAGTCAGGTGGTCCCCTAACTCAATGTGAGTAGGATTCTTACAAAAGGGGAAAATCTGGGTACAGATAAACACATAAAGAGATCACTGTCTGTTTAAGGCCTCAGAAGCTTCTCAAGTGAAATCTGAAACTGACCACTGTAGACAGAGGGTGTGGAGAGTTTGAAGAAAGAGCCTACTCCAAATTGGTAGGTGGCAGGAAACAAGGCAACTTACTTACCGGCTTGTATTGAGCAGTCACAAGATGAGTAGATCTCTAAACCTGCCCACTAGAATTGTAAAAATTCAGATGGTCTCAACAACACATTGTTCTCTCAAGGCTTTGTGCTTAAAGAAATTTCCCACTATAGGAATGATGGGCAGGGCATGCATTCAAAGGACAGGGGAGGCAATGAGAAGCCTCTGACTGCCAAGGTCCAGCTTTTCGGTCAACTCTGAACACCTCCTCTCAATGATCTCCTTCAACAAACACCATGTTAAGAGAGGAGTAAATCTCTCCTGGCTACAAGCTAAGGAACTACCAGGATCTAGGAGAGTAAATATCTCCTGGCTACAAGCTAAGGAACTACCAGGATCTAGGAGAGACACCTAAAGCAGAACCTTCCCTACTGCCTTCAGAGGGAACATAGCCCTAAGTTTATCACAATCTCAGATTTCTGGTCTCCACAACTGTGAGACAGTAAATTTCTGTAGGTGAAGCTACAGTTTGTGATTCTTATTATGGCCACCTCTAGAAACTAACAAAAGCAGTTCATAGTTGTTGACATGTTCGCCAGGAGGAAACAGTTCATTATTAGAGTGCAGCGTTACTGTACTGTTGCTCTTACATTTAGTCCTTTTAAAGTCCATTCATTTACAGAGTTATTAGGTGTGCAGCCTATTTTCCACCCCTTCTCTGAGGTTGTTTCACATGAGTGTTTCAAATGATTAGATTGTTTTGCCAATTCTGCATTCTATCCTTGTATCATTCAATTCCTAATTTTTTTAATTTGTATATAATGAGACTCACATTTTGTGCTACAAGATTCTAAAGGGGTTGACAAATGTATGGTGTCATTTACTCAACATTACAGTATCATACAGAACAGTTTCATTATCTGAAATAATCCTGTGTTTCACCTATTCAAACCACCCTACTTCTTCACCGGTCCAATTCCTGACAAATACCGATCTGTTTATCGTCTATTTTTGCTTATTCAGGATGTCATATAATTGGAATCATATATTAAGTATCTTGTTCATACTAGCATTAATTAAAAAATATGCATAAAAGATTCTCCCATGTATTTTGGGGGATGATAGCTTATTTTTTATCACTAAATAATAGGACATGATATGAATGTATAACAGTTTGGTAATCCAGTCACCTACTAAAGGACATCTTTATTGCTTCTAGTTTGGGGAAGTTTTGAATACAGCTGATTTAAACACTTGTATGCAGGTCCTTGTGTGGAAATAAGTTTTCAAATAACCTGGGTAAAAACATAGGAGTGCAACTGCTAGTTCATAAAACCATATTTAGCTTTACAAAGTTTTAGACTGTCTTCCGAAGTGACTGTTCTATTTTGTATCCTCATAAGCAATGAATGAGTGTTTTTGTTGCTCTGCATTCTTGCCAGCAATTGGTATTGATAGAATTGGAGGTTTGAGCCAATCTAACATTTGTACAATGGTACCTCATTGCTTAAATTTGCAATTCTCTCATGACAAATGATACTGAGCATCTTTTCATATGCTTATTTTCCACCTTTTTTCCCCACTATATAATTTCTCTTTTTTAATGATTTTATTTATTTGACTGAGAGAGACAGCAAGAGAGGGAACACAAGCAGAGGGAGTGGGAGAGGGAGAAGCAGGCTTCCCGCTGAGCAGGGAGCCCAATGTGGGGCTCACTCCCAGGACCCTGAGACCACAACCTGAGCCAAAGGCAGATGCTTAATGAACCAGCCACCCAGGCGCCCCACCTATATAATTTCTATATTGAAGTAACTACTTAGACTTTTTATTTTCTTATTTTTTATACTTTCTCTCTTTTTTTAAAGATTTTATTTATTTATTTGACAGAGAGAGAGATCACAAGTAAGCAGAGATGCAAGCAGAGAGAGAGAGGGAAGCAGGCTCCCCACTGAGCAACGAGCCCGATGCGGGGCTCGATTCTAGGACCCTGAGATCATGACCTGAGCCAAAGGCAGAGGCTTAACCCACTAAGCCATCCAGGTGCCTCTACTTAGACTTTTTAAATCATTTTTACTTATTTTCTTATTGTTGAGTTTTAAGAGTTCTTTATATTTTAAATATCAGTCCCTTATTCCTTTATCAGATATGTGTTTTCCAGATATTTACCTCCAGTTTAGTCTATGGTATACTTTTTCATTTTCTTTATAGTATTATTTACAGAACAGAAATTCTTAATAAAGTTCAACTTGTCAATTTTACTTTATTGGGTAACAGATTTAGTATCAAAAATACATAAAGAATGCACATAATTAAATAGCAAAAAAAATACAACGACAACAACAACAGCAACAACAAGCCATTCTATTTTTTTTTTTAAAGGATTTTATTTATTTGGCAGAGAGAGGTCACAAGTAGGCAGAGAGGCAGGCAGAGAGAGGGGGGAAAGCAGGCTTCCCGCCGAGCAGAGAGCCTGATGCGGGGCTCGATCCCAAGACCCTGGGATCATGACCTGAGCTGAAGGCAGAGGCTTAACCCACTGAGCCACCCAGGTGCCCCAACAAGCCATTCTATTTTTAAAATGGCAGGAGATCTGAATAGATATTTTTCAGGGCACATGGGTGGCTCAATCAGCTAAGTATCTGCCTTCAGCTGGGGTCAAGATCCCAAGGTCCTGGGATTGAGCCCCGAGTCAGGTTTCCTGCTCAGTGGAGAGCCTGCTTCCCCCTCTGTCTTTCTCCCTACTTTTGTGCGCTCTCTCTCTCTCTCAAATAGATAAATAGAATCTTAAAAAAAAAAAAAAAGAATAGCTATTTTTCTAAAAAAGACATACAGATGGCTAAGAGACACAAGAAAAAGTGCTCAGGATCACTGATCATCAGGAAATGAAAATCAGAGCCACAATGAGCTATCACCTCACATCTGTTTTAATGGCTGTCTTCAAAAAGACAAAAAATAACAAATGTTAGAAAATAGTATGGAAGCTTCTCAAAAAATTAAAAATAGAACTATCATATCATCCAGTAATCCCACTTCTGGATATATATTCAAAAGTATTGAAATCAGGATCTTGAAGAGATATCTCTGTTGGGGCCAATTCCACATTAAAACCTGTTAAACCCCTAGGCCCTGCCTGCGCCTACTTAGCCCTAGTGACTCCATGTTGCCTAGGTAGCCATTTTGTTGTTTAATAAATGCCTCAGCAGTTACTGATACTGGTTCTGGGTAACCATTACTAAAACACACAGGTAGGAGACATCCAATCAGCCAAAGTCATATACGTAGAGGTCTGCAGTTGCACCCTATAAAACTAACCTGTAAGACCAAGGGGGGGTTGCTCTCTTTGGAGGTGGTCCTGGCCAGTCAGTCTGACTTCTAATGCTTGGCATAGAATAGAGCTTTACATAACTTTCACTTTGTCTCAGTCTCGTTCCTTTGATAACGGACCCAACATCTCTACTCTCATGTTCATTGAAGCATTGTTCACAATATCCAAGATAAGCAAACAACCCAAATGTTCACTGATAGATTATTGGATAAAGAAAATGTTGCATATACATACAATGTAATATCATTCAGCCTTATAAAAGGTTAATGCCATTTGTGATAATCATGAATAGATCTGGAAGACATCACGCTAAGTGAAATAAGAAAAAGTATACCACAGGACAATTACTGCATGATTCTACTTATATGCAGTATACAAAATAGTCAAACTTATAGAAGCAGAAGATAGTGAGGGGCAAATGAGAAATCGTTGTTCAATAAGTATAAAGTCACAATTACACAGGATGAATAAGTTCTAGAGATTTGCTGTATAACATAGTACTTGACTTGTAGTTAACAATACAGTATTACACACTTAAAAACTAGTTAGGAGATTATATTTCATATTATGTTTACACAATATATATATTATGTATATATTATAATATATACATAATATATACATATACATACATATATATGTGTATGTATGTATATATTCATATATACATATATATGAAATATATATAATGTATATATATGTAACATATATGAAATATATTTCATATTATGTTTACAAACAAAATAAACATACAAAGAAAACATAGAGACTCGAGAAAATTTTTGGAGATGATGAATATGTTTATTCTCTAAATCATGATGGTATCACAGTTATATGCATATATCCAAATTCATCAATTTATATAAATATGTGACATTTGAAAATATTAATTACACCTTAATAAAGCTGTTAACAAAAAAAAGAGGCAAAGACATTTGCAATTCCCTAACAAAAAAGTCAAAATTAGGTGAACTTAAATTGAGGAGATTATCTAGTGTTATTCCAAGGGTCTTTGTAGCTCTAAGAGGGAGACTGAAGTGGTAGTGTCAGAGTGATGCAGCATGTGAATGACTTGACCAAAAATTGCTGGCTTTCAAAAAAGAAAAGGCCACAACCTAAGGATTCAGGCATTTACTACAAGCTGGATAAAGCAAAGAAATGCATTTCCCCCTGGAGTCTTCAAAAGGAACACAGCTTGATGTTAGCCCAACAAGACCCATTTGGGACTACTGACCTCCAGAACTCTAAGACAACATAAACACAGTTGACCTTTGAACAAAGCAGGGGTTAGGGTGCTACCCCACATGGAGTCAAAAACCTGCATATAACTTTTGATTCACCAAAAGCTTAACCATAGCCTACTGTTGACCAGAAGCCTTACTGATAAGAGAAACAGTCAATTAACACATATTTTCTGTGTCATATGTGTTATATATTATATTCTTAAATAAAGTAAGCTGGAGAAAATAAAATGTTATTAAGGAAATCATAAAGAAGAAAAATGCACTTACAGTATTGTACTGTAAAAAGTCTGCAAATGAGTGGACCTGCATAGTTCAAACCTACATTGTTCAAACGTCAACTGTACATTACTTTAAGCCCCCCAGATTGTGAAAATTTGTTATAACAGCAAGAGAAAACTAATACATGAAGTGTTTATCATCCAAATTTGTTCTTCAGTATTGCGCTGGCTACTCTAGGTATTTTCCTTTAATATATAAATGTTAGAAGTAGTTTGTTAATATTTATACCTCTTGCTTGGATTTGGTATGGCTTAAATTGAGTCTATAGAGCAAGTGGGGAAGGAACACTTGGCTGATCAGTCAGTAGAGCATGCTACTTTTGTTCTCAGGGTATTGAGTTCAAGTCTCATACTGGCATAGGGTTTACTTCAAAAAAAAAAAAGATGGTATAGATCATATTGAGAAGAACTGACATGTTAACTATATTGAGTTCTTTAATCAACATATGTGGAGTATATCTCAATTTTTGAGATACTCTGATTTCCTTCATCTGTGTTTTCTAGTTTTCAGCATATTGATCCTATACATATTGTATTAGACGTATACCTATTTAATTTTCTTCATGGTATTTAAGTGGTTTTTATTCAGTTTCTAATTTCAGTTGTTCATTGCTGATAGTTACAACAAAGCAATTGACTTTTACATATTAACATTTTCGTCCTATGATCTTGCTAACGTTGTTTATTAATTCCAAGATGGTTTTTGTTTGTGTTATTTCTAGAATAAATATTTAGGGTTTCTACATATATAATCATGTCATCTGTGAATAGGACAACAATTCCTTTCCATTTTTTATAACAACTATTTCTTTTTCTTGTGTTATTGAACTAGCTAGTACTTTACATATAATGTTCAACAGGAATGCTGAGTGAGGACATTCTTACCTTTTTCTGATCTTCCGGGCGAAGTGTTTACTCACCATGAAGTTTGATGTTAGCTATACGTTTTTTACAGATGTTCTTGATCAAGTTTAAGATCCTGTCTATTCCTATTTTCCTGATAGTTAAAATCATGAATAGATATAGGGCTTTTTCATTTTTTTTCTGCATGAATTTATATAATCATGTACATTTTCTTCTTTAGCCTGCTGAGAAATTTGCATTACTGTAATAAATCCCCCTTGGCCATGATGTATAATTGTTTCTATACATTGTGATAGTCTATTTGCTAATAATAATTGAGGATTTTTATATTTATATTTATAAGCATCATTATAGTTTTCCTTTCCTATAAAGGCTTTATTTTATTTTAGTACTGAGATAATAATAATGACCTCATAAAATGAGTTAGGAAGTACTATCTCTGCTTCAATTTTTTTTTGGAAGAAATTAAAAGAATTGGTATATTTTCTTCCTTAATTGTTTGGTAGAATTCACTAGAATATTCAAATGGGCCTAGTGCATTTGGTTTGGGAAAGTTATTATTAATTCAATTATTTTAATAGATACAAGTCTATTCAGATGATTTATCTCTTCTTGTATAAATTTTGTTCATCTTTTTCTTTCAGTAAATTAGTCCGTTTAATCAAAGGTATCAAATTTATGAGAACAGAGTTGTTCATTTATTATTTTTTAGCTTTTAATGTACATGGCATGAGTAGTGATAACTACTCTTTCTTTGCTAATATTAGTAATGTACATCTTCTTTCTTTATTTCATGTCTTCATAGCTCATTTGTTTTTAGTACTGAATAATATTTGTTTGGATGTACCATAGTTTATTTATCTATTTACCTACTAAAGGATGTCTTGATTGTTTCAAAGTTTTGGCAGTTATAAATTAAGTTACTATAAACTCATGTGGCCATGAGTTTTCAACTCCTTTGGTAAATACTGAGGATCACAGTTGCTGGATCATATGGTAAGAGTATGTTTAGTTTTGTAAGAATTTGCCAAACTGACTACTAAATTGGCTGTACTATTTTGCATTCTTACAGGCAATGAACAACAGTTTTTGTTTCTGCAACTTTTCTGCTGTAAACCTTATTGCTTTTTACTCTAATATTCATTATTTCTTTCCTTCTGCTTGCTTTATGCCTAAATTGCTTTTCTCTCTCTGGTTTTCTAAACAGGCAGCTTAGTTTATTGTTTTTAGATCTTTTCTGATGAATTGCATTTACTGCTATATATTTCCCTGTTATTGATACCAAGTTTAATTCTATTATGGTCTGTAACTATACTTCCTGTGACTTCTATTATTTTAAATTTGTTAATGTACTTATTAATATCTAGGATGTTGTCTATCTTGATGAATATTCCATTCTAGTCTGAGAAGAATGTGTAATCTGCTGTTGTGGGATGGAGTATTCTATGACTATCAATTAGATCAAGTTGGTTGATAGTATTGATTAGGTCAATTATATCCCTGCTAATTTTTTGATTGCTTGATCTAATAATTTCTGAAAGAGGATTATTGAAGCATCCAACTATAATAGTAGTTTTCCTGTTTCTCCTCTCAGTTTTATCAGGTTTTGTTTCATATATTTTGACAATTTCTTGTTAGAAACATACATGTTTAGTATTGTTTTTGTCTTCTTGGAAAACCGAACCCTTCATTAGTATGTAATGCCCCTCTCTATTACATATAAATTTCCTTGTTCTCAATTCTGCTTTCTCCAAAAATTAATATTGCTACTTCATTTACTTTTAATCTATCAAAGTCTTTACATTTACATTTCTTAAGTTTTTATTTTAAATCCAGTCAGTTAACATTTAATGCTATGTTAGTTTCAGGTATACAATATAATGATTCAACAATTCCATATTTCACCTGGTGCTCATCATGACACATGCACTCCTTAATCTCATCACCTATTTCACCCATCCCTCTACCCACCTCCTCTCTGTTAACCATCAGTTTGTTCTCTATAGTTAAGAGTCTATTTCTTGGTTTGTTGTTTTTTTTTTTCCCTTTGTTCATTTGTTTTGTTTCTTAAATCCCACATATGACTGAAATCATTATGGTAGTTGTCTTTCTTTGACTGACTCATTTTGCTTAGCATAATACTCTTTAGCTCCATCCACATCATTGTAAATGGCAAGATTTCATTTTTTTTAATGTCTGAGTAATACTGAATTGTATACCACTACTTTATCCATTCTTCAATTGATGGATGCTTGAGCTGCTTCCATATCTTGGCTATTATAAATAATGCTACTATAAACATAGGGGTGTATGTATCCCTTTGAAATGGGATACATTTCTTCTTCTTTATTCTTTGCATATTTATTAATGGGTTTAATATATATTACCCTTAGGTTTTTATCTAACCTCTTCTACATGTAGTTTGAACCCATTCTTTTTTCCTTTCCTCTACATGTTTTAGGTATATGTTATTATATTTTATATATTTTTTTGTGAATTTCTTGACTGATTTTTTAACAGAAATATTCATTTTTACTGCTTTTGTGTTTCACATCTCTAAGACTCTCATTTTGGGTCTCATTTCCATTCAAAGAGGTCCCTTTAATATTTCTTGCAGAGCTGGTTAACTAGTCACAAACTCCTTAATTTTGGCCTATTTGGGAAATTCTTTATCTCTCCTCCTATTCTGAATGATGGCCTCAATGGACAGAGTGTTCTTGGCTATAGATTTTTCCTATTAGCACTTTGGATATATCATGCCACTCTTTCTGGCTCGCAAAATTTCTGCTGAAAAGTCTTCTGCCTTAATGGGTTTTCCCTTGTAAGTTACTGACTTCTTTTGTCTTGCTGCTCTTAAAATATTTCTTTATCACTATATTTTGCCAATTTAATTACCATATGCGTTGGCTCGGGTCTGCTTTTGCTGATTTTAATGGGAGTTCTCTGTGCCTCCTGGATCTGGATATCTGTTTCCTTCCCCAGATTAGGAAAGTTTTCAACTATTATTTCTTCAAATAAATTTTCTGTCCCCTTTCCTCTCTCTTCTTCTTCTTCTTCTGGGATTCCTATAATATGAATATTATTACATTTTATGGAGTCACTGAGTTTTCTAAGTCTATTCTCCTTTTGCATAATTTTTTTTCTCTCTTTTGTTCAGCTTGGTTACTCTTCACTAATCTGTCTTTTAGGTCACTAATTTGTTCTGTTTTTTTCCATCTTGTTTTAATTCTGTCAAGTAAGTTTGTTTTTTCAGTTATTGAGCTCTTTATCTCTGCTATATGTTATTCCTTATCTCTGTGTTAATGGTCTCACTCATGTCTTCCACTCCTTTCTCAAGTCCAAAAAGTAATCCTTAAGATCATTGCTTTATATTTTCTATCAGGCATGTTACTTATACCTGTTTTGCTTAGATCTATGACCAAAGTCTTGTCCTGTTGTTTCATTTGGGATAAATTTCTCCCTCCCCTCCTATTATGTGCCTCTCTGTGTCTGTTGCTGTGTGTTAAGAAAGTTGGCAATGTCTTCTGCTCCTGGAAGTAGTGACTTTATGAAGAACAGGTTCTGGAGTGCCCTGCAGTGCAGTGTTCTCTGCTCACCAGAATCTAGCACTTCAGGAGAGTCTCCTGTGTGTTGCTTAGGCCTTGTTATTGTGTCTGGTCACTTTTCCTTTCAGTGCAGTCATCTGCACTGACTTTGCATGTTGGGGGCTGTGCTTGTTCCCTATGGTGTTAGTGGGACCCAGGCAGGCCAGCTCTAAGTGGGTGTGTCCACCGGGGAACTTGGGTGTGGGGCAGTAGTGTTAGTAAAATTTGCACTGAGCCACTAGTCCTATGCTAGATCCCCTGAAGAATTGTGGGGGCTAAGAGCTGTGTCTGGGGCAGCCAGGGTTGTGAGGCTAGCCAAGTTGGGTCTATCATGTTACTGTAGCTATGGGTGCACAGCTGAGTGTGGTGATACAGCTGGGTATGGCACATGGCAACTGTGCACCCAGCATCAGGGCCTGGTGTGCATAAGGCTAAGACAGAATTTTCCCTGAGTGCAGGGCCAAAGCTAGAAGGCTTGGAGTGGGCAAGTCCTCAGGAGAACTTGTGGGCAAGGCACACTGTTAGCAGATTAGGTAGCAAATGTCTGTGCAGCACTACCTCCTACGGGTTGCTCTGTGTTTATTCTGGGGGCAGGGAAGGAAAATGGCACTTGGAAGCTCCCTTATTTTTAGAGAAATCCCACAATATGTTCTGAAATCAGTATGAACAGATCTGTCTCCTGTTTGCCCCGCCATTGTATAAACTGCCATTTATATGTTGCCTCTCTGTGCAGCCTGTTGTCTCCTTAATGGTGGCTACTCACCTATCATTCACCCTCCCGACTTGCCCAGTGCTCAGTCAGCTGACTGTTAAAGCTCCGGCTCCAAGTCCCACTGGTCTTAAAAAAAAAAAAAAAAAAAAACACGGAATTCAGCCCCTCTGATTTTTAAAGCCAAACATTGTGGGGATTCATTTTCCCTGTGTGAGTTTCCTGGTACAGGGCCTGTTTCTCTGTCCTCTCTACATGTAGATCTCCCTACTTCCTATGGGCAGCCTCTCTCCACTTTTCTGACCTTTCTAAACTTTCAGATACAGCTTCTTCTCTATTCTGGTTGTGGAATTTGTTCCACCAGTCTTCAGACTGATCTCCAGTTTATTGACTTGGATGTGAGTTGATATCTAGTTGAAAACTCAGCTAGAAGTTTATCTTAAAGTCTTTATTTAAAGAAGTTTTTTGTATACACCATATAGTTGAGTCTTATATGGTTATAGGCTAACAATCTCTGTCATTTAATTGGTATATTTAGGTCATTCATATTTAAATGTTTATTAATAGAATCAGATTAAGATCTAACATATTTGTGGTTTCTATTAATTGTATTTCCTCTTTGTTTCTTCCTCCCATTCCCTCTTCTGTCTTCTCTGGGTTTGAGTACTTTATATAATTCCATCTCTCTCATTTTTTATCACATCAATTATACTTCAAAGGAATCTTTTAGTGTTTCACAAGAGTTTCCAATATACATTTACAACTAGTCTAAGTCTACCTTCACATAATGCTAGAGTATTGCACATATAGTGCAGATAAGTTATAACAGAATATTCCCAGTTTCTCCCTCCCATTATTTTTGACATTGCTGTCATTCATTTCCCTTATCCATATCCTATAATCATCCAGACATTGTTACCATTACTATTTTGAAGAAAAAGTTATCAGATCAATTAAGAATGAGAAAAATAAAAGATTTTACTTTACCTTCATATATTTCTTCTTTGACATTCTTCTTCTCCTTATGGAGAACCCTGTTGCTGACCTATATAAGTTCTTTCTCCCTGAAACATTTTTCTTGAACATTTCTTGCAGGAATGGGCAGTCTTCTGCAGTTTTGTTTATCTTAGTCTTTTTTTCTCTATTTTTGGATTATTTTACTGGATATATAATTCTCTGTGTGGAGGGAGGAGGATTCTTTCAACACTAAATAGTTCACTCAGCTCTCTTGTTTGCATGGTTTCTGACTATAAGCCCACTACAATTCTTATAGTTGTTACTATGTAAGGAACATTTTTCATTTCTCTGCTTTCTTTTAAGATTTTCTTTGTTTATGGTTTTCTGCAGATAAATACTATATATAAACAATTGGATTTTTTGGTATTTATTTTGCTAGATGTTCACTTTTGCTCTTATTATTTTAAATATTTTTTCTGCTTCATTGTATCTTTTTATTATTATTATGTATATGTTATACTTTTTTAAAGTTATCACATATTTCTTGCATATTATATTCTAGAGTTTTTCTTCTTCTTTTTTTCTTTCTTTCTTTTTTTTTTCTACATGCATGCCAGTGTGGGAAGTTTCTATGTGCACATCTTCAAGCTCACTTCTTTCCTTAGTTGTGTACAGTCTTCTGATGAATCTATCAAAAGATTTCTGTTACTTTTTTTGAAATGTATCATGTTCCTTTGCAGTCTCTTAGAATCTATATCTTCCTGCTTTCAGACCCATGATTTTTTTTTCATATTGCCTGCTTTCTACATTACAGCCATTAACATATTAACCATTGTTATTTTAAGTTCCCTGTCTGGTAATTCCAACATCTGTATCATATTTGTCTAATTTTGATGTTTGTTTTGTCTCTTCAGACTCTGTGTATTCTTTGTGATGCCTTGCAATTCCTTTGTTGGGGATGCCTTATAATTCCGTTGTTGTTGAAATAAAGATATTGATTGGATAATGGGAAGTGAAATAAATAGACTGTCAGTGTAAAAATGTATATTTACTAGATAGGGGTTGGGCTGTGTTTAATGTTTGATGTTTGGAACCAAAGCTTTAAATGTTCATAGTATTCTTACTTTGGTCCCCATTCTTGAATTTGTGCTTCCATTGTATTCCTCCTCAGAGAGAGTCTGTGCCTTTCCATTCTTCGCTCTATAATCCACTCTTATACTGAGACCCTGTTGTTGTAGTGTTACAGTGTGGACAGGAGAAGCATTCTATAGCTTTATGATTAAATCTCAGTCTTTCAGTGGACCTGTTTCTCTTGGCTTTGACCTTCCCTGGTATTTTTTGTGGCAGTATAGATATATTTCTCCTTAGGTGAGTCAGGATGCCTAGAGGAGGCTGAAGTGGGTGGGAATTCTCTCCCCCAGGTGTGATAGAGCTCTGGCAAGTTTTCCCTCTGAAGAGTAGACCTTTACTACATAGAACACATTATATAACATATAACACATTATACAGAACATATTTTACCGTGATTACTCTTTCCTTACCCCTGCCAGAGGCTAAGAAGTTATCTTTGTCAGATCCTCACCATAATAATATTATAGGGTTTCTGAAAGGAAAGCCCATGAAAATGTGAAAGACCTTATAAAACTGTGGTCCCCAGAGTTTCTAAACTACGATGCTAGTGCATACTTAGCCTCCAGAAATATGCCAAGGTTACCATTTAAGTATTCCTACTGGCTTGTTTGTTTGTTTGTTTCTCCAGGCAAGTATATATTAACTATGACTCTCCATATTCACTTGTGTGTCCAGATTTAGGACAATAGTTTGTCCTGAAACCTCAATTCTCTAACATGCCCAAGAAAAGTTTTTTTTTTATTTTCTGTTAGAAAGGATTGGAATAATGACATGTTGGAGTTGAAACTGTAAGTCTCATTCCTCTTTCAGTTACACAAAAAGCTGCAACTTTCATACTGCTATTGAAAATTTTGTTCTTGTTTTGATAAGTTCAACTTCAGAACACTTTTTTTACTAGAAATATCCTGTAATATTTCCTATTACAGTTTAGAAAATGTCTGGGAAAATACCATCAATTTTAAGATAGCACTTCACTTTACCCAATGTGGCTAAATGTTTATATTGCCTTTTATGCCAGTAAAAAGAACATTTATTTTATGAAGGAATATATACTTTTCCCATAAGGGAAAACAAATTTCATATAAACTCTATTTCCTAGATTTCTTCCCTTATGTGGCCAAGTCCTAGGTGATAATATATTCTGCTCTGCTGACATCAAAATTTACTTGCATCAACCACTGGTATTCTTTGAATCAGACCATATAGCCAATAGCCAATATCATGATCCTTGCTTTCTTTGCCTATTTCAAAATTAACCAAGCTAAGGCAATATTTTGTTAGAAATGTTGTTCTTTGACTACCTAAAGCAGTAAAATCATGAAATGAAGTTATAGTTATCACCATTTGGGTATCATTATATTTTTCCACCTTAAAACCTAGTTCAATGTGAAAACTAAAAATAAAAAATAAAAACCCAATTTATTTTGTGTTTCAGTCTTCCCAACTGCCTTTCTTTCTTCCACTTCAAAATAGGATTGTTTTCTTCAGCTGGTATCTTCTTTTCATTCATATATAACTGTTGTGATTCCCCTTGATAGATGACTTCCCTTGAAAAGCTCACATCACTATCAGAGATTTTAGAAAGTACTGTTGCTGTTAGGGTCAGGCTTTCCACATGAAATCTCCTAGGCTCTGTACAGAGATGTTGTGGACTGAGCTTCCAGGAAGCATGATTACTTACAGAAAACAACAAGTGGTTTTACCACACGCTCGCTTTTGGCTTTTCCATATTTTAATCTTAGCTCAACACTGCTGTGCTTGGGACAAACAACTCCTATACTAGGTGCTTAAGAACAGGTCAGTGGAAGGCATCAGCCCCTCACTTGGACCCCCTTTCTCAACCGCACTCAGGAGCAACAAGTTTTTCTAAGGTCCTAAAGTATTCTGTTCAAACCATCAGGACAATCCATATTCTACTATACTATAATGTTTCCTTGGTGTGAGTCTCAGATGTTGTTTACTATTAGGATAGAAATCAAATACCTTTGCTGTGCCTGATACTGAGCTACCCCATGGCATATCCTCTTAAGAACAGTTCCCATGTTTAGAGTTATTCAGCTACTTCTTTTCCTGTAAGTGTTTCCAATCATTCAATATGTCTTGTTTTTCCATGCAAGTGTTTGTGGATATTGTTTTTAGGATAAAAAGGAAGGTCTAGATGATACGTAAGTTCCCTTTGAGATTAGATTTCATAATTAATACAAATGTCTTTGTGAAAATGTACTTAGGGGAATCTGCTCATAATCTCAAATTTTATGTAATTTCCTTATAATTTACATTTTGCATAAATTTGCCAAATAATCAGTGTCATAGGTAGAATATGCCACTTGTTGTTGTTGCTCACTCCTTTCACAGAGATATTGGGATATGAGTAACTGAAATTCTTACCATACTTTATCTAAATAACAATTTAGTAGAAGAACAAACAAGAAAGTTTTGTCCCATGTAAAATAAAATTTACACAATGATTTTGTTTTCCATCTTTAAATGTTCAATTCTCATGTAGGTTTAAAAGGTTGGGTCAAAAAAAAAAAAAAAAAGTTGGTTTTAGGCATCTCCCAAATTCAGTTTCCAGTACCTCCAAAGACTGCAACAACTCTTTGACTTTATTCATTTATTCTTTATTGTTTCTTTTATCCATCTGTTCAGAAAGTAATTACTTAGACACTGAAGAGAAGACACAGTCCCTCTCTCCGTGGAGGAGATTAACAAGTAAATATTGAAATTCAGTGTGTTTAGTGCTCTGTTAGGAGACAAAACAAAGGGCTAAGAGAGTGCCTAAGAAGGAAACCTATGTCTCCTTTGGGAGGTGTGGATTATCAGGAAAGGCTTCTTAGAGATAAACTGAGCATAATCCTGAAGGATCAGTAGGAGTTGGCAAATAAACAAAGGTTAAAAGGATATTCCAGCAAAAATAACCAGCATGCACCAGGGTGCAGAGGAGAAATAGAGTAAATTAGGGAAACAAATTCTTGGAACATGGAATTTTTTAAATGAAGTAATGTGATAAATGTGGGCAAAGTGTTTGGGGAGAATAAGAGCATAATTGAGAGCAACAATTAGAGCCATATCCTGCCTTCTTTCTCCTTTCTTCCTGAGATCAGAAATCCAAAGTTTCCTTTCCACAATGTTCTTGCTGTAATCCTATTCCAGAGTTTCTTCATCTAGAGTAGTCTTATTAAAACAGTTTGTATTTTTATTTCAAAATCTTTTTATGTCTTACCCAAAAAGTCTTTAATCTGGCAGTCTGGTAAATCTTTAAGGAACTGAAATAGATGAAATTATCAATCTGAAACGAACAAGTGAGACTGGAGGTTATATCCCATGATGGAAACAAGATGAGACCTAAATCTCAACAAATTGCAAAAAACACCATCGTGCTTTTTTTTTTTTTTTAAACTAGCTCAGTATAATATAAAACTGTGTGATTTTTCCTTAATTTCTTCTTTCTTTTCTACTCAAGCTGGTGAGAAATTGGGAGAGCAAAAGAAAAACTTAGACCTTAGAGTCATAAGTCTTGATAAGTCCTATTAAGATGAAAATGATGGAAGGGACACATGGGTAGCTTAGTTGGTTGGGTGTCAGCCTTTGGCTCAGGTCATACTGATACTTTAGTCCTAGGATTGAGCCCTGCATTGGGATCCCTGCTCAGTGAGGAGTCTGCTACTCCCGCTGTCCCTCACCCTGCTCATGTTCTCTCTCTCTCAAATAAATAAAATCTTTTAAAAATAAAAAAAACTAAGATAAAAGGAAAATGATAGCAATTTAAAATGTATAACAGGAGTGCCTGTCCGACTGTCAGTTGAACAATTGACTCTTGATCTCAACTCAGGTCGTGGTCTCAGAGTTATGAGATCAAGGCCCACATCAGGCTTCATGCTTAGCAGGGAGTCTCCTGGAGATTCTCTCTCCCTCTCCCTCTGCTCTTCCTCCTGCTCACACACACTCTCTCTCTCTCTTTCCCTCTCTCTCTCAAATAAGTAAATAAATCTTACAAAGATAAAATTTATAACATACAAAAAATCAAAGCAAATGTTGGTATTTAGCAACACTATTCAGATATCCCAAACCTGATAAACTTATTTCATAGAGGGAGAAACCACGTATGGACAAATGTCAAAGCAAGATTTACTAACCTTGACACTATTAACTGTTTGGGCCAGATAATCATTTGTTGTGGTAGCTGTCCTGTGCATTGTAGAATGTTTAGCAACATTATAGGCCTCTATTCACTAGGTGCCACTCTCACCTCTCCCCCAAGTCATGGTAAACGAAAATGACCCCAAGCGTTGCCAGAAGTCCCCTGGGGGATAAAATCCTCTCTGACTGAGAACCACTTTGCTAGATTCTAGTAGATAAATGAATAAGAATTCACTCTTCCCCTCAAAGATCATACTGTCTTGTAGGAAAGAAAGATTTGCTAAACCTTTATTCTAGTTCACCTAATTAAAAGCAGGTTGTGGTTAGTATTAAGGAGAGAAATTTTGATATAATTTTATGAGAAAATACAGTAAACTAATTCTGAAAAGAAGGAAGTAGGAAGCAAAATCAGTAAGTATTCTGCAGGGCCAGTTTAGAATAAGTGATGTTTGTGTTTGCCTTGGCTGCACAGATTCTAGAGAAAGTGATAGGTTAGGAAGCTGGAAAGAAACATTGAGTGCTTGTTTTGAGAGATCATCATTGCTATGATGAGAAATTGGCTGCTTTTTTCCACTGAGCCCTAAAGGACTAATTAATATGTTAGAGCCTATTGGCACAATCGTTGTATCATGAGTGTAATTTTTAAACTTTATTTTAAAATATTTTTTAAAAATATTATGAAACAATAGTTTACTATTACTTGTGCTAGTAATACTAGAAGGAAGCCTAGGTTTTGAAATTTCAAAACCATATCCCAGGTTAGTGACGGTTATCAAATTACAGGTATACAACTCCAATGAAATGGATAGCTTCATGAATGTTAGCCTTAAAAACAATCTATTTCAAAAACATGGTTTCTACTTTTCTGTTTTGTTAGTGCAAAGACAACCACTTCAAACAACAAATGCTGAAAATTATTTAAGAGGTATTTATCACATGTTGTAACAAGTAAACCAAAATATAAATATACATTGATATAAAAACTCTGATTGCATTAGACTATCTACAAATAATTTGGGGTGATGAACACAGCCAATAGCTAGATTAGGGTTGGCTTTTGTCCATGAACAGAGTGGAGAGCCACTTGGATCCTCCCAGCAAGGACTCCAATTCTTAATTAGCATAGATGATATTTTGGCTGTGCACTCTTTGCTTGAATTTGGATAATATTTTGATAACCAAACAATCAGAAAAATTTTATTCAGCACTACTCTGTTATCAATCTTTAAAAGCCAAGTAGAACATCTTTGTTAATGAAGAATTATTATTCATTAGTGAGCCCAAAAAAGCCACATACACAGTATTCTCTTTTCTTAATATTGGCATACGAACAGGGAATGCACAGTTGGCCCTTGAACAAAATGGGTTTGAACTGTTTGGGTTTAATTATACACAGATTTTTTATAGTACAACTGTATATGAATTTTCTCTTCCTTATGATTTTCTTTTCCCTAGCTTATTTTATTATGAGTACAGTGTATAATACACATAATACAGAAAATATGTGTTAACTGACTGTTTATGTTATTGGTAAGGCTTCCAGTCAACAATAGGTTATTAGTAGTTAAGTTTTGGGGAAGTTACAAGTTCCTTGCAAATTTTCAATTGCACAAGGAGTCATAATCCCTAGTCCCCAACTGTTCAAGGATCAACCATAAATACTTAAATGAAAAAGGCTTCAATAAACATAGCCTTGATGTTTTTCATCTATATTGATATCCCTGATTTTAAAAATAAGTTATATTTATTTTTCTTTTCTCTCTTCTGTTGTCTTTTGTTGCCACACACCTTTTGATATGTTCACACATGTGGAAATATAAAATAACCAAATAAACAATTAAATGTAGAGTACACCAATTAGTAATAAACGGTATGAAGAAAAACAAAGGAGGGTGAAGATTGTAGGGCAGACTACTATGGGAAGGGAAGAAAGAAACAAGATGAGCCAGGTCTTACTGCAGCACAGACCTGAGGAGGGAAAGGAACCATCCATGTGAACATGGTGAAAGAGTGTTTTAGACAGAACTAACAAGAGCAAACCTAACAGTAATGCAAGGAAGCCACCAGAAGTTGTTTACTACCTTTCCCACAGTATTTCAAATATGCTGACCTCATTATAGGGGGCTCACTAAATATTTGTTGAATCAGTCCAGCACTCTAGAGCTCAGAGAATGTGGGATAGATCATAGAATATGGAGAAGAGACGTTCCAGAAAGGACTCATAGGCTATTCTAAAACCAAACCCAACCAAAAAACAAACAGACAAACAAACAAAAAACCCCAAAACACCCAAAAACAAAAAACTATGACTCTTAGTCTGAGAGAAATAGGAAAAGTCATTTGAAGATTTGGAAAATGGAAGCGACATTATCTGGCATATGTTTTAATAGGATCCTCTGGTGTGCTTTTAAAGACAGGACAGAAGCAATGAGAGAAATGACAGTATTTTAGGGCAGAAGCAAGGACAGAAATGGGCAGGAGCAGGAAGAGAAATGATAGCATTTTAGACCAAGATAGTCACAGAAGGTGTTGTAGAAATGGTCAGATTCTATATGTGCTTCAAAGATGTTGATTGTAGGATTCGTTAATAGATTCATGAGTATGATTAAAAAAAGAAGAAGAAGAAGAGTCAAGGAGGCCCCAAAGTTGTCCCTAAATATGTGTAAGAATGTTTCAAGGCATCTGTGAGAGTTCTGTTTACTGAGATGAAGGCTGTGGGAAGAGAAGATGGGGAAGAGTTATGGAATAAGGAGTCTGTTTAGGAATATGTTGAATTTGAAATGAGTATTAGACACCTGCGTGAAGTTGAATGGACGACTGGCAATGTGATGCTGAAGTTCGGGCTAGAGGTCTAGATCTAGGAGCTCTTGGAATAAATGGTATTTAAAACTATGTGGGGAGATCACCAAAAGAGTGAGGCTATAAAGGAAGTGTTGACAACTGAACTCTGGGACATGCCAATATTCAGAAGATAGTGAATTCATAAATGAGACTGAGAAGGAATGCCAGTGAAGTGGGAAGAGAATGGAGAGAAAGTCCTGGGGGGTCCTGTATCAAGAAGGAGAAAGTGATGAAGTCAATACATCACTAAAATGAGAACTAATAGATCAAATAAACACTGAAAATTGACAGGATAGTCGATGGTGATTTTGACAAAATCTGTTTTGCAGACTGGCAAAACTGGTGGAAACAAAAGCCTAATTAGGGAAGGTTCAGTTGAATAACCAGAAAAGAGGGGCACCTGGGTGGCTCATTCACTTAAGGGTCTGCCTTTGGCTCAGGTCATGATCCCAGAGTCTTGGGACTGAGCCCCGTTTTAGGCTCCTTGCTCAATGGAGTGTCTCCTTCTCCCTCTACACTTCCCCCTGCTTGTGCTCTCTCTTTCTCTTTCTCTCTCAAATAAATAAATAAAATATTTTTAAAAAGAATAAGGGGAGAGGAGTTATAAATAGCAAATGTAGACAAATATTTTAATAAATTTTGCTTGAAAGCAGACAGATAGATTGAGTAGTGCCTGGGGGTATATGTATGCTCAAGATTTTTGTCCGTTTGTTTTAAAAAGAATAATATTACATCATATTTGTATGATCATGAGAATGAGTCAGCAGAGTGGAAAACTGGATGATTCTGAATAGAGCGGGATCGCATTGCTAAAGTGTTGTAGTTGAAAGGATGAAAGCCAGTATGACCAAAAGAAGGGCTGGTCTGAGATGTGAATGGGCAACTCGCCCAAACAGAAGGGAAGGCAGAGAAAGAATATGGGTAGATTAGTAATGTATATAAATCATTTCATTTCTTTCATTTTTTTCAGTGAAACAGATAAGATCATATACAGGCAGTAAGGAGGAGGCAGGGGTGTTAGAGGATTAAAGAGAAGAGAAAGGAGGCAACAACAGTGGTCTCAGAGTGGGAGTATGAACATACCAGAAAATGTATTCAACTGGCTAGAGAGTGCCTGGGGCTCACTTAAGATTGTGCTCATTAATTTAAAGTGACATCAGTGGACACAGTTTTGTCTTTTTCCCCAACCATGTTGAGCTACCTGGTGTGAACATGGAGAAGGTAGAGAGCTGGTACAACCGGGATTGAGAGTGAGGATTTGTCACAAGTACACAAGATATGCTATATGATATACATGCACACGATAATAACTTCACACTGAAAAAATACTCATCCACATGCACATGCATGTAAAAAAACAACAGGATCCTATTTATCTACTTAATCTTTTTTTTTAAAGCTTTTATTTATTTATTTATTTATTTATTTATTTGACAGAGAGAGAGAGACACAGCGAGAGAGGGAAACAAGCAGGGGGGAGTGGGAGAAGGAGAAGCAGGCTTCCAGCGGAGCAGGGATTCTGATGAAGGTCTAGGTCCCAGGACCCTGGGATCAGGGCCTGAGCCAAAGGCAGATGCTTAGTGACTGAGCCACCCAGGCATCCTTAAGATTATCTACTTAATCTTAAAAACAGAGAATTAAATTAACTGCTCTTTTTTTGGCTACACAATCTCAATCATATTTAAAATATACAGTTGACCCTTGAACAACACAAGTTAGGAATGCCAGTCCACCATGCAGTTGAAAATCCATGTACAACTTGATTTCCCAAGACCTAAAGCACTAATAGGTTACTGTTGACCAGAAAATTTACCTATAACAGAAACCATCTTTTAACACATATTGTGTATGTTATATGTACCATATATTACATTCTTACAATAAAGTAAATGCAAGAAAAGAAAATGTTCATAAGAAAATCATATGAAAAAGAAGATACATGTACAGTACTGTAATTAAAAAAATAAAAAATCCTTGTGCAAGTGGACCCACATCGTTCAGACCCATGTTGTTTAAGGATCAGCTTATCTCCTTCCAGACACTGATATTCAATTTATTGTATTTTCAGCACAAGTCAAGTATTAAACCCCTCTGCCTTTCTCTCTCTACTCAGCCCTCTTCTTCTCACCCACATGAAGCACTGTAATTTGCTTATCTATGATAGAAAAATAAAGGGTGCCTGACCCTGGTCAGTCATCACCATAACTGCAGCTCCAAAGCGAGCCTCATAGCTTCACATCTGAGAACTACAGTTCCCTCTAGTGGAAGTAAGTCCTTTCTTTTCCCTAGAGAGTGATGAAAAAACACACTTTCTCTTTCTATGGTGACATAGTCATTGTTCAGTTTTTAAATATTGTGTTTCCTATCTCCAATAGCTATGTTGGCAAAATGGACTGAAGACAATATAAGACTAATCTTGAACATAAGACTAATCCTGAAAAAGAAAACAAACAAAAATAAATAAAAATGGATTTTTTCACAATTGGTTCTCATTGACTGGTAAAAAAGCAATTTTATGAAGTTTTTGACTAGTTCACTTACAGTAATGTGTGCATGATAGGAACCTGGCAGAAACTCTTCTCATTTGGAACAATAATGTCTGAGAAAAAAATCAGAACTTGCTTTTAAAAACATATTTTTGAGAGGACTCTTAATAGGAGGTTTTTCAAATATATTGGAGGCAATTCAGATGTTTGTGAAGAGGAATTCTTCATTATTATTCTCATCATGATCATCAGTATAAAAATAAAGAAAGCATTTAGCAATGAGCTCTGTGAAATTTAAAGTGATTAACATTGTTCAAGTTCATGCTTTTTAGTACTGAACATTTTTGAGAGTCTACCTGTATTCACAGTTCTGACCATTTCAGGGAAAAAATTATTTTAAGAAAAAGAATAATCTCTAAAATAAGAGATGCAGCCTAATGGGTCTCTAGAGGAAGGGGTAAAAAATGAATATATGAGTTTCCTCCCTTATTTAATCAAAAGCCTTGTGAACTTGAAACCTTCTGTGTATTCACTGAATATTTATTCTATCTTGCACCATGTTAATTGTTGCGAATCTAGCAGTATACCTCACTGAGTCTCAATTATCCCATCTGTAAATGGGAATAGTAAACCTAGACTTCTGATCTTAATAGATTGCTATTAAAAATAAATAAGGCTACATGTAAAAATAAGACCACATACAAAAAATGTAGATGATTGAGGACAATTTAAATGTGAAATACCAATATTAATCTCTAGGTTCTCTTGATTAGACATTCTATTTAGAATAAGTTGGTTATGTAAAATTTTGGTGGAAATATTTGAAGAATATCTTTTTCTTTTCATCAAACAATGGATTCCCTAAAGGAAAATTTTACTAAACCCTCATTCTCTTGCTATTTCTGCTAATAAGATATTACAAAATAAACCTTTAGGAAAAAAGTTATGTAGATTTGCTTCCAGTGGGAAGTAATTTCTCTGAAAGGACTGTTAAGGGTAAACAGGAAAACTTAAGAGATACTCAAAAATACAACAGGTTTTAAAAATTAGAATTGCTTTTGCTAAACGTCCTTTTTGTTTGTCTTTGTGTTTTTAGATGTTTATTTTTATTTTTATTTTGGTTTTTTTATTTTTTAATCAATGGGGGACTAGAGCAGCATTGTTAGTCCCTCCGTGTTTTTGCTAAGTAGTTGGCATTATCATTGTCAGCCTTCGTTGTTTACCTATCCTCTGCCCTGGTATATTTATTTTTTCTTCATACAAAGTATATCAGAATGAAACACGTGGTAATCATGGTCAGGAAATGGGCGGGGGGAGTGAGTAGGTGAACCAAATGAAGTTCAAGTGGCTTAGTGATGGAGTGTCAACAGAAAGGAAACAAGGTCAGGGACCAGTTTTCAAGTGGATAAATGATCGGGTGGATTTCTGAAGACTGGGTGAACATCTAGAAGATCCAGAAGGTTAGATCTGTGGTCTAACCCCAATAATAATGGTAATGATTATATTAGGGTTTATCCTATTATGTGATTATCGTGATATTATGGGATAAATGAAAGATAGGAGACAAGGAGCATATCCATAACCTCCAAAAGAAAACAGATTTTTCAGTGTTAGAAACAATTTGCTTGTCTTGCACAATAGAGTGGTTTTTGTTTTAAATAGAACAGAAAGACACCAACTTCATGCATCATCTGGTAGGCAGGGAATGTCATATTATTCTTTTTTCAAATTCAGTTACAATATTCTAAAAGCTCATTAATATGATATCTAACAACTACCGAATACTTACAATATGACAAGTAATGTTCTGAATACCTTTAATCCATATAACAACCTATGAGATAGTTATTACTTTTTTCCTGTTTTATAGATAAGGAAACTCTAGCACAAAGAAGTTAAGTAACTTATGTAGGGCCACTTCGCTAGGAAGTTTTGGAGTGGGCTTTAAGAGATGGGCATTCTGATTCTAGAACTCATACACTTAGGAATAAGAATAGTGAACATGGGAATCATCCTTTGAAGTCCATGATGTGTTTTCACCATGTGAGGAGGATCAAGACAAATAGGAAATTGAAAGTCTTCCCCAGAAGCTTACAATCCACTTGAGAAGTCATAAAAAAACAGGAAATCATAATTTTAATTGTCTATAATTTAAATTGGAGCTTGGTTTATATAAAATAGAATAGGTGTTTTTTATTATTGTTCGGAAGGCCTTAAATGCAATAAAATTCTGTAAGATTTTTGATATGTACTTAGTCATTAATTGTTTCTAATAAATTGGGTTCCATTTGCTTTCTTCACACGATATGTATTATGGACATTTTTCCAGGGTAGCATGTACAAACTACCGATTTTGTAGCTGTTGTCTTGCATTACAGTTTATTATGCACCATAATTTCTCATGCTCCATAAATTATTAACCTGACTTCTATTAATGGGCCTTTAGCTTGTTTTCAATTTTTCATGTTCATAACTGATAAAAGCAAACTCTGGTGTTTCTGAAAACATGTGTATAAATCCATACATATGTTTGTACAGTTTCATAAGGATTTATTCCAAGATTCCTAGGTATAGTCTTGATGGGTCAAATGTTATATATATATATTTTAAACTATGAAAAATATTGCCAAATTCTTTTCTAAAAATAAATCAACTTTATAGCTCCCTAGCAAGGAACGAAATGCCAACATTCCTTGCCAAAACTTAATTTTCTTGTATCCAAAATTTTAGTCGTCCAAATCTGTAATAAGAAAAGTATCATTTGTAAGAACATGTGACTGAAATAAAGATTCTGATTTTTTGTTAGAACTAGTTAACTGACCTGGTTTTTAAAAAACAATGGGGAGGGAACCTGGGTGGCTCAGTGGGTTAAAGCCTCTGCTTTTGGCTCTGGTCATGATCCCAGGGTCCTGGGATCGAATCCCGCATCGGGCTCTCTGCTCAGTGGGGAGCCTGCTTCCTCCTCTCTCTCTGCCTGCCTCTCTGCCTACTTGTGATCTCTGTCTGTCAAATAAATAAATAAAAATTTTTTAAAAAAAGCTTTTCAAAATAAATTTATAATATTTTATTAAATCCACTTCATACTGATAAATATTAAATTATTTTTCAGTTGTTTGCTATTATTTATAAAACCATAATAAACATTCTTATATATAACATCTTTGGGCACTCTTGTGAGTATATCTGCAGGATAATGAAAGATTTTTAAGGAAGGAGAAAAGATGAATGAGTCAATGACTTATGAACATTGTCATGCACAGAAATATATAACAGTTAATGTTAAAGAATAAATGGGAAAGAGACAGGAAACTAACATTTGTTTGGCTTTTATCATGTACCTAATGTGTAATCATATTTTTTCCTATAAACAAGATTTTAAGTTAACAAACATCATCCCCATGTTTTAGAGAACTGACCTTAATTAAATTTATAAGAGAACAAAATTATTCAAGCTCACTCATTCATATTGGGAGATGAGGCTGTCGTTCAAACCAAAACACATAACTATATAGCAGCCCTGAGGCTAAGGGACTTGCTCCTGTCACCTGATGGCTTTGTGGTGCAGCAGATTTTGAACAGACTGGCCAACCAGAACCTGCCCTCTTTGGTATTAAACTACACTGCCTCCAAAAGGAAAAGTCAAAAACCAGGTAGTCTCTACTAGACGGCCTAATGTTCTATCTCAAAAAGTTACCACGACTAGGATACAAGCACTGGAAAAAAGACAGAGACCCAGGTATCATAACCTGGGGAGGTTCTTCTCAGTCTGGTTGCAAGAGTGAATTGTTCTACAATTCCAGGGAACTGGCCCTGCACATGGAGGTCAAGCGACTGTGAAAACATAAATGTCACAGTCGTTGAATATAGGGAAGTCTTTGAAAGTGCTATTCTGAGATCTGGAGAAAAATTGGCATTATAAAAACACTATATAAGTGGAGCAATAATATAATGAAAGAGTGCCCACGCAATATCTATCATATTAAAGGTACTAAATAAACATTCATTAAAATTTTTATTATTTAAAAAGTTATGCATATTTAATAACAAGTTATGTTAAAGGTCTTTTTTTATTGTTATGTTAGTTACCATACAGTACATCATTAGTTTTTAATGTAGTGTTCTGTGATTCATTGTCTGCATATAGCACCCACTAGGTTTTGAATAAGTTTCATTAACTCACTGGAAACTTTATAATTTCTAAAATTCCCATATTAAATAATAATAAGTAAAAGCATGAAAATAATTAACTGTTATGAAACCCATAAAGAGTTAGGAATTTTAAATGCTGCCTTGTTGAGAATATTAAATCAGACCAAACTAAAGTTACCAAATCATAAATAGATTTTTCTAATGTATGTAAAATCCTGAACAATTATAGAATTTTCTATAAAATTACCTATTCAAACCAAGTTGTAAATTATTGTGCTTCAAAAGCTTCACTATATGTTAGGTATGGATTTTAGTTAATGGAGTGTACAACAATTAATAATTTCAAGTATGACTGAATTCTGTTAACAGAGGAGAGGAGGATGGATTATGTTATCCATCATAGCTGGTCTATTACAATGGGAGAATGCATTTTATACCACTATGCACATAGAAACATGGCTTATGGCTTAACATAGTCCATCAATGATGTGATTATATCTGATTTTAATGAAATATAACACGTGACAATCCAGTTGTACAACACAGTTCCTAATATGATGCCAGACATTCTTGTTTTATGAATAAATTTATCATGTTTATCATATCAAATAAAATTTCTTTAAATAAAAAATAATCCCTTTAAAGAAATGTGCTCTCTAATGTATTTTGAACACTTTTTCAGGCACACAAGAAGTTAGCACAGTTGAACAATGAAGCATTTGAAAGCAAGTAATGGTAAAATATAATGATCTTCATACAGCAAACCAATTCTAGAAATTATCATTCAAGAATAGGATTTTCAAAGCTGATAGAGGAAAATGTATAAACTCAAGAGAAGAAAGTAATGCCTTCTTGTCCTATAAAATAAACAGAAGGAAAGAGAAGTATCTCCACATTGTAGCTTTGAAATTATTCCTCTGGATTCAGAAGCAAAATTTCTGTAAACTATAATCAGAAAACACTAAATTACTTATTTTAATTCAACCAAAATTAAGTGAACTCCTGAGAAGCAGGCCCTGGATTTTGCAGTGGTTAAACACACAGATGCCAGGGTTATCCCAGCTGGATTCTGGCACTTAATCAGCAGTGTGTCTTTAGCAAATTCCTTGGAATTCACTTCCTTCATCTGTGCTTCCATTCCCCCATCAGTAAAACATGGGCTGATGCTAATAGTAATAAAAATTCCTTCAAAGCTTTATGAGTATTTCGAGTCAACATTTGCAAGGCACCTAGAATAGTGTCTAGAACACAGCAGGTGCTACATAAAGATCAGCTGTTATTGTTAGTTTTTCTAAATAGGGAAAGATTTTTTTCTGCTCAAGAAACTCATAGTTTATTCCACATTTAGACAAGTCTAGAGAGTATCAGAGTGCCTCAGATCTTACAAGGAGAATGACAGGCATCACCAGGGATAGGATTTAATATTTATATTTGTATTTCTAGGTTATAGCATGTCAATATTAGCTTCACAGTATTATAAATGTCCTGGTAAATATCCTTGGTTGAATTTTGATTAGAAGCCTGTGATAAGATACATTTAGCAAAGTTATTCACTCTTTAGTGTTTTATTCAATTTGACTATGACTGAATTTTCCTTTTGCAAGGTTCTGTAAAGTTTCGTACAGAAAGGCACTTGTAGAATGTGTGTAGTGACCAGCAACTCACTGCTATCTAGCTAATTTAAAAGAAGGTGAGAGAATTGGAGCCATAGTCTATGACTTTCAAATGTTAAAACACCATTTAATCACTTCCACCATCCATCTGCCGCCCTTTCCTGAACTATAAAAGATCAATACCTATAATATTTAATGTTGGAGACAATATTCATAAAAGCCAAGTAATCTACATGACATTTTCCATGTTTTTTTCCATTTTATTTTATTTTATTTCTTTTCAGTGTTCCAAAACTTTTTAGTATTAAAGCCACAATGGTGCTTAACACAATTAAACTAGCTTGAAGACTTGCCAGACATTTTAACTTGATAGGACACATAGTTAAATACTTAGGAGTGGGCTGGTCTCTGGATAAGTATCTCTGCAACTGTTCTTAACCTTTTTTTAATAGAAAATATATTGTTTTCATTAATCAAAATATACAAGGTATTGTTTATTTTGTAGATGGCAATATGTAGTGTCATTCAGGATTCTTAGGAGACTAGGTTAGCTAAAAGATGTATTTTAGAATCTCAAATTAAAAATGATAGAGCACAGGTGCTATTCTTGTCAAGGGTTCACTCTCCAAAGCCTTTATGATCAAACATCAATTTTTTTAAATATTCAATCATTTATCTTTCCCATTAAACTGTAACCTCATTTCTCTTGATAGTACAACCAATTCCAGTTCTGGTAATCAGGCTTTTACAACACTCAGCTGCCCTAGAGACTTGGCATTTATTAGTCCCTGGAGAAGGTGTGTGTAGAACATAGCAAGATCTACACTCCCATAAATCATGAAGCAGTAGTTAAAACCAGAATCATAACCTAGAAATGCAGTCAGCAAGGATTCAAACCATATCTTTTAACAAATGTAAGGGGGAGACTTTTTAAAAATTCTAGAAGAATAGTAATAGACTTGGTAGGAAATAACTCAAGTACAAAGACGTAGAACCCTACACCAAAGAAGCCACAGGAAAAGAAAGCAGGTTGACCAAAATTGTAAAAGATGTCTACTAAAGATTGATAACTCAGATTGCTAAAGAGAAGCTACTCACAGAGCAATAAAGGGAAGAGGGGTAAACTGTAATTGAAAGAAAGCTTAAGAAGGAAAGATATCATTCTGCATTTCATTTTGATTTAAGTATAAACATTACCTAAATGAAGAGTCCCTGAATTTTAGAACTTGTAGAGATAGATTTATTTCACAATTAGCCACTTTCAAACTTCCCAAAACATCACTTTTAAAAGAAATGTTGTAAAATATATATCCAGAAACGGAGTTTCAGAACTGAATTATCTTTATTCTGCAATGAAAGTCATCTCACATTGAGTCAGAACCTGGCTTCACAGACATCAGGTTTATCACTAATTTGTGTCTCCCACAAGAGCTGTGGAGAATGATAATGTTTCCAGAGGGAATCTCAAGGGTAAATAGAAATTTTCTACTGGGAATTGAAAAATCCTTTCTTCTTTATAGAATCTAAATCTGAACAAATCTAAATTTAATTGTGTTTGCATGTATGTGTGTAGGTACACAGTGTTATATCTGAAATGATTATTGGTTTTGGTCTTTTTATATTGTCCCAAATACATTGTTTACTAAAATATTTCTAGTAACCTGAAGTTCATAGTTAATTTTACATAATTACATATGCTTCTTTCTGTAGTCTTCTTAGTTGGAAGAAAGATGATATTAAAGAAAGATAACATTCTTAAGAGTCAAAACAGATATGTGTTCCTCCTTATTAATTTTCTGAATTTTATCTTTTCTCATTATACGTATATTACACGGAGCACTAACTCAATATGCCAAGCACTACAGCAAATGTTTTAGAGACATTCTGTTATTTAATTTTCACAATAATCCTAAAAGATAAGTCCCATTTCTATAGTAATTTTCAAGCAGGTAAATTGAAATTATGTAATGTGCTTAAGAACATGTCACATACGCAGTAAATGTTGGAGTCAGGTCTCATATCAGATGGGTTGACATCAGAGTCTACATGTTTAGCCAATGTGAGATTCAGCCTTCTTGGGAAATAAAGTCCTTGAATACATAAGTCCCATGTATTCTAGAGTCCTACAGACTGAGTTTAAACCCTTTTTACCATATTCAAGTGAATTCTTGGTTCCCAAGAATGCCATCTTTCTTTAATATCATCTTTTTTCCAACTGAGAAGAATATAAAGAGAAGCATACATAATTATCTAGGTGTGTTAATTTAGTGCTTGTAATGGGTCTACAAACCAGATATTTCCCATATTTTTTAACAGATAGATGAATTGAGGCTTAGAGAAATTAAGTAAATAAGTTAACCAAGGGAACACCACTAGTAAGTAGCACATATTGTTTTGACTCCAAATCTCTGTTCTTTCTAATACATGGCACTGCCACTCATTTCATTCTTATTTGATCGTCCCAACAACACTGTGAGATAAGTCTTGTTACCTACATTTTTATAAACAATGGAACAGGTTAAATGACTTGTCTGAGTTCACCAGGTATTGGAGCTAGTGTTCTAGGCCAGGTCTGTTTGACTCAGCTCATTTTCTGTGATAATTCATTGTCCCTGAAACATTCTTGTAATCAAATTGCCCATCATTTTGATATTATTTGCAGAGTAAAACTTTATTCTTTTTAACTTTTGCTATATGATTCTGCTTGTATATAGATGAATCTCAGACACAAACTGAACCACTTTATAGCAGTTATTGTTTTCCTCATCCTAATCTAAATGATTCTTGGAAAACATGAAAGACTAAGAAAGGCAATAGCCTAAGAAGGTGATACTGCCATATATTTGGAAAGTTTTGTTTTGGAAATGAGTATTCAGTATTTGAGATTTTTTAAAGTGGATCTACTTAGATGCTCATTTAAATGATCAAAAATGCATATTTTATTTGTTCATACATTTCTCTATTGTACCAAGGAATTATTTAAGGAGTCTTCAGTACTTCCTCTGTTAATAGTGATTTCCAGAATGTATCTTCTTTCAAAAATGAAATTAATGATTTTAGAAGCAATTCTTAATTTAGAGATTATATTATCCATGGCAGTAATAGCAAACAGATGGCACACTTAAATTAGGTTTATTTGAGGTAGGTTTATTTGTAAAGCAACTAATTGCAGAGGCATAGGAAAGTGGTGGGGGCGGATCACAAGGACTAGAGTATAAATCTGAAGCTGTCACCACCCCGAGTCATATGTGTGTGAGGGAAGAGAGAGGTTGCTGGAATTGGGAAGGATGGAGAATTGTGTAGAAAAGGCCACTCTTGAGTAAGCAGTGGCCTACTCTGACTAGACATACCAACCTAAGGTAATTGCAAAAAAAGATAACAAGAGAACTGCTAACCCTATAATTCTATCTTCCTGCCTTTCCATCTTCTTTCAGTCTCAGAATGGCCTAAGACTGGAAGTCAGAGGGCATGGGGACCCAGTGAGTTATCTGTATAGGTCATATAGTCTTCTGGGGAAAAATGTAGGATAGAGAAGGGCAGAGAACAGATCTGCAGTCTCAAATGAAAATATTCAATACAGAAATTAGCATTCATATTAACTCATTATTTTTATAATATCAACTAGGATACATGCATATGCTGCTACAGTATATCAAAACTTTAAAATGACAATAACTGTGCTTAATAATGGCTAACTATAAATATTTTTACTCTATCTCCTAGTTAAAAAAACAAAGGGGTCCAGAGCAGTTTTTTGGAAAACAGAGGACTTTGAGTTAGGATTCCTACATTTAAGTCATTCATTAAAGGGGTGATCTTGGGCAAACCAGTTAACCCCTCAATACTTAAGTTTCTGTTCTGCAAAATAGAAACACTGTGTGCCCTACTTGTCTCATGGGGCTGTGGTGATAGTCTATTGGTTACAGTGTATGAGACAGTATTTAGAAAATATAACATATTATGTATTTTCAAGAAGCAGATGCCACATTGAATTAGGTCATCTGCCCATCATAATTTTAAGATCTGTTTTTGATTCTTCTTCTTTTTTCTTTTATTTTTTTTCAAAGAGATAGAAAATTTACTATGCTTCTTAGAAAAAAGGCATCGTAGATGAACAAGTAAAAATTTTAATCGAGGATTTATATGAATAATAAATTATGTAAGCCCACATGTATTTACATCAGAGTCATAATTTTTTTTATGATTTATTTATCTACTTGAGAGATGGAGAGCACAAGCAGGAGGGGCAAAAGGAGAGGGAGAAAGAATTGAAAGCTGACTGGGCATGGAGCACAGAGGAAGACCTGGGCCTTGGTCTCACAACCCGGAGATCACTACCCAGCCGAACCCAATCATCAGACTTTCAACCAACTGCGCAAACCAGATGCCTCCAGGGTCATAATATTTTAAGTAAATAATCATGCAGTGACATTTTGAAGCATGCTATTGGCTTTTGCTTTACTTCTACATGAAAGTTTATTTTTTTAAGTTCTTATTTAATTTCCAGTTAGTTAACATACAGTGTAATATTAGTTTCAGGCGTACAATATAGCGATTCAGCACTTCCATACAACACCCGGTGCTTATCCCAAAAAGTGCACTTCTTAATTCCCATCACCTATTTAACTCATCCTCCCACCCACTTCCCCTCTGACAACTATCAGTTTGTTCTCTATAATTCTGTTTCTTGATTTGCTTCTCTCTCTCTCTCTCTTTTTTACCTTTTGCTCATTTGTTTTGTTTCTGAAATTCCACATGAGTGAAATCATATGGTATATATGGTATTTATTTTTCTCTGACTTATTTCACTTAGCATAATACTCTCTAGCTTCATCCACGTAGTTGCAAATGGCAAGATTTCTTTCTTTTTCGTGGCTGAGTAATATTTCATTCTTCACACATCTTTATTCATCAGTCAACCAATAACGCCTGGGCTATTTCCATGATTTGGGTATTGTAGATAATGCTGCTATATGAAACTATAAAAATCCTAGAGGAGAACACAAGCAATAACCTCTTTGACATTGGTTCTAGCACCTCCTTTCTAGATGTGTATCCTGAGGAAAGGGAACAACAACAACAAAACTATTACTATTGGGACTACATAAAAATAAAAAGCTTTGCACAGCAAAGGAAACAATAGACAAAACTAAAAGGCATCCTATGGAATGGGAGAAGATATTTTCAAATGACATATCTGATAATGGTTAGTATCACAATCTATAGAGAACTTCTCAAACTCAACAACCCCCCAAAAAAAATTTCAATTTAAAAATAGGCAGGAGAGGGGCACCTGGGTGGCTCAGTGGGTTAAAGCCTCTGCTTTTGGCTTGGGTCATGATCCCAGGGTCCTGGGATCGAGCCCCACATCGGGCTCTCTGCTCAGCACAGAGTCTGCTTCCTCCTCTCTCTCTCTCTGCCTGCCTCTCTGTCTACTTGTGATCTCTTCTGTCAAATAAATAAATAAAATCTTTAAAAAAAAATAGGCAGGAGACATGAATAGGCATTTTTCCGAAGAAGACACACGAATGGCCAATAGACACATGAAAAGATGCTCAACATCATTGATTATCAGGAGAATACAAGTCAAAACTATGAGATATCACCTCACACCTGCCAGAATGGCTCATATCAACAACACAAGAAACAATAGATGTTGGTGAGGATGTGGATAAAGAGGAATCCTCTTACACTGTTGGTGGGAATGCAAGCTGGTGCAGCCACTCTGGAAAGCAGTATGGCAGTTCCTCAAAAAGTAAAAAATAGAGCTACCCTATGACCCAGCAACTGCACTACTAAGTATTTACCTAAAGGACACAAAAATACTGATTCAAAGTGATATATGCCCCCTAATATTTATAGCAGTATTTAATTTTAAAAAAGAAAACTCATATTAAGAAATTATATCAGTACACTATTTAGATAAATACGAATGTACAGTTTTGCTTAACCTGAATGTCCTAATTTCTAAGCACTGCCAATTGGCTTCTTTCTGAATAACTGACAGTCATCTGTGTGATAATTACCATATAGTTACCTTACATATATGCCTAGTGTGTTTCTACCAGAAAAGTGTAGCAAGTGTGCTTTGCCATTCTGAAAATTCCAATCCCATATTAGCAATTGTGCTTATTTAGATAAGAATATTAAAATACTCTAGAAGCATGAAATAATTTACATAAGTTTTTAAGCATGGACTTAAATGTTCGTCACCTTATTATTTTCATTTTGTACATTCTTCCTGCCTTATTGCCTACCCATGACTCTATCCATCATCAATAAAGCAATAACTTCTGGGGCATCTGCATGTCTCAGTCAGTTAAGAGTTGAACTCTCAATTTTGGCTCAGGTCATGATCTCAATGTTGTGAGATCAAGCCCTGAGTCAGGCTCCATGCAAAGCATGGAGCTTGCTTAAGATTCTCTCTCTCCCTCTCCCTCTGACCCTACCCCCCTTAAAAAAACAAACAGCAGCACTAACAAGAGTGTTAAAAATTACATATTCAATTAAAGAATGTTCAAGTTCAACAGAATTGTATAAGGATAATATTCTACTTTTACCAGTCTATTTCTGGTTTCCCCCGTTGGCCATGATAAACCTGAAAATAATCATTGTTTTGATATAGTAAGAGGAGTGTACTAAAAATGTACAAAAGAAATGGCTGGATAACTAATAGTTATAATGACATAGTTCTGACCTCATAAAGGTTTCCAACAGAAAAAAAAAAACTTGCAAATAACAACAAATCTGTTATATTTTATTGTTTCTTTTCAGACTAACATCAGCATTTGTTCATAATTTTATCATGTAACTATTCTTTCACACTGCACTTTCTGCCTCAAAAGAATTAGATTCTAAGGAAGATAAATGCCCTTTATTTTTTGCCAAGATGAAAGAATTCTCCACTAAATTTGTTCTATGCTAAAATAAGATAAGAATTAAAACACATAAATTTGCATTTTCAATATAAAAGCTTACATTTAAAAAATCAAAGTATGAGTTAGTCGTGTCTTTTAAGTCTAGAGACATTTAAAATTAGGGCTGCAGTTATGGGCACTCAAAAAAAATAGACTTTATTCGCTTCAAGTCACAATTATTTTCACTTAGAAGTTTCCTTTTCAGACCAAAATTTCTCTACCTACCATTATGTTGAACTGATATAATTTTGGACTATTTCATTTAATGATAGAATTATATGAACATTACATTAATTAATCTGATGTATTTTATTAAGTCCATCTTTCTTCAACCATATATTTTGTTAAAGATAAAATGCGAAATCTTATGTTCTTATGTTCTTATTGTGTTTTTTTTCTAATCCACACAAACACACACACAAAAAACAAAATCACAGTTCCACTTTACCCCAGAGGAAAGACTTTATAATAAGGAATATAGCAAACATATTTGCAGTGAGTTTCATATAGTGTTAAGGAGATAGAATTTCTTAAAGTCCAAGTATTTGTAACAAATTTGAAAAGAAAGAAACATGAAGAGAAATTCCTAGAAAATCTTGTTACAAGATTTACAGAATCTTGCAGAAGTCTCTATGTTAAGCCTGAGCATTGAGGCCTTCTAACAGAAACTGTGAATTATTTTCAGTTATCACATGACCCTGTAGAAAAGCAGTGACTAATAAGCTATAACACAGTCCAGCTAAGAAGGCTGCAACAGCACCAGTCACAAAGAGGTAAGTAAACATAGGGAACTAAGCTAAAGAAGGACCTGTTTGGGTGTTCCTCTTACCTGTGATATGCTATGGTTGAGGGGAATCCATACTATGGCACAGTCTGATGCATTCAATTTTTTTTTCCTTTCAAGGCACTTTTAAAATTTTTTAATTGACATAGGACATCACTTAAGTTTAAGGTGTCACACAACATCTTGAACAACAAGTCAGTTGATATATATTGAGATATATATATATATATATATATATATGGCATTATGATCACTACCATAATGTAATTCACACCTCTATTACATCACATAATCATCATTTACTTTGCATGGTTAGAACATTGCAGATCTAGTCCCTTGGTAACTTTGAGTATATAATACAGTCTTGTATCATAGATCTAAATCTTCTTTGAGACAAAGAAGCAAAGGTAAATCGAGTTTAAGGAATGGTCCCATATTACACAGCCAACATGGACCAATTTAGGAACAGTTAGATCTCCTGACAGCCTTTCTCTCCTATCACTTTACCTATTTCTGTTCATAAGGTGTCTGTTGAGCAGAATGCCTGGAGCTGAGGTAGAAAAGAAGCTAAACCCCATCAAATACAAAAGTAGCTGTATACACAATTGTGTAAGCAGTTGCTTATGATTCTTAGGTTATCATGAACATGAGGGCAGAGGCATAGTTAGCTGCAGAGGACATTTTGTAGTAAAAGTCTCACTTCTGGGCCTCATGTTTAAGTTTATTTTTTCCCAGTGTCAATCACAACTTCCCATGTCCTCTATTTTCATAAAGCACTATAAAAAGATAAATCCTATTACATAATAACAAAGCATAATGCAATTTTTTAAGTCAAGATAGTAAATTTTGTGAAAAAATTCTGACATTCGACTGCCTAACTTCAAATTTTAGCCCTAGCCTGAGTAAATGTGGGCAAGTTATTTAATCTCTCCATGCCTTAGTTTCCCTAACTGCAAAATGAGGATACTAGTAGTATCTTACTGGGTTGTTGTGAGGAGTATAAGATTAAAAATATCTAAAGCCTTCCAACACTGCTTTGTACACAGTGAACCCCATACCTAAGCTTTGATCATTATTGTCATTTTATTATTAAACTTTAGGGCGCCTGGGTGGCTCAGTGGGTTAAAGCCTCTGCCTTCGGCTCGGGTCATGATCTCAGGGTCCTGGGATGGAGCCCTGCATCGGGCTTTCTGCTCAGCAGGGAGCCTGCTTCCTCCCCTTTCTCTGCCTGCCTCTCTGCCTACTTGTGATCTCTCCCTCTGTCAGTTAAATAAATGGAATCTTTAAAATATATATATTTAAACTTTAATGTATGTATCCACCTCTAAATAAGACTAAGGATACATTTTTCTTCCTTGAGTTTATGATATACTTAAGATATATAAACAATACGTGTTAGCATTTTTAAGGCATGTATTTATGACTCAGAAAGTGGTAAAGAGAAAGGAATACAGTGTAATGGCAGTTAGGATGTCCCAAGTCTGGTTTGTTATTAATCCTACCACTTGTAGGCTTATTGAGGGCAGGACAATTGCAGGATCACCTTATTTTGAAATAAGTTCAAATGACTTTACATGAGTCAGTTGATAATTCTGCTGTGTTATCTTATTGCTGTGATAAGCCTCAGAATTTCTAATGTTTATATTTTTAAAATTTTTCTACTTTAGTGCCCACTATCTTGTTTTAAATTCTTCCCCTTTTCAAAGAGAATATCTCACACTCATCCCCTTATGCAATCTCATTTATCTTCTTCTTTTTTTTTTTTTTTTTTTTAGATTTTGTTTATTCATTTAAGAAAGAAAGTACAGAGGAAGAGGGAGAAGCAGACTCCCCACTGGACAGAGAGTCTGCCCCCATTGAGCAGAGAGCCCATCTTTGGGCTCGGTCCCAGAACCCCAAGATCATGGCCTGAGCCAAAGGCAGACACTTACCCAACTGAGTCACCCAGGAGCACCACAGTCTCATCTCTTTTTCATCTCTCTTTGTAATTGTTTTCCAATCTGACTTTTGGCTCCAAAGTGCCTGAAGGGCATTTCTTCACTCCTTGGAGGAATTCTATACCTAGTAAGGGAATGCAAAGAATGTAAATAAAACAGCCAGTACATCCTTGGATTGGCAAGAAGGTGGCCCAGTACTCATGAGCTATCCTTCACCACAAAAGAATCTCATGAATTGATCTGTTCTTTCACTTGTCATATATTCATTTAACAAACATTTACTGAAATCTATTCCATGCAAGGTACTGTGCTAGACAGTCTCACACTGCCTTCCCAATAATACTATCTACTTATTAGCAATACTATTTTTTTAAGATTTTATTTACTTATCAGATAGAGATCACAAGTAGGCAGAGAGGCAGACAGAGAGACAGGAGGAAGCAGGCTCCCCGCTGAGCAAAGACCCCGATGTAGGGCTTGATCCCAAGACCCTGAGATCATGACCTGAGCTGAAGGCAGAGGCTTTAACCCACTGAGCCACCCAGGCACCCAACGATACTATTTTTATCAACTAGCAATAGTCATGCCTTGGCTAATCCTCATTGGGTAGGATACCACTACTGTGTAAAGCTGACAGTACTGTGTACTGTTATCACCTCCAATTTATACACAAGGAAGCTAAGATTCAGAGGTTTTAGGTAACTGCCCCAAGATGGTATGTGTTAGACATATTTTACTGAGGTTTCCATGAATAATAAGCCAGCCAGATCATATTCATATAAGAGTAGAGCAGGCCATCATTCACTCATTCATTCATGCATGCACTTATTTGTGTTATTGTTGTTGTTCTGCAGAAGTTAATTATATGCCCAGCCTTGTACTAGGTATTAGGGGAAAGTCTGCTTTTAGGAAAAAGGGCAGTATTACTTACCAGTGCTGATACTTTATGTATGTTAACTCACCTAGTTCAAGGATGCGCTGGCCAAGTTTTGATCTAGAAGAGTAAATAAAATTGTTCTACCTATCTGGCTCAAGTCTAATATCCTATACCATTTGGACCTGATTGCTGAGGTTCATTCTTTTTGAATTGTTGTAAGCTTTTGATAAATTTTCAGAGTTTTAAAAAAAGCTGACTGACTACTTTTTTTTTTTTTTTAATGCCCTTCAATGGACGAATGGATAAGGAAGATGTGGTCAATATACACTATGGAGTATTATGACTGACTACTTTTGCTCTTGTTCTCATTGGTTTTATGGAAGAGCAGAATTCTACAGGTCTTAATCCATCATTCCAGAATTCCCTCCCTGTGATGGTTTTAAACTCACTTCTTGTATGGCGTTTTTGTCATTCTTTGTGATCAAGTTCACGTTATCCTACAGTTGCAGTAACTGAGTCTTGGCTCTGATTTGTTTTGTAACAGTTCAATATCTTCATTGTGGAGGTGGTGCTACCTTGTTTAATCCATCTTCCTAGAGGGTATGTTGCTAAATCCGCATATTGATTCCCACTCTTTGTTTAAAGACTATGTTAGGAGCACCTGGCTGGCTTAGTTGGTAGAGCATATGACTCTAAATCTCGGGGTTGTAATTTCAAGACCCACAATGGGTGTAGAGATTACTTAAAATTTTTAAAAAATCTTTTAAAAAATACAGATTATTTTAGAAAGGTAAACAAACCCCTTGTTACTTCCTGTGCATATATATCTGGTCCAGAACTTGGGAAAAAGATGAAGTCATTCCTAATGTCCTTTTATATTGGTACTGGTGTTATTCCTTGTAGAGAATGTAACTTACAGAGAAACAAATGGCACCTGTCTGGGCCTTGCTCTTTGGACCTAGATTTACAGGGGGAAAGTCCCAAGAAGAAGTATGTAAAAGATAGCTGTTCCCATATGAAGGTAAGAACCCCAAGCTGAAGATAAGGAAGCTATACTTTTAAAAAGAACTGCCTTGGGGCACCTGGGTGGCTCAGTGGGTTAAAGCCTCTGCCTTCGGCTCAGGTCATGATCCCAGGGTCCTGGGATCGAGCCCTGCATCGGGCTCTCTGCTCGGCGGGGAGCCTGCTTCCACCCCCCCTCCCCCCGCTCTCTGCCTGCCTCTCTGACTACTTGTGATCTCTGTCTGTCAAAATGAATAAATAAAATATTTTTAAAAAAAGAACTGCCTTAACTGACTGCTACTCTGACTTTATTTCCCTTTTATTATAACTAATTTCTTAGTCAATTCGTATGTAGAAATTTTAGTTTGACCTCTGGTGTACTATCAGCCTGTGGTGGAAGGATCTTATAAATTCATATTTGGATGTTAAGGGGAGTACCATAAGCCCTACACTCAATGTGGTAGACAAAGCAAATCAATGAGAGGGCTCCAAGGAAAAGTTTATCTTTCAGAGTAAAAGTAAGAGTAGAAGGTTCACCATGCCTCACATAGATAATTCCCCTGATAACCTTGGGATATTGGAAGTTCTTTTAAGAAAACCTAGATTTTTCACTTACGTAGATATTATATACTAACTACCCTTAACCCTGACCCCCCTGCCCAACTGCAGGCTGGCTTAGATGTCCCCCTGATGGACCCCCACCTCACTTTGTGCCTATTCCATATTCTTTAATAGCCCTTTCTTAACCCTACAGAATTATAGGATTTTGACTTGCCTTTGTTATCTCAACATCTAGAATAAAACTTGGTGCTAATAGATGCTCAATAAATTGCATGTGGAACTTTTTTTTTTTTTTTTAGCATTTCTCTTGTTTGTTCAGACTTCCTCCCATTACTGCCCAAAAGTCTGCCAAGCTTCATTATTCATTTCAGTAGGATTTTCCAAGGCTATGTAGTTCAACTCGTCTGACTTTAAGATTTACTACACTATCATCTAGATCTCTTTTCCCACTGTCATTTTATCTTGACTCAGCTTCTCCTATAAAACACACTAGTATTGTTTTTTCTTCCCTTAGCAAGGATCATGTTGAGGGATTTATACTTCCTGAATCAATTTCCTCTTCACCCCTTTTCTGCTTCTTGTCTTTCTTCTTTTTAATACTGCTGAAGCTATACATAAGTTATGACAAACTCTTAGTCCCTATATAAATAGTTTCCTCATCTTCCATAATTTTAAAACTTACTTCACATTACTCATCTATCTCATTCTCTTAAAGCTTCTCCCAGATTTGTAAAACTCTGCTCATGCTTGAATCTATACCTGCTTTCTGAGAGCTCCCTTTTCCGTGCACTGCCATCTACACTCCTCACAAACAGCTCAGCCTCACTGGAGCATCTGTGACATTAATCAGCTATGATAAAAGAACCGCTTAAATCAGGATGGAGGGCAGGTGGCCACTTTCCTGCGATTTGCTCCCCTACTTACGTGGTTTGGATCCTGAAATACTTCTCTCAGTGCAAACTGCATTCCTTACCAACCACTTTATGTCTAATTTGATCTCTATGTTGTTATTGTGTATAACATTGTTATTTTATACAGTGACCATAACTCTGCCTGGGATCACTGTCTAGTGCAGGGGGCTGAACACTGACTCTTTTTTTTTTAATGTTAACTTACTACCCTTCTCTTAAAGCCTCCCCACTCCCTCACCCCTGCCCCTACTAGCCTCCCAGGCCAGACAGGAGTGCCTATTTTCTTCCCTCTTTTTTTTTTTTTTTTTTTTTTTAAGTAAGCTCTATGCACAACACGGGGCTTGAATTTATGACCCTCGAGATCAAGAGTCACAAGCTCAACCAAATGAACCAGCCGGGTGCCCCACATACTCCTGCTCAAACTTTGTGAGCTACTGCACATAGCAGTGTGTACAGATGATGGGGATTTCAGCCTTGGTTTTGCTGGGAACCATACCTCCCTCCTCCCTCTCTCTCCCTTTCTTCCATTCTTCTGACACCCTTTTCCCTCTTCTGAATTCCTTCAGTCCCCTTCATCACTCACATATCTAGCCTAAGTGTCGCTTTGCCCGTTCTCCTCCTTGGTTGGTATTCAGCTTCTCTTCATTTTTCATACCACAAATTACTTCAAATTTTACTTTCTTCTCTGCTTGCTCTTAAAAACAGTATCTGATCCAGTAATGTCATTCAGTAATACCAACTTCTATTATGATTTTACTTCTACCCATTCCAAACCCTGGGAAGACCCAGGATCTAAGATTTTTCTCTGACATCAATTTCCTGTGCTTTGTAGACTAGCTCAAGTCATTTCTTCCTCTTTTACCGAAATGTGTGTGTGGTGGGGGTGGAAAGTTGACACAATGTCTGAACCTATTTCCTGGCATGTGGGGATGCCATGTAAATTCCTACCACAGCTTTTTGGGTCTTTTTTTCTTCTTTAGAGAAACAGGGAGAGAATGCGTGTACATGAGCGAGGGTGAAGAGAGGAGGGCAAAGAAGGACAGAAGGAGAGGAAGAGAGAGAGAATATCAAGCAGGATCCCTGCCCTGTGTGGAACCAAAGGTGGGGCTCGATCTCACAACCTTGAGATCATGACCTGAGCCAAAAATCAAGAGTCAGACATGTAACTGACTGAGCCACCCAGGCACCCCTTTCCTGGTCTTTTTGTGCCCATCTTTGCCTTCCAACTTTGATTTTCTGTTCAATACACAGAGCTTACCTCTTTCATATAACTTCCCTATCCAGTGCAAGGCATAATATTGTTTTCCTTTGGTCTCTTAAAAATGTTCCACTCATATAGTCCCTTGCCTGCTTGAACTTTTTGTTATGCCTGTGCTCCCAATTTAATCAGGTGCCTTGAAGACCCTGTCTATTTTATGAGCTAAGTGCACACAAGCTCATATATACATATTCATGCTCACAACCCCATGAATGAAAATTTTTCCTCAAGTGCAGAATAATTAGTCAGAATCTAAGGCCTTATAGCAAGTTAAACCAGAAGATCAAACAAAGCACAAATTTACAACAGCATCATAAAAAACCTTGCACGTTCATAAAAAATTCTGCCAGCCCAAGGACTGTTCAATTAGACTCTTTGGTGGTAGAATTTATTCTAAATAAAACCTCACCTCCATGCTGTGCCATTTCTACATAAGAATTGGAGAGAACTATGTAGATCCTGCACCTGTTGAGTTATACAGAAAATCTGCAGGAAACCAAGAGTGCAAGTGCATGTGATTAAGTACAAAAGATTAGAATAAAAACCTTAGGTGGCTATGGATTCTGCTGTTCTTTTAACTCTCCACACTCTTCTACATCATATATGATTAGTGGGCAAAAATCACATAATAACAAATTACTAGCCTTATGCTTAATGTTCTTAGACAATGCATATGGTTTGAACATCTATGGCTATTCTGAGCATACAAAATGATTAAGCCAAACAGAAAGGTTATCATGTTGTGCTTATGAATTTTGGTAACTCGTGGCCTTGCGTTATGCATGTCTGTGATTCTGGAGAGCAGATTTAGGTGAAGCTTTGTGGCGGCTCCTGCCGGGGCTAATCAGGAGCGCTGCTGAGACTAAAACTGAAGTGGAAGTTGCAGCTGCTTGGGAGATGATTTTCATTAAAGCTGCCTGCCAGGGTCAACACAGAATCCAGACTGGATTTTGGAAACAAAATGTGACACTTGCAAGGCACTTGGGCACAGGATTCAGAATATTCTCATGGTGGAATTGCATCTTTTTACCAAGAATGGAAATAAAATCTTTAAACAGTTATTGACATGGAGTTCACCCTAAAATATACAGTTAAGTGTGAATATTTGCATTATTTCCTTCTATCTAATAATTATAATATATATATGGAGATTTTGCCATTAAATATAGATGTCTCCAGGGTGCCTCGGTGGCTCAGTGAGTTAAAGCCTCTGCCTTCAGCTCGGGTCATGATCCCAGAGACCTGGGATCAATTCCCGCATCGGGCTCTCTGCTCAACAGGGAGCCTGCTTCCTCCTCTCTCTCTGCCTGCCTCTCTGCCTACTTGTGATCTCTGTTTGTCAAATAATAATAATAAAAAAAAGATGTCTCCAGCATTTGAAAATGAGTTACAGCTATTGACAGATCAAACTATAATCCTCAGTTGTGTTAAAGTAATGAAATTGTGAGTAATTAAATACATGTAAAGATATTGGTAAAAATTTGTGATTTGTTGGAGGACAAAGGTTAATCTTAAATTTATATATCACTGTACTTTTTTCCTTGGCTTAAAAAAAGTAGCTCAAAAAAAAGGTGGGTCTACTTATAGAATTCTTTTTAGTAAGTTAATAGATGCATAGGAAAAGAAAAATATGACTTTCGGGAAACCCGTAGTAGATATCTTAATTTCTTTGGCCATTAAGGTATTTAAAGACATTTATTAAATCATGTTATCTTGGTTATTTTAGTGTTAGTATACAGATTTTGGATGATATGATGATGTCTATAAAATGATATAATTCTTTGTTAAAATAAATGTAGTGCTTACAAACTAGGTCAATAGCATAAAGACAGAAAGTATTACTTTCCAAGAGAGATAAAGTGATGATGAGTCACAGAAGTGCTGTAGTATTGGGTGCCTGGATGGCTAAGTTGGAAGACTGTGCAACTCTCGATCTTGGGGTTGTGACTTGGAGCCTCATGTTGGGTGTAGAGATTACTTTCAAAAATAAATAAACTTTTAAAAAGTGTATTATAATAATATAATAATTGTATTTGGTTTCAGGCTTTAAAAATCCCCTTCCCTCCATTGCTTTACCCCAACAAATACATTATTTCTTTAGATGCATGCATATTATATTTTATTTTTTTATAAAGATTTTTATTTATTTATTTGAGAGAGAGTGTGAGAGAGAGAATGAGCATGAGAAGTGGGAGGGTCAGAGGGAGAAGCAGACTCCCCACCGAGCAGGGAGCCCGATACGGAACTCAATCCTGGGACTCCAGGATCATGACCTGGGCCAAAGGCAGTCGCTTAACCAACTGAGCCACCCAGGCGTCCCTATTTGAATTTTTTAATAAGCTAAATTTATTTGAGAAGTAGTAAAGAAAGATCTTAGTCCAACACTATTTCATGCTGTCCTGTATCCATGCAACTTCCTAGCCTTTTGGACATTCCTCCTATGCCTTTGAGAGTAGCTACTAGGATTCCACAATTAAGCCACAACTTTGACATACACCTCATGCTCAATAAATATTAGCTTACTACATGAATTTTTCTAGTTTCCACTACCTCAATCTATGATCCTTATCAGGCTGTGTTCCAAAATTCAGAAAATCTGAGTACTTAGAAGATTTTACAGCAGTGCCAGATAAGAAACACACCTGTAAATTTATAATTGCTGACCAGAAAAATTTAAATTGTTGTTAACAGCATATAATTATATCTTTTTAGATAACTGAAATAAAATGTTTCTTATTTTAGTCACTGGAGTCTGTTTTATTTTTTAATAACTGAAAGGAAAAATGAAATCAAACCACAGAATCCCTGAAAAGAAGAGTTAGTTTTTCAATACTTTTCAAATTGCCATTAAGGGGCACTAGTTAAGGATTTTACTATCTTAGAACATATAAGCACATGTTCTTCAAACACAGAAATGTACTGGTATGAAATCTCTCAAGGTAATATAAATCCTAGGGGAGGCATAAATTTACCAAGGAAGAAAAGAAAAAAATGGTACTGCTTGATAAGACGAAGCTGCCAAAAAGCAATAGGACTTGCCTATCCCCATTCACGAGATTGACACCTCTGCTTGCAGGTGCCAAATGATAAGTTCTTAATGTGTATGTGTCATTTGAATGTGTGTGCATAACAAGTGAATATGAACACGAGTTTTTTAATTAAATTACTAAGTCCCTACGGAATACTAGTCATTATATCAGCTCTCCCACTTCAATCTGAGAATAATTCATGTAGGCTTAATAATACTCACTACATGGTCACTGCTCCCAAATTATCAGTTGTTCTCTTCAGTTCCATGCACCGACTTCTGTTATCTAGACCAGGGTTTTCTGATTCAGTATCCTACCCTTGTTTGCCCTTCTAACGAGCACATTTACTCCCGATTTTATTCCGCCTCTTTCCCTTCATAACATGCCGGGTTCACTATTGGTGCATAATTGTACAATCTGAAACAGAATTTTGAAATAAGTTTTCATATGTTAAAATCTCTATCTTCTCAGGCTGAGACTGAGACAGGGAGTAGTGTGAAAATGTCAGACACTATGACAGGGTCGGTTCATGCATTATCTCCCCAATGTGCCTGGTATGTAGCTGCATTTTCTGCACATTCTGAAGACTGACTATGTATGAAAATCTGCACTTAAAATTAATGTCCTTATATAGAATTTTTGTATGCATCAGATATATAGAGAGAGCGATAGATAGATATAGATATAGATATAGATATAGATATAGATATAGATATAGATATGACAGTGATTAGGCTTTTCATACCTATAATCTACTTATATTTTGGACTGTATTAAAAAAGTCCTTACCTAACTGATGAACTTGTGTAAATTTTATAGAAATTTTAATTGGAAATCTTTGGTTCCTTGCATTTAAGAATTCCTGTATTTAAGAATCTCTCTCTCTCTCTCTCTCTCTTTTGTCTTTTTTTGTCTTTTACAAAAGACAAAAGTTTGTTGTCTGTACAACAACAATCTCGTGAATGGGGATAGGCATTTGCTTTGTTCCTTAAAGTCCACATGTGAGTGAAATCATGTGGTATTTGTCTTTCTCTGTAACTGTTTTTAATTTTTTGAGGAAACTTCATGTTGTTTTCTACAGTGACTTCACTAATTTGCATTCCTATCAACAATGCACAAGAATTCCTTTTTCTCTACATCCTCATCAACACTTCTTATTTCTTGTGTGAAGTGTGAGGTGAAATCTCATTGCAGTTTTGATTTGTATTTCCCTGATTTTGAACATGTGTCTGTTGGCCATTTGTATGTCTTCTTTGGAAAAAGATCTATTTGGGCACTCTGCCCACTTTTACTCAGATTATTTGTTTTGGGGTCTACAGTCATATAACTTGCTTATATATTTTTGATATTATCTCTTTATCAGATATATCGTTTGCAAATATCTTCTCCCATTCAGTAGGTTGCCTTTTTGCTTTGTTGATGGTTTCTTTCACTGTGCAAAAGCTTTTTATTTTGATGAAGTCCCAAAAGTTATTTTTGCATATGTTTCCTTTGCCTGAGGAGACATATCTAGAAAAATGTTTCTGTGGCCAATGTCAAAGAAATCGTTTGATGACAAAGAAATGTCAAAGAAAGGAGTTTTATGGTTTCAGGTCTCACATTTACCTTTAATCAATTGGGAGTTTATTTTTGTACATGATGTAAGAAAGTGATCCAGTTTCATTCTTTTGTATGTGGCTGTCCATTTCTCTTAATATCATTTGGTCTTTTTCCCATTGTATATTTTGCCCTCTTTGCCATAGATTAACTGATCATATAAGTGTGGGTTTATTTCGGGACTCTATATTCTGTTTCATTAATCTATGTGTCTATTTTTGTGCCAATACCCTTTGTAGTTTAAAAAAAAAAAAGAGCTTTGTGATATACCTGGAAATCTGGGATTGTCATACCTCCAGCTTTGTCCTCCTTTCCTTTTTTATTTGTTTATTTGACAGACAGAGATCACAAGAAGGCAGAGAGGCAGGCAGAGAGAGAGGGGGGAAGCAGTCTCCCTGCCAAGCAGAGAGCCGGATGTGGGGCTCAATCCCAGGATTCTGGGATTATGACCTGAGCTGAAGGCAGAGGCTTTAACCTGAGCCACCCAGGTGCCCCCACATTAATATTTCTAACTCTATATCTCAAAACTCATGATAGAAACAAGTTAAAGTCACATATAAACTTCAAAATTCAAATTTTCTTTTTTTATTTTATTTTATTTATTTATTTGACAGAGAGAGCTCACAAGTAGGCAGAGAGGCAGGCAGAGAGAGAAGAGGAAGCAGGCTCCCTGCTGAGCAGAGATTCCCAATGCTGGGCTCTATCCCAGGACCCTGAGATCATGACCTGACTCAAAGGCAGAGGCTTTAACCCACTGAGCCACCCAGGTGCCCCTAAAATTCAAATTTTCTGCTGATTTATATCCTGATCTTTTATTTCAAAAAAAACTAATATCTCCAATATATTTTTCTACAAACATCATGGTAGAAGTTTTAATAGTTAATAAATATATAAAAAGTGAATATCAGGAGGAGATGGAGGAGAAGAGAATGGCATTAAATAATATAATGATGCATATTTGTCAGTAAGATAAGTTTGAAAATTTTCTAGTTATATATAACTATATTCTGCTGAAAACTTTAACTTGTTTACATATAGAACAGTTGGAAAAAATTCTGCTGGTATAATATTCAAACTTCAAAAAACAAATTGCAGACCAGGTGACTAGCAATAATTTTCAGTACATCATTTGAATTTTAATATCTGAAAATCCTCACTGGAATTTTATGCCACTAATTATGATCGAGAAGAATTCTTAACTTCAAATGTCAGCAAACATATGTTAAAAATGACTAATACTGCAAATATGCAATAATAACCCCCATATTACTCTTTCCCTCCCTCTCTCTCTCTTTCTTTCTCTCTCTCTCACACACACACACACAATCATTATGTTGGGAACACTTTTTTTTTTTAAGATTTTATTTATTTATTTGACAGAGATCACAAGTAGGCAGAGAGGCAGGCGGGGGAGGGGGGGAAGCAGGCTCCCTGCTGAGCAGAGAGCCTGATGCGGGGCTCAATCCCAGGACCCCAAGATCATGACCTGAGCCAAAGGCAGAGGCTTAACCCACTGAGCCACCCAGGTGCCCCTGGGAACACTTTTTTTTAAATCTAACCATTTTTACCTTAGATATAACAATTTTTTCAATAATAAATTTGTGGTAGACAATTATCATTTACTGACATTTAGGCAACAAAGGGTTAAGTAAAATTAAAATATCAACACTCTGTGCCCTCTGTGCCTAAAGGAATAGACAACTCTTGGAAAATTTACCAAATTTCTCGATTTAGTAAAAATAATGGTGTAGTGAATTTTATGTAGAATTATAGATATTGCTATACAGATTATAAGGAAAAACTTCACAAATAGAGTGGTGGAGAAATAAGATAAGGGAAAAAAAGGAAATTGCTAAAGAATAAAAACGTGTACAGGATATCAAATATATGTAGCTAAGAAGGTCAGTAAACACCATGTGGTAGAAGTAAATGGTATTTCCAGACAATGCATGCATTTAAATTCAGGAAATCCATTTTATTTTGTTTTAATTCCCGTATAGCTGACATACAGTGCTATATTATTTCCAGGTGTACAATATGGTCATCCAACACTTCCATAAATGACCTTGTGCTCATCACCACAAGTGCACTCCGTAATCCCCATCACCTGTTTCACCCATCTCCACCACCTCCTCTGGTAACCATCAGAGTGTTCTCTCTAGGTTAAGAGTCAGGAAATCTACGTTACAGTTTTAATTCCTTAGAGGGCTAGTTCTAAGAATGGTTGAATAATAACTTCCCAAAGTCCACTCCTCCATAAAAGCAATGTGAGCGATTGAAAACATTTCAAAATCAACAAATTTTGAAACCAACCTTTTCAGATCTTTGGAAATCAACTAAAGACCTATGACAATCCGAAGTGTGTTTATTCAAGAAAAATGGCTGAATCTCAACATGAGCAAATGTTCTTGTTTGATCTACAAATGCTATGAAAAACCAAACATTTGGAAGCTACTGGGTAAGACAAAATGGGGTTGTACTTCCCCCCAAATCCCAGAGAGTTGTCACTATGTGATCTGACCTGTCTGGCAGCTACTTAAAAGCTCCATTCTCAAGGGATGACTTTATTTGATCTGATTTAGGGCCTGCTCTGTGAAAACCACTCTATCCTTAGGACAATTACCAAAAACTATTAGTAGTACTTGTTTGTCATCATAGCTGCCTGGGTAGCATTACCAGTTAGTGCTAATAAGAGACTAATCAAAAAAACATTAAAGGATGGGGTGCCTGAGTGGCTCAGTAGGTTAAGCGGTCAGCTCTTGACTTCAGCTCAGGTCATGATCTCAGGGTCCTGGGATTGAGTCTCACATCGGACTGTGCTCAACAGAGAGTCTGCTGGTGGTTTCTCTCTCTCCTTCTCCCTCTGCCCCTCCCCCTGCTTGAGCTTGCTCTGTCTCTCTCAAATAAATAAATAAATCATACAGAGAAATTCGGAAATGACCTGTCCATATGGGTTTAAAAATGCCAACATATTCCTGGGAATCTAGAAAGTCACATTCATGTGCTGGGTGGTGAACATACCAAGGAAAGACCTGAGAAGGTCCTAATCTCTGACCACTCATTGATCTCAAGTGTATGCACAAGCAAAAAGTGAATACTAAGGCAGACTTGTCAACTTCTTCCCAGAGCATTTAAGGAATACCCCAATACAAACATGGCACTCCTCAGCAATTTCTGGGAGATTTACTGATCCAGGCATTGAAGGGAATCTCTTTTTAATCGCTAGCTACCACTAACTGAAGCAAGCAGAGGTTTCAGTAGCACATATGGCAAGGAATACACACTCTTCAGACTATATCCTGTGAAGTAACCAAATAAACAGCAACAATAACAAACCCTAGGTAAGAGAGGACAATATGATTTCCAGAATTGGAACATTGTACTGTTTAAAATGTCCACTTTTCCAACAACAAAAAATATGGCATGTGCTAAGAAAAGAATCAGAAAAGTATGAACCATGCATAGGAACAATAGCAGTCAGTAGATAATGACCCTAAAAGAAATCCTAGAATCTGTGCTCATTAAACAAAGACATTAAATCGGCCATTTTAAATATGGTCAAGGAACTAAAAGAAATCTTGCCTGAAGAACAGAAGGGACATATGAAAAAAATGTCTTTCCAATAGAAGATATCAATAAAAAGATAGAAATTATCTAAAAAATCAAGTAGAAATTCTGGAGTTGAAAGTACAATAACTGAAATTTAAAAATTCACTAGCATCAAAACAGCAGATGTGAGCAGGAAGCATAAATCAATTTGGAAAGAGGTCCACTGATAATTCCACTTATGAAACTGAGGAACAAGAATGGAGAAAAATGAACAGAGCCTCAGAGACCTGTGAGACAGCATTAAGTATACCAACAAGCATATACTGGAAGATCTTGAAGAGAAGAAGAGAGAGAGGGAATATTTGAAGGAATACTGGCTGAAAACTTCCCAAATTTAATGAAAAACATGAATCTGCACAATTCCAAGTAAGATAAACTCAAAGATATTCGCATGTAAATATAACATAATCAAACATTTGCCAGACAAGTGCAAAGAGAGACTTTGAAAGTCTCATCACATACAAAGAATCGTCAATAATATTGACAACTGATTTTTCAGAAACCATAAAGCATAGAAGGCAGTGTAATGATGTACTTGAGGTGCTGAAAGAAAAGGTACTGATAGCACAAGAATCCTACATTCTGAAAAACTACATTTTACAAATTAAGGAGAAATGAAGAATTCCAAGATAAAAATTGAGAATTTATTGCTAGCAGAAATGCCCTGGAAAGAAATTCTTCAGGCTATAATGAAGGGAAATTTGGGGCATCTGGGTGGCTCAGGTCATGATCCCAGGGTCCTGGGATCAAGTCCTGAATGGATTTCTGGATTGAGCCCCCACATCAGGCTCCCTGCTCAGCGGAGAATCTGCTTCTCCCTCTCCCTCTCCTCCTACCCCCACCACCACCGCTCCACTACTCATGCTCTTAAATAAACAAATAAAATCTTTTTAAAAAAAAAGAAAGGAAACTAGACATTATCTTGAATCCATATAAAATTATTAAGTGCACTTGTAAAAGTAATTATATAGAAAAACATAAGAAAGGGTGTAAATGTAGCTATCTCTCTTTTTTTTTTTTAGAATGATTTTTTTTTTTTTTTTTTTTTTTTTTTTTTAGTTTCAGGGGTAGAACTTAGTGATTCATCAGTTGCATATAACACCCAGTGCCCTCCTCAATGCCCATCACCCAGTCACCCCATCTCCCCACCCACCTCCCCTTCAGCAACCCTCAGTTTGTTTCCTATAGTTCCTCATCTCTTACGGTTTGCCTCCCTCTCAGTTTTCATCTTATTTTATTTTTCCCTCCCTTCCCCTATGTTCATCTGTTTTGTTTCTCAAATTCCACACATGAGTGAAATCATATGGCATTTTCCTTTATCTGATTGACTTATTTTGCTTAGTATAATATTCTTTACTTCCATCCATGGCATTGCAAATGGCAAAATTACATTCTTTTTGATGGATGAGTAATATTTCATACCAGGATATATACCACATCTTCCTTATTCACTTATCTGTTGATGGACATTTGGACTGTTTCTGTATTTTGGTTATTGTGGATATTGCTGCTCTACCCATTGAGGTGCACGTGCCCTTTCAAATCACTATGTTTGCATCCTTTGAATATATACCTAGTGGTGTAAGTGCTGGGTTGTAGAGTAGTTCTATTTTTAACTTTTTAACTTCATACTGTTTCTAAACTGTATTTCTCTTATTGTTATTGAAGTGGAGCAATTTTTTATATGATTATTGGCCCCTTAGGTTTCTTGATTTTTAATCGTTTTTCATATCCTTACCACCTTCCTCCCCCTCCCCCACTGGGTCATTTTTTTTCCCTTTTTGAATTATAAAATGTCTTTCCATATCCTGGATGTTTATTTTTGTGCATATGTTTATTCTCTGTCCTCACAGACCCCATAGTCAAATGAAGAAACAGAAAATGTAGTTCAGTGGGTGCCATGAGAAGTACAGAGGGATAATGGGGTATGGGGAGAACATTTAAAGCAGATTTCTGGGGAAGTGGGAGGATTTCCAGAAGTGATATTTAATCTGAGATCCAGGGAGGGGGTCATCTCTAGAAGAACAATTTTTCTTTTTTCTTTTTTTTTAATATTTTTTCAATTTTTCTTATTATTTATTTTCTCACCATAGCACATACCCTCCATTTGTAACTCTTTTATTCTACTCTCTTATTTAAAATACAGCTGCATAAAGCAATATTTTAAAAACTGCATTGATGGGGTTATAATGGACAAAGGTGTAATTTGTGTGGAAAACATTGTACAAAGAAAGAGGAGAGATGGAGCTATATTGAAACAATTTTTTAATATGCCATTGAAATTAGCTTGATATTAATCTGATTCAAATTGTCTTAAATTAAGATGTAAATTGTAATCCCAGGGCAACCACTAAGAAAATAACTCAAAATTATATGGTAAAAGAAACAGCTACAGGTTTAAAATATAAAATATGAAAATGAGACAATTTAAACAATCAGATCAGTAAAATCTGAATTTAAAAATCAACCATAATTAACAACATCCTAAAATAATCACTTTACTATGTTGGTGTTTACTTTTTTAATCTTAAAAAAAAAGGTCCGTATGTATTTGTAAACATAAATGTGTTTTAATTTAACATGATATTGTAAACCTTTTTTGGTCTTAGGTTTGGATTTGAAATGTGTGGTGGGAAATTTTAAAATACATTTTCCATATATTGTAGAATCTGTACATACACACGTAAACAGACATTTTATTCATTACATATGATTAAAATGTAATAAAGTGGATTCCTGATGTGTCCATTTATGTTAAACATATGAAACATTTTTAAGTAATTGCAGTGATTTCATAATCAAGAACTGAAAGTTGAAATCAAATCCAAAGGTCTATTTGCACTGACATGATTTAAAGAGCTACCAACAATATACACGATAAAATGTATCTTTTTCCTAGTGATTTTTATTCATCTGAAAGCAATTTAAAGAATTCTTTAACCACAAAGTCTTGTAAAGTGAATTAATAAGCAAAAGCTGGATAATTTAAAATAAATTAAGTGTCCATTCAAGTGCTTTTGGTCTGTGGGCACATGCAAATTTGCTTGAAGAAGTTACTCTCTCAGCATTCCCTTCACATGTGGATTTGCGTGATGTTTGTTTTCACTAAGAAGGAGAAAATGGAAAAGCTATTTCAGAACCAGATTTGATTGCTTTGAAAACAAACAAACAAAAAGGGCTTTTTTTCCTTGTGGCTTTGGGCTAATTGCTCTTCCCTTCAAATCTCTGTTTTCTTGTTGTTGTTTTTTTCCCCTTTATCTATTTTCAAGGTAAATTTAATAGCTTATGGGAAAAACTTGTTTAATTTACTTCCTCCCTTTGAAAAAGGTTTCTTTCTATATCTCTTCTTTCCTTACTCTCTGAAGTCTGATTTTAGTCTTAGCACGTTAAGGAATTAATAATGCATGTGACTGATTTTTTTCTGATATTTTTTCAACTTTTAAGAGGTTGTGCTTAATGATCTGATCCCAGAAATGACATGTCCTCATTTCAATTCTGCCTCTGAGAAAAACTGTATTATCTCCAGAGAGCAATGATATAGCCTTGTACATTTGTTATCTATTGCCCTGATTATACCATAGGAAGAGAGGAAAGCCCATTTCAGATTTAAAAAAAAAAAAACAAAACAACACTTTGAGTTAAAAAAAAAAAAACAAAAAAACTTGTTAAGGAATTTACATAATTAATTTTAATGATATGAAAATACAACATGGATATGTTCATACCCACCATAGCTGGTGACTAAGACAAATACTTTCTTTTGAAATATCTGTATCCAAGTGACTTCTTATGTGTTATTTTCTTACACAAAAATAATAGCTAGTCTTAAGGAACACTTACTAAGAACAGACACGATTCTAGGCCCTTGGCATGTGTCAATTACTTTAATATTCATAATAGTCTAGTAGATAGTTATTACTGCATTTTAGAGTAGAAAACACTGAGATAAGGGACATGTTTAAAACATGTGCCCCAGGGGGCACCTGGGTGGCTCAGTGGGTTAAGCCTTTGCCTTCGGCTCAGGTCATGATCTCAGGGTCATGGGATCGAGCCCCACATCGGGCTCTCTGCTCAGCGGTGAGACTGCTTCCCCCTCTCTCTGGGTGCTGCTCTGCCTACTTGTGATCTCTGTCAAATAAATAAATAAAATCTTGAAAGAAAAAATGTGCCCCAGGGTTTTACTACAAGTAACCTTGTGGTAGACCCTGCGATTTTAACCTCTATCTGTTAACTATGGTTATCAATGGAAGAATTGCATTTAATATAAATAATAGATAATGTTTTCTAATGGACAAAAGATAGACAGATATGTGGTATTATAAATAAGAGTAAGGGTATAGACATTTGCTTAGAATAATAAAATTTAGTGGATGTCAGAGTTCCCCCAGTGATTAAAAGTCTATTCACCATAAAAGAGTAAGTTGAAGCAAGATTTGGAAGTAGAAATTTGCCAAACATACTCTGGAGGTTGGTTTGTCTAAAACTGGATGCCAGATATCTAAATCTGAATTTGTAAAAGTATTTTCTTGCTGATTCAACAAAATGCAAGGCAATCTTAAACAAACAAAAAGTAATACTTTTAAAGTCCTTGAAAGTGGGCTAGTAGTATTGATTTTTATATTTTTATGAAAGAATGAAAATTGTAGTTCTCTCAGGTATGTATTAAATTGATAGTTGTGTTTGGGTCAGAGACCTTTCTAAAACATTAATTTATGGATTTATGATAAATTTATAATCTTCCTAAAGTCTGTTCAAATGAAAACAAAAGAAACAAAATCATTTGAGTTCATCTTAATACTAATTTTACGCAATTTTACATTATGTACTTATTTTATGCTAGGCACTCTTCTATGTGTTCCACAAATACTACTTCATTTCATCTTTCTACAAATGTGTGCAACGGCTATAGTCATCTACATTTTTTTTAATATTTTATTTATATTTTTGCACGTGCACACATGAGAGAGAGACAGAAAATGAGCCGGGGCTGGGGTGGGGTGGTGAGGGTGTTGGGCAGGGTTTAGCGGGAAACCCAAGGCGGGACTTGATCCCAGGATCCTGGGAACATAACTCGAGCCAAAGGCAGACACTTAACCCACTGAGCCACCGAGGTGACCCTATCATCTACATTTTATAGATGAAGAAACTCAGAGAGGTTAAACAGCTTGCCCAATGTGGCAAACACAGCTAAAATGTGGCAGACACAGGAACAAAACTTAAGATCTGGTTCCTAAATTTCTTATCATATCCGTTATCCTATATTGTGTATCTTGGGCTTTTAGAATTGTCATCAGTTATCATTTTTTCTCTCTCATATACACACACAAAATAAAACAATCCAGACCTCTAAACAGATCTCACATTTTATTGACAGGTCAAATCATCCAGGGGCACTATTAGAAGGCTGATTTGATATATAGTTAATGGAAAAGTTATACGAATAACTTGTAGAAGCAGTGGTCCTACAAGTAAGCTTGAATTACTTACTTATTTAGTTATACTCCTAGAATCAACATACATATTTTGAGTATTAAGATTTTTTATTTCCAGGGTGCCTGGGTAGCTCAGTCAGTTGAGCGTCTGCCTTGGGCTCAGGTAATGATCCTTTGGCTAAAGTCATGATCCGGGGGTCCTGGGATAGAGCCCTGAATCAATTGATGGGACTTTCTGCTCAGCAGAGAGCCCGTTTCTCCCACTCCCACTGCCTGCCATTGTTGTGCTCTCTCTCTCTCTGTCAAAAAAATAAATAAGTAAAATCTTTTAAAAATTTAAAAATGATTTTTTTTATTTCTAAAGGTATTTTCAGTAGTTTTCTTTGCATCAATTGGTAATGATGTTTTAAAGTCATGGTTAATAATCAAGAAGCATTTATTCCCTTTCAAACAGAGTTGGATAAATGTAATTTTGAATTAAAAGCTTGTGAATATGAAATGAATATATGTTCTCATCTTTCACCATGCACTAGTTCAAGTAGGTAATCATTAAGCATTTCAGATTGGACATCAAGGAAAGAGAGTGACCCTACATTCAAGTGCCTACCACTGAACTTTCTTTTTCCTGTGTATTTAGGTTTGTGTTGGAACTCTTAAAAAACACAAATTTACACATAAAGATATATATGATGATCAGCCATTTACAGCAGCTATGAGAGACCAAGAACTAACATTTTTATAACATTTCATAACTACAAGTTATTTTTATACACTTTATATTCAAGAACCTTAAGTTACATAGGCGGGATTTTTTTCCCCATATTTTTTAATAAAGGTGAAAAGATTGATATTCTTAGAACACTGATTGCTGATCATTTACTGAGTATCTTTTTTTTTTCTTTAAGAAAATAATAATACTTCTGCACCTCAGTTTTTTAACCTACAGAACAGTAGTAATATACACCTAGTAATATACACCTTTCCTACTTCAAGTCTTTCTATTAAAATACCAACATAAGGGGCACCTGGGTGGCTCAGTGGGTTAAAGCCTCTGCCTTCGGCTCAGGTCATGATCCCCGGGTCCTGGGATCGAGCCCCGCATCGGGCTCTCTGCTCAGCAGGGAGCCTGCTTGCCTTCTTCTCTCTCTGCCTGCCTCTCTGCCTACTTGTGGTCTCTGTCTGTCAAATAAATAAATAAAATCTTTAAAAAAAAAATACCAACATAAGACAGGAGAAAAGAAATTGCATACTGCAAAGAGCTTTTCCTTGTCTCTTTTTTCCCATGTGAACAACATAAGCTAATGTTAAGTTCCTGGAGCATCACAGAAATTCTTTCTGTAACAAGAATTCTATTATATAAATGTAAAATGTTATTGGCTGCTCATGAACACATTCTCAACCTAGTTTAGCCAGACTTTAAGCTATAATTTATGCAGTGTTCATATTTTTCTTTCTCTCAACTTGTATATTGTAGGATTAAAATTTTAAGACCTTCTACTTCTGTTTCTCAGGCTTGGATTCATTCAAGGTTAAGTCTGTAATGCAGTGCTGTTCTCCTTCTTACTCTTAACAGGGATTAAGAGACTTGCCAGACCTATCAGGGTTTTAAGAAGAAGCATAACTAAACAATAGCGAGTATTTATTTTTAAGGAAAATTAGTTTCATGCTGTTCAGAGAGACAAACTCTGCCATGTAAAGCCTAAAAAGTGTTAGTCCAAAAATGGGATAATAACCAGTATGTACTGGTTTATAGAAAGAATTGATACTTCACTTTAAATATATTACTAGTAAGCTAATTTTTTATAGCTCAGATAATTGAAACCCCTTTAAAGACACAATTTCATTAGACCATAACTCCATTAAAATGTAACCAAAGGCTTGGGTCATCATTTAATACAAATGGTTTTAATCAAAGAAAAATGCTCAGAGGAACAGAAGTGGCCAGCATTTTGTGTAATGCAATAGCTCCCCCATCTTACAGACTAAAGAATATAAACTAGAATTCTTTTGATATAAAATATTAACGGCATCTGTATTTTATTTTTCAATCCTATTTTCTTTCCTTAACTCTTGCAAAGAAGAGAAACCTTATCATTGATGTACTTGTCCCCAGAATATCCATTATTTCTACATGACCTTCTCAGAACATAAAACCCAACAGGAAATTGCAAGTATCTCAATGACTAGGGTATTTAAAAATTATCTTGTAAAGATAAATAAATACCGTGGATATCCCATGCTTTTTAACATGTTCTGAGAAAATGAAATTTTCATTTATTTGCTGTATGCTTTAAAAATGATATTCTTGGTTCATCTGGGGGGTTCAGTCAGTTAAATGACCGACTCTTGATTTCAGTTCATATCTTGATCTCAGGGTGATGAGATGAGCCCCTTTTGGGCTTTGTGCTCAGCACAGAGTCTGCTTGGGATCTCTCTCTCCTCTCCTTCGACCTCTACCCCCACTCACGATGGCCCTCCCTCTCTCTCTCTCAAATAAATAAATAATTAATATCTTAAAAAATAAAAATGATATTCTTATTCGTGGTCTTTTTTCCCCTTATATTCTGATTACCTAACACTATTCAATAATTATTAGGTTGACTTAATACTTAAATAGTAAGCATTTTCAGTCTTGCAAAATAGCTAAAGAAATACTAAGCAAGTTACCTCACATCTTCTTAACAGTGTTTGCACAAGTTGGGGCACCTGGGTGGCTCAGTCGGTTAAGTATCTGCCTTCCACTCAGGTCATGACCCTGGGGTCTGGGATCATGTCCTGTGTTGGGCTTCCTGCTTAGTGGGGAGTCTGCTTCTCTTTCTCCCTCTGCCCCCTCCTTGCTTATGTAAGCATTTGCTCTCTCTCTCTCTCTCTCAAATAAATAGTATCTTTAAAAAATAAAGAAATAAGTAAAAATTAAAAAAAATTAAAACCTTAAAAATCACTTAAGACAACTGAGATGAAAGAATTTCTTTTTCTGAAAATTCCTGAAAAATTGCATGTGAATATAGTAAAATTAATATTTCTGAAATTATTTTATGTAAGATATGAATTAAAATTTGTCAATATTTAAAGTTTCATCAAGCCCTATATAGTGTAGAGTTTTTCTACAGTTAGCAGTATGAAATAAATGCAAATTGTAAGATAGCCAGGAGAAGGAAATGCCCATCTCATAAAAAAAACATACTGATGAATAGAAGAAATGAGAATTATTGATATTTTTCGTTTTATAAAGTAGGTATTCAGTAGCCTACTAAATGTAAGGCAGATTTTTTTAAATTATCTTTTAATATTACATCAAAGATATGATTCCATTTGGGAAAAATCACTACCTCCCCATATACATCACCACGCAGAATTGAGAACATTTGGCAGAGTACATATTGGTCAAAGTTATTGAATGTTAATAACAGAGCCATGCAAGGACACTTAGGACCCTGTAGCCAGTTATGGTCTGGGACCAGCTTGTTGGCTAGATGCAGCCAATTATGTGCATCTCTTCCCAAATCTGGTTCACTGACCTCATATAGAAGATTGAAATCGCCTAAGGTTGGATCATTTAAACCGTGGAGATTGGCAAAAGTTATATATCAAAACCTTTCCCATCTTATCCCCTCCTGCCAAGCTGGTTGTTAAACATTTACCAGTGTACTACAGCCAGTAGCAATTTCAAATCTAGAAAATACCTTCCAGCATCAAATTTCCTCTTTGGCTGCGCACTCTGGGCAACATTGTCCTAACTGCTGAGATTTCTCCTACTAATTCTCTGGCTTTATGATATATGTTCAGGTACAGAAACCTAGAACTTCTTTTTTTTTTTTTTTTCACTTCTAGGTTTTTATACTCACAATGTCCACATTGTTACAGAACTGTGCATTACTAACAAGAAAATGGTCAGGTACCACACTATGATAGTACTGCTTTAAAGGTACAGGTCTTTTTGATACTGACTTTATCAAGGCTAACCACCCTCACACTGACAAATTACTCAACACTTTGAAACATGAGTTGAGCTGGTGCCTAATTAATAAACCTCAGCACCTTTGCTTTTAGAAGTATAAAGAAAAACCAAATCCTTTTGGTTCACAAACTGTCCCCTGTACATGTAGAGCAAGTAAAATCCAAAGAAAGAGGCAAACAACTTCAGATTGGCAGGTGGTAAGTTTAATAAGCAAAAAAACCCAAAAAACAAAAAACAAAACAAAACAAAACTTATGTATGAGTCTTATCTTAGGTGGCTGCAAGACAAGTCCATCTCCACATTCACCTACTTCTACTTGTATAGAGCCCTTAACTGGTTTCAGTCACATATATTCTCTAAATGGTCTTAACACACATTGCTCTTTCAAGGCTATTTCCTTGAAAATGGCTTGAAGTGTAGGGACAGTGGGCAAAACAGACATTCCAAGGATAGGGGAGTAGTTGAGGAGCCTTCAAATGCCCGGGTCCAGCTGGTGGGTCAATCAGTGGTCATAGCTACTTGATGACCTCCTCTAATGTATCCATAACTACGTTGGCCCCATGATGAAAAAACAAAAACAAATAGCTTAGATTTTCTAAAAAAACAAATTGCATATTTTCTGAAATTCAGTAACTCAAACATTCATTCTGAATTTATCATTTCCTATATTATAAAGCAATTCTCCCATTGTAATATTGTTTTCTTTTTTTAAAAAAGATTTTATTTATTCATTTTTTTAAAGATTTTATTTATTTACTTGACAGACAAGTAGGCAGAGAGGCAGGCAGAGAGAGAGGAGGAGGCAGGCTCCCCACTGAGCAGAGAGCCTGATGCAGGCTGATCCCAGGACCATGGGATTATGACCTGAGCCAAAGGCAGAGGCTTTAACCCACTGAGCCACCCAGGTGCCCCTGTTTTATTATTTATAAAGTATTTACCCTTAGAAAACCAAAGTTTTTGTGTGCGGTGTTAGAAGAAATACTTGTACCTATGTGAATTCCAGTAAAATTTGTGATAATTGGTGACAGAAAAACCAGTGTGTCTTTAAACTGTTTTGTCATCTTTTTTGTTTTTTTAATTAGTTTTGCATTACATGTTTTATTTTGTCATTGATTATTCAGTTTTTAAAAATATTAGTCAGCTACTAATTTGTTTGCACTTTTTCTTAATACATCTATCACAGAAACTTTGTACCTCAAAACACAGATATTTATGTATTTTTTACTATATGCCATCATCCTCAATTTAATTATTTAAAATATCAGTGGGAAAATATCCTCACTTTAATTAAAAATAAAAAATAATCTACAACAGTAAAAGTAAATAATTATGGAGTTTAAACAATATATAATAGCTCTGTCATGCTTCTAGAAAGGAATCTCTTCTGCCTGGAGCTGATCATCTACTAATTCTTTGTATGCTGTGCTCCAGCAATTTATTTATTCTTTTCCATATTTTGTGCTTTATTTCTTAATGGGATCCGACCTGATAGATCCTTCAATACCCTCTATCTGCACTTACATTTTTTCATTTGAATGAATGATCCGTACCCTGTTTTAGATTTCTCATCTGGCATTTTCTCCTTGACCCACACGGCAAGAGGGGCTATCCTCTAATATTATTCCACTGAAACTGGTTTCGCTAACATTACTAGTGATACCCGTTAAATCTTCTCCCCTCGAGAAGATATTTGCAAACACCATATCAGATAAAGTGCTAGTATCCAAAATCCATAAAGAGCTTAGCAAACTCAACACCCAAAGAACAAATAATCCAGTCAAGAAATGGGCAGAGCACATGAACAGACATTTCTGCAAAGAAGTCATCCAGATAGTCAACAGACACATGAAAAAATGCTCCACATCACTCGGCATCAGAGGAATACAAATCAAAACCACAATGAGATACCACCTCACACCAGTCAGAACGGCTAAAATTAACAAGTCAGGAAATGACAGATGCTGGCAAGGATGCGGAGAAAGGGGAACCCTCCTATACTGTTGGTGGGATGCAAGTTGGTGCAACCACTCTGGAAAACATCATGGAGCTTCCCCAAAAAGTTGAAAATAGAGCTACCCTATGACCCAGCAATTGCACTACTGGGTATTTACCCTAAAGATATAAACATAGTGATCCAAAGGGGCACATGCACCCAAATGTTTATAGCAGCAATGTCCACAATAGCCAAAAATAGTTCTTTCCAAATGGAAAGAACCTAGATGTCCATCAACAGATGAATGGATAAAGAAGGTTTGGTATATATATACAATGGAATACTATGCAGCCATCAAAAGAAATGAAATCTTGCCATTTGCAATGACGTGGATGGAACTAGAGGGCATTATGCTTAGTGAAATAAGTCAATCAGAGAAAGACAACTATCATATGATCTCCCTGATATGAGGAAGTGGAGATGCAACGTGGGGGGTTTGGGAGGGGCAGGAAAAGAATAAATGAAACAAGATGGGATCGGGAGGGAGACAAACCATAAGAGACTCTTAATCTCACAAAACAAACTGAGGGTTGCTGGGGGGAGGGGGGCAGGGAGAGGGTGGTGGGGTTATGGACATTGGGGATGGTATGTGCTATGGTGAGTGCTGTGAAGTGTGTAAACCTGGGCAATTCACGGACCTGTACCCCTGGGGCTAATAATACATTATATGTTTATTTAAAAAATTAAAAATTTAAAAAAAAATCTTCTCCCCTCATTTCACTCTTTCTAATACTAATCTTTCTGCAAAGGTTGATACTGTTCTCCAACCCATTTCTTGAAATTATTTTCGTCTTTGCTTTTCCTGATATAATTCTCTCCATCTATTAAGATATATCCTTTTTCAACTTACTGCCATCTCTTTTTTCATCAATTCATTGGCTATTCTATACTTCCAGGATCCATCTTTAGTCAGATGTTCTCACCCATACACGCTCATTTAATCCCATGATTTTGTCACCTATAAATTAATGACTCCATCTCAGATGGCTTGTCTGAGCTCAATTTATATACCCAGATACCCCTGGAGGATCTTTCTTCCAGCCCTCTTCTATTCACATATAAAACTGAGTGAATTCTCATCTAACCTGGCTTTCTTTCTACATCTGTATATTGGTAGACTAGAGAATCTAATATATTTTTTCCTGTCTCTAAACCCACTTCTCATAAAACTTACCTGAACCTCTTCTTCAAGTCTGGCTCCCATGGCTGTTTGCTAAGCAGGTAGCAGGCCATGTTATCCCACCCCCGAATACAGCTGGGATAGTCTCATCTCTCCTGGAGGCTAAAATTGAGACACAGACAGAACGTGGTATTATTTGTGAATGAGAAGACCATATCTGGGCCGTGTTCTCTAGTTAACAACCTGAAATGAAAGTTGGTCTGAAAAGAAAGTTTCATTTAAAAACCCATGTGAAGAGAGCAGTAGAAATGAAAAACTATGTTACCCTAGTAAGTGTGAAAATTAGAGTAGCTCCCCTGTTTCCTCACAACTCCTAAGTTCTTCTACACATTTTACTGGATCTACACAGGACATACTCCTGTGTAGATCCAGTAAACTCTGATTGTAATAGCTCTTTTACAGTGATTAAATTAGCAGTTAGGCCATATGGATATACCAACTTGTACTAGCATCCAATCCTCTTTCTCCAGTCCATTGCCAAACCTTCTTATTTCTTACCTTAACTACTGTAATTCTCTTTGAGAATGATTTTGTTTTTGTTTTTATTTTTTTCAATTCCTCCATCTTTCACACTCCTACAAGACCAAACTTTCTAGAATAGGAATCCATATTTATTATTCTGCATAAAGCCATTGAATGGCTCTCCGCTGACCATCAAATGAAGTCAAATCCCTTTAAGCAGAGCATGCAAGCCACTGCATGTCCAGAGCCTAGATAAACTTGCACTATCCTGAAGGTTTACTGTCTTGTGTATCTTTTCATTTGGCTCATGTCATTCTTGCTTGCTGGAATACCCTTCTCTACCTTACTGCCTGGACCATTCCTACTTAAAGTGTTTACATTTGCAAATCATCCCTTACCTACCAAATAGAGTTAATCATTCCCTTCTTTGGAACACACACATACACATTTATCTATTCTATTTCTTTTATTTAAATGCTTTTTCTTCCTTCCAGGATATGAGCTGTTGTTGATAGAAAACAGTGTTCCATTATTTACATAACATTTTTTTCTTTATTATAATATGAATAAACCTAGGAAGTAATTAATATAATCTAAAGTAGATCTAGACTTCCAAGATCCTGATTAACCACTGGTGTGTGTGTTAATTCATAATCTCTTTCACTTTCTCTCTAAGAAAAAGGATAACTTAAAAATTATTATAGTTCAGGGATGCCTGGGTGGCTCAGTGGGTTAAGCCTCTGCCTTCGGCTCAGGTCATGATCTCAGGGTGTTGGGATCAAGCCCCACATCGGGCTCTCTGCTCAGCAGGGAGCTGCTTCCCCCACTCTGTCTGCCTCTCTGCCTACTTGTGACCTCTCTCTCTCTGTTAAATAAATAAATAAAATCTTAAAAAAAAAGTTACAGTTCATACTGTACCTCTTTTAAATGTCAAGGAAGTCATGTTAAAAGATAAACTGAGGCATATTAAAAATTTTAAGAGTTTATTTGAATGCAGATTGATTTGAATTGGGCAGCACCTAACCAAAGGTGGTTAGAAGAACTCCACCAACAGGAGCTAGAGGAGAGATTTTTATAGAGAAGATGTGGAGGCAAAGCAAGGGAATTATTTGATCGGCTATAGCTTAATCAGTTGCCTTATTTGGGAGAGCCTAGTTGGCTATTTATGATTGGTTATTCTTAAGTTCCCTTTTCTCTGATTCCAGTGCATTTACTCTGCTTTAGGGTTTGTTTTGCCAAGGCATTAGAGTCATGTTAGACTGATGGCTCCTTGTTTAATTACTTTAAACTCATAAATCCCCAGTCTTATTTAAGTTAATGGTTCTCTTCATGGCACTTCCAATTATGCCACATATTGCTATGATTCCTTGGAACCACAAGGAACCACAATTTACCTTTTTTTTTTAAAAGACTTTTTTTTAAAGATTTTATTTATTTATTAGTCAGAGAGAGAGAGAGAGCGCACAGGCAGACAGAGTGGCAAGCAAAGGCAGAGGGTGAAACAGGCTCCTCGCCGAGCAAGGAGCCCGATGTGGGACTCGATCCCAGGACACTGGGATCATGACCTGAGCCAAAGGCAGCCACTTAACCGACTGAGCCACCCAGGCGTCCCCACAATTTACCATTTTATAACTCAAATTCTACAAGTATTTTTTTTTAAAGATTTTATTTATTTATTTGACAGACAGATCACAAGTAGGCAGAGAGGCAGGCAGAGAGAGAGGAGGAAGCAGGCTCCCCGCTGAGCAGAGAGCCCGATGCGGGGCTCGATCCGAAGACCCTGGAATCATGACCTGAACCGAAGGCAGAGGCTTTAACCCACTGAGCCACCCAGTTGCCCCTCTACAAGTATTTTTTAAGCCAACTTCTTTTATCCAAATGTAGCCCAGGTGATTCTCCCTTCTTTACAATAGGAGAAGACTTACTAATAGGACTGGAGTGTGGGAGAAGTAGGCAATGTGATTTAGTTGATTCTAATCAACTAGTTACTTCTCTCCATGAAGCATGGAAAATTTAGCTTAGGGTCTCTGCATGTCAGTGTTTAAACACAAAATTAGTGGTTGAAATAGCCAGTCTCCAGATGGTAGCTACACTTGTAGTGAGCATAGCATATTATATAGCGACATTCAATCACTATGTTGTACACCAGAAACTTTTTTTTTTTTTTTTTTTTTTAAAGATTTTATTTCTCCATTTGACAGACATAGATCACAAGTAGGCAGAGAGGCAGGCAGAGAGAGAGAGGGGAGGAAGCAGGCTCCCTGCCGAGCAGAGAGCCCGATGCGGGGCTCGATCCCAGGACCCTGGGATCATGACCCGAGCCGAAGGCAGAGGCTTTAACCCACTGAGCCACCCAGGCGCCCCTGTACACCAGAAACTAATATAACATTATGTGTCAGCCAAAAATAGAATAAATAATTTTTAAAGTCTATAAATTCCCCTCTAATTATACATTTCTGTTCTTGAAAAATCAAGACATTTTATTAATAAACAGAATAATTTGGAAAGTAATCACTAGTCATCAGCATATATATTTACTTAAAAATATATTTACTGCTTGTTTAAGTAAAATTAAATTATATTAACGAATTTCTCCTTCCCTAGGTACAAATACAATAAAACATTCTGATTACAGTAACATACATATAAAAGTATAAGGGTAATATATGGAATTAATGTAAATGTTAATTATCTGATTTTAATTTTGAGTAAATCATTGGCTTTGGTCAAGTTCTCAGGGTCCAAGGATAGAACTCAGTGTCAGACCCCCTGCTCAGTGGGAAGTCAGCTTCTCCTTCTCCCCCTGCCCACTGCTTCACCCCCTCCCCACCCTGCTTTTGCACTCTTGCTAACTCTCTCTCTCAAATAAATAAATAATTTTTTAATTGAGTAAATCAAAGATATAATGCAATAAACTTTCAGATTAGTTAGAACAAGTACTTATTTTTTTGAAGGTAACTACTAATAGATTGTGTTCCAAGAATGTTTCATTATCAATTCATGCTCTTAACACCTGAAACACAAGAACTACCAGAAACAGAAAATGAAACAAAGTGTCAATTGCTTTTTCAAGGTAACTGCTAAATATAAGAACAACTTATTTTCACAGACTGCAGTTTCTTAAAGTCAGGTATTCTGTTTTATCCATGACACAGTTGCTAGCTTAGAAAAAATAAAACAAAATAATTTAAAAAATAAATGTTACATTTATATTGAGCAACCTGTGCCGGGTATGTTTTATATCTATGATTCTTTCTAAGATTAAGGTAACAAAGGAGAAACTGAGCTGTTTGAAATCACAAAATAAATGGTTAAGAAAAAAGCCTGGCACATTATCTTATGCATATTCCTATTATCTTACTGCAATTCCTATATCTCCTTATGAGATATAGGAATAAATATTAAATTTGAAAATATGAAGGACAAAAATTAAGTCTTCGTATTCATTACATTTTAAAAGTAGTTATCACCTTGTGTAAATGTGATCTACAGAGGATGTGAAACACTAAATTTGCTGACTGGATCATAGCTGGAACTACAAACACACTTGGGTATATTGTGGATGATGCTCACTTTCTCTTCCAAAATTCAACAACTTTGTTCAAATTCACGGTTTACTCTCTTGGGCTACTCATTACTCTTGCCTTACCATTTCAGCATTTGCTTCTTAGTGCACACCATGGCACAGATACATTGTATTCAAGTAACAAATAGCAAATGAACCACAGTGGGAGAGATTTCATAAGGAAGAGTCAAAGCAAAACACAATCCAGAAAGGTAACCGTGTGTTTATACATTTCATAAAGCAGGAAAAAAAAAAAAAGTGTTTCAAGGAAAGTAAAGTTAGCTTTCCAAGCACAGTTGCCACTTGATCTGGACATTTGCTGTATGAGGGTAAACTTACCTTGCATATTTTATATAGAAAAATGTTTTAGGGGCGCCTGGGTGGCTCAATCGTTAAGCATCTGCCTTCAGCTCCAGTCATGATCCCAGGACCCTCTCTTACTCCCTCTGCTTGTGTTCCTTCTCTCACTGTATCTCTGTCTGTCAAATAAGTAAACAAAATCTTAAAAAAAAAAATTAACATTTATAGAAAGAAGTCTAAATATGGCTGCTCTACACATGCTGTTTTTCTTCAACTTTGTTTCACTGTAAGTTCCAGTTGAGGCATTTTCTGCAAATTTTTCCAGAAAGCTCTTTCATAATAATTCAAAGAACTATTCTAATTCTCTTCTTATTCCAAGAGAAGCATTCGCATGTTGCTTGGTGTTGGAAAACAGGCATGCATTTCACCTATAAAACGGTATTCTCCTGTCAAGGAGAAACCAGAAGTGATTAAATAACAAAAGTGGGAAAGAGAAGCTAGTTGCATAGTGTAAAGACAGAACACAATAGGTAGAAATGAGTTCAGGAGGTCAAGGAATCCATCTCATACCTCACTGGCAATTTTCTAAATGAAAGAGTAAGTATAGTACTAGTGAATCCAATGAAAATTACCAAGATGAAGTCACTAGGAAAAGAAACAGTCTTATTCCAGTTCAGTGCATCAAACAAGTGTCCATCTTTCAAAATTAATTTAAAAATGTATTTTATTTTTTGCATTATGAGCATTTTCACATTTAAGACAAAGTTTAGGTTTAAAACTACATTTCAAACTTTCTACTATTCACCAAAGTGAAAAATAAGACCTTTAACGGATTACACAGATCTTTCATCCGTAGATCTTTTATCTTTGATAAATCTTCCATTTATCTCCATCTTATTAAAGGTGTATAAAACAAACACCTCAGTGGAACAATATGAAAATAGTTTTGATAATAGAGAATTAATGTTTGACATGGGGGAAAAAAGCATTCCTAGACAATATATAAGGAATTGTTTTTATAGTTCTAAGTGATTATTAACTTTATAATTTGCTCACGTTCTTTGCTTCCCATTTTTTTTAAAGACATATTGTCCCTTTTAGCATGAATGGAAACTAGAGAGCAATAACATCTCTTAGTAAATGGGTCAAGAACAGGAAGGACCATGGGGTGCCTGGGTAGCTCAGTGGGGTAAACCTCAGACTCTTGATTTCAGCTCAGGTCCTGATCTCAGCGTCTGGCCTGGTGCCCAGCATGGAGTTGGCTTGTCCCTCTCCCTCTGCTCCTTCCTCCACCCCACTTTCTCCTTCTCTCTCTCTAAAATAAATAAATAAATAAATAAATAAATAAATAAATATTTTTAAAAAGTAGGAAGGACCTATTCTTCAAGGATAAAGTATGAAAATGAGTGAATTAATTAATTAATTAATTCAATGCCAACCAATGTTTTTATCTTTTTGGTTACATTTATCAGCACTAGAGAAATCAAGAGTCTTAAACAACTTCTACCATGAAATGTAATAAGTCATCATTTGTAAAACTGTAAAAGCTAACTATAGTGCTGATCACATAATTGAAAGCCATATAGAAAGGCTGCAACCTCATATAACTGTTCACAATAATGTCCTACCTCTTTCTTAGTTCCTAAATTCTATTGCTAATGAAACAACTTAAAGTATTTAATATACCTTACAATCAGTAAGTTAGGTTAATTGTTCAATAATGTATTTTTTTTTTTTTTTTGCTTTAAAAAGTTTCTAATTTTAGGTGCACAGTCTGTTAAACTTCTGCTTTTGGCTCAGGTCATGATCTCCAGGTCCCAGGGATAGAGCATGTTTCCTGCTCAACAGGGAGTCTGTTTCTCTCTCCCTCTGCCCCTCCCTACTGCTTGTCCACTCTCTCAAATAAATAAACAAAATCTTTTTTAAAAAGTTTCTGATTTTATATTATCAAAGGGTTAAAACATGCCAATCTAATACAAAATAAGAATATTTTATATTTTTGGCATATCCAAGTAGTAACAAAAGATACAACAGATCGATAATAGTTAAATTAACATTGTCCATATACAAATTCATTTCAGATAAACTGGGAAAATATTATCACATAGCAACATAACACAATAAAAAGATAAAGTGCTTAAAAATAATTATATTTTCTACAAATATAAATATTAAGGATTTTAATAAATCAGGCCAAATAATTTACATATGTTTTTAAAGATTTTATTTATTTATTTGACATAGAGAGACCACGAGTAGGCAGAGAAGCAGGCAGAGAGAGAATTGGGGAAGCAGCTCCCTGCTGAGCAGAGAGCCCGATGTGGGGCTTGATCCCAGGACCCTGAGATCATGACCAGAGCCCAAGGCAGAGGCTTAACCCACGAGCCACCCAGGCACCCTGTATTAAAAGTTTTTATTTTTATTTTCCTATTGCCCAACTTTCCATGTTCTCAACATATTTCTTAATTTTTATAACAACCTGAGTAATGGCCAAAAGACTATACATATGTAGGCCATGTGTGTATGTATATATATACATACACACACATACATATATATAGTAACCAATCTGAGAGCCAGGGTTAAGCCACATAAGTTTGAAGCTTCTTTGATTACATTCTAGCAAGAGTACCTCTCATAAAGGGGAAGGTATTTAAAGAAATAGTTCTAAACTTTCAAAATACATTTTGAGGATGAATACTGTCTGAAGAGAGCAACTTGACTATTCAAGATTTTGCTCAACAGTGTGTCTCAAAAATTACAGAATATTTAATACGAAGGAAAATAAAAATACCAGTAGAATGTTTTAGGCATCCTCCTGAGGGTTTTTAATCTCACTTTTATGAAAAAAAAATTAATCAAAAAAAAGATTATTTTGAGAAACTAGATAATTTATAATATTTCAGTAAAATTAGTTATTTATTACATAATTTTAAATAGACTGACAAAGAACAGACGTGATATGTATGGAGTACTTCCTTTTCCTAGATAGTTTATACCAGCAAATCATTACAATCTCTTAACTAAGGCCAAATATGAGTATTATAATTTTTAACTTACATACAGTGGAGATTTGGGCTAGAGTTAAATGATTTCCACAAGTAGTGCAGTAAATTTCAGAACCAAGATTCTAATCCAGACGTATTATATTCCAACACTTGAATATGCTGTGTTGTACCTTGTACTTCGTTAAAAGATTGTGTCTGGCTATTTCACAGGCTACCTCTCAAGATAGTTTGAATAAATGTGGGAAAAACAAACTAGAAACTTACAGTAGTAAAGAAACTATTATCGGAATCGATGGAGGTGGCTTCCAGAAGTCTAATCAAAGATTTGGGCTTAATAGCAAATTGTAGTTATGAAATAAAGCAAGGTCATGTTGTAATGACCTCTTGTTGGTCTATAAGCTGCATTAGATGGTAAGCACTATTGTGGGGACAGAGACCAAGAGAATTATGGTTATTCTTCTCTCCCCAGTGCCTAGTGCTGTACACTGGCTTAAACAATGAAATGAATAGCAGGACAAGCAGAGAAAGGCCATTATATGGATACAAAGTTTGATGGTAAACAATCACAAAAGGATTTGCTTTCATTACAGAAATCACTGGCACTGTAGCTGAGAAATAAATCCAAGTGAACTTTACCACCAACCTAGCTAAGAAAAGTGGAGTCAGTGAAAGGACCTGAACGACTAGGAGATAAAACATGAGTAGAGTAATGAGAAGTAACTTAGTTTTCTCAAGAGACCATAATTAAAGGAGAAGCAAACTGGTGAAGAGATCAGGAGGAACTTAACCTAATCATGCTTTAGGAGTTTGTGTCAACAAATAATTGTTCTAAAAAATGTGTCTCTTTTCATGTAGATAACACTTATCCAACATTATTTATCTTAATGAAAATACATCTTTCAGAAAATGAATAGAAAATAATTCTTAATTCTAAATCTGTGGCCGTTTGTAAGAAAACCAAACCCTGGGGTTTCAACCAAATGAGTGTGTCACATTACTGCCGACTTGTGGCCACCTGATTGAAATTCAGGGGCAGATTTTGGAGAAAAATAAACATTAGAAAATACACTGTAAAAAACTAAAGCGTAAAAGCAAGCTTTTTAATATAGTTTATTATCATGTTTTTTAGAACTGAGAGTAGTATATACAGTTTGAAGAAGTTAAGTCCACAGAATTTCGACAGCTATCACCTCCATTTAATATGACTTGGAGTCTATGGGTACTCACAAATCAGGTCCTAAGAATAACAACGCAAACTTTTAAGATAATTAGTTTTTAAGATAATTATGTAATGACTGGGTCCATTTTACAGTAGCGTGTCAAGATCAAGATCAAGCGGAGGGGCCCCTGACTGGCTCAGTGGGTAGAACATGCAATACTTGATGTCAAGGGTCATGAGTTCAAGTCTTACATTGGGCAGAGAACTTACTTAAAAAAAGAAAAGAAAATCAAGTGGAACTGTTTCTGGATATATAAATATAAAACTTCCAAAATGTTTCTGCCAAGGTTAAAAACCAGGTTCACAGCATTTTCAAAAATATGTAAAAAGTAAAATAGAAAAAATAATACCATACTTAACATTAAATTCTGTATGCAAATTTAAGAATGAGTAGTGCCTTTGCATCCTGGTTATGTCACACACTTTGCAGAAATTCTACTTTTTAGAAATCAAGTTGGCTTCATATTTCTGGTGGGTAAACAACTAGTCACTGACACTATAGTTTGAATTAGCATGATTTGATTGTTTTCTTAAGAATTTAATTAGATCCATCTAATAATATGACTAAATAGAGGTTTTGACAAGAAGAGGAAAATAATTCACAACATTGTACAATTATTCTCTGGATTAGATAATTCTAGGCAGGATGTTGTGCTTTGGAGCTTCTGGGTAACTAAACGGAAGCACCAGACAACAGGGACTTGATACCAGGACATAACCAAATAATGGAAGAAAAAGAGATGGATGGATATTAAAGACAATATCTACATCTCGCTTGCAATAATGCCTAAGAATTGTCTTGTCTCTCCAGCAATGCTCATCTCTGAAATAACCCCTTCTCTTTGAATTCTCTTAAAAAGTTCTTGCCATGGGGGCCTTGGGTGGCTCAGTCATTAAGCATCTGCCTTGGGTTCAGGTCATAATCCCAGGGTCCAGGAATGGGGCCGCGAAGAATCGGTCTCTCTGCTCAGTGGGAAGCCTACTTCTCCCTCTCCTACTCATCCTGCTTGTGTTCCCGCTCTCGCTATGTCTGTCTCTATCAAATAAATAAATAAAATCTTTTTTTAAAAAAAGTTCTTGCCTATAATACAATTTTTAAAAATCATTACACCTGTGTTTTAATAAGTAAGTTTCAGTAAAGAATTTCCTTAGTAAAAGAAATGGCCACTTTCATCTAATAATTTATTGGGGTCTTAATGCAATTCCAGCTTTCAAGAGGTAGACCTTTATCACGTAATACACCATTATCATCATCCATCAACATTAAAAAAGACAACAAATAAACAGGAAGAAAAAAAAGTAAATGTATGCTTTACACAAGTAAAAATATCACAAACCAATAAAGAATTTGTATTTAAAAATAAAGGGAAAATATCTTCTGTATCTAGTTAGAATGTTAAATAGTAAATAAATTTAATTTTTTTGGAAGATCCAAAATACATGAGAAATCCGTTCACTTATAAAAGATATATGCTAGGTCTTCAACTCTGTTTAGAGTTCAGTTGATTTTTTTTTTTTTTTTTTGTAAGATCTAATTGCCACCAGAATCTGTACCTTGGAACTTTATAGGCAGGTACAACATCAGAAACATATTTCTAAGATAATGAAACCTCTTTTTACATTTCAAAACTATGTAGGGCACAACTGTGACAGTTATTTTTTTTAAATCTTGATGTTTGGATTTCACTTATTTAAACTAATTTTTAATGTTATTACTTCATTTCAGAAACTTGTTTTTCCCTATTCTTTCTTCATATCATTTTCTAGTCTTTAATTAACAGAGAACCTTATATCAGTAAAAAGAATCAAAAGCTCTTCACAGTAGTGATTTATCACCCAGACAATGTGGAAATAATTTCACCGTAAATAAGATTTTAAAAGTGTACATCGACAAAAAACGAACTGAAAAGAAAATTTACCATTCATGTCAATCTGCAGAAGTAAGAAAATTCATGAAGTACACAAACTATTAACAACAAATTTAGAGTAAATCATACCTCTATCACTGTCTTAGAAGAAACTCAACTGCCAAATAATAATAGAACCAGAAACTTAGGTTATCTTGTACTTTTATTATTTTAACTGAAAAAACATTCACATTTCTATTTGCTGTCTGAAACTGGCAAAACACAAGTTTTTCAGATGCCGGATTATTCTGGGAAAACAGTCCAACATTTATGACCATGTTCATCGGAAAAATAATCTGGGAGAGAGAAACTTGACATAATTTTAAAAATGATTTGGCATAAACATTGGATTTGGAGATAAATTAACAAAGTCAGCCAGGTATATTGAGAAAAGTAAAAATTAAATCATTTATTTATTTAAATTATTTAGTTATTATTGAATTAAATTACTTATTTATTTATTGAAATAAATTTTGGTTCTTTTTAGATACTAATGTATAAATGGACTCTGCCCTATGAGGAATTTGTTTGGATTCTTAAAAGTTTACACAGCTGGTTAGTGCCAACAACAACCATATAGGCAAACTAGAAATTGCTATCTCTCTTCCCTTCAGAGGCCCTCTTTCCTCTGAAGAAAATAAAAATAAAAATTACCCTTTGTTAACTTTGAGATCCTTTGGGAAAATGTATCCTATCCTCTCCTTGAAAGTCTTGCCACCTTCTACTGACAACCCAGTAAAACAAAGCTTTCTTCTCTGTTGGCAAACTAATCAGCTTCCATAAGAAGGAAAGGAACAAAAACACTGTGTGTGGAGAGTGAGAGTTACAATACTTTACCAGTGACTGCTTTCTTGAAATGAGATGAAACTGGAAAAGTAAAGGAAAACACTTTCAAATATAATGCATAATGATGCAGAAAGGCTAAACTAAATGAAGAGAGGATGTTTTTACGAGCTTGATAGGGCTTGCAACATAAGAGAATACTGATAAGCTATACATTATTACTCTTCCACATTAAGGAAACGTTGATCTCCTCTTGTGCACGCGCGCGCGCGCGCACACACACACACACACACACGCACACACACAGTTTTTCTTTTTTTCTTTTTTCACACAGCTTTTCTTAAAAGCACTCAGTCATATATTTGAACTTTGCCCTGTTCTCAATTCTAGACTTCTTACAGCTGGTTAAGTATACCCCCTCCTCGCCTCCGTCTGGACTCTAGAAAAAGAAAGAGAAAAAGAAAGAGAGAGGAAGGAAGGAAGGAAGGAAGGAAGGAAGAAGGAAAGAAAGAAAACGAAAAAGAAAAGTTATTTAGTCCAGCTATGCAAGGTCTTTGGATTTCTCATTCAACATCTCCCCATGCTTTCGTCCCCAGGACAACTGCAAACCTTTACTTCCCGAACTTTAGCGGTTCCTATCAGCTCAGCAGGAAAGGGTGGCAAGTCAGACAATCCTGAAGGAAAAAGGAGTCACCCCCGCGTCCTAAAGTATTTGGAAGTGCTCACTCGCAGCTGCTTTCACCGTGGTACTGTTGCAACTCCGCCGCCCTCCAGTGAAGTCCCCGAAGTGGCCAAGTTTAAAGTGAAACGGAGATGGGAGCACACTCTCTCCCTGTCCTCGGGGCGTCCGTGGACTCGGTTCGCCGCAGGTTCTTGCCGTAGACTTTTCGGAAACTCAATTCTTAGACTTCGGAGGACAAAAAGCCGGAGGGGAAGCAGTGGCGGTTTTAGTGGAGACTCGCCTGGACTGTAGCGGTGTCCCTTTGGTTTATATTGTGAGGTTTCGTCGCACAGCCCTGTGCTGTGTGTTTGACGCTCCAGCTCTGGAACTCGGACCGTGCGGCCCCGCGCGGACTCCGCGGTACTCCTCCCCCCACCCAGAGCCCGGGACCCCGCGCCGCCAAAGGATCTAGAAGAAAGAGGCACAGCAGGAACTGCAGCCTCGGAGCTGCGCTCCTTCGGAACAAAGCAGCGGCAAGGGTTGCGCGGATTCTTAAACCCCGGATCGGACTTGGAGCCCAGGGGATGTAAAGGGAGAGCAGAACAGAGGAAGGAGACGAGAGCAGTTTCCACCTCACTCACTCCACCCTCGGCTTCTTTCCCCAAAGAGGCGGCTGTGTGGTCCTGCCTATGCGTGGGTGCACATGTACGCGCTTGGGTGAGCTCAGTGGGTGTGCTCCAGTGTGAGTGCGTTTGTGCATTCGCAGGGCAACGCTAAAGCCCAGGAGAGCAATATGGGTAGCAAAATTCTATAGCACTCATTCCAGGGGGCCACTGACACGTGGCTTTGCCAAGTAGCCCAGGAAGAAGTCCTTACTAACCAGCTTCCCCCTCTGCAACCCGCAACTCTACCCTTCTCTTTGGGTTCTGATGGGTATCTGGGCCAGCAGAGATCGGAGCTAAACGAGGAGGGGGCCCCCTGGGGCTGAAGACCGAGTGCCGGAGAACCCTTCAAAAAGAAGTGAAAGGCTCCAGTAGAAAGGCTCAGCGCAATTTCACTGGGGTTTCCCGGAAGGAAGCTTTTTCCAGACTGGAGGGAGTGCGGGCAGGGTCTAGGAGGTACGCTCCAGAAGTTGTGGCAGAGTCGGGAAAAATGCCGGCCCCTCGACCCCTCTCCGCCAGGGCGCGGCCTAGCGTTCTCCCCACCACCCTTCTCTTTGCTACTTCAGATATGATCTCTTTCCCACTGACCTTAGTGGTCAGGCCTGGCTGATGTCAACTACTGGGCTTGCTGTCTGCCCTTGACATACTAAAATGAGACCAACTGCAGTACTTGGAATGCCTAAGGCTGAGCTGAACTGATTCTCAAATACAAATGTTCTTTTTAGCTTCTTTTCCTATCTGATTAGTAAGAGAAGCACTACCTACTACTACTAAGGGGACCCTGGATGAGGCCAGTCGCAGGTGACAGAGACCTCAAATCAGCAGCCTTCCGTCTCAGATTTTCCTGGAGGTTATAGCTAATGACTTTTCCCACCGCTGTTAGCAGTCGCAGCTTGACCTGGTGATACTCCATTATCCCGTAACCATGGAGGCTGTGGGTGGTCCGCAAATTTCCCTTTTACAAGACGCTGGGGACGCCTCTAGAAGTTCGCCTTTATTTCCAGATTTTCCGCCTTCTCCCCTCCCCCTCCCTGCAACGCCCCCGCGCTTCCCCTGCCTGGGAATTTCCAGGCACCTCGTGGACCCTCTCCTCTAGCCCGCGGTTAATCATTCCCGAGCATGCCCGGCTCGGAGGCGCGAGGGTAGAGAGAGGCACGGTGGCCCCAGAGGGGGTCTCGCCTGACTCTGAGTCTGGGAGGCGCGGTAGCTCCCGTCATTGCGGCGAGGGCTGGGCGCACGGCGGCGCGCCCGCCGCCACCGCCGCCGCGGCCGCCTCCATGCTGCAGCTCCGGACGCAGTCCTTCCCGGCGGGGCGGCTGCCTTTGCCGGAACAGGCTGCCGCGGGGAGCCGGGGACTGGGGCCCGCCCTGGTCGCAGCCTGGGACCTGGGCTTGAAGCTGCACGCCTGAGCTGCAGACTAGCCCCGGCGCGGCGGGCAGCGGGCGGGGCGCTGTGTGCAGCGGCGCGCAGGGAGTCGGCCAGTGTGCCAAGCGGCCCGAACTGAGGACTCTGTGTGTGTGTGTGTGTGTGTGTGTGTGTGTGCGCGCGCGCGCGCGTGTGTGCGCGTGTGTTTGCGCGTGTTTTTCCTTTTCCCTAGAGGATGTGAATGGCTTTGCAGCTGGCTGCTCCCTTAGGATTTTTGACTGTGGAGCTCTGGGCTGTGGGCACAACCCACCCATATAATCCATTTTGCACGGTCGGTTTATATCAAGAGAAAAAAGCGCAACTGGACGGGGGTGGGGCCGACCAAGGAAAGCTTCTGGAAATACAAACACACATTCACAAGGGAGGAAGAATGAAAGACCTGAAGAAATTTTCATAACCTTCCTGCTGACCCTTCTGTTTTCCGAAAAGATTCTGGATCTTTTCTACCTTTTGAAGTCATCTTGGCTTTTTTTTTTTTTTTTTGTAAGCCGCTCTCCAGCTAGCTGTGTGTGTTTGTGTGTGTGTGTGTGTGTGTGTGTGTGCGTGCGCGCGCGCGCCTCTCTGATGCATTTGACCGTCTTTTATCCAACTGCCCAGAAGCAAATGTTAAGTCGTCGGTGCCCCCTCGATGCCCAGGTTCTCGAAGAGCAGGAAGGACGCCCAGACCCATTTTCCTGGCTGGATTCGGAACCGCTGCCTGGCTGTGGACCCGTGTGTGTGGATCGCTCTACCCAGAGGCTAGGAAAGCTCCAGTGTTAACTTGCTTCCAGGTACATCACAAGGTCACCAGAGGGTCTTGTAGCCGTCTTGTCTCCGTGCATCTAGACCTTACTGTTTTGGCCAGAAGGATATTTATGTTTCAGTCCACATCATCTGAAGCCAAAAGTTCAGCCCTTCGAGCTGGTTTCTGTACAAACAAGGTAACAAGGATTGCTTTTCAAACTGCTTAACAAAATCCCGACTGTTCCTCAGCCCTTTCCCGGCTCTCTCCTCCCCACCAAAATGTCACCAGCTCTTGAATTACGTGGATTTGGGTTGGAGGAGAACTTGAAGGAAACGTGATCAAAAGGCGATGCCAAACCACTCTCTTTTCTGCCTGTGGTCCGGTGGGCATCAAAGCCGATCGTGAGAAGGACCAGTCCCCTCCTTGTTTCTCCCTCCCCGTGCTGTGCTGGATGTGCGTGTGCAAGAGTGAATGCGAGTGCGCGCGCGCCTGTGTGCGAGTGTGTGAGTGTATGTGTGTTTGAGTGTGTCTGTGTGTGCGTGCGCGGCCGCCCTGCCTCTGCCCGCTCCCCGGGCGCAGAAACGCGGGTTTCATGGGGCGATCGCCGCGGATCCCCCACCCAGCGCGACCTGCGGGCAGCGGCGGCAGTGGCAGGAGCCGCCTTTCGGACTCCCTAGGATGCGGGTGCTGAGCTATGGCAAAGGGCAGCAAAGTGACGAGCGAGCCCCGCGTACGACTGTGAAAGCCACCTGGAGCCACCTTGCCGGGATTGTACCTGCGGGCAGAAAGTCCTCCTACGACCGTCTTTTCCTCTAGAGGCACCAGGTAACAAGCAAATGACTACCCGCCTCACCCAGTTTCCTTCTGATCTTGTTTCTAGTGTCTTATCTGCATTGCAGGCTACTTTACTTATTAATGTTTCGAAAATCATTAGGAAGGGCTGGATATCCAAGGGTGCTCCGTGATGTTGTAATAAAATTTCTAGTAGGTGGGATATAAATCTATACCTGAGCACTTAATCTAGCAGTGAAAGCTAAGGGAATATGGATACGCTCCACCCTAAGTGATGATATTGGAAAGCTAGGCATATTGAACCTGTCTGAAGATGCCAGAGATTAAAATTCCATGTTTCCTTCAGGCTATGGTTGCCACGGACCATTTGGTATCCAACGCTCCCCAGACTGTGGAGTGCAAGAGGGTGTTTGGTTTCCACCCATCCTTTCAGGCAAGGATCATTTTGACCCTTCTCTGCCTCTGGTGCCAGGTTGTTTTCCTTTCCTTATTGTGGAGGAGCTTGCCAGATCCTTTAGTAGTTGTAAATTACGCATCTGGAGACTTTAATCTGAAATGGAGTTTTCTTGGAACTTGCTTTGCATGAAAAGGAATTCATTGTCACGGGCGTGTGTGCTGAGATATGGTATTTAACTGTGAGCGTTTGCTTAGATATGGTAAAATAGATCCATGAAAGAAGTCATTTTTATATCTGTAGGAGCAAGGCTAAAACCACAACCACCATCCCAATACCATCTCCAGCTATATTGTCTCCGTTGTGGAGCTTGTGTGCGCGTGGTTTGTTTCGTTGGTTTTGGTTTGCTTGTTTCTGTATAATATGTATTTTGAAAATTCTTGCCAGTGCATTGATTTACAAGGAATAGGGTGGATTTGCGACTGCCTAATTAACATATTGGGTCTGATACGTTAAAACGGAGATTCCCATGGCTGGCAGAGTCAGAACAAATTTAAGGAACTTCCAAAGCCCCTTACCCTTGCACCTTAATTCTCTTATTTCCCTTTTCTGTCACCTCTGCGTCCCCCTGCAGAAATTTCACTTCTTTCTCCAGAGCATTCGGATTAAGAAGATTAAGCACTTGCAAAGTAGTCTCATCAATGTTTTATTCCATAGTGAAGGCGGTCTGAATAATTTAGCTAAGGAGTGCTCGTTTGTGTCCTGCCTTCGGTAGCTTCCTGCTGAGTACACCCAGCGGAGGATGTGGCCCGGCCGAGTGCAAAGCGCCCTGCTCTTACACGCAGCGACTGGAGATGCGCCGGAGGTTTCTCTTTGCTAAAGCGGCTTAGAAAGTGTCGGGGCGCTGCCTCTTTTTCTCTGCTTGCTGCGATTCTATAGATATCCATATGATGGCATTTGCAGACTACAAGCTGGCCACTAGCTAGCTGCTCTTGCTGTCCCTGCGCGTTGCTGGCCCTGACTCCTCTGGAGTCTGGGCTCAGCTGCTGCTGCAGCCCTCGCAGGCTGGTGGTGCTACAAGGCCGTATATGCAGCGGGCTTGGGGGCTGGGCTCCGGCATTGCAGCTGCCAGGGCCTCCTTGACACTTTTTGGGGAGGGGCAGGAGAGCTCAGCAGGCCCCCTGGCAGACAGTAGGCGCATCATGGCTGAGGTGGCGTCCTGGATCTGAGAGGAAGGAGGTGGAGAGAGACGCGTGGAGGGCAGTGAGGTCCTGCCTGACTTCCTGCGCCTGCAATCCTCCACCCCCTTGTAAATGAATATTCAAGAACATAGAAGGAAAGCTGGCTGCAAAAAACGCCTTGGTACTCAAATATTGCATGATTTCTCAGGATTCGAAACCTGAAACTAAGTGTGTTTTTCCTAGATTTCCATTTTTCCTCTCTCTTCCCTCCCTTCTTGCTCTCCTGGATTTAATTAGGTCATTCATACTCTTGTTTTATCTCCGGTTGGAATACCACTGAAAAGACAACTCCTCCTTCCCCCACCCCTGTGCCAATAAACCTGAAGGCAGTGAGGGCCACTCTTGAGATAGATTTGTTCTGTAAGTTCCAGCTCTAGGGAGAACCAATAAAGGGTACAGAGGGTAATTCGACTTTAACAGTAAAGCAGATCCACACTCTACTCTCTGTAGACTCAGAAAGAAAAAGGTACTGCCTGAATGAAAACTAAAAATAAGTGGGAATTTGGGAGGAATTAGGTGAGGGTTTTTCCTTTCTTTTATCTTCTTTTTAAGTTAATGTATTTGTATTTCCCCCATCACTCAGCAAATCCTGGTAAAAAACTGATTGGTGTGTAATAATAATCTCACAAAGACATTTCTTTGTCCCCCAGATTTCTCCAGAATATTATTACAACAGAAACTATATCATACTCATAATATTTGTTTGCAAATAAGGCATACTTCTTTAGAGGGTAACCCAAGAAAGAAGGAATACTGGTGCAGATATAAGTACCTAGAAAAATGATGGGTTTTCTCCATCTCCCTCTTCATTTCACTTCTCTCTGGCCTTTTCTCTGTTCTGCAGGTTAAGTCTTGCCTTTGTGTCCTCGTCCTGGGGGAAGGCAAAACAAATGCATTAACTGTTGAGTGCTTAGAAGCCTAAAGGTAGATCATTGTGTGGTTCATGTTTTAAAATGCCATTCATTTGTGCAATTGGGAGTGTCAAAACCAAATAGGCCTCCTTGCACAGAGTTTCATATACGGAAGTTACTTAAAAATGGAGATTTCTGCCTCCCTTCCCCTCTTCCTTGTTGGAGTGACAGAGGTACACAACAGATTGTCTGAAGATCTGAGTCCACTGACCTTGTACTTAGATGGAGCTGGCTTGTCTCACTAATGGGTTAAGACTGTCAGGTGTTAATAGGAAATTTCCAGCAAAATGTTCTTTCCTTTTAGGCTCTCTTGTGCTTACCAACAAGAGGGGCAGAACAACAGGGCCATCAGGACACCCATGGGAACTGATGTAAGGCTCTAGGCTGGTGGTAAGAACTTGCCACTTGACTTCTGTCCCCCACACCATTTCTGTAGTCACTTTTTCCTTTTCTCTTTTCAAGAGGAGAATGACCTTGAGCAACACCAGTCCTCTGTGCTTCACACACTTCTTTTCCTTTTCAAACATGTGATGTATACACAAATACACACACACACGCCTCACTGCTTCAGTTTTGAAATCTGAGACTCCTGTGTTTGAGTGATTTGGGAGGGGTTCATTAAGATATATCTGTGGCTAATACCAGCCAGAGGTTATTTTTTCCCCCTTTTTTCTCCCAAGGGGATAGCAAAAGCTGTGGTCACCTGAAGGAAAATTGTCCTACCTTTATCCTCTCTTCCATCATTTTTCTCTCCTCTGTCATTAAATGCATTCTTGGAGTTAAAGTGGCATCTGGTTATGGCATTGGTGTTTAAGTGACCATCATAGGTTATATCTGCTTTTCATCTTTTCCTCAATGACCATCAGTTCCCCTTTGTTCATTTAAACCAGTGTTCTGTTTCCTCTTGCTGCTTGAAGCACTTTAGGCTTGGTAGTTTTGCTGAGTTTTCTAGCTGGTGAAATTAGGACCTTGCTTTCTGCTGATACTATTGCTGCGTTGTTTTGTGGTTGGGAGTGAGATGATTGCAGATACCTAACAATGTCCCTGCCTCTATATAAAACTACCATGTAATAAGCTCTATATCAAATCTATTCAGTTATTTTAAGAGAAGATTACAATGAATAAGATTGCTAATAAATATGTGCCAATTTTGAGGTTGGGGGAAGACGACTTAAAACTTTCTAGTGGCTTAACTGGCTAATCTATTAACTCATCCCAGTAATTGTTATTTTTCATTTACTTAGAAAAGTAACATACTGGCATTACTTTCAGAGTTTTGTGTATAGGGCAATCCGTTCTAACTTTTGTATTTTATTGAAGAATAAATGTATGAATATAGGCCTTTTAATAAATAGGCTATATGACTAACAGGTAATTTTGCTACATCATTCCACTGACACACATGTGCATAGCTCTGCCTTGTTAATAAACCTTGAAAGGGAGGCCAGTTGTTATATTTCTACAGCCCACATTTTTATTCCCATAGCATCCTTCAATCAGTGAGGACTATTTAAAACCTAAGGCAGTAATAATTTGTCCATTACATGGTGTGTGCATGGTGAAATTAAGAAGAATTACGTTTATCAGTATTGAAGCTATTCTGGTTAGAAGTGAACAATTTTTGTTATGCCCTATCCACATAAATTGTATGTTATTATGAAAACTCCAGTTTCATATAAGTATAACAAGAGATAGAAATATAAGAATTTAATTCAAAGAAAGCTAATGTCATTTTAAAGCTTTTCACCATAGTATTCTGATAGATACTGTTCTGACAGAATGCTTTTTACTGAACTATGACATAATTTAATACTAATTATGAAGATGGTTAACAAGTGATAGAAAATTATAATGGAATTACATGGTTACATAAATGCTCTATCATTTTGCTGATACCAAGTAAACCACATGAAAAGGCTTTATGATTAAACTGCAAGCTATATCAGTAAGGTTTCTCAGAAATTGGCTTTGATGGCCTATGTTTATTAAGTTACAGACTTGGTCACATTGGAAAGAAATTATGAATTGATTAATTTGAGTCTTCCTAGATAATATATATTTTTTTATAAAAGAAATCTTTCTAACCCTAAACCTCATGTTATTTCTTTTCTTTGTGGGGAACATATATGAAATTCATTTCTTTAACAAAAACAAAAACCTTCCAAAGGAATATTTTGAATTTGATGTTATGAAGAACAATTGCAGAATCACCATTGGATATTGAATCTATTTTAGATTTTATAGCAGAAAGGGTCTAGAAAAGAAGTAATAAGACAAACATATAAAGTTGTAGGACCTTTTTTTCCCAACTCTGGAAGCAGTATCTGAATTCTTGGAAAAAGGCAGAAAGAAAACACTGATTAATTTAATATATACTCAATCAGTACTAGTGCATTTAATCAGAGATAGTAGCCAAAGCAGAGTTGTTTGTATTACTCTATTTTTACTTTACCCTGTGCAGCTCTTTCGAGGAAATACTAAAGAGACCTAAAGGTGCATATCAGTAGCTCTCTGCATTCCATTCCCCATGTTGACTTATCATTTCCTGTCTTGAAGTAGGTTTTCCATGAATCTTAGTGGTGTTGCTTTCAAAGTTATAGGATATTTGCAATAAAGTGATTTATTAGTGGGAACATATCAACTCTGTTATGAAAATTTTCACTTCTTTGGAAATATAGGCTGTGGTATTTTCTTAGTCATTATACCTCTTTTTGTTATTTTTTCAATGGTATTAAAATTAGGTTATCAAATGATTTATGTGGATTTGTATAACAACATTAAAATGCATATGATTTACATGGCAATATTGAACACTGCACAGAGTAGTACATCTGCTTTTTTTTTTTTTTTACGTGGATACTGTTATAGCCATTCTGTTCACAGATACTTTAAAGTGCCTCATTTAATAGAAATGTGCCTACCTTTACATTGAAATTTAGGGGTTATTTATGGGAATTATGTAGGATATTTGCCATGTATTGACTGTTCAAATGTCAGGCACTTCAACAGTTTATAACTAGACATTGAATCCTGACTTCAGGGAACTTACTTTCTTAGTAACAGGAAGGATGTAAACAGATACATAAGCTTGAAAGTAACTGATTTTTTAAATTTTATTTTGATTTTTTTTGCTTTGTAGTAAGAGAGAAGACATTTGGAAATTGTTACTGTGTTTTATGGAGGTTGATACTGTGCAGTAGTTAGAAGCATGAACTTTGGGATTTCACAAACCTATGTCTTAGGCTTTGTAACTTTGAGCAAGTCTTGTTACCTCTCTGAGCCTCAGTGTCCTCACCTCTAAGATGAACCTAATAATAGAAGACATTTAACTGCTATCATTACCATCATCATTGCCATCATCATTGTCATTTCATCGTTAGCTATCCTGAGGGTAAAGGAGAAGACTAAAGGGGTAGTAATTGGATGATGTCAAAGCCTATGCTTGGGTTCCTAGACCCTCAGGGCTCCAGGGAATGCTAAAACTCATCCAAACCAAGGACCACACAGTCCACTGTCTTCAGAGGCCAAGCGGATATAAATCTTAAACCCAGGAAATCTGGCTGGGCTTAAGAAATTATAGGTTGAAGGATCTCTGCTACACTGGTGAGTGCATGATTTATCCAAGACATTCAAATTTAAATTCATTTTACCCCGTGATGGGTCTAGCATCATAAAACATCTGGGTTATTCTGACATCTGTTCAAATTTAAATTTTATCTAAAGCATCCCTGCCAAGTGGTCATCTTGACTAAACTTGAGTACCCTCAGTGATTCTAAAATCACTCCACCTAAACTGGATTATTCCATTTTATATAGGCTAATTATCAAATTTATTTTTGGAGTTGAGCCAAGCATCTGACATCCTTGGCTTCTAATTAATTTTAATATGGGAGGAGGGATACACAATAAGTCTAATTCCCAATGACAGTACCTCAAATATTTAAACTGAGTTACTTGAGATGCCCAAACCATGATTGTTTGCTTATGATTAAACATAACTAGACCTGGGTGCTTGGGTGGCTCCGTCGGTTAAGTGTCTGCCTTTGGCTCAGGTCAAGATTGGAATCCTGGGATCTAACTCTATGCTGGGCTCCTTGCTTAGTTGGGAGTCTGCTTCTCCCTCTCACCCTCCCTACTCCCATCCTTTCTCTCTCTCTCTCTCTCTCTCTCAAATAAATAAATAAAATCTTTAACCAAAAATAAATAAATACATAAATAAACATAACTAGACCTAAACTGATTTGGGATGGTTTTCTATGTGTCATGATTTCAAGCCCTTTACGTTTTATACTCAAAAGATGTTATCTATCATACATCTTTATCACCACCTCCAGTTTGTTTGTCTCACGTTACATTAAAGTGTGATTGCAGCTCCAGCAAACCACACGGGTTGACTAGCATAGCATTGAGCAGAACTGTTTCCTTGCTTTTGGAACAGAAAAAGCAGGTACATGCTATGCTGTAATTGTCCATCCAGCACTCATGTCACACTTACTATTTGATCAATGCCTTCTCTCCTTTTGAGCCCAAAGAAGGCATTGGAGTTCTTTACATATACCATTAAGATGCTACAACTCATCAATCCAAGTTCAGTAACGAGATTAAAATTATTTTCCTTCGTTGCCATTCTGAGTCGAGACACTAGTGAAGATATCTGAGATTGGGGCACCTGAGTGCCTCAGATGGTTGAGTGTATGCCTTTGTCTCAGATCATGATCTCCAGGTCCTGGGTTCGAGCCCCATGTCTCAGCTCCAAGCTCAGCAGGGAGTCTGCTTCTCCCTATCCCTATCCCTCTCCCTCTCCTCCTGCTTGTGCTCTCCCTGTCTCTGTCTCTCTCTTTCAAATGAATAAAAAAAATCTTTTAAAAAAAAAAGTCCGAGTTCACTTTCACATCATATTTCTCAGTTTATAAACATTCACATTGTATGATTTGCTCATGATGGTCAAATTACTTAATTCTTCTCCACTAAGTACTGAGAGAAAAAGTAAATTATAAATATTATAGTGGTATTCATAATGTATATGAGAAACAGTGAAATGGAACAAGACAAAAAGAGTGGGTTTTCATCCTATCCTAAGGTGATGGAAGGATCTGGCTGCATCTTGGGTTCTCTGATCTAGGAAAGAATGACTCAAGACTCATTCTTTGATTCTTTTAAAAACATTTATTCGTCATTTAATGCATGCTTCCCTATTCGGCTAAGTAACTATTTCTCCCTTGAGACATAAAAGCCAAATGGCATATAAGCCACTCTGGGGAAGCTGTGATCTAGAGTGAGAACCAAATGTTCTCTCAGAGGCACAACCCTAGTCCTGAGTCAGTCTTGATGATACTCTTACGTCTTTGTCTCTTAATCTACCCTTAAGCCTAGATGATACTGATTTCTAGAATAGTTACTAAGTCAGTTGTGTTACCTCCCCCATAACTGAATAAAATCACCTCATATGAAGGCTCCCAGCAGTTTCTCCAGCCTCCATATGAGGTCACCTGATTCCTAATAAGGGGGAAATAATCTGAATACTGAAGGAAATGACAGTAAAATTCCCTTTATCTGGTGTCCTTGCAGGATGAGTCTTGGTTACCAACATTCTCCATAACCTTGAATATTATTCTTTTTAGGCACCATGTTTAAAAATGTTTCTTTTAAAAGTTTTACTTTTAATGTGAATACTAATAGTTATTAAAATTGACACACAATTCTAAATAGTTAACCTTTTCTTAAAGACTTCCTTCCGGTCTTTGTTGTATATGTTAGTGATTGCAGAAAGCCCTTAGGGACCAATTCATGGCATGTTTAAGGCAGTTTGTACTGATAGAAAAGTTTCCCCCAACTTTTCTTTCCTGTCTGTGTACGATTTTTCATTGATTTTTTTTTTTTTCCCTTTGCTCTCCTATAGCAAACTTTTTCAGTGGATGTGTTTTCCTTTTTAATTCGGCGATGGGAACTTATTAACAAAATGACAAGTTTGTTAGATATATTTGTGAATTAAGAGCCTAATGATGAATAACATTCCAAGATCTCATCTGCTAAGGAAAGCACATACATCCTTCATGTATTTTATATGGAAAGTACTGGAAAATTCTAATATACCTTGGATAATAAATATAATAGATAATGATCATCATAAGTACATTTTCTGAGTATATTCTCTGTGCCAGGTGCTGTTGGTTTTTACCTTCTTCTAATCCATGCAATGAACCTATAATGTAGGTAGGATTATATTCTTTTCTTTGGAGGAGCAAGTTGAGGCTGAGGATAGTTAACTCACTTATCCATGAGTATATGGCTAATAGATGATAGGGCTAAAATTCAAATTCAGATATTCCTGATTCTAAAGAGGGTGCTGTATCTGCTATATCTAGATTTTTATTCTCATCTGCTTCTTAAAGCTGTTTTCTGTTGATAGTTACAAAATGTGTTTTTAACCTCCTTCAAGGAGTAGGGCCATCCTTTGGATATGCACCTTATTCTTAATTTCTTTTTCTTTATGGTACTCTATGTATTACCATATTTTATGTCTGGAAGTCTATGAAAGGGTTTACAGATACCTATTAGGGGATTTGATAGTTATTTGTATGGAGAAATATTTGATCCTCGGCCTGGGGTATAAGTACATCCTAAACTTTTTTTTGCTAAACTAGACTGTGTGATTTTGGGTGATTTACTCTTTCTAATTTTCAATTTCCATCTGCAAAAGGGTATTGCCAGCCAGCGTAAACTAGCAGGTATTTCTTAAGTAACTAATGAATAATTGTTCCCTGTAACACTTTTCCTAGTACAGAAGAATCAGAGAATTCTGTAAATGTTAGGATCAAATGGAACTTGGAAATCATTAATGATCATTTATCATTGAAATGTTTGCATTTGTCTAATTGTGCTCTGCATTCCACTTACCTCTTATTCCTGTTACTATGTTATTTATGCTGCTGTGACAGTCATTAATGAGCGCTTCAATCTTTACCCCCAGTTACCTCCTTCCTTTGAGACAGGGCCAGAAAAAAAGTCAAATAACAAACTCATTTTGTCATCTTGAATCCAGATTTCTATGCTGTTATTTTGATGACAGAGGGGTCTGGCAGTCAGCCAAAATCTCATGCTTAAGTATAGATACATTTGTTGGCAGAACAAACCTTTTCTAGATTAAGCCCTGTGGTGTGTTCCCACCTGTGATTTACTTTCTTACTTCCTCTGGTGAATTCATAATGGCCACAAATTCATTACAGATATTCCCATTAAGAGTAGATGTCTATTCGCCTTCCCCTTGAATCTGGACTGGCCTTGCAGTTTGCTTTGAGCAATAGGTGTGGCAGAAGTAATGTGGTACCATTTCCAAGCTGAATCCCAGAGATCGTACAGCCATCACTCTTGCCCTTCTGGAAAAAAATGTTACCATCGTGTGAAGAAGTCCCGGGTCCCCTGCTGGAAACAAGTGGTCCAGCTGACAGCCAGAACCAGTGGCAAGACATGCAAATGAGGCCTCCTTACATCATCCAGATACGATTGAGCTTCCAGGTAATTATAGTCGCAAGAATGACGACAAATGAGACCAGCAGAAGAACTAGCCCGAATTCATAATCTACAAATCACGAACAAATAAAATGTTGTTACTTTAAGCCCCTAAGTTATGGGGCAGGAGTAGATAACTAAGACACTCTTTCGGGTAATGGGATATAGTCAGCCGTTATGCCTATTTTGGAAGACAACCCTGTCTCTCCCCCTATTCTCCTTTCTTTAAAAAATATCTATTTATTTGAGAGAAAGAGAGTGTGTGCATCTCATGAGTTGGGGGGAGGGGGAGGGAGGAGGGAGAGAAGCAGACTCCCTGCTGAGCATGGAGGCCAAGGTGGGGCTCCATTCTCAAGACCCTGAGATCATGACCTGAGCCAAAACCAAGAGTCAGGTGCTTAACTGACTGAACGACCTAGGTGCCCCTCCTCACTCCCTTTTTTATACTGTCAACAAATATTTGTTAAATATCTACAAGATCTAGGCATGCTGCCCCCATCCATGGACTCATGGACTTTTAAAGAATACATTCCTTTCTTAAACTTTTGGAAGTATTTGCTGGTTCCTCAAATGCCTCAGATTTCTTCAAATTTCCTTTTCCTAAGGTGTTTACTAACACGACTGAATGTACATGGGAATTAACCGTGATTTGCCTATTTACGACTGTACTTACTTATCCCTGCATTAGAGAAGCTTCTCTGAAAGGGCTGTCCTCTTATGCTAGAGATCATGCCGTCCACCTAAAGCCCAAGGGAGAATTTATCTTTGTTTCTCTAAGTTGCATTTTGGGCTTGGTTTGGTTCAGAATGACATTTTGTCATTTCTCCAAGATTTTATTTTACCTTCTAATTATGTTTCAGTGACTCATATTTACTATCCATCTCTTTTGTAAATTGAATCTAGATTGCACAATTACTTTATTCTGGGACTTCATACACCCTCATTTTATTTAATGATGTTCTCATTTATGTACCAAATTATTCTACAGGCATTTGACATACTGTTACAAGTTTAATAAGGTGCAGGGTGTAGATCACGGGGCAGTATAATTATAATTGCTTCATAACTTTCTGATTATTACTTATTTGTGAAAAATACATACTTACAAAATGAATGCAGTCAAATTCATTGTTTTTACTTTTAGTAAAAGAGATACATTTGTGAAGGGATGCATGGGAATGCAAGTCATATTCACCTAAATATTTTCTATGGAGGTGTTCCCCAGTGGATTTGAACATCTTCCTGGAATATATCAAATATGAACTATTTTATTTACATTTTCTTATTGCTATATATTTCTGTGATTTTAGAGTTTAATGTAAGGTAGGTAAGATATGTTGTAGTAATCATTTGAAATTTCTACTAGAGAATTCTAAAATAACAATACGTATTCTATCTGCTGCATGTTGCAATGTACATAAAAATTTACTTTCTTAACATGATGTGTATCAATTTCCAAGATTCCATCTGCAGACTCCAGAGTGAGTACAGTGTCTCAGCATGTCCCCTCGGTGGTCACCAAACTTGCAGGGGAGGAAAAATAATTTCCCCTCTACCCTTCAGTGTTCTTGGGTAAAACTACCCCTTACCTCCCCTACCCCCCACACCCAGCATAATGAAAATACAGATTAACAGGAAAAAAACAGAAATTTAACAACATGTATACCTCCTGTATACATAGAAGATTCCCAGAAAACTGAATAACTCCTCTAAATGGCCCAAGCCATCACCTTAAATACCTGTTATTGGCAAAAAAAAAAAAAAAAAAAAGGTGTTGGAGGAGAGGGGAAGCTGGTTGGGGGAGATTACCAGACAAAGCACAGTAATGGCTATTATGGGTATGGCTATTATGTAGATTGTACTTCTTCCACTATCCATAAGAATTTTCAGAGATTTAGTTAATCCTCCTCTCCCTGGTACAGAAAGGAAGACACCCTTACAAATGGAGACTTCTCTTATAAATGTGAATGTCTGCTACAAAAGGGTAACTTCTACTTGGTTTTTAGAGCCTTTCCTTTGTCTGCTTTTTCTTAAAAATAATCAACCTAAATTAATCTTTATGCCAGAGGCGTATTTTGGGGTAGCAAATTCTCCCCTTCCCTGCTTTAAGATTTCTTGGCAAGTTTTGTTATTTTGGGGTAACAAATTGAAAGTGGTCAAGCTATAGTCTGACTGTAAAATATTTATAATGATAGAGGCACCCAGCTGGCTCAGTCATGGAGTATGCAATGCCTGATCCTCAGGGCTGTGGATTCCAGCCCCAAGTTGGGTGCAGAGATTACTTAAGAATAAAACCTTGTAAATAAATAAATAAATAAAAAGTAAAAAAAAAAAAAAAGATCAAATGAATGGTTCTAATAGAATTTAGCTAAAGAAAATTGTATCTATTAATCATAGGGAAGTTAAATAACACCTGTAATATATATGTAAGGCAGGCTTTATTTTACTATAATAAAATAGTAAGATTATTCATCCACAAATGCACACATCTTGTTTATTTTTATAAAATACTAAATCATTATTAATATGCACACTATATGTTGTACTGCTAGCAATTATCACGCTTAAAAAGAAGATTGTGAATAAATTCTTCTGGAAAACAATCATTTTTTATTCGTCAAAATTTATAAGAGAAAATGACAATAACTGAATTTAAATATAAATTTTGAAAGTGTCAGGTAGCTTCTTTTTCTTTTCTCTTTGTAAAATAGAAATCACACAAATCCTGAATAATTGTAGCTTTGCATTTATTTTCATGGTCTGTTTTTCAGCATTCTGAAGTGTGGCATTCTGCATTATGACTTATGCATTTCTTAAAATCATGCACTTATTTTGATAGGACTAAGTCCACATTTTCTGATCAACTTCCTTTCTAACCTTCTACTGTAATTTAATTTAAATGTCATAAGCAGTAATAATGAACTGAGTTTTAACTGGGACGGGCCATCATTTTGTACTGATTCTCTGGTAGGCTTTCAGTTGGAAGAAGGGAGTAATAAACTCCTGGCTTGGGGTGAGCCAGGTCAGTTTGAGGGCCACTGCTTCAACATAGGGTCAGCTCAGCTGTTCAGAGTCAGACTTCCGTCTCCTTAAAGCCTCATTGCTGTTCCCTCAGGACTGCAGGGTTCCTATGGTCATTCAATAAAGAAACTTCCATTTGACAAATAAAATGGCTAAAACTAATACCTGTGGGGATTTTGAAAAAAAATGTCTGTGTGTTTGGGTTCCTATTACGTGGTACCTCAGAGAAGTAATCAAACACATTTGTGTTTTTTAGGGAACTCCCAACATAATGTAGCTATGCGTATAGGGGCCCTCTATTAAATGGTTTTAATAATCAATCTTCAGTGTCTTTGTTATAAAATTCATGAACAAATGGTAGCTCTCATTCTCTAGCTTTAATTGGTAACCGTAGGCAATTACGTACTCATATTTCTTTTTTTTTAAGATTTTATTTTTAAATAATCTCTACACCAAACATGAGGCTCAAACTCACAACCCCGAGAACAAGAATCCACTACTCAGCCAGGCAGGGGCCCTCAATATGTACTCGTATTTCTATTATATTTTCATTGCACCGGGCAGGCTTCTTAAGGTATCGTCCATTCTTTAAGAGTTGGATATTTGCCTTCATTTTAGTTTATTTCAATATAGTGGAGATAGAAACATCCCTTTTGGAGTCAGTTTGGCTAGCATACCCTAAAATTTACTAACTAATTATAGTGAAATCACAACTCTGCACTCTTCGTTGAGAAGTTGGTGGCAGCCTGTGAAGAAAATAATGCAGTGTGGTTAGCCGATGTTCCTTTTTCCTCTGGTGGAATGTGACTAGTTTAATCAATTACGTAGGCAGCAAGAAGTTCCTAACTTACCAAAAAGGAAATCGTTCCTGGCTACTATATGTAAGATATTTTAATATCAAATATCTCTAGCTTCATCTATCCAAGGTTTGAAATAATTTCATTGGGGAGGAAGAATTTCCTGTCCTCTTCTAGGTCCTTCCAGCTGGACTGAGAATCAAATTGATGTGAGATAGGTTAAAAGGAGAAAATCAAATTTAATGTTGTATGTACCGGGAATGCACACAGACATGGAAATTCCAAAGACACCCAGGCAAAATTAGGTATATATGTCATTCTGAACTGGGGTGAAGGGGGAGGGGTGTGGAACCTCAGAGGGAAGGAATGCAGAATTGCACTAATAAGTAGAGCAGATCTTTGGTAATTAGAAGTTTTCCCTGCCATATAGATGGGTCGCTCAGATAAAAATTATCTTTGGTAATACCCTCTATTCTGGGGAAGACCTCCCATTTAGATTCTTTTGTGTAGTTAAAGGAGGGACAAAATTTTCTCATAAGCCTTCCGGGTCTGCGTTTAGCTCAAAATAGTCCACATGTTGAAGTGGCTTTTTTTGAGGGCACCTCAAAAAAAAAAAAAAAAAAAGCATATTTTGTAAATCTTTTATGTATGGGCCAAGACATTGTGCTTTTAATCAGTCAGTGCGAACTGAAATTTGAATGACTCGTTTATTTTCCTGCAATTAGTCCTTTTGTGGAAGTATCATTGCTATTATTTAACTAAAATCAACACTAGATTCTTCATAATGTGAACAAGGAGGATGTAATGTAATATCATATCATTTGCAACCTCTTCAGGTGATTCTACAGAGGGAAAAACATTGAGCTGGAAGGTTATTAGCAAAAATAGAATATAGCAAGAGATATAAAAATAGCACTCTCTCCCCTGTCTTTTTCAGTCTGAGCAGAGCACTCATTGTATGATGCTGCATGAAATCTGCAAAGTGCTGTGAGATTCACTTTTAATTGAGGTAACCCTGAGCTTTTTGAAGTATAACCAGTGACAGACCAAAGTGACATTTTGATTAAACAGCGGTTGAATTATGAAATACTGTTACTCTACATCACTCCTGGCAACCTTAATTGGAGTATAGAGTCTAACTAAAGGTACAACAACAAAGCAAAAACAAAGGAACAAATAACGGAATCATGGTACCTTTTTATATCGGTTCTCTCACAGTTCACACATACACAAAGACTTATAATTTTCTTCATTCCATTCTTTTGTTCTTTTGTTTGAGTCAATAAAGAATGTCCTCCTGATTGTTTTTTCCTTTTTTCTTTGTCTAGTTCTAAAAATTGACTAATTCCAGATAAAAGATCTTAATTACAGTATAATCAGTTGCCAGTTTAATTTTTAATGAAGCAACTCTAAGGATATACTCTTTGCTAGTATTTGCATTCAAATTTTCCTAAGATATAGATTGCTGTATTATCTTGATCATGATTAAGTGATGGATGTTTAGAGATACATTAATGAATCAAAGAGGAGAGTAAAATTGCAGAGTGCTTTTCATTACAGAGTACTTCAGCATTGTTAAAGAATTGGATCAAAGTATGGCTTTGAAATTTATTTCAGACACAGTTATGCAAGTCAAATGTACATTACAAGAAAGTTTATTGCAGTGTGATTTATTTATTTATTTATTTTTAAAGATTTTATTTATTTATTTGACAGACAGAGATCACAAGTAGGCAGAGAGGCAGGCAGAGAGAGAGGAGGAAGCAGGCTCCCTGCTGAGCAGAGAGCCCGATGCGGGGCTCGATCCCAGGACCCTGGGATCATGACCTGAGCCGAAAGCAGAGGCTTTAACCCACTGAGCCACCCAGGTGCCCCTGCAGTGTGATTTATAATAGCAAAAACATATTTATAAAACACTGTATAACCTAAGTATTTATCATTAGTGGGCAGGTTTCTTAATGGAATATTGTGCTGCTCTTTAAATAACTGAATTAGAGATGCCTGGTGGCTCAGTCTGTTCAGCAGCTGCCTTTGGCTCGGGTCATGGTCCCAGGGTCCTGGATCAGGTTGGGCATTGGGCTCCTTGCTTAGCTGGGAACCTGCTTCTCTCTCTGCCTGCAGTTCCCCCTGCTTGTGCTCTCTCTCTCTCTCTCTCTGAAAAATAAATAAATAAAATCTTTATAAATATATAACCAAAATAGATCTATATTTGTTGATAAAGGAAGCTGTCCAATATATATGGTTACATAAGAATAGAAGTTACGGGAGCTATAATGTTACTCTCTTTGCGTAAAAAATATAACTACATGTATACAGATACACATAAATACATATTTATGAATTAACATTCTTTGGAAGTATACATACACACAAAAAGTAGATGGTATTTTCCTCCAGGTAGGAGGGTCAAGTGGTTTTTAAATTTTATCCTTTTATAGTTTGACATATATAGTTTGACACTTTTTTACTTTGTACATGTAACAATTCATAATAATAAGAAGCTTAAATATAGGGTTTAAATAACCATTACTGTTATAGATCAAATAAAATTAAAAATGAATATTCTAAATAATGAAACTATATGATAGATGTTATACTATCAAATAAGTCAACAAAAATATCAATGATATTTACCGATTTGTAGAAATTATAGAAATTTGGCAACCAAGCTTATCTAGAATATTGTTTGCACTCTTTAAAACAAACTAAATGACTCTTAAAGGAAATTTCCTTAACCATATGAAATATCAAACAATGCTCAACTGCTTCAGAGTTTTTGCTCTGCCTTATATTGCAACTTTTTAAAAGGAAACTATAAAACTCAAGTATTTAATTTAACCTAAATTAATAGGAATATTTGACTTTCATGATAAAGGATGTTTCATTCTGGGTTTTAGTTAAGTCCACATCTTTATGTTTCTGAAAATTGGAATTTTGAGCATTTTGTGTTAGCCTCGGACCCCAGCACAATGTTTGCCATATGGATGAAAGATTGGATCGTTAAATGAGAAAGAATTAACTTTTTTTCTAGAATCTTAATGTAACTTGAAGATAAAATTATGTTTTCTAATTTACTCCCATTTATTAAGAAACTAAATAAAACAAAACCAAACAAAAGTATATAGGAGTTCCTGCTAGACTAGTCTAGAAGATTGATAATGAGGAAAGAAAATACCACTAAATTCCACATTAACAGAAATTAAAGTATTATTTGAATTTTGTATGGAAGTATGAAACTAGGGCGTGTGGGTGGCTCAGTGGGTTAAGCCTCTGCATTTGGCTCAGGTCATGATCCTCAGGGTCCTGAGATGGAGCCCTACATCGGGCTTCTGCTCAGCAGGGAGCCTGCTTCTGCCTGCCTCTCTGCCTACTTGTGATCTCTCTCTCTGTCAAATGAATAAATAAAATCTTTTTTAAAAAAGTATGAAACTAAACTTTTTTTTTAAAGGGGCTTGATCCTAGGACCCTGGGATCATGACCTGGACCGGAGGCTGACAATTAACTGACTGGGCCACCCAGGTGCCCTCCTCCCGGCCTTTTTTTTTTTTTTTTTTTTTTTAAGATTTTATTTAGAAGCTACACTTTTGAAGGCTATTTTATCTTATATTTAACAAAAAATAATTGCAACTATGCATATTCCTAGAGTAAGAAAAACACTCAAATCTTATCATTCCTAGGTACCTTTTCAAATAATAGTTATCAATAGCATAAAAGGATAGCTTTTATTTCACATTTAACTTTCACAGCATAATTCTAAGGAAGTTAATTTCTTAAAATTTATTTTCCACTTTTTTTTTGAGATATAGATCAAACACTGCGTGTCACCCTTTTGAAGTAAACAGTTTAATGGTTTTTATTATAATCATAAGGTTGTGCAACCATCACCACTATCTAATTCCAGAACTTTTTTATCTCTCCCCAAAGAAACTCTATATCTACTAGCAACCATTGCCTATTTCCCCCTCCCAGGAGGTTAAGGTTTTTTTTGTTTTTGTTTTTGTTTTTGGCAGGGAGTGGTGGGAAGAGAGTGTGGAGGGAGTGGGCAGAAAAAAAAGTTAAAGAATAAAGTACATTAAAAACAAACTAGGGGTTTTTTAAAAAAACAATCTTCCCAAGAACCTTTTTAAATCTTCGTTCTTTTGAAGCATTCTTGTAGATATTTTTTTCATTTATCAAGATTTATTCTGTAAGATCCTCTTTTGTCTACACATTTGATTCTAGTAGTTATTCCACACCATTCATAGAATTCATGAAATCCTAAGTTTTATAAATGAAATTGCAGTTTACTATAGATATGCCACATGTTTGTAATGAGAAAGTAATGATAAAGAAGTTGACAACATGGTCAAAGATGTAGCTCTGTCTGTATTGATCTGACCATCTATCTATACTAGTGTGAAGTGGAAAGAATAATTTCCGTGGGGTTAATTCTATAAGTGAATTGTTCATCAGTGAATATTGTCTTAGAGCGATACTTTTTGTTGATATAACAATCTTATAATTTCAGTGACTGGAGTAAAGAATACTGGGTTAAAAGCCCTTGTGTATCAGTTGAAAATGTATATATTTTCCTCTTTTAGAAAGAGAAACAATGAAATATACTTGAAGTGTCCATTTATGCAATTGATGATTGCACATGCTATATATTAGGAGCTGATTTTATTTATTGCAGATAAGAAAACTATTATTTTCTCAGCATTTACCATTCTAGGTTTTAGTGACATTGGACTGATAACTTATTTCAACATTGCTGAGTTAATATTTTGTTGCACAGCAGGTCCAAGCCCTGTGAAGGGACTGTTCGGTCAAGAGTGCATCTCATCTGGTCTCTCAATTCGGAGTTCTTGAATCTTGACTATAACTTTAAGTTCCTTTTATCTCTCATTTCTCCTTAAGAACATTTACTTCTTTCTCACTAAGATATCAGTAGAACCATTTATCAAAGTAGGTAAAACAAAACAATTCTAAACTGGTCCTTTTTTTCTGTGGTTAGGTTCTGTATCTTTAACTTACTGATTTGTTTATTCAATAAATATTTATAGATAATATTCTACACATACCTGAAATAGTGGTAAAATCTCAAGATCCAAGAGGAGACAAGAGAGACATGATTGTTGTCCTGGTTGAATGTACAGAGTAGCAAGGAGAAAGGTACTTTGAAATTCATGGATTTAATTTGTTGAGCACCATTTAGGTATTATCGGTCTCATACTGGTGTTGGCATTAAAGAAATAGAGTTGGTTTGCATGTGCGGAAGTTGTTATGACACAGAAAGTCCAGTGTTCTCTGAGGACATGCAAGGTGGGATCCCATCTGTCAGGCTCACTTTCTTCTGGGTCTCCTGTCAGCCCATGTTCCATGTGGATGGATGATGGTACATGTTGGGATAACTTGTTCTATCTGGGCTGCTGTTCTCTCTCCTGTAAATTCTCATTTAATCTATAAACTTTGAAAATTCAAATGCTAGGCTAGATTCATCACCAGCTGTTTTAAAAAAAAAAAACAGTATTACAGGATTATATATGCGTGTGTGCATGTGTGCATATATGATGCCATGTGTCTCTTTATTTGCAAAAAAATTACTTTCTCTAGTTATTTATGAGGTATGAGGATTTTCCTGCATTTCTTTCTATTTTAGGTAATATAGACTGCTGTGACTCAAATGCTGGCTTAAAAATTTGTTTGAAGAATATTTCCTGTTAATCAAAAATGTATTGCCCTATGGTTATTTCTTCTTTTACACCATCAGATAAATTATCCAACAACTGGAGCCTGAAATTTACTGTTCAATCAACTTTGGGCTCACTTACTTGTGGGTTACGCTGCCAAGCTATTTTATGGCCTTGAAAGACTTCCCTATTACTTATTTGTAAAATAATTCCATTGTTTTACTTCAACTCATTCTCCTGAACGTAATTACGTTTTCAAAGTTTCCTGTGCATTATTTAGGTCAGAAAAATACCATTTTATTTCTCTGGATGGAATTTTCTAATTGGGTGGTCAGTATAGCTGGTACAAAATCTTGTCCAAGTATCACTAAACTATTTCCAGTTCTCTAAATATACTTAGCTATTTCATATTTCAGTCTTTGATTCTACTCCTTCTTTTTCCTAAAATATCATTTTTCTCATTATCCTCAAATTATTTATTCAACAAAATTTCCAAAATGTCCTTTTGGGGAAGGCTTCTCTGATGCCTCGAAGTTGAGGCTGTTGTCACACATCTTTGTTTCTGTACTACCCTCATAGCATATATCCCAGAGAGCCTTCAGGTGGTTCTCAGTATTCCCATGCCAGTGCAGTGAGTGGCCACTCAGCATCACAGCATTTTTATTTATTTATTTTTTAAATCGCAGCACTTACATAATCTATTTAAATCACTTCCTTATCTTTCTCCCCACATATACTAGGCAGACTCTGATGTCTTTGACAGCGTGATATTTTTAACATGTTTAGAATTTACTTTTTATTCAAATGTCTAGAATAGTGTTTGAAATTATTCAGTTGAATTATTGAAATGAATCACTCATATATGGGTAAGGAGGTAATGGTGACACAAAACACAGGCAGCAGTTTTCTCAAAAATTTTCCCCGAGTGTGTTGATATCAAGCTAAATATTTGCTATATAATAATATTTGAGGACTTATACTAAATAAAGAAATACTGGGGAAAACCAGGAAGGACGTATATACACATTCCAAGTAAAATTAAAGAAAAAATTTTCTCTGAGTTGAATCAGTTTAAAGCAATGACTTCTTTCAGATATATAATTATCGTTCTGAATTGGCTGTTAGATCATGTAAATTTAGCAAATACTATAAATGTTTGTCATTTCAAAGTTATAATTTGAATTATTGACCCTTTTCAGGGATTTCTGAAGGCTGCTTTTGAGAAATCCATGACTTTAGAACAGATCTTTTTCTTGGATTACATTCTCCCCATTTGTTTGAGTCCATATTATTTTCTCAGAACCCAGAAATTCTAATTCCATGTTATACATTATAGTACAGTATAATATGTGCATAATAATGTACACTAGCTATGTACTAGTATATATACTAATAGTAATATATAGTGTACATTATATACTATTAGTATATATACTAATAGTAATATATAGTATACATACAGTAGTATACACTATAGTATATATACTAGTGTACTAGTATAGTATATATACTATATATATGTATAGTGTATAATAATACACACTACAGTATAGTAGATATAGTATAGTATAGTTGTCATTTACTTGCTCCTAATTCAGGTGAGCAGTAATAAAATAGTGAGAAGGTTCTCATTTCTTTGACAGCATTACTATTTTGTATCATATCCCTTTGAGAGGAAATAAGTGGAAAAATATATATTTTTTTACAGTAAAGTGTCTTAGTCATATAAAATCTATGATTTAATCATTGGACACACATTTGTGTCCTCAGGTTTTCTTTGATCATTTAAAAAAGTCCTTTATATCAAGTGGATACATTTTATTTTCTTGGTATTTTTCCTTTGATATCTGTGTTCTTTACCATTTTGTTTCCATCTTTTATTTTGTAAAGCGTTGGTGGTATAGTGGTGAGCATAGCTGCCTTCCATCTTTTATTTTGTAAAGATACCATGTGTCTCTGGATTCTCTTTATTTTCAACTCATTGACGTTAAATGGAAGAACAAATTAAAATCTGTTTCTTCTGACCTACTAAATGTTAGGGTGAATCAGGTTGAAATAGTTTATGTAAAGTTCTGGACTCTCTGCTTATACTCTTCCCTCTTCCCTCTTTTAATCTATATTTATGTTCCTGCAAGATAAATCTTCCTACAGTGCTTCAGTCATGTAATTTCCCTGCCCAAAAACCTCCAGAGGTTCCCCATTGCTTATTAAATTAAATTCAAACTTGTTCTCTGACATTCATGACCCTCCAAACCCCAATAAGATCCAGCTTCTAGTCTCAACTATGACTACTCCTCTGTTCACATTATATACAGCAATAAAACTGAATTATTTGATTTGTACAGACTCTACTATCTTTTTTCCCACTCTGTATATTTATTTGGGCTTCTTTCTGGAACACTTGTTTTGTATCATTTCAGAATGCTCAGATTCAACTGATTATCCCTCAGAAAGTATTTTAGAAATCTATGTCTTTAAGAAGCTTCTCCTGATTTGTTTATTCAATACATATTGATGTATTCAATATATTAATAAAGGGTACAATGAAGGAAAGAGTTAAAATGTTATTATAATGAGTGTATTTATTAGGCCAAGGTGTTAGATGGTAAATAAATAAACACATAAAATTATAAAATATTAAGTGCCGTAGGAGTGTGTAATCAGATGTGACGGGCTGATAAATTATTAAGGGTGATCAGGCATATGTTCTCTTAATGAGGGGGCAGTTTCAGAGAGACTGAAATGAGTAGGGGACTAGGTCATGGAGATATCCAGAGGACCTGAGACTGACGAAAGCGAGAGCTCGTGATGGCTTGGACAGCAGCAAACTGGCTGTGTTTGCAAAATAGCCATCAGGCTCTGGTGGCTAAGTAGGAATGAGTGAGCAAAGACGATAGAGAGAAGTAAGCCTTTTGAGCCAGCCCACGGATTTCGACTTTCTGCATGAAAGATAGTAATCCAAGGAGGGTTTTGAGCAGAGACTTGACATGAAATGGTTTATTATTATAAAGGATCACTCTGCTCGCTGCCTTTGAATAGACTGCGGGGTCACAGACAGAAGAACAAGGGAGCACAAAAGGCCATGTCCATCAAGATTTGATGGTGGATTGAACCTGGATCTTGGTGTAGGAAGTGACTCGATAAGGGTTAGTTTTGTGAAATAAAGGACAATGTTTAAAAGGAGGTAAGAAATCACACACACAACAATCAGCATTGTTTTATAGACTCTCTTCATCCTCAAAGCTACCATTTCTTTTTATTTTTAGCAGTAATACCTTGTGCAGGGTTGTTGTTTTTTTTTTAACTAAACTATTTATTTACATGATTCATATTTAGACCTCACAACAACTCTACAAACTGTAGGTATTAAATATTATTGTTACATTTTTATATATGAGGTACTTGGGAAATAGAGAAGTTGAATTATAAGAAAACCTTATATATGTCTATCTTCCTGTATTCTTAGGGAAGGCAAAAAATGGCTAGGAATAAATACATCACATTAATAGTGGTAGAAAAGCAGATAATTTTTCTTTGATTTATATTTATCTGTATCCCTTTTAAGAACAGGTATTTGTTTTCCTTATTTTAAGATTCCTGTACTTAGATGTATAAGGCTATTGCTTTCAAAATCTAATAAAGGTTAAATGTGAAAATCATGATTTTTAACTCAATTTACCAGATTTCTAAATCTTATAAATGACAAAGTGTGCGATTTACACTTAGACTTGGTTTCAAATTCGATCACCTTGAGCAAAAAATATAGTCTTCTTGGACTTGCATGTCTTATCTGTACACTGAAGCTAATAATTCCAAGGTTTCAGGCTTATTTTCAGCATGCAAGTGGGTAACAAAATAACTGGGTTAGGCACAATGCCTGAAACAACAGAGTACAATAAAATGGTCACTATTATTATGTTCATATTATGTAGGTTTTTGGATTTAATTACTTAATGAATAAGAGAAAGGCTACAATACCATAATATATATATAAAATAATAGAGCTGAAGTCTATATCTAATTGCTATGAAAACGAATTTCAACTAAGAACTTTGATTAATTTTACGATTTTTTAATATCCCAATGTCATGCCTTAATTATAGGCTCTCATGATACTTTGGAGGATGGAATTATATTCTCTTCACATTTTTAAAAATAACATAGATTGATTCTATTTATTTTAAAATGCTTCAATGAGTAAACAAAATGCTTTAGTGAGTTCTTTTAAATAGATTTGGATAATTATAAATAATCAAGGACCATTTTTAGGCACTGGTTTAGTTCAGGCCATTGCTGACGTTTGTTACAAACACACTTGACGTCAATGTTAGTTCACTATTCATCCAGGTTTTAGGATCGGGTCCAATTCCATAAAAACATTGCAATTATGGCATTATGTGTGGTAATGTCATTAGTGTAAGTTAAGATATCCCTTTATACACATAGATGTTTAAAAACAGCAGGCAAAATGTTCTCTGCAATTTTTGTAAATGTTGCCCTCTATAATTAAGAAAATTTTAAAAATCACAAGGTAAAAAATACTTAGATGAATTAGGTAAGTGCATCCCTAAAATAATGACATGGACCCCATTTTTCTTTTTAAGATTTTATCTATTTATTTGAGAGAGAGAGAGAACACAAGTAGGAGGGCGGTGCAGAGGGTGAGAGAAAAGCAGACTCCCCACTGAGGAGGGAGCCTGACACAGAGGTCTCTCCCAGGACTGTGAGATCAGACCCCAGCAGAAAGCAGATGCTTAACTCACTGAGCCACCCAGGAGCCCCATGACCCTATTCTTCTAATATATGTGTGTGTCTCATTTTTTCCCCATCTTATACCTAGCAATCCAAATGAACACCTGTTAGATGTTGTTTAATGTGACTGAATTACATTTTTTTCCTAGAGATAAGAATGGAGAACTAAAAACTACTTCTGCAATCTTATTTTAAAATTATCAGTCCCACTAAATTATTGTTGTATGATTTACATTATCTTGGTTTGCCTTGCCTCAAAGTTCAATTATTTCCATTGGCTTTCACTCTTCTTTCTTAAATATTACTAGATTTTTAATATTACAATATTGTTATAAAATAAACTCAGGATTACCATGTAACGGCTTTCAATAAAACTAAGGAAAATTGGATTCAGTGTGTGAAGGACATTCAATGTAATGAGCTTCGTTACATTTACTCGGTGGTAGACCTGTATGATTCACCAGTAATGCTAACTTCTCTGAAATTAAATGTTTTAACATTTCTTCTAGGTTAGAGGTTATACTCATCTTTGAATAGTACCAAAAAGTGTCTCTATATTGGGATGTTCTTCCAGGGATGGGCTCATCCAAAGATATTCCTTTGTCTAATGAACTTTCTTCCCGTGGAGTCTTCTGGTGTTCAAGAGGCCATAAAGGCAAATAGCTTAATACAGAGAAAGGACACACAGTGCTGTTGATCAGGCTTGAGATCTTCTATACTCTAACAGGGGAAATAAAATAGTATAATAGTATAATTTGGGAGCCCCAGGAGAATTTTATAGTCCTTCATGAAACACGAACTAAATAGATAAAATTCCTGAGATGTTGAAATATGGAACTCCTTCTAGGGCATGATTCACTATAATATATTTTGTGGACTGAATCGAAGAACTGTATGTCACAGTATATAGTTAAGGACCTATTGTGTAAATTATACCACAGTGATCTGGTATCTTTCAAGCTGTGAGATTTGGGTCCATTTTTATTTTTTATTTCTATTTTTTGTCCATTTTTATTTTTGTCATTTTCAGTTTTGATTCTGTTTTGACATGTTGAAAGTGAGATCTATTCTTTCACTTTTCTACATATATTGGATTAAGACTCCTTTGGGTTATTCTTAATATGGTATATAATTTAGGAATTGCATTCCTATAGTCCCTCTAGGAAACAGTTCATCAACAGTTATAAATTGCTACTAAATGACAAGTATGAAAGGGCAACATGTTAATATTTTTATGATTTAAGGACTCATAGAAGCATTATTTTTATTTTGTGATGAAACTGGAACCCATTACTTTCTAGTAATTGTATTTTGTTAAGGTCAGCAAACTATACTGGCTTCTGAACATTGACTCAGATATATCTTCAAAAGCAAGAACATTTAGATGTACCATGATATTTCCTTAAAGTGTCTTAATTGTTATAAATTATTTTAAAGGACAAACACAAAACTTGTATGTTCACGGGACTCTGTATGGGCTGGAATATATAATATATCTAAAACTTTATAAATCAAAAAATCCATATACTCAGATGTCAAGATTTTTGAGTCCAGTTTTAAAAGTTAACACATGCCATAGAAAGTAGAGTTGAAATGTCTAACTCTTTAAGTAAGTTTAATGATTTAATAGAAATTTTCCCGAGTATAATTTTTAATTTATTTTGTTTTATTTTATTTTGAGAGAGAGAGAGCATGAGTAGGGGAGGAGCCAGAGGCAGAGGGAGAAACAGAGTCCCCGTTGAGCAGGGAGCCTGACTCAGGGTTCAGTCCTGGGACTCCAGGATCATGACCTTAGCTGAAGGCAGACTCTTAACTGACTGAGCCACCAGGTGCCCCATTTCCCAAGTATCATAATGGACTAGGTACTCTAATGTGAGTGATTAAAAGATAAGTCATAATTTTTGTTTTTAAAAAATAGTTATATTTTGGGAACTATGGCAACATCACAGATGAATCTATCAAAGCAGATTGTGAATGGTGCAATGTGAGACCACTGGGTTATGAGATTAAATGAAAGAAAGATAAGGTCTAATTAGGAGTTCAGAAAATATCAGAAAGAAGGATGTGCCTGAGATGGTCCTTAAAAAGCTGTTAGGATTGAGTGGTTTAAAGTAAGAGAGTAGGCATTTTCTTTTCTTTTTTTTTCTTTTTAAAGATTTTGGTTTTAAGTAATCTCTACATCCAATATAGCACTTCAACTCACAACTCTGAGATCAAGAGTTGCCCAGTCTACTGACTGAACCATGCAGATGGCCCAAGAGTAAGCATTTTAGAATAAGGACTATTTAAAGAAAATGACAAAAGGAGGCTGAACAAGTCATATTTAGGAATGACAAGTCTAAATATTGCTGGAGTTTAGGGTATAAATAGGTTAGTAATGGAAGAAAATACCTGAAAATATTTTAGAGGTAGGGAATTCATATGAAATTTTGATGAAAATTGGGAGCCATTGAAGTTTAATAGGTCAAGGAATTACACAGTTGGAACTTCCTTTGTGAGTATAATCAGAAAATGGTTTATCTGATGAGTTAGAGAAATATTGGAAGCAAAGAAACAGGTTAAAAGACAGTACAAGCATTCTGGGGGGGAAGCAGTAAGGACTTGTGTTGTAGAGTTTGTATTAAAAATGGAAATAAGCATCTGGCTCAGTGACCTCAGGGAATTCCAGTTACTTTCATTAGAATTTAGGAATTTTGTTTTAATACATTGTCGTTTTTGACATCACAGGAGTTAATAATAAACTCTCTTTTCATTTCAAGCCCTCAGTCTGAAAAGTGTATATTTCATGGATCTCCCACACTCTTCCTGACTGGGCATTTGCTATGACCTTTGGGTCCCTCAGTACCAGTTCCATTGTTAAGGCCAAATAGATAAAAGGTGCTCAGGTTAGGGTCTCCAGTAGGAGGTGCCCCCCACTAGTCAGGATCCTTAAGTCAATGACTGTAATTAGGAAGAGCTGCTTTCTCTTCATGTACGACTATCATTTTATGATGGTAGAATTATATGGTTTTCAGTATGTCATGTTCAGATATGTTGTTTTTGTTTTCATTTAATCATATGACAGTTTAAAACTCCCAGTTTTAAGGTAAGGAAGAGGATAGAATTTTTATTTCTTTTCCTGAATCTTCTTTCTTCCTTTCTAGCTATAAACCAAGGTGTTCTGATTAGATCCAGAATCTGATAAGAATCTGTCTCTAATTCTTAAAGAACTCCATTCTGAATTTGCACAGACTACTATCAACCTGCTATCCCAGCACAATATTCAGGACTGGGATTATTCTTTTTACCCAAGTTTGGGGTTCATTTCAGTCAAGTGCCAGAGCTGCATGGATAACTCCATTTTTAAAATAAAATTATTTGTTTATTTATTTATTTATTTATTTATTTATTTATTTATTGCTCTGAGCTTTTTACACTTCATTTAGAGTTTTTAGATATACATACGATTGCTTAGGGATAAGTGAAAATTGCAGCCTGTATCTAACAGCAGAATCAAAAGTGCAAGAGCTACTGGATTTGCTTTTTTTATTGAAGACCCAGAGGTATGACCATATTCTCCACAATTTCAAGGGAGTCTTTAGGACCACTGTGGCAGGAACAGGTGTTCTAGTCAGTTCAGCACCTTGAACAGTTCTTCTGTGCCCTTGGGCTTCACTGTGGGTGCAACGTTTCTTTCTCAAGCCTAAACTTGCCTTATGGAATCTTTCCAGGTTTTGCTTCAAAATCAGTTTCCATTTCCTATTTACTCCCTTGGATTTAAGATTAAGACCTTCCCTTATTCCCAGATTCAATTATGCCTATCAACTCAACACCAAACCCACTCTGCTGGGTCCCTTTGTGACTGGACCGGCTCCAATTGTTAGGAGTTCTGACATCCTAAATAGCAGCTATAATATGAAATCACTGTATCCACATGGGTAGTGATACCCCTATTTCTTTACCCAGCTCACAGAAATGATGTATCCTGAGGACTCTGGGCCTCTGGGATTTCTGCTGCAGTAACTTAGTGAGGACTTTGTAGATGCTAATATTTGTTCATGTTATACTAGATATCAGATAAATTATTTCTCTTAATGAAAATGGCAGGGCATTAGGAACCAAGATGTTTCTACCAAAAGCTGTCGTATTTTCTTTAGAATGCAGTGGGGGTATCTGTTTAGTGTTAATAGTCAACTCTACATTGTCAGGAGCTGCTATCCTCAGAAATTACTGTAAGGCTGCCCTCTACATTCTTGCTTAAATATATTTTTCATGGTTTGAATGATGAGACCCATTTAGTAAAGAAAGAATAAACTTTGAACATTTCATATAATATTATAATTGCTTTCTTTTGTTAAATTAAAAAAAAAAAGACATTCAAAAACATCTGACTTGGGGCACCTGGGTGGCTCCGTGGATTAAGCCTCTGCCTTCAGCTCAGGTCATGATTCCAGGGTCCTGGGATCAAGCCCCACATCAGGCTCTCTGCTCATCAGGGAGCCTACTTCCTCCTCTCTCTGCCTGCCTCTCTGCCTACTTGTGATCTCTGTCTGTCAAGTAAATAAATAAAATATTTAAGACAAAACAAAACAAAACAAAAAATCTGACTTACCAACTTCTAGTTTATGGTTCTGCTAGTGTTGTATATCAGTCCTTAATAAAGTTTATATTCTTTAGAGAAAGATCCTAGTTCTCAAAAAAAAAAAAAAAATTCCAAGCAATGTTAAGTTTTGCAGGTCAGTTTTAAAACTAATATAACCTAATTATATAAGATGTAGTTTTTATAACATAAGCTAAATTATACAATATATAAGCAAATTTAAATTTTATAAAGCTTAAAAGTATTAATAACTATGTTAATATGTATTAAATATTTTTATCAGAGCCTTTAAATTATGCTTCTGGAAATACATTAGATGTGGTATTTCAAATAGAGATGGAAATGATGTTAATTTATATTTGTATATCTCTCTACATTTCTTAGAAAACATTTTTCTCATGTCATATTTTTTAATCCTTACAGAAATGCCGTGAGGTAGAAAAGGTTGGTGCCATTGTCTTTACAGTACAGATAGGAAATTTGTTCAGTAAAACATGCTTGAAAAGTGACAGAAATGGACTCTTAATATTCTAGTGGCTTAGTATTCTTCTGACTCCTAGTATTCTGTGGCCTTTACTGAAACACTAAAATAGCATTTTTTTCCCCCAAAGATAGAGCTCGTGAACTGTTCATCAATAGCGGGTATCCATTCTGTTCCTTTTATGATTAGTATTTTGCTAGGCCCTTGGAATGCAAAGTAAATAAGACTACCTTGGCCCTCAAAGGATGCGTGGTCTGATAAATACATTTTTTATAGAGCATGTCATAGTCTAATCTGCAAATCACGGACACAAGGAATAATTTGTCTCTTGTTCCTTTAGCCAACAACATGATGCAGTATTATCTTTTTCTCCTACAACATTACTAATTGAGCCAAGAGAAAATTTTTCTTTTGGGTTGAGTGGATAGCCTTTGTAAAAAGGGAACTCTCCTAGGAACTGGGCACCTGGATTTTGTCTTTGCCTGATACTAACTTGCACAACTTTGAGAATATTATTTAAACTTCTCAATCCTTATTTTTTTTTTCATTTAAAAAATAAAACTTGACCCACTCACCTCACAGGGTTGCTGTGAGGAAAATACTTTGTAGGTAAAATTGAAATTGAAAAATGTGAGAGGACTAGACAAATACAGAGTCATAATGTCTAATTCTGGTTACTATGTTGAGAAATTACTAACAGATAACTAGGGTTATGATAAAAACTGCCACACTGACAATATCTAGCACATTCTTTAATTGGGTCCCATATCCACTGAGATCAGAGGTGAAAGCAAACTTAAGTAACGAAAATGTCAGAAGTGAAAATATATTTAATCTCAGTCTGAAGTTCATGACATTCCAAGTAAACTTTGTCAGTATAGTCTTACAGGTTGAGGTAGATTGGAGTGCCATTTTTCTTTTGCCTTAGGCTGTTAATATAGAAACATACTTTTTTTTTTTTTAATGCCAAAGCAAGTGGGAATACATTATTGTTAGAAACCTATAATAATTCCATCATTTTAAGGCATCAAAGCTCTATATTGTAATGCAGTTCTATACTAAAGGAAAACTGCTTTTAAATAAGCAAATTGAAGATATATTTCTACACCCTAAGTGTTTCCATCATGACCTTTATTACATCACATTTTACTTGCATTTATATCTTTGAAGGAGCAACGGATAGGAAAGACTAAGACACTGTGAAGACAGTCATGTGGAGCACTCATGAAAAATTAAATGCCCTCAGCACACACAGAAGTAGGTCATTTCATTCTTTATTAATTTTGTGTATCATTGTCACTGATTAACCTGTATTTGGGTATTATAATTAGATAAGTCTGAACTTTCATTATTGTCAAAGCATCTACCATGTGTAACAGATAATATCAAGTTAAAAGATTATCCAAGAAGTTTCTTCCTCAGATTCCTTTGCCCTTTGTCTCATATTTCATGATTTTGCACCTTTGTCTTGCATACTTCTAGGGTTCTTTCCCTAAATGACCTATTTTTTATCTCTGGTAGCTTATATCAGCAAAAGATGAAAGATCTCAGGTCTAAATAGGATACACAGGGCATTACATTAGAACTCTATCTAAATCCCCTGGGTTAGAATTTCAAGGAGGAGTATTTGAAGAAATGGCACAAAGAACTTTATGTTTTTCAAAGGTAGAGGATGGCTGAGTAGACAAGAAAAAAAAATTCACTCTCTCTCAAGTGCAAATTATATAAACTGGCAGCCAATATTCCTCTCCTAATGTAAAACCACAGTATAGTAACTTGAGACATATTTGATCATGCCTGGAGACAGGATGATCTCCTTGGTGGGCATTTGAAAATGTTATTCTGAAGGACTAAAAAGGACACTGGTTGGGGTATGAAATATTAGATATACATTCAAGTATTATATTAGAGAACTCCAGAAAAATGGGAATGCACTTGATTATGAATTTCAAAAACAGAAAGGATGAAGGAAATAAATTAATATCTGTCTTTCACCATCATTTAGAAAATATGACCTGTACCACTTTTTATTACATGCTTATAGGTTGGAAAGAGTAATATTTTGGTTAATGTAAATTGAAAGTTGCAAATTTTAGCTGTTTTATGATAATGTTTTTTGGTGTTCCAAAACACCGTGCTGTAGTAATAAGATTACTGTTTTTTTCTCATTTCATGTTTACATCAGTACTCTTAGCATGGCATAGTTTTTCTGTGTGTTTTTTATAAGGATATTTTTCATTTTCTTGGGAAGATAACACAAAATTTTACACCAAATTGCTCCTTAAACTCGACAAATATGCTGCCAAAGTGGTAATTATCAGGTCTGTAGTGTCCTATATCAGATATTCATGTGGTTCTTTGTGGTTTGATAATGGCTTTATGATTTACATTTAAAAGATTCTGAAAGGTGAAGGATAATTCTGATTCCGCGAAACATCAGAATTGAACATGTGAAACACTACTGCAGTCACATAAATCAACCAATTTCCCTTTGTTTTCATAGTACAACATATTTTCCCTTGTTGAAAATGAGTGCATCAGCATAAAAGCCTCTTGAGCAAGAAAAATGTATATTGATCACTCTAAGTGCATTTCTGTAATACCCTGAAGTTATTGAAATTGACCCTAAACCATGTTTTATTTCTGACAATAGATTCTTTTCATGGGTTGATATTTATTGTTTTATGCCTTAGTAGAGATGCAAAAATAACTTCCATTGCAAAAAACCCATGTAAGATCTATCTTACTGTTTGAATTTTTTTGTAGCATTTGGTAAACATCACAAGCATTATACTCATTGTAAGAGTTAACAGATTATCCCTCAAAACTCTTATAACACTTTTGTCCTCCAACAAGGTGTTGAAATATGTATGTGTAGTGAGTCATCTGTGTTACTACAAAGTACACCTGTCTAGTAAACATATAAAGAAGATAGATTCTAGACCAAAGGCTGTTTGTGTTAGAACCTGAATACTAGTTTTTCTGATTCCCTGTATCATCACTTTGCACTTCACATTTTCCATTTGGAAAATAGTGATAACATTAGTCTTCATCTAGCTCAATGGATGTTACAGAAATAGATGAGACAGCATATGTGAATAGTTCACAGAGCTTTGAAAGAAAGTTGCGGTGCAGATTGAGGTAGTGCGTAGGCCAAAGCTACTGGCTAAGGCAGGTGTTTCTTCATTGATATTTAGTTTCTCCCATTGTAAGGTCAAAGCAGGCTGTCTGCCAAGAGACATGGAATATCATGAAGAACTGGAATAGAATCCAGGATTCTAGCCCTGTTTCACATTTCTCCATTCCTGATGGCTTGGATTGAATGGTGACTGCCAATATAAATTGATAGACAATTTACATCATGATTCATAGACTCCCCAACCCCCTTGCTACTTATTAACTGTCTTCTGTTTTTCCTTTTTTTTTTTTTTCTTAACATCTTGTACTCCGAAGTGAAAGGCTGACAAATATATACAAAATTGTAAATAATATGACATAAGTGTTTTGAATGCTAGATAAAGATTAGAGAAACATAATTAGGTGGCTTAAATCACCAACTAATTTGTTATGTCATATTTCTTTGTCACAGTTTATGCCATATATTTTAGCAAAAGTAATAAAAGTAGATTAAAAGCCTTACACAATTAGCATGGAACAGTTACAATAAATGTAGTATTAAAATTACATTTTAACTGATTTATACTTGAGGAGCAAAATCTACTGCTTGGGAAAATCCTATGTACTTTTGACTCTCTAGATGTTTTATTGGTAAACTAATTTAGGGTTACAAAGGTATGAATTGTGTAATTCCTTCATAAAATAAAGCAAGAGTAAAATATGCCAATCTGAATTTAAAAGCATTCTTAATTTTATTACATTTTTCACAACATGGGGTAAATAATCGAACAGAAACTAAACAATTGAAACCAATGTATATTTTGATTTATGCAATATCCTTTGAAAACATTGAGGTGAAAAAAATATTTTAGAAAATATTTCCTTTCGTATTTTTTAAACTAAAATACCTCCCCAAACCCACTGACAAAGTATGCATATTAATTTCTAAATGTTCTGGTATATTTGAAAATCTACTGCTTTTGCATGATTGAGTTGATTCCAGATCCTGTTTCTAACTTCAGTAGCCTCCCAGGATGCATTAAAAAATAAAGGTAAATTTGGGGCACCTGGTTGGGTCAGTGGGTTAAAGCCTCTGCCTTCGGCTCAGGTCATGATCGCAGGGTTCTGGGATCGAGCTCCCTGCATCGGGCTCTCTGCTCAGCAGGGAGCCTGCTTCCTCCTCTCTCTGCCTGCCTCTCTGCCTACTTGTGATCTCTATCTGTCAAATAAATAAATAAAATTTGAAAATCTTTAAAAAATAAAAAATAAAGGTAAATTTAGTAATGTTGTTTCACGTTTCTCTATAAATTATCTTCCCTGGGCACACTCTCCCTCTCCACTGGGACACACACCCATACACAAACTTCTTGCTTAAGCTTATTTACTATTCATTCCATATATTCTTTAACCCTCTGCTTTAGATGCTCTAGTGTTTTCATTTTTTCATACACAGAAAACAATTATTTCCCTCTCTGTGCCTGTGTTCAGATTTTTCCTGGGCATGCAACACTTCCCTTCTAATCTGTACCTGTCGAAGTCTCAAAGTGAATTCTTCACTATTCCAAAACTAATCTTTTCACTCTCAGAACCACTATAGCCAATGCACATTTTGGCAAATTGCCCCATATAACAGGTGGTGATATAAAAATGCTAATGTAGAAAATTGGAATTAGAAGTAATTAGGATATTTTTCCTGCTTGAAGTCACTGTTGAAAACGAAAGTAGTGTTTCGTTTTTGATACTATTCATTGCTTTATTTTTGTAAACCTCTGAGAGCTTTAGAATTAACAGATACTCTAAGATCCTGAAAGTCCTATAAAATGATTGTAACCAGTTTAGATACTTCATATACTTCATGTGTGAATTTCAGATTTTCCGGCAAACTTAAAACCGCGTGTATTTACAAGTTACATGCAGGCAGATTCCAAGTATTATGTGTTGATCGTTGAGTCTTTTTTAAGTAACATAGCTTTAGGACACCTGTGTGGCTCAGTTGCTTAAGTCTCTGCCTTGGGCTCAGGTCATGATCTCAAGGTCCTGGAATCAAGCCCCATGTCAGGCTCTCTGCTCAGTGGGAAGTCTGCTTCTCTCTCTCCCTCTTGCTCTTTCTCTCAAATAAATAAATAAATAAGATCTTTTAAAAAATAACATAGCTTTATCTGAGAGCATATGGAAAGGATGAAAACCGTTTATGTTGCTTTCTATAATTGTTTAATACTGTCATATAACCAGAAATATAGTTTATTTGACTCTGCTTTTTAATGCTTCTCTAACATAATGAGTATAAAATATAAATTATGTTTTATAATAGATAACTATATATAATGCATTATCTATAAAATAATACATATCCTATACACAGTATCCCATCAGTTTCAGTATGTATCATGAGCCATATAGATATAGCACATACTATGGCAGATTGGGGTAGGCAGAAAGAGACAAAGAGAGGGTATGTTGTGTTTATGTGTTAGAGGTTAAAGTTGAGGGTACTTTTTGAACCCTGTGGTGAAAGGGGGAATGATCATCCAAAGCAAAATGTATGTTTCTGTCACCATGTGTTTTATGTCCCTCCCCTGTTTCCTCCAACTTTCAGGCATTCTGTTAATTGATAGATGACTTTCTAGGCACTGAGGACCAGAACAGATGGAAGCTGGAATCCTGGGAGAATATTGGCTAAAGACACGGGTTTCTCTTTCCTAAAGAACACAAGAGCAGAAAATTTTAAAAATGAGATGAGAAGAAATTTCAAGGATCATCTTTACCATTCCATTTTAAAGCACGACTTCTTTTTTATAGTCTCCTAAAAGCAGCTGTCTTGTTCCTTTAGAACAACCACAGCGAAGTAACTCATGTAATGGTTAACAGCTATTGGTGTGGATCGGTCCAGCTTGGTCCACCTCTTCTACCTTTGCTAGCTTGGAGAGCTTAACGTTTTTGAGCTTCGGTTTCTTGGTAATATAGAGTTAATAATAATACTTCAGAGCAGTGAAGGAGATTAAAAGAGATGATGCAGTTAAAGTATAGCATAGTGCCTGGAAGAAAACACTCAATGCCTATTAGCAGTTTTTTTCATGTGATTATATTGTTGGAGAGCTCATTAAAAAAATTTTTTTTTCCCACATTTTAAGTGCCAAACAACAAGCATGCTACTTTTACAAGTTAGAAGAGTTTATGTCTTTTGGAAGTTTTTCAAAAGGACCATCTCTTTCAAATGAGAACCATTTAAACATTTAAGTACAGGCAACAATTCTCTAAGTCTTTTTGAATCTAAAAATTCTAAGTTATCTGATCTCTTCATGTATCATGATTTCACATCAGGACTATTCTCCTCTGGGTATTGAGCATGTGTTAGTGTTTCTGTAGAAACTCAATGCAATATTCTTAATGGATTAGACAGGAGTCAAGCAGAATGATCTCCACTCCTTTCCCATGTCCTTGGCTTCTGTCGCCAAAGGTGCTATTGCATATGATGGCAGTTGCATATTTCATTTTGAGCAGGTTAAGTTGTCTCATTATGTTGAGGCAGTAACACATGCATTTTCAGCAACATCACTGAAACCAAGTTTGTAGTCAACTCAAAATCCAAAATGATTTTTATTCTCTGTCCCTATGATTGGATACTGTTGCCATGTTTCCTTCATCATGCATATTTATCTTAGTTTTAATTGATATTTTTAAGTCCTAGTGAAGAAATTTCCCTTTATGCCTATAAAAATGATTTAAGCCCCTGAGACCGTCTCATCTGTTGCTGGACTATAGCAAGTATTGTGTGAGTTTCCTGGTGAGGGTATTCCAAGGGGAAGGAGAAATAGTGCTCCCTCAAAATCTCAAGGCAGAAATCTCAAGGACACAAACTTCCTGTTTCCCATTTCCTAGGCTCACTTGCCCCTGTAACTAAACCCCAAAATACTTTCTTTGGCCATGTAAGATAATATGAGAAATCTGCCTACTAATCATGCCCTGATGAGCTACCAGCATCAGTTTACGTTGGCTATTTTTTTTTTTTTAATGTTAGTGTACCCTCTGGCACTTCCCCTGCTTGTGCTCTCTCTCTATGACAAAAAAAGAAATCTTAAAAAAAAATCAGCAATAACCAGATGGAAATAAAATGCTTGTGTTGTCAAAATAATAACAGAAGCATAATATGCCCAAGAATAAGCTCAACCAGACATGTACAAGTACTTTATTAAGTAAAACTGTAACAATTCGTGAGGGAAACTTGACAAGATGTAAATAAATGACATTAACTCCCTTGGATGAGATGTCTTAGTATTGTAAAGATGTTATTTCTCCCAAAATATTTTTATGTGCTTATTAGAATGGCACCTTTTTTTGGAACATGACCAAATAATTCCCAATTTCATTTAAAGAATAAACCTGTCCATTGAAAGAATAAATCGGGAAAATTATGGTAAAGAATAATAATAATATAAAACTTGCTCTGTTAACATGTCAACTTCTAACATATAATTAAAATATTGATGAAAAAAAATTGACAAGGAATTCAACGAAACCAAAAAGCTAGTAGGGAAACAAGCCCAAGTAAATATGGCAATCTACTTTCAAGGCTAGAAATTTTATAATCTTTTTAAAAAAATATTTCATTTATGTATGTATGTATGTATGTATGTATTTCACAGAGCAAGAGAGAGAGCACAAGCAGGGAAAGTGCCAGGCAGAAGGAGAGGGAGAAGCAGGCTCCCCATTGAGCAGGGAGACTGATGTGGTACTTGATCCTAGGATCCTGGGATCATGACCTCAGTTGCAGGCAGAAACAACATCTAAGCCACCCAGGTGCTCCATAGAATTTTTACAATCTTAAGAAAAAAATAGATTGTTTAGCAAATAATATCGAATGGTATTATTGATAGTAAATAATCATTATTAAAATATTAATAATAGTAAATAATATTGAGGTAATTTTAAATTTGGAAAAATACTTAAGTAAGATATTTACTTATCATGATAGATCAAAATGAACACCCAAGTATTAAATATCTAACTATTCAAATACTGAAAATAAATTTTAGTTTTGTAGTGGTTAAAAACAATAATTATTGGGGTACTTGGATGGCTCAGTGGGTTAAAGCCTCTGCCTTCGGCTCAGGTCATGATCCCAGGGTCCTGGGATCGAGCCCCACATCGGGCTCTCTGCTCAGCAGGAAGCCTGCTTCCCCCTCTGTCTCTCTGCCTGCCTTTCTGCCTACTTGTGATCTCTGTCTGTCAAATAAACAAATAAAATCTTTAAAAAAAAAAAAACAAAAACCAAGAATTATTAAGGAAAAAAGATTTTGGGGCGCCTGGGAGGCTCAGTCGTTAAGCATATACTGTACAGAAAATAAGCTTATATTAATTTGTGGTTGGAAAGATAAGATTATTTTTAAGTATTTCTCATTTATTTAGACATGAAAACAGCAAATACGTTCAGCATTCAGCTCATGGAAAGGAAGTAAATTCTGCATATTGTTTGCTATCAGCACTCTCATCAATCCTCAACATCCACAATCAATTTGAGCTTCTTTAATGGAAACTTTTAATGAATGTTCAAGTTATGCTCTAATAATGCAGCATCACTCAGCTATAGCAAATAATGTTAAGATCATTTTCCAATTTAGAAAATACTTAAGGTCAGATATTTACTTATCATCATAGATCAAAATAAATACCCAAATATTAAATATTTAGCTATCAACTACTAGAATAAAATGAGGCAAATACATTGTCCTTTTGTAGTGCTCAAAGGCAAGAGTCATTAAGAAATACTGAGATTTCATTATGTAAGCATTGCATTTTTCTTTTTGATAAAAAGAAATAAAAACAAAGTTAATAAACAAATAATATATTGGTAAAAGACATTTGCAGTGTAGAGGAGAAGTAAAAGTTTAATATATCCAAGATATAAATAGAAATATAGCAATATAAAAAATACCCTTCGAATGAAATGATCTTCATGTATTTAAAGGGCAGAAATAAGGTGATTGTGCCTTAAATGATGGGATAAAAGAAAGTGGAGGGCCTTCTGATTATAGAGAAATTTGGGAGTTGCACTAAAAAGTTTAGGTTTTAAGTATAAACTTTTAAATATAACAGATTTGGGGCAGGAGAGTGACCTAACCCTCTCAACACTTAAGAAAAATCACTCTTGCTCAGAAGGGAAGCAGGACAATTAAAAGAGTTGCTGCTGCACTGGTATAGGAAAGAGATAAAAGTGGACTCCAGAAGGATTGGAGTAGTGGAAATGGAGAGATGTCACCAAATTTGGGATGTATTTTGGAATTACAGCTGACAGATTCTGTTGAGTGAACCAGCATTGTTCAACTACTGGGTTGAGTTTTTTTGTTTTTGTTTTTTTTTTAATTGAGCTACAGTTGACATAACATTATATTAATTTCAGATGTATAACATAATGATTCAATATTTGTATGTAATGTAAAATGATCATCACAATAAGTCTTGTTAACATCCATCACATACATAATATAATTTTTTTTCCTTAGGATGAAAACTTTCAAGATCCATTTTCCTCCTACTTTCAAATATCCAATACAGTATTATTAACAATAGTCATGATACTGTATGTTACTTTCCCATGGCTTAATCATTTTACAACTGGAAATTTGTACCTTTTGACCCCCGTCACTCATTTCACCTACCTCGTTATTGATCTCTGGCTAAGGTAATCTTTATCTTTATCTTTATCTTTATCCATGAACTTGGTTTTATCTTTATCCGTGAACTTGGTTTTTTGCTTTTTTTTTTTTAATTTTTATTTTAGATTCTACATATAAGTGAAGTCATGCAATATTTATCTATTTCTGACTTACTTCTTTTTTTTTTTAAGATTTTTTTTATTTATTTATTCATTTGACAGAGAGAGAGATCACAAGTAGGCAGAGGCAGGCAGAGGGAGAGGGGGAAGCAGGCTCCCTGCTGAGCATAGAGCCTGATGCAGGGCTCAATCCCAGGACCTTAGTCGAAGGCAGAGGCTTAACCCACTGTGCCACCTAGGCACCCTCTCTGACTTATTTCACTTAGCACGATGTCATCAGGGTTTATTGTGTTGTTGCCAATGGCAAGATTTTTCCCTTTTTATGGCTGAATAATATCCCATTATATGCATACACCACATTTTCTTTTTCCATTCATCGTTTGAACATTTATGTTGCTTCCACAGTTCAGCTATTGTAGATAATGCTGCAATGAACATGGGCATCCAGATAGTCTTTCTGAGATACTGATTCTGTTTCCTTCTGATAAATACCCAGAATTAGAGTTGCTGAATCATATGGTAGTAATTCTGTTTGTAATTTTTTTACTAATCTTGATACTGTTTTTCACAGTGGCTGCACCGATTTATATTTCCACCAAAAGTGCACAAAGTTCCCTTTTCTTTACATCCTTGCCAACACTTGTTGTTTTTTTATCTTTTTGATACTAGCCATTCTGACAGTTGTGAGGTGATATCTCATTGTGGTTTCAATTGGCATTTCCCTGATGATTAGTGATATCGAACACATTTTCATGTACCTGTTGGCCATTTGTATGTTGTCTTTGGGAAAATGCCCATTCAGATCCTCTGACCATTTTTAAATCATGCTGTTTGGTTTTGCTATTGAATTGTATTAGTTCTTTATGTATTTTGGAAAATAACCTTTATCAGATATAAGGCTTGCATATGTTTTCTCCCATTCTGTAACTTGCCTTTTCATTTGTTGACGGTTTCCTTTGCTGTGCAGTGAACAGACTGGAAGAAAATGAAATGAATGTTGTCTGAGCAAGAAGGATATGAAGATACAAAGAAGGTGATAAATTGTTAAAATATGATATGGTAGAGAGGAGGCCTCAGTGAGATCAGAAGATCGTTGAAATGATAAATTTAGAATAAGTGACCTGGAAGGATTAGATGTGAAAGTCAGATAGGAGGTGTTGTTATTAGTTCTGAGAAGTCTTTTGTACAACCATGTGCTCAGGTGACTGAGGCAAAGTGGAAGAGAAGATCATTGAGACAAAGGATGCAAAGAAATAAAAGGCCATTGTGGTAGATGGATCATATCCTGACTTTTAATGTAGCTAAGCATGGTGAGAGTATCATTTGTGGATAGGGAGACAGTAAACTAGGAACTAAAAATCATCATTGAATGAGGAATATGATGAGAACATTAGAAGGTGAGGACAACTGGGAAGGATATGGATGGGAAAAGTCTGATGACATGCATTTCAAAGGAATTGAGTTTTGAAAAAGGGAGGAAACAGTTAAAAAATATCAAAGAGGAGCAAAGAGGACACTCACTTTGGTTCCATGCCTTTCTTACTCTACTTAATTGCTTCCTCTATTTTTGTGTATTGGGTTTGGGGAGGGAAAGAAGCCTCTTCTTGAGAAGGGGAAAAAGAAGCATGTCTTCCAGAAGAGTTAAGTATCAGAGTAACAAATTGAAGTGAGTTTCAGAGAAAACTTGTAGTACCAGAGAGCACTTTTTAAAGGGAATAGTAGTAAGTCTTGTGGGGGAGGGTTCTTGAATACAACAATTACAACAATTAGTGTTTTCATGGTGGATGAATGAGGAATAGTTGTAATGCACCATGGCAAATATCTCTGGTCTTTAGGGCTGGACGTTATTTAAGATATCAGGGAAGCTAACACCTGGGACTTGTGAAATTTTGTCAAGGAAGGAAAACTTGCAAAGACCATTCAGGGAAGTTGGTTGTGGTCTTCAGAGAATGTATACATGGAAGAGGAGGTGATTGAGGAAGGGCTGGATTCTGGGAGGAGAAGTTGGGAGAAGGAGGGCTCTGGGATTTCCTGTGGCTGGAGGTATTTTTAAATCATTGTAGGGTATTGGTCAGTCAAGATATCTGTCATATCCTCAATTTTTATATGATCTCTCTGATATAAGAATTTGAGAGGCAGGGTGGTGGTCATGGTGGGGGAGGGAGGGAAAAATGAAACAAGATGGGACTGGGAGGGAGACAAAACATAAGAGACTCTTAATCTCAGGAAACAAACTGAGCGTTGCTGGAGGGGAGTGTGGTGGGAGAGGGTGGCTGGGTGAGGGACATTGGGGAGGGTATGTGCTATGGTGACTTGTGTAAGACTGATGAATCACAGGCCTGTGCCCCTGAAACAAATAATACATTATCTGTTAATTAAAAAAAAGATATCTGTCATATCCTGAATTGCTTAAATCAGTGTCTAGTGGACTTTCCAGTACAACAAAGTTTGGAAGACTAAAGGCTACATTACGTAGGGAAATTTCAACAGAGTTTCTATATGTGTTTTAGGTTCCATTAATCAAGAGGGTTTGGGTGAGACTTGAATTTGGAATTGAGTTAAGGGGAGGAAGGCACATGGCATAAGGCCATTACCATTCTGCTGGTACAGGCGGTGACAGAGATAAAATGTTTCTAGGGTTGGCAATTCCCAGCCCAAATATCTGGTTTTACGATAGTGGAAGGAGTACCAGCTCCTTTGGTACCCAAGGAAGAGGTATTATTTTTGAAAGGCTAGCCTAGAATCTGCCTCTTGGACCCTCTCAGTGATTTAAAAAAAAAAAAATAATAATCTCTACAACCAACCTGGGGCTTGAACTCACAACCCTGAAATCAAGAGTTGCATGCTCTACTGAGTGAGCCAGCCAGGCACCCCTCTTTCAATGATTTTTGAAACCATTTTATATCCTATAATAAATGTCCTTTGCTTATACTACTAGGATGGATTCTTTCCTTTCCTAAAACTACCACTCCCCAATGTAGATGATTCATCTGAGGTTGGACACACAATCTAGTAATATATGGGTTTGGGCAGTTAAAAAGTATAAACTAGGATCATCAAATTTTGTCTCTTTTTTTTTTTTAAAGAAATAAGTAAGTCAATTATGAGAGCTAATGGATGTTATTTTTGTAAGATGAGCCTCATTCACTGGATAATTGGGGAGAGATAATCTTGAGCTGATATGTAGTGTGTGTGTGTGTTTGTGTGTGTCTGTGTGTGTGTGTCTGTGTGTGTGTGTGTGTGTGTGTATGTGTGCTCACGTGTATGTAGAATATCTAAAATACTGCTGGGTAGCTTAGGAAAACTATAAAGTGACTCTTAAAATGATATTGTTTTCCCAGAATCAGAAATTACCCTCACCAGCATACTATTGATTATTTTCTTTAAAAATTCTTTTTTCTTTTTTCTTCCTTTCTCTTTCTTTCTTTCTTTTTCTTTCTTTCTTATTTGTTTAAAAGATTTTATTTATTCACTTGTGAGAGAGAGAGAGAGAGAGAGCACAAGCAGGAGGAGCAGCAGGCAGAGGCAGAGGGAGAAACATGACCTGAGCCAAAGGCAGATGATTAATGAATTGGGCCACCGAGGCATCCCTTTTTTTTTTCTTTTTAAAACTATTTTATTTATTTATTTGAGAGAGAGAGTGAGAGAGAGCACAAGAAGGGGAGGGTCGGAGGGAGAACAGACGCAGGGTTTGATCCTGGGACTCCAGGATCATGACCTGAGCCAAAGGCAGATACTTTTCTGACTGAGCCACCCAGGCATCCCTCAATTATTTTCTCCTATTCACCTTTCTGTTCTCAAATAGACAGGAATGTTATTTGAAACAACAATCACTCATTAATTTCTGAGATATTTATGATATGTCTACATGGGTCCGGCACTAAGCTAGGTGTTGGGAATCCAGATGATAAGGAATAAACGGACAGGATCTTTGGCTGCAGGAAGCTTACAGTCTGCTATAGAGGTGGATGCTAACAAAACCTATAATTAAATATGATGAGTATTACTGATGTGGAAATATTGAGGTCTGGAGCAAATGGTTGAGAAAGAATTCTTGAGATGTCTTCAAAGCAAAAAGTGGTTTTATTAAAGCACAGGGATAGAACTTGTGGGCAGAAAGAGCTGGACAGGGGCTCTGAGGGTGGCCCAGTATATACTTTCAAGTTGGGAGGGGGTTCAGGATAGGTTAAGTCTCTTATCAATTTTGAAATCAAGGTTTCCAGGACCTTGAGGGGTCGAGCTACTGTTTGGAAGAAGTTATTTATTACTGTCTAATAAAACCTTAGCCATGAGACCCTTCAGATGTGTATTAGTGGGCTGTATGCTGGAGGATGGTTGCTAAAATATATCTTGGTGTGTGGGGGGGTAGTTTCCAAAAGAATTTTTATATGTTAAAGGAGACTTTACAGGATCCTGGAAGTCAGGATAATGTTAAGCTAAGATTGCCTTTTGCCCTTAGTAAAATATTAACATCGAGGCAGTTGAGATCCTAGAGGAAGGTCACTCTGCCTGTCTCAAAGACTTGTCAGTGGGCTGTAAGTTGCAAGGAAATTTAATTTTTTTTTTCTTTTGCCTTTGTTCCCCACATCATTATGAACAGGCAAGGCTTTGTTTTAGGAAGCAAATTCAGTACACAAACTGAAGCTAGTGTGAGTGATTCTTCTTAGGGAAGTTTGCTAACAACTGACTTCTACATATAATATTGGACTTAACATGTGGTAACAAATGTAAATCTCAAAGGCTTAACGTAATAAAAAATTATTTCTTCTTCACATAAAGTTATATGGAGGTTTATTGGGTGGCTTTCCTCTCAGTGTGGACCCAGGGGTCCTTTCCTCGCTTTGCTCCTTGGTTCTCTAGGGTCTCCTCAGATTCCCCTGCTGAATCGACAGCACTCAGCTGCCCAAAGAACTGAACCAATCTGAGGAAGTTTGTGTATCTGATACTTAGTAATTTCAGCCTAAAAAATGTTGCTTATATCCCATAGAGAGCAGTCATATAGACCTGTGGGGATACATAGGTGGGGTGAGAGGAGAGACATTTGGAATAATCCTTGATGGGGGGCTGCTTCCCAGCAACAACTCAACTGTGTACTCTGCAACAGAGGAGACACTTACTAGTTTAGTAGCTAGTTGTCTCTGCTACAGCAGCAGGAACAGACACACTTGCATTTTTGAGAGACAACTAGCCTCCTAAAAAGCTGACTTAGAGAGCAATATGACTGCAAAATGAACTGTTACTATAATTAACTTTAGTACCTTTGAGGGAATGCTGGGCTTAAATAGATATTTTCATATAGCACTGGAAAATCTAACCCCTTAAATTTGGGTCAGAGATTAAAGTGAACACTAGGTATGATGTGCTCTGGGAGCTAATGCTAGTGTTCTATGGAAGTAATCTTCTAGAATTTCACCTGTGACCCCATTTACAAACTGGAAATATTTAAAAGAATCCCAATAGTAGGAAAAAAAAAGAGTGAATTTGACACAAATCTACTTTCAGTTATTGTGTAATCTCCAGATTTAACCATTGTTATTGATATTTTTTGTATTACGATTCTAATATGTGAAAATCAATGTAAACAATGGAGAAAAGCTGCAGAAATTGAATTGTTATGGAAGAATTGCAGGGCGCGTGGGGCACCTGAATGGCCCAGTCGGTTAAGCGTTAAGTGGTGAAGGTTAAATGGCTGCCTTCTGCTCGGGTCATGATCCAGGGGTGCTGGGATCAAGCCCCACATCGAGCCCCATGTGCTTCCCTCCTCAGTGAGGAGCCTGCTTCTCCCTCTCCTTCTGCCTGCTGCTCCCCCTACCTGTCTCTCACTGTGTCAAGTAATAAATCAAATCTTAAAAAAAAGAAAAGAATTGCTGAGTGCCAAAATACTCACATGGTAACACAAATGGACCTGAACAATAAGTTGTTTTTACCTTCTAAAGTTTTAAAAAGGTTTCAATATTTCTAATGTTTTTAGAAAGCAGCCTGTGATGGTGTGATTTATAAGAAAAAAAAATGTATATTTGGTCTTCATTCCCATTTTTGGCACTGGGTTCCTAAAAGCCTTGGAATTCCCAGAAGAGAGCCACAAAGGTGTCTCTTGTTATGTTGATGAGGTGGCTGTTGGGCCCCACCTGAGAATGGCAGCTGGTTGTCAGGAGAACCGACCCTGTGATTAAAGTCCTGCCCCTGAGCTCTGGGAAGGAGGAGAGATTGGAGGTTGACTCAGTTGCCAGTGGCTAATGATTTAGTCAATCATGACTAAGTAATGAAGCCGCCTCAAAAGGGCCTGGGTTCAGGGAGCTTCTGGGTTGGTGTATAGTGGGGAGCGGTGCGCGTGGAGATGGTGTGCAATCGCCTCGCTCTTTCCCACCCTAAGCATCTCTTTCACTTGGCTGTTCCTGGGTTATATCCTTACCATAAACCAGCAATCTAGTAAGTAAAATGTTTCTCTGAGTTCTGTGAGCAGCTCTAATAAACTAATCAAACCCAAGGAGGAGGTCATAGAAACCTCTAGTTTATAGCCAGTCAGTCAGAAACAGTGGTAACAACCTAAGCTTGTGACTGGCATCGAAAGTGGGAGAGGGCAGGGGATATACTCAGCTGGTATTTGAGAATTGCCGATTGGTGTGGGGATGCATCCCACACACATGTTGGAACTGGGTCCAGGAACCTAAAAGATAGCCTTTTCTCCAACTACTTGTGATAAAAAGTTTTTGACAGTAATGCTGAAAAAATGCAATAAGTTCCCAATAATTTTTTACCTAGATTAGTAATTGTTAATATTTTGTCCTCTTCCTGTTTCTCAGATAAATAGATGTCTAGCTAGCTATAGGTATAAGTTTTTTTGCTGATCTAGATGAACTGTTGAAGGCATCATGATGCAAGACCTCTAAATACTTGAGCATGTTCCTCCTTGAAGGACAAAGACATTCTCCCATTTAAAAATAATAGAGTGTGCAGTGCAAGAAATTTAACACAATATAGCACACTCAAAGTTCTCCAGTTGTGTAGTAATGCCATTCATAGCTAGTTTTTAACCTAATCTGGGATGCAAACAGGGATCATGCATTGCATTTAGGTGTTGGGATTACTTTCTCTGCCTTTAAAGATAATATTTTAATTACATTAATATTTTTGAGGAGTCCAAGCTGGGGGGGTTGCAGAATATTTCTGAGCTTTGATTTGTCTGATCATTTCCTTATGATTAGATTTAAGGTGAACATTTGTCATAGGGTATTATGTTAGGACACTTGTGATAGTAGTTTCCTCCATTATTGGTGATATAGTGTCTTTCTAGTTAACAGTGGTGCCGGACTTATTTCTCCATTGGAAAGCTGCCCTTTCCCTTTGTCATTAACTAGTAATCAGAGAGGTGATACTTTAAGAATGTGTGAAAATCCCATTTTCCAACAACTTTACATCCTGTTGATGAACATTGAAGTTAACATTAAAGGCTTGTGGCAAAGTGATTATTTTCTATTTCAATGGTTACTATGTCATTCCTTCCATACACACTACTGTCTTTCTTGTTTCGTCCCTACCTTTATCCCTCCCTTCTTCTGCTTCCTTCTTTCCTTTCCTTCTGTGATTTTCACTGCAGACTAATGAATTCAGTGCTTTCTACCTACCATGTTCTCAGTTTCCCTTTCCATAATTCAGCTAGGCAAAGACTGCATGATAGAAACTACTGCATTTGATGCATTGTTGCCTATATGAGATACACTGCTGCGTGCCAGGCAGCAGTGTATCCTATATGCAGAGTTGATTTGGGGAGAATGATGCCCTGCACACGGTAGTTACTAAGTGGATGGATAGATCGATCTATCAATCTATATATAGCCTTTGACACAGCTTATCAGTTCTCCAGTATTTCCTTACATTCTGGCACAAGAAGTTCTTTTTATCCTCTTCTTACCATTCTTGGTATCAGCTATGTCTCCAGGAGCTCTAGTTCTTCTGTGTTTAAAAACCAAGCTCTGGGCAGTAGGTTTTAATGATGTCTTTTTAAAAAGCAGCCTTATAACAACAGGAGAACATAAGTGGAGTCAGGGCATTTGGACAGTACTGCTACTGTAGTAGGTAACATAGGTATTTTTAGGTCACCGGAATTTATCTAGAGAGTAGTGTGTTCAGTGGCTAAAAGCATGCACTCTGCCACTACATTACATGGGTATTTTTTTGCAAGCTGTAGACCCACCTTTATGACTTACTCTTTATCTCTATGTGCCTTTGCTTCTTCGTCTCTAAAGGGGATATCATATGGAACCTACCTCACTGAATTGTTACTTCTTTTATTTAGCATATTTTTATTGAGCATTTAATATGAGACGGGTACTCAGCTGTATACAAGACAGACAAAATCTATCTCTGAATCTTTCATTGCCATGTGGGAGATGGACTCCCCTCTCCTCCAAAACAAACAGACAAAAATATGTGTGTGTGTGTGTGTGTGTGTGTGTGTGTATACTGATAGGTTCCAAAGAAAAACGAAGCTGGCTAAGGGTGGGTGGCTTTGGGGAAGCCTATTTTTATACAGACTGCTTGGAGAAGTGATTACTGCTAATATTTGAACAGAGACTTGAAGAAAGTTGAGGACTAAATCATGCTAATACCTAGGAGAGTTTTTCAGGCTAAAACTGCACGCACACACCCCTCAAAAAGGTGAGAATATCTAGCATGATCTAGGACAAGCAACCATGTTAGTGGGCCTGGAGGAATGGGAGGCAAAGTTGAGTGGCAGGGAGGAGGCCAGAACATGGAGGGCCTTTAGAACTCTATAGAGGGGGTGCCTGGGTGGCTCAGTGCGTTAAAGCCTCTGCCTTCGGCTCAGGTCATGAACTCAGGGTCCTGGGATCGAGCCCCGCATCGGGCTCTCTGCTCAGCGGCGAGCCTGCTTCCTGCTCTCTGTCTACCTGCCTCTCTGCCTACTTGTGATCTCTGTCTGTCAAATAAATAAATAAAATCTTAAAAAAAAAACAACAAACCAAAAAACTCTATAGAGACTTATATTCTGCCAAGGGTTTGAGGAACCATTAGAAAGTCTTGAGAAGAATAATGACACCATCAGATTAAGAGAACAGACTGAAGAGGGCTTGATTAGGAAAAAAAAAAGAGTAGTTAGAAGGCTATAGCAGTGATCCTACATTATCCTGTGGATTGGGTGGGACAGATCATGGGAGGTGGTCAGATTCTAGATCTATTTTGAAGCTAAAGACCACAGGATTTGTTGATAGGTTAGATGTAAAATGTGGGAGAATGAAAGAAATCAAGGATGGCTTCACATTTTGGCCGTTGATTTTTAGGACTATGATAAGGATTACATGGCTAATTCATATAAAGTATTTTTAAAAGGTGCCTAGGATGTAATAATCAATCAATAAATAGTAGCTTTTTATTATTTTTAATGCCTATCGGTTATTTTCCACTCTATCCTTTATGCCATTGTTCGTTTTCATGTTTTTGACTTCTGGAATTTGACTTGACTATCAACTTAACACTGTTTCTCTCAAGTGCTAACCATCTAGCTATATAAATTTTAGTAATGTAGTAATCTTGTGCCAGTGCCTAGGACTGAAATCAGCATATAGTTCACTTACTGTGTAGCTATGGGCAAATTACTAATCTCTCAATTTCATCTCCTATGAAATGAGGATAATGATATTTACCTCCCAAGGCTATTATGAAAATTAAAGAATATCCAGATTCAAAAATGAAAGTCACTACGAAGTATGAGTGATTGCAGTTTTTATTGTTGCCTACACTCTGAGAAGGCTCTTTATGCTAATCCTAGCCACTTAAAGGCTTGAAAGAAATGAATGTGAATGCATTAGTCATTCACACTGAGTTTTATTCTTGTTTGGTAATATTTGAATGTTTTTATTGGTGAGATTTGTTTTTTATATTTCGCAGTTTGGGATTTATTGAGACCTGAGCAGCTCTGTTGAACCACTTTTAAAAAGATTTAATGAACCCAAATCTTTCACTCAGGATGAATATTGGACCCAGGAAGGGAATGAGGCAGAAGGCAGTTTAGAACATATGTCTTAGTCATTCAGTTTAAAAGGGCTCCATACCTTAGTGTGTATTGCATACTGCCAGGGTACAGCCATGGAACACAACTGTTACGATGTTTAATGCTCAGCAAATCTAGTGTGCAATAATTACTGGAACTTCAACTCCTCTCTTTGGAGGAGAAGTTGTAAAGCCTTGATTACTTATGCAAAATTAAGGAAAGAACACCAAGGGATTGAGTGTGGCTTTTGTTCTCCTTATTATAGTTTTTAGGTTCTTACTGAGACTGAAGTTGGAGGAAAAAAACCTTGTATATTTTTCCTAAGCCAGGTAGGAATACATAGCACCACCATTGTTCATTGTTTTATATTAGTTTGCTGCTCACAGATATTCCTTCATGTGGACTTAATTTTAAACTAAAAAGCCTCATTCTCTCACCCATTGAGTTATGCTTCTTAGGCTAATATAATTATTCCTAATTAGTAGAAAAGGGAATTGAAGCCATGAGAAACCAAATCACAGGGTCATTTGCTTACTAAGAAACACTTGCTTTCCAGTGGCTTATATGTATCTCCCAACTACATTTTGGACCTAAAATTGCAGTTTGAAATCTTGGTCATTTAGATACTGGAACTTTCTTAATTGGCAGAAAAAGTGTGGTATTTGAGATTTGCATTTATTTATTTATTTATCTATCTATCTATCTATCTATCTATTTATTTATTTATTTATTTGACAGAGGTCACAAGTAGGCAGAGAGGCAGACAGAGAGAGAGGGGAAAGCAGGCTCCCTGCAGAGCAGAGAGCCTGATGCGGGGCTTAATCCCAGGATGTTGAGATCATGACCTGAGCTGAAGGCAGAGGCTTAACCCACTGAGCCACCCAGGCACCCCCTGCTTTTGCATTTCTTTATAAAAGTTTTATGGAGAAGTGAGTTTATAGTTTAAGTTTTAAGTATGTAAGGGCCTACTTAGCCAGAGTGGTTCCATCTCAGTTAAACAGTGATTTTGTTGTTTATGCAGTAAAACTTAAACTGACCCTCCCCCCTCCCCCCACAGGGGAACTTACTTAAAAGCAAGTCTGGGAAACCAGTAAAATATGGTTGACCAGTCCCTGATAACAGAGCCCAGAATACGAGGAGTCAGGCCAGGTGGAGACATCCAATCAGTAAATCACACATACTATCTCCCTAACTACCAAAGAATGTGGGCCCCGCCTTTGGGGACCAATTCTGACCAAGGTGATAGGCTAGTTCAAATGGTTACTATAGGGTGAATGTCATGTGTGACCTAGCATGACTATGCAACTTTCTCTGTGTGTTACAATCTCATTGGCCACCTGTGTGTGGCCAGGCTCAACTAAATGGCCTTTGCTCTATATAAGTTAGTCTGTGAGTCTGGGAGGGGTCGCTCTCTCCTTAAGGGACAGCCCCGACCGGTCGGTTTGATTCTCGATGCTGGCGTGAGATAAAGCATTGCTTGACCTTCGCTTTCTATCAGTCTCGCTCCTTTGATAATGGACCTGAACAAAGTACAAGACAGATACAAAAGAATTTCACAATCCTGTTTTCATTAAAGGTTTGGGGATACCTGTGTAACCTGTTAAGCAAGCATGTGCATTATCCATTTCACTTTTACCCTAAATGATGTCAGAGCAAGTGGAAGATTCCTATGGTTGACTAATTCACTGGAGTTAGTTCTCTTGTCTGACCCATCTCAGGGGGATATCAGAAATGCAGCATTGTAGAGTTAATATTATAAAATAATCTGTAAAAATAGTTACAGCATTTGGTAGGAAGCTTATAAGGTAACTTGAAAAATTCCTTTGTAACTAAGATACAAATTGCTTTTAAAATCCTTTGGTATTTTGGGGGTGCCTGGGTGGCTCAGTGGGTTAAAGCCTCTGCCTTCAGCTCAGGTCATGATCCCAGATTCTGGGATAGAGCCCTGCATCGGGCTCTCTGCTGGACGGGGAGCCTGCTTTCCCCGCTCTCTCTGCCTGACTCTCTGCCTACTTGTGATCTCTGTCTGTCAAATAAATAAATAAAAAATCTTAAAAAAAAAAAAAAACCTTTGATATTTTTAAGCACTTTTAAAATATGGGAGAAGGCCTTAAAGCCATTTAGAATATTTAAGTACTTCTAACTTGTTAGGCAATGTTGTGATCACATCACGAAGCCAAATTTACACATAAACCCATAGTCATTTTGAAAGCTTTGTTATAAAGGGCTTGAAATAGGTATGAAATAACTTAAAAAGCCCAGCCCCTCATTTCTTTTTGTCAAAGGCATCCTGTAGAATTGATGAATCTTAAATCTGTTTGTCATCAGGAATATTCTTGCTTTCTTTCACACAGAGAATAGTGATGTGGAAACATTGGTGTTCAGAGCCACTGGTCAAGAAAGAGTTCTTGAGATGTCTTTGGTGGAATAAGGTGGTGTAATCACTGCAAGGGGACAGGGACCGGACCAGTGAGCAGAAAAGGCTGCCCTGGGATTGTGAGGAGCAACTGATTATATAAGATTGAGTTGGGGGAGGTAAGGACAGGGGAAGTTTACAAAAGGATTTTTTTTTTAGGCTTTTCATATGCTAAAAAAGACTCATGGGATCCTGGAGGGCTAGTTTTTGTCAAGCTAAGTTTGTTTTTCCCTCTAGCAAAGCCTTAACATTAAGGCAGTTGGGAGTTCCTGGAGGGATGTCCTACTCTGCCTGCCTCAAGTATTTGTCAATGGGCTGCAAGTTATAAGGAAATTTAATTTTATCTACATTTCTTTTGCCTTTGTTCCCCATGTCAAATAGGAATAGGAATTGTTTGGTAAGGTGAAAGAGGCTTTTGAAAACTAGATTTGATTTAAAAAAAAAAAACAAAACCTGTATCTATATTTTTTCAAGCCTTTAAAAAATGTTTTATTATTATTTTTTAAGATTTTATTTATTTATTAGAGAGAGACAGAGAGATCACAAGTAGGTGGAGAGGCAGGCAGAGAGAGAGGGGGAAGCAGGCTCCCCGCTGAGTGGAGAGCCCAATGCTAGGCTCTGTCCCAGGACCCTGAGATCATTACCTGAGCAGAAGGCAGAGGCTTAACCCACTGAGCCACCCAGGTGCCCTCAAGCCTTTTTTTAAAATAAATTAAGCAGAAATTTTATTGCTAAGCTCATCAAAGATTGTAACAAACACAAAGTATCCTTTTAAGTGTCCTATATTAAATCAAAGATACCTCATCAAAGTAAAACACTGGTGACCTTAAGAATTCATTTAGGCTGTCCTATTTTCACATTATTTTGTTTTTAATCATTTGCAGTGTTCTGAGTATCACACTTAAACATTTTTTAAAGACATGAAATCATGTAGTTTGTATTGTTTGTTTGAAGTACAACCATGACTTTAAAGTCGAGGAACTTAAGAAGACAAAGACCAAATTTGCATACACAGGATGGGGCGATCTAATACACAACACAACATGAGTCTTCCCAAACAAGTTTGCTGTGACACAGCTCCCACGTATAGTGTTACAAATAAATAGTCTCATTTAGGAAAATTAAGACATCACTTACAAGAGAGGTATATTTTGGTATATTTGGTGCTGACATTTTTGTTTGTCTTGAATATAAAAGCACTTTACCAAAAGGATCAGGCCTTTATTATTTAAAAAGTCTCCTCCTTCACCCAGTTTCCTTATCTGAGTAGAAACTCATTAATTTCTGTAGAATCTTGGCTATAGGACTGGGCTCCAGGAAAGGTCTGAAATATCTAAAAGTCATTTGGCTGGAGAAAAGTGTTTTCTTGAGACTTGGAGGCAGTCATTCATCATTTTGTGCTTAAAAGCATTCCTTAGTGAACTTCTTCCCTACAGTTTTTAGAAAAAAGCGCAGGATCTGGGCTACCGGAAGGGGTTCCTTCCAGCTGGACCACTTACCAGCTGGGCATCCTTGCAGGCTCTTTGCATGCAGTACTGTTAGAACTCTCCAGCTGCCTGGGAGACCTTGATCCTCTCTCCATGCCAGCCTCCAGCTTGGCTGCAGTGCCAAGGGGCTTTCCATGCTGGCCCTGGAAGATGGGATGGCCATGCTGCGCTCCTTTAGGCCTTAATTATCAATCAGATTCATCTACAGTCTAACTATTTACAAAATCTTAAATCAACAATTTAATGCTACTTAAGCATTAATTAAAGGAACAAGGAAAGTTTTTCTTAAATCTTTTATCTTAAAAAAAAGAAAAAAATCATTATTTTGGGGGGTCCTGTGCTTAAAGAGTAAGTAATCTCACAGGGATCTGTAAATCATTTTATATCCAATGCAGACAATAGCTGTTAGTATTTTATATTTGAACAAGATATTGGAAACATGTTTGTCAGAGAAGTTTGACCTTGAGAAAATACCAGACTAATTTTCCAATGCACAGACAGTGTTTTTATTCATAGAATTAAAAAGGGGGAAGAAGAATCTATAATTTAACTTAATATACTTCTGATAAATGTGTGATTGACACTTGTACCATCTTCCTTTAATCATGACTTAATACATACAACTTTGTTAAGGAAAAGTGGTGAATAATCATTGTTGATATAAGTTATTGCTTTTCACTCTCTGAAAGTAAGCTCTAAAATCTTGTATCTTTCAAACCATTTTTGTTTCCATGTGTGTGATGGATTTCATTTCTTACTATATAGAGTTTTCTCATATGTAAATGTAAGTAACTTATAATGAACTTCCTAAGTTTTGCATATGTAGCCAATGACATGTATTTTCCTATTAAAAGATTGAATTACATGTACAGTTTTGAAATTTTAATTTTCCAGATACTTAATGCCTTGTAGAATTTTTCTCATTGTTTATTTCTCTTTTAGAAAAGAAGGAAGATCTTTATTTACTATTAGTTTAATGTACCTGTGCCCTTGGATATGATATGTCAATGGTCACTACATTTTAATACATGTAATTTTTGTTCAATCAGATGATTTCTAATCACAGATTTTAGGGTCAACTCCAGTTTATCTAATTCAGCAAAACTGATTGTACTTACTCAACTGTTCTCTTCTCCTACCTCTCTGTATATTATGATTGTTTCTTATTTTCTCAGTCCCTAGAGCCACCTTCCACTCTTTGGTCATCTCTCTTTATCTTTTTTTTTTTTTAGATTTATTTATTTGAGAGAGAGAGAAAGCTGTGTCTAGCAGGAGGGGCAGAGGGAAAGAGAGAATCTCAAGCAGAATCCGTGCTGAGTTCCAAGCCAGACACAGGGCTCCATCCCATGAGATCATGATCTGAGCAGAAACCAAGAATTGGTTGCTTAACCAACTGTGCCACCCCGGTGGCACTGGTCATCTCTTAAATACTGTTCATTGCCTCTGTTGCTACCCAGAACTATGCTGGATCAAAATGTTTGAACATTTGCAAGGCACTAGTTATATGCTGGATTATAATTGTATCCTGGCCCACAGCCTTGATTCTCCCACTCCTACCAAAGTCAGAAAACATGCTGTTTTAGTCCACATGACTGTGCAAGTATTTTTTGTACATGTTCAGAAGACTGGCTTGCATAAGACCTCGGAGGATTTATTTATCCTTTTGTTCTAGAGATTGGAACAATTTGTTCGTTTCTCATGTACACCTCAGTGCAACTACTTAGATTATGTGTATCAGCGGTACTCAAAGGGTAGGTAAGTCACCTGGAATGCTTGCAGAGATATTTATTGTGGTTGAACATTCTGGTTCAGTAGGTAGTGGGTGTTACCTGGGAAACTGCAGTAATAAGCAAATATCTAAGTGATTCTGGTGCATGTGGTCCAAGGACGATACTCTTTTAAAAAAAAAAAAAAAGTAATATTTCTCCAACTGTGAACTACTTAGGATATGAAACTAAAAACGTTAGGATATTTTGGCCAAGACCGATCATCCAATACTCCTTCCTACCTAATTGCAACAAGAATAGCAGCTCTGGAGCCAGTCTTAGGTTCATTGCACTTCTATCTCTTGCATCCTTGTGTGAAATTTTTACTCACTCATTTCTACGAGGTACAAAAGATAGACTTCAATTTCAGATGGCTAGAAGAAATTTTACTTCCAAGTGTATCTATATCCCTAGCTCTTCCAATTTATTAAAACTGAAAGGTTTCGGAGACAGAAGAGACATTGTAGATAATTTATTCTAATCCCCTGTTTCTAAATGGCATAAAATGTAGTCTTTTTAAAGGTTTTCTAAATTAAACATAAGCTTGTTCTTGGTATTGTCACTAGTAGAAGATGGGTCTCTTCAGTCTCAGCAGGAACTCTTCCCACTGAAGTAATATTTTGAAAATTTTATTATTTATGAGAATCATCTAAAGTACATATCAAAGTGAATATTCCAGGACTCAGCCTCAGAAATCTTGCTATGGGAGCAGGGGGCATAGGAAACTATCTTTTTTATCATCATCCAGGGTGATTTAGTATAGGTGGTCCAAGGATCACATTATGTGAACTAAAATATCCTGCTAGGATTGAAGAGTTAAATAAATAAGGCCTGATAACCAGCTTTAATTAGTTAAGAAAAAAAGCTATTCAGCCAGTTTCTACAACAGGCCCTGGGCTAATAGATATAGTCCTTACCATTCAAGAAGCCTACTTCTTTGAGGTGGTGGGGGCAATTAGGCAAATGAACCACTTCCAGCATATTCTGTGATATGGAGCACAGAGAAAGGGGTCTCAGTAAGGCACAGGAAAAAGACACACAGAAAGTGATCCCAGTGTGGGGAGTAGAATGTGGCCTGGGGCTGTCAGGCAAGGCCTATAGCTTGGGTAGGGGAGGACAGTAAACAACAAAAATTTGTAATGAGGGAAAGCATGACACATAGGATTATTACAGAAAGTAAGTGTGTGCTTAGCACCCATCATAAACATTCAGGGAATACTTGTCATTATTCATATTTAACAGTGGACTAGGACTAAGAAATAGGAAAGAGAATCCCATAAAAGACATCTGGGAAGGCCTGGGACAACTGAAGCTTTATGGTCAAGCACTAAGCAAATACTCAGGGTGGATGATATTGTCTGTAATTTATTCTTACGAACTCACTGATAAATTATTTATGGGAGAGCCAGCGATTTTCCAGGTCTTGGGCCTTGAGCATCTGGGAAGATGAAATTTCAAGGAGATATCATAAAGAGTATCAAATATTGCAGAAAGGTCAAATGTGAGCCGAGGAGTCACAAACAGGACCTGGTTGTTAACTATTCATGTCATTATTCCTAACCACCTACATCAGAACCATTTAGGAATGCTGACAAATATTCAGATCCCTGCCTTCCGACTTGGGACTACCAAATTAGAACCTCTATGGGTATGTGGCTTAAGGATCTTGATTAAAAAAATATCCAGGAGATTATTTTGCACACTGGAGTTTGAGACCCATTGAGCTGGAGAAATATATTTCAGTATGTGATACGGGCACAACCTACTGCACAGCTTTAACCAGTATGCAGAGGAGAGGAGGTAGAGAGAAAGCAAATGTAGACAAGATTTGTTATGAAAGCAAGACAGGAAATGAGAAGATAATTGGGTCAGGGAAGGATTTTGTTTTTATATTTTGTTTGAACAATAGGAAACATGGGAGTACTTAAGTATGTTATATTCTGATTAGAAAGTTCAGAGGATACTCTGGATCATATGCTTAGTTACCAAATAACTTTTATTTGAGTTCTGAGGCTGTAGTTTTGTATTAATTTGTTGATATAGTGATCTAATTTATGTATTTAGGAGTCTTCAATATTTGAAGCACATTCCCCTCTAAAAAAGGCTTAGAAAAAAAGACTTTTGAACTGCTTATTTAGGAGTAAAACTTACTTCATTAAAGTCTAGGATATTATTGACATGATGCTAACTTGGTACTTTCTATGAACCATGCACTTTTACAAGCAAGTGTTATTGAAGATGAGTAATATCTCTAAGTAACAGACGAAAAGGGTGCCCACATGGTTCAGTCAGTTAAGTGGCTGCCTTCGGCTCAGGTCATGGTCCGATGGTCCTGGGATTGAGTCCTACTTCAGGCTCACTGTTCAGCGGGGAGTCTGCTTCTCCCTCTATTCTTCCCCTCCATGCTTGTGATGTCTCTCTCTCACTTTCTCTCTCTCAAATAAATAAATAAAATCTTTTTAAAAAAAGAGAGAGAGAGATGAAGAAAAATGATCTCAAAGTGGCTAAGTGGTTTGTTGAAGAGCACAGAGCTGGGATGTGATAGGGACAGATTTCTATCTTAAACTGTGTCCGATCATTCATTTCAATAAAAAGCATTTAGGTTCTCATTGAAAGGTAGTTTAACATATCATTCTTTTTTCTTCCTTCTTTCCTTCCTTCCTCCCTCCTTCTTTCCTTCCTTCCCTCCTTCCCTTCCTTTTTTTCTCCCCCCTCCCCTTCTTCTTCTTCCTTCTTCCTTCTTGTTTGTTCAGTTGTTTAAATAATCTCTCTACCCAATGCGGGGGTTGAACTCACAATCCTGAGATGAAGAATATGATGCTCTTCTGACTGAGCCAGCCAGGAGTCCCTTAATATATCATCTTAAGCTTTTATCCCATGCTATATATATATATATATATATATATATATAAAATATATTATATATACTAGCATAATTTTTATGCCAGATAATATTAAACTTTTTAACTGTCTTCTTTGCTAAATACCAAAGAATGACGAGGATAGCAACCATAGACATGTAGGGAGAAGTAATTTTAACAGTGAGATTCTCTGGCCCACAAGTCACACTTAATACTAAGAATATTATGGGATAATGGAACTATAGAAATGAGACCTTACCTTACAATATTGTGCAGGACCTGGGCAGTAAAATTCTGGAAGGAAAGTTGGAGAAATCACTAACCAGCAAATCCAAGAAGCCAACCATATTCAGCTGCCCAAGTGTGACCAAAAAGGTGGGTTCATAGGGAGAACTCTTGTGTAGCTTCCCCTCTCTATGAGTTCATAGAAAAGTATCTGTTGTGGGCCTGGATCTGTGTTTGGTCACAAGTCAATTAGGAAAGAGTTGTACTCAGAGCAGAGGAGTGGGAACTGCATGGAACCCACAGGGGAGCTTTATATCTGTTTGTCACCACAGCTGTTTGCAAGAAGACTGTCAGAAAGTTAGGATAGTTGCTTCACTTCTGCTTTCCAAATCTTGTGGAAATTCAGGGTGCCTGAGTGGTTCAGTCAGTTGAGTGACCAGCTCTTGGTTTCTGCTCAGGTCATGATCTTTTCTTTCTTTCTTTTTTTTTTTTTTTTTAAAGATTTTATTTATTTATTTGTCAGAGAGAGTGAGCAAAGGCAGACAGAGTGGCAGGCAGAGGCAGAGGGAGAAGCAGGCTCCCTGCCAAGCAAGGAGCCGGATGTGGGACTCGATCCCAGGACGCCGGGATCATGACCTGAGCTGAAGGCAGCTGCTTAACCAACTGAGCCACCCACGCATCCCTGCTCAGGTCATGATCTTATGGGTCTTGGATGGAGGCCTGCACTGAGCTCAGCGGGAAGTCTGCTTAAGGAGTCTCTCCCTCTCCCCCTAACCCCCCTTGCGTGCTCTCTTCCTCTCTCTCCAAAATGAATAAATAAGTCTTAAAAAATAAGTAAATCTTGTGGATATTAAACTTTTGGCTGACTCTAATCTGGGCAATTCAAAGGAGGGAATTTAGGGAAATACAGTTCCCAGCTCAACAACGTTGCCATAACACGATAACTTACATTGCCAGTGTTCTTCTTTACTTTGCGTTTGGGAGTTATAGTGGTTCCATGTATGTTAGGAAGTTTTGCCTTGATAACAACATAAGGGATGCCACGTAAATCAGAAGGGAGTCTACCACTCTGCTCCTATTCTTCCTTCTCTTACTCCTGTAAAGAGGCAGCATTTATTGACTATGATCTGCAAGAACTGTGGAAATTGTTTACATATGGTTTAATCTAATTTTATCTTCTTAGAAATGTGAGAGGGAAGTTACCTTATCATTTTCTTCTAACAAATGAGAGAGCTGAGGTTAATGGATGTTAACTAATTTGCCAAAATTATAAGGTCTTTCTATAAAAAAAAAAAAAAATCAATCACAACCCTTGATGTGACTAGGTCAGAGGTTGACAAAAAGGCCAACCAGAAGGCCCATAGATCTCCAAGGCAAAGAGAACTGGGAGACACAGTGCAGAGCCTCATAGGATAGAAAGAACTATTAGGAGGTAAATGGTTTGCATTGGTGTTGATAGGGTTCCTAATCTACTTTGAATGCTTTGTGGAGAGAGAGAGAGAGAGAGAGAGAGAGAGAGAGAGAGAGAGAGAAGAGTGCCCAGAGGGATCTAGCTATCAGAAAAAAATAAGAATAAGAAAGGATCAATTGAATGGAGTCTAATTTTCCTTTTGGAAAACATTATTCCTGTGTAAAGCAATTGTTCATAGAATTATTCCATTCTTCATTTTCTAGCATAACCTGGCTGTCTATCTTAGTTGTGTGTTGATGGTCTAGTGAGACTCTAGCAGAGAATTTGTTCTTATGTGTTCTGTAAGCTGGTCCGCATGTACACAAAGCAGCACATGGAGTCATTTACTTAGAGTTCAAGAAAATGGGAAGAGTTACTAGTTTCTGGGGGTGTGGGGGATGGTAAATAATACCTGTCCAGGCTAGTTTATACAGGGGTCTATTTAAATATTAAGATGAGCTTACATAAAAATCAAATACGTTATTCTTTGAAAATGAGAAGATATCTCATGGGAAGAATACAACTTGATCAATACACATTAAGCACCAAAAATAGGTTTAGTTTGGATTGGAATTGTTAATGTGATCACAGTAGCAATCATAATAAAATGTTTTCCGTTTCTTTTTCCCTCCCCTTTTTTTCTCACATAGTAGTCCTGAGTGCTATAAACACTGGGAAAATATCCTCATTCATCTCACCTTCCATCATTCCCAGAAACATAACTGCAAAATTAAGCTCTCCTTACAAGTATTTGCAAATCATTTGTAGGGGAGACATGGGGAAATAAAATTACAGTTAGATTCTCTCCCACAGGTGGTTGCTAAATTTTATAGGAGTACTGTTATACCTTTAGCTTTTATTTATTTATTTTTATTGAAGTGTTGTTGACACACAATGTTACATTAGTTTCAGGTGTACAGCATAGCAATGGGATGAGTTTATATGTTATACCTTTAGCTTAATATAAAAATGGTATAAAAAATAGCTAAAAAACTATATTTAAAATGCAAAATGCATACTATTTCTCTAACTGTAAAAGATAATAGCATTCCAGAACATTGGTTAAAATAATTTTCAGTTGTTTGTGCCAACATTTTGTATCTTTTACCTAGTGGTAATTTTTCTTGGTGGTATTTACTACTAAGATTAATGAGTTTGATTTTCAGTAGCTTGAGAACTAAGTAAATAAGTTCTTAATTTACTTGGGGTGTCTTAAACAGTAATACTCAAACATTCTAGAATTTCTTCTTTAATCCAATGACACTAAACAAAAAATGAACAACAATAACAAAAAAAAAAAAACACTTAGGAGTAATTATACAATGTACAGTCACTCACAGAAGAAATGTTTTTCTACCATGAGATAGAATCCAGTCAGAAAGAATTTTTATAAGACTTTCTCCTAACATGTTGGTATTGATTGAATTGAGATATGGTCCTCAGAAATCAATACATGAGAAGACAAGTTGTGTGTGATGACAGTAATTCTATCTGCAGGGTAACTGCCAAATGTCTGGGTACCAGTGATTGTATTTCATCTGGCTGGTCAGCACATGATAATTTGTCGTGAAGCCATTTTGTTTTCTTTGGCTTACAAAATCATACTTATTTTCCTCAAAATATACATTTTGCTTACTATATCAATATTATATAAGTAATATATATAAAAATATACACATATTTATATATATATATACATACACACATTGTATATTATGACAAGAAGGCTTGAAAAGGCACATTTTTAAATTTGATTTCCTTTTCTGACTTTTTAGAGAATGGTTGGTATCAGAATCCTCATTCTGTCTGGTTTCCAGTATTGTTTTATGCAGGAAGGTGTTTGTGGCCAGGTATAAGAGAATGACATGCTACTGTCGCTACTGAAATGTCCTCTTATACAGACATTTTTTGTGTACCAAGCTAAAGAAAACCAAGGCAAGTAAAGCAGCAAATTATGTTAGGAATTTCTATAAGGGGCTAACAAAGGAGGGGTAAGAGGTACCATCAGGAAAACCATGTAATTGGGTGGGACAGAGAAGTCTCTAATCTATCCTCCATCCAGTGCTGGAAACCTAGCTGGGCATTTTTTCCCACCACTTACTCATATCTTGGTTTGATGGTGTTAATTATCAGTCAGTGAAACACATTTTACATAGGTAAGAGATGATAAATATCAGAGTACAAGAAAAGCATCACACAAGGAAGATATATTTAGGATTTTCAGTCCATGGGCAACTAAACTTTACTATCATATGATCCTGCTTAGTTTCTTACTTCTTTTAGCTATGAAATTTTTAGTATAAACATGCAATTTCTATATTTAGAAACCAGGAATGAGATGGAGCTGAAGCTCCCTTCATAGAAGAGAATAGTTTTTTTAAAAATTTCCACTGCAAGGGCGCCTGGGTGGCTCAGTGGGTTAAAGCCTCTGCCTTCGGCTCAGGTCATGATCTCAGGGTCCTGGGATTGAGCGCTGCATCCGGCTCTCTGCTCAGCGGGAAGCCTGCTTCTCCCTCTCTCTCTCTGCCTGCCTCTCTGCCTACCTGTGATCTGTCTGTCAAATAAATAAATAAAATCTTTAAAAAAAAAAAATTTCCACTGCAGTTTTAATAGCTAGAACTAATAACTATCCACTTAAATTACAAAATACATTTCTTTTATAATGTATATGTCCATTTCTAGTTAGAAATGTAAATCCAATTATAATGCCATGTTAAATTTATTTTTACTTCTCTCATATTCCATTGTGACTGAGTATTTTCTAAAATTGCAGTTACCAACTTTGTTATCAAGGCATATTTTGTGTCAGTATTAAATATGTCTGGTTGTATATTAGTTCATGGATATTTGCTTTTAATCAGGAAGATTTTTTCAGCGACCATTTCTCCAAATTTAACCAGCATTCTGTTTTGCTCACATAAGGAAAATTCGTATTCCTAACAGTAATTGAAAGGTGGTAAGAAGTCACAGAAGTTACATATTCCAAGAGTTTTAAAATTATCTTATCTGGATGTTTCTAGATGCTTGTAAAAGAAAATTGATCAGTAATACATTTAATCTGTGCTAATTCTTTTTCTCATTTGTCGAAGCCCTGAGTAGTAATTGCAGTTACAAGACACTGGAGTTCATTTAGAAGAGTTCTATATATATATATTTTTTTATAAGAGTTCTATGTTTTTAAGAAATTTCAAAATCCTAAGTATGGGGAAAGATATTAGTTTTATCCCCATTTTTCAGAAATGGAAACTGATGTGTAGAGTGTTGTTTAAAGTATCCCATGCTGGGCCACATTTATCAACAAAGATAATCTATTTTAGTAGTTACTTTCCTTAATGAATATTTCAAATTATTATCACTACTTCTGCTGAATGGAAAAATGAATCATGCAATAGATTTTGCATTTTATCCCTCTGTAGTTTCTCAAGGCTCTTCTTAAGTAAGGAGCGTGCATGTTTGTAAGGGGGTGAAATGCAATCTAAGGGAATTAATTTTCAGCTGATGAAAGTGTTATTTTTATAGTTGGATTTCATTCTCCCAAAGTTTCTATTTTGTGGCTTAGGAATTGTTCATCTAAGGGAAACACAGAAGCCAGGAAAAATTCTAACTCATGGTAATACCTTTCCGTGGGGTAGGAGTTTCTTTGGAAAGGCTCCTTAGCCATTACTCCTGAATTTAAGTAATAAGGATCAAGGGAAACAAAACATGATGGAGTGTTAGTTTAGACAAGAATGGTGGCTTCAATATGCAATATAGGCTGTCACCCACTCCTTGCTTTGTTCTATTCTGACCCTATGTTCCTAAATTTCATGGTTGTGTATACAAATTGTCCCCATTAGGATTGGAGTCAGTTCATCCTAAAATTTGATGTAAAATAATAGTAAAGAACAAAATCACCCTTATTTAGCAAAGGGGATATTTGATAAAGTTGTTATCCTGTAGCACTGCTGTTTAATATGATAGTTGTAGCCATTTGTACTATTTAACACTGGAAATATGGCTAACGTGATGGAGGAACTGAATTTTCACTTTTGTTTAATTTTAGTTAATTTAAATTTAAATAGCCCTCTGTGGCTAGTGACTACCACACAGGACAGGTTGTGTGTAGGTCTGGAGCTCAAGCGTGGCTGCTTGATGTCCATGTCCCTGTTCTTTCCTGAGTATATGGAGTGCTAGCTCCTTGCTAGGACTCATTGACCCCTACCTCATTTACAAACTTGAACAATCCTTTTTCCCTTACATGGGCCCATCTTGAAGAGCTAGATTTCTATCTATAAAAGTCTTTGGTTTGTCAACATCTTCTAGTCATCCTCTAGCTTTGGACCATAGGTGGCCTGTTTGCTTTCTCTGGGTCTTTTCTAATTAGCACTGGGTCCTATTCCTTCCAATTCTGATTTACACTGACAACTACTGAGCATGATTGGCAGATGGTTACAGCCATTCACAGTTGGTGATTTTCGATTCTTGAGCATACAAGTTCTTTTCTGTAGTACGTGGTGGGCATCGTGGCTGTGGTCATTGGGGCTCTATAGCTAGTTTCAGCAGCTATCCTAGATCCCTGCATGCCAGATCTGGTGATGAAACTGTCATTTTTCATTTTGTTTCTGCACAGCTAGGTCATTACTGGCTATAGAACCTTGGGCAAGTTATTTAATCATTTTGCTCTAGCTTCTTTAGTCCTAAAATGGAGAGAATACTTGTACCTAGCTCATTTGGTTACTTGAGGAATAAATGAGTTAATATGAGAGGGGCTTTGAATGGTGCTTGGATAAAGTGATTGTTCTATAAATCACCATTAGTAATGGTATTTCAGTAGTTTGCTTAAGATGCCGTGATTGAAACTATTTTCATATAACTCTTCATTTTTATTTATATGTCAAAATATTACAAAATAGATTCTTTTAAATTTTTTTTTGTAATTTTGATTAAAAATTTTGTAGGGGAATCTTAAGAAGGAGACTATATTACATATTCAACTTCAAGAATTTGAAATTTGCATTCAACACTCAATTTTCATCCAGAGTTTTCTAATCTGTGACCTTGGGCCATTAAATGAATGTGCATTTTCTTTTTCTTTCCTGTCTCCCATTATTGCCTAACTTAATAACCACTAGAAATTCTCAGAAGGTAGTTTTTAAAATGTCAATTATTAATTGCATATGCCCTTTTGGGTTTTACCACTATCCCAAAAAGCTTTAGAATTTTTCCATGCAGAATAGTGTTCCCAAGCCCAAGACAGCTTTTCAAATAACTTGTAAGAGAATGAATTTTTTTTAAATTTATTCTTTTTTTTTTTTTTTTTTAGAGTGAGAGAGGAAGAGAGAGAGAGAGATCATGAGGGGGAGGGGCAGACGGAGAGGGAGAGAGAATCTCAAACAGACTCTGCACTGAGTGCGGAGCCTGACACAGGACTCCCATCGCATGACCCCGAGATTACAACCTGAGCTGAAACCAAGAGTTAGATGCTTAACGGATTCCACCACCTAGGTGCCCTGAGAATGATTTTTTTTCATATAACTAGAATTATTTACTACAATTAGTGTCTCTTTAGTTTGAGATTTTTTTTTTTAAATGATTGGTATCTTTATACCAGATATCAGGCAGAACTGATATGGAAATCTGATTTCCTGAAGAATAACCAAGCCAAGGACACTGTGTACTTATCTTCATTGAGTAACACTGACTTTATCTGTTTACTTTAACTCTGGCTTCTATTCTTCTAAACATTCAATGTATACATAAATATATATGTACATATGCATGTATATGTTGGTAATTGCTTATTTTTTTTTCAAGCACTTATGCCCTGTAGAAGAGAAGAAGAAAGTGGAAAATCAAGATGAATAATCTTGGCAGATATGTAGTAGAAATATGTAATTTTGTTTACTGAGACAAATGACTACTTTGTAAGTAGTGTTGTGAGAAATGGTTAGCTAACTAACAAAAAACAAGGCAAACAAAACAACAAAAAATCATATTCTAAGAGGAATAGATAAAACATTTATATGTATACGAACTCTTAATAATATAAGAAGAAAACCTGAGAAAATATATAATCTTACAATGGAACAGAGCTTCATAGCCATAATTCTTAATCTGGAAACCATAGAAGGAAAAACATTACATTATAAAAATCAGTTACATTAGAATAAAATCTGTATTGCAAAGATACAAAAATCAAATACAAAGACAGGGAAAACTATTTGCAATTTATAGCATAGAAGTGTGCTAATATTGCTAAGATGTTCTAGAAATCAAGAATAAGATAAAAATTAAACAAAAAGGGTAGACTTAATAAAATAAGATGATATAATGGTTCCTACAGTTAGGGAATGAAGTCCTAATCCTAACCCTAATGTCCATCAGAATCCTAATAGAAATTCAAATTAAAGCAACACTGATAGAATTTAATCTCTTGAATTGATTAGTATTTGTAAGATTCTTAAACCCTCACTACTGGTATAGTTGTTAGTAACAAAATAGTATGTGTTGCTTGTGAGGGTGTAAACAGTACATCTCACATGTTGGACAGTTTTAGAAGATCTATAAATATTAAAAAACTCTATGCACCTTGTTAACCCAGGCATTTCTTCTTCCATAAGTTTATTACTAGTTGTATAGTTACATATTCATGAAATAAAATTTATATGAAACTTTATACTGTTGCGTGCCTGGCTGACTCATTTGGTAGAGTATGCAACTCTTGATGGAGTCATGAATTCGAGCCCCACTTTGGGGGTAGAGTTTATTTAAAACACATGTGCGTGTGCACACACACACACACACAAGTGTCAAAAAAATTACACTGTAGTATTATTATAGTAGCAGAAACAGCTTAAGCTTTCATAGTGTTTGATGGTTAAATGAATTAAGGTATGCCCATATGATGGAAAGCTCTCAAACTCTAATAATTAAAAAAAAAAATGAATAAGGAAATTTTCTATACAGGCAACCAAGCTATACTGGCAGAGAATCAAGGCATTGTGGGAGCTCTTTCCTTTCTCTGTCCTGGCTATTTTGGTGGTCGCTCTTGGTTGGGGCCATCCCATATCTAAAGCAGGAAGATGGTGGCTGCAAAGAAGATGAAAAAGTCACTGGAGTCAATCAGCTCTAGGCTCCAATTCAGTATGAAAAGTGGAAAGTACATGGTGGGGTACAAGCAGACTATGACCAGAAATAGTAAAGGGAAACTGGTCATCCTCACCAACAACTGCCCAGCCTCATGGAAATCTGAAATGGAATACTGTTGGCCCAAACTAGTGTCACTACAGTGGCAATAATATTGAATTGGGAACAGCATGTGGGAAATTCTACAGAGTATGCACACTGACTATCATTGATCCAGGTGTTAATGATATCATTAGAAGCCATGCCAGAACAGACTGGTGAAAAGTAAATCATGAAAAATTTTTCTTTAAGAAAACTAGCCAGAGCTTGTTTAACAGAAAAGAAGAAGAAGAAGAAGAAGAAGAAGAAGAAGAAGAAGAAGAAGAAGAAGCAGCAGCAGAAGAAGAGGAGGAGGAGGAGGAAGTTGTTGCTGTATGGTATGTGAAGTAAATAGCATAAAGCAAAAATACAGTCCAATAAAAATATGTATTTCTGTATTCATATATATATGAAACTCTTGGAGAATGTGTATTATTGAAGGTGTCATGTGGGAACTGGATGTATGAACACAGGGATTAGAAGGAAACTTTTTCCTATATTATTTTGCATATGTTTTTGATTTATGAATAGCAAAATCGCATTACCTATTCAAAAAAATATATAGATTGAATAAAAAATGTTAATTAGGGAAAGTATCCCTTTGAGAAACTCAAAATAAATTATATTTCTATAATTTATGTTTCAAGCCATCTGTAACAATATTAATTTCATTCATTATTTTGGCACAGTGGATCTTTGGGCCTCTGCAGTTCATTGTTTTAAATTTCATCTTTGGTTATGTTTTGTTAAGTTATAAAGTCCTAATTCCTCACTGGAATAGTCCTGAAATTTGAGTCATTTTTACTTCAGCCAATAGCAAAATAAAGACCCAGAAAGATTACATTTGCATAATGTCAGAAAGTATGGTAGTGGGAGAAATGGACTAAATTTTCTATTTTCTAACTTCCAGCCAGTATTCCTTCAATGATGATGAATTCTATTACATTGTGCTATCATTTCTTATATGTTCTATTTTAGCTTTAAAAGCTTCTATTTTATTATTTTGTAAAAACCTTGAACTGCCTCTGCAAGGACAAAATGTTAGCTAAATGGAACATGAGAATTTGGAACTAAAAATACTAATATCTATTTTTCTTTTAATTTATTACTAGTCTGTAAAGGTCATCCTTTGCTACAAAGGGAATTCATTTTCTAATATGGCAATACTTTGAAAATATGTCTAGAATATTTGACAAAGTTATTTAAAGATATTTCTATTATCAAGAAAATTTATAATTTAAAAAGAAATCAAATTATTAATACGATAATAGCATATGATGAGAATTTGGACTATCTTTCCTGAAGTCTAAAAATTATCTTAATGGGAAACTAATAATTATTTTATCCTAAAAATGAAGGGCAACTAATAGCATTTTCCTCTTTAAAGTATTTTCCCCCCACTTCTAACATTTTGCTTCCTTCTCTTAAATCTTAGATACCAGATGCTTTAACTCATCTGTATTTGTTCTTCCTCGCCTCACTTAAGACAATTAATCCTGTTTCTTTGACTCCAGTACCTCTTTCAACAAGCCACCTCTCTTCAAACAAGATTGTTAAATAAATCTTTCTAAAGCATCACCTTGTCTCAGATCATTTCCAAGCCAAAGAAGCTTCAATATCTCACAATATGTTCAGGAGGGATAAAATACCTGAGTCAAATCTTGATTCAAAATCTATTTATTCAGCATCTGGCCATGTTGCAAGGTCTACAGGGACGTATTTCCTGTATTCCTAATACTAGTCTTTCTGAAAGCCAGAGGCTTAATTCATTTTCAAGTTCTAGCTTTAGTAGGTAAGCCAGGGCAAAATACTCTTTCTCTAGATGCTACAGTTTCCTTATTTGTGAAATTGGGATGAAAAAGTATACTTATCATTACTAGATACTGTTAGGATTAAATGAGGTTGACACATGTAACATGCTTTAGAAATGTGTTTGGCATATAGCAATCACTCTTCACTTTTTAGCTCTTTTTATTCCCTTCCTCCTAGAAGAGTCAAGGTTGTATTTGACTTCTCTCTTAGGTACGTCTGTGTATCCCGTGTAAGATTCTATTCCTCCTCATCTCAAGTTACTCAAATTCTATCCTTCCTTCAGATCACAGTTTAAATGACTTCTTTCTGATACAGATACCTCCGTGCACTTCAACCAGACACCGAATAACACCAGACTGCAAATTTCACTTAGCTCTTAATTAGATACTTCTCAGGAATAAAGATCATGTTTTAATTATTTGATTCCATCTAATGTTTGTATGCTCAGACTTCTTTTACAGAGGCAGAATCAATCAAGTAACAAATTTCTTACATGTTATGTATATATCTTATGGACTCAACTTGGAAAAAGTGATAACCTTCAGTCCTTTCATCATATTGGCAATCCACATGTCTTTCTATTTTTACATGATACTCATTGGAGGTTCCTTGGATACAAGAATCTTTTCACTTGTATTTGTGAATGGAACCAGTATGTTTAAATCTCTTCAGGTGGTTCTCTTTTGCAGCCAAGGTTGAGATTCAGTGCTATAGGGACACAGTAGGGAGCAAGGACTGAACTGGATAATTGAGAGCAAGGAGAACTGGGGAGGATTTCAGAGGCTGGATTCTAGTCTTTGTTCTGCTGTTGATAGATAATTATTTATTCTCTGTGAAATCAGTTTTCTCTTTGTATTTTTTTTTTTTTTTTGTATTTGGCAAATATTTATTAAGGGCATGCTTTGTGCCAGACACCATGAAAGGAGTTGGATTAATGATCTCCAAACCCCTTCCAATTCCTAAATCATCTGATTTTACTGTCTATGATTTATAAATTTGGAGATAATTGGCAACACATAGTAGATTGGCAGTAATTGGGGTGCCTGGGTGGCTGTGAGGTCATGATTCCAGGGTTCTGGGATCAAGTCCCTCATCAGGCTCCTTGCTTAGCGAGGAGTCTGCTTCTCTCTCCCATTCTGCCTGCCATTCTCGCTGCTTGTGCACTCGCTCTCGCTCTCTCTCTCTCTGACAAATAAATAAGCATTGGCAATAAGCCCCTATATAGGGTCACTGGGTGAGCAGGTGGTAAAAAAAAAAAAAAAAAAAAAAAAAGGTTGCTGGTTGTAACTGTTCAAGGAATTGAGTATGTAGTACTGATAAGAAGCATCTATTGTATCAAAAACAGAAAAGTAATCAAAGTTAGTTTGTAGAAATGAAACTGTATAAGCCAATGGATTTATTAGAGTATAAGTTGAAGAAAGTTTGAGAAAACACAAAATGGGAAAAAGTAGATGACAGACTTGCAGATTTTTTCCCCATTTTTACCACCCACCAGAGTAGTGAGAATTAAATCAGTGCATTTCAAACATTAACATACACAGGCATCACCAAGGAAGTTTTTGTTAAAATGAAGATCCTGACCTAGTAAGTCTCAGGGGTAGGGCCTACAATTCTGATTTTCTGATAAGCTGCTAGGTGATGAAGTGCTTCTGGTATGGGGACCACACCTGCGGCAGTAAAGAGTGGAAGTTCTACTACACTTGTTAAATACAAGCAGAGCAAGGATCTCACTAACAACTGACCTGCTCATGCCCGTTTCTTAGTTTCCTTGGTAACTACCTCCCCACCCCGAAAGGCAAGACTAAGGCACCACTTTAAGAAGTACATGTGAAAATGTTACAAACTCCAGTGAGAGATAGAGCAATATGTCAAAATATTATGAAGGGGGAGTTTGGGGAAAGAGTTTCTGTAGTTTACAAAGGTAAGGTGATTTCAGGAAGAACTTGTTTCATATTATTATTTAAAGATTAAAGATTGTATTTATTTGTTTGAGAGCATGAGAGGGGAGAGGAGCAGAAAGACAGAGAGAGAGGGAGAGAATCTCCAGCAAACCCTGTGTTAAGCATGGTGCCCTATGAGGGGCTTGATCCCATGACTCTGAGATCATAACCTGAGCCGAAACCGAGTCTGAGGCTTAACTGACTGAACCATTTAAGTACCCCAGAACTTGATTCATCTTTAAAAGTGTAAACATAACTTCTGAGATTAGGAACTTCTAGAGTACAGCTGGGCTGTTTTATTTCCAACTGACTTTAGTTATAGTGTAAAAATCCATATACTTCATGAGTGCATGTCCTTACCTATTTATGTGACATTAATATTGTGAGGATGAGAGCCTTATAGAAAACAGGGTTATTGAGTCAACACCAAAGACTAATCAGAAAATGATCTGCACTTTATTTATTTACTTACTTATTTATTGATATAAAAAAGGGCTTGAAGCCCAGCATAGAGCCCAACACAGGCCTTGAAGGCTTAAACTCACAATTATGAGATCCAGACTTGAGCTGGGATCAAGAGTTGGACACTTAGCCAATGAACCACTCAGGTACCCTGACATGAACTTTATATGGAGATATGGTCAATAGTAAAATTGAAAGGAGGAATATTACAAAGAGTAACGAAAGAAATAAAGTAAGAACATCAAAGTTGAGAGTAGTAACCATGGAAAGAGAAAAAGACCCATTTTTTTCTTTTAAACAATAAAAAAACGAACTGACGAGGGAAAGCATATTCGTGGGCTGTTCACATTAGGGGAATAGGAGGAAAGAATATCTGTCAAGAGTGAAGAAAGGAGATTTATAGATCAGGGAAAAAATCAGCAAGACAGGACTAAAGCACTTTTAAAGCAACATTAAGAGTGTACTTTTCTATGAGACACATACATTTTTGGCAGAATAGATGCCTGGTGTTGATGCTTTCTCCATCTATGTTCTGCAGCCCAGGGGAAGCTCTGGAGAAGTAGCTGAGGGTATGTAGGGACTGGTGACTACTGTTGATAGTATCATAGAACCTAACTGTGGAGCGGAGTAAGGATTGCATGGGAATAGCTGGCCATATATTTCAGGGGAAATAAAAGTAGCTAGAGATGAACCAGTGAGTTGAGTGAGTTAGAAGACACTTTTATCTAAGTTTCTGATGATTATAAAGAGGGAAATGTGTTACTTTGTTATATCTGGGGGTGAAAAGATATTTGAAACCTTGGGATTCAGATATGGTATGAGATGATAAATTATAAACATAGTTACACAAGGCATAGATGACTGATACAGGGTGAATATTATCATGAATGGCTTGAAGGAGAGAAGTTTCTTTAAAAGGATTATGGTGTGAGCTCCACAATGTGATTATTAAAATGAGTACAGATGTCTGCAAATATGGAATGGAAAGAAATCATACAAGCCAGTTCTTGAACTTGTCAAGAAGGGAGAAAATGGATCCCACTTTTGAACTGCTGTGGAGTACATAATAATATAATAGATCAATATGGTTGAGGAGAAATTTAGAGCTAATACAGTCCAAATGCTTATAATTTATAGATGAGGATGCTCATAATCAAGAAATTAAATTACTTGTCCAAAAACACGAATCTCTTATAAAAGAGTTGGGATTAGGATATAAGATGATTGACCTCTCTTGTTCTTTGTACTGGTGAAGATGATGGCTGCACTTTGGACAATAGGGTCTTAGGTATACATACCAAGGACTTACTGTAGATGGGAACTTTGCTCACAGCTAATGCAAACAAAAAACTAGAGTGACCTTTTGATTCTAATTCCCCCTTCATAATATTCTCTTCATGAGAGAAGTGATTTTTATCTGGTTTATTTCCTGGTGTATAAAAGATATTTGGTATTCCATGTATATCTGCTGGATCTATGTCTAAAACATATTTTTAAATTTAGGATCTGCTAATCAGCTAGTTGCTACTGTAGAACTATGACTGTTAAGGGAAATGTTTACTGAATGCTAATCACTTCAAGTGCCTATTAAGTATTGATGGACAGGAGGAATGGATAACACTTTTGAGCAAACATTATGAACCATATGATGTGCATATTTTTTTATTACATAACAACTCTTGAAAGAAATAATTATAATATGGGAGACCTAATGTATTTAAGCTATTTCCTACTACTAAAGTTCAGGCCAGTAATATATGGTGTACTCATCAGGCAAAACACATTGAAGATAATTTATAAGGAGGATTAAGGATTTTCTTGGGAAAGAATGTCTCCTAAAATAGAAGATACCAGACCAAAATGGGTTTATCAAAAAAACCATTAGTGGGGCACCTGGGTGGCTCAGTGGGTTAAGCCTCTGCCTTCGGTTCAGGGCATGATCTCAGGGTTCTGGGATCAAGCCCTGAATTGGGCTCTCTGCTCAGCAGGAAGCCTGCTTCCCCCTCTCTCTACCTGCCTCTCTGCCTACTTGTGATCTCTCTCTCTCTGTCAAATAAATAAAATGTTAAAACAAAACAAAACAAAACAAACAAACAAACAAAAAACAACATTAGTTTTCAAATGGGAGTTTCTGATGTGGTAGATGGAATCTTTCCCCCCCCAGTCTAGCTGTATGTTACCATATGTGCTCTACTGGCAGGAAGAAAGGCTGCTGTAATAATTGGTGTAATACTTAGGAAAATAAGTAGTGTGATGGAGAGAGAAACTCCTTCAACACAGACCACTCACTGTTGAGAAGGTTCAGGGCAATGGTAATAGCATCATAGACACCAGAAGGAAAAGTTTGAGTTTAGCACACTAGTCTGAAAGTCTGTGACCTCTCAGACTGAGCCGCTATATCAGCAGTATCACCATCATATGGGAACATTTTAGAAAAGCAGCACCTCAAGCTCTACCCCAGATCAGTGGATTCAGAAACTGCATGTTAACAAGCTTCCCACCTTAAAGGAAGTGATCCCTGGCCAAGCAATTCATTGAAACGGAACCAAGCAGAACAATGACAACGTCAGGGAGAGCAGTCTTGCCGGGAAGATGTAAGATGTATGAAGATTCTCTACAGATTTGGTAGATGGGTGAAGATGTTATGGGAGCAGATGAAGGAGAATATGAATGAGATCTTGGTCATGATTATTAACATAACTCCATTTGTAAACACAAGTCAGTGAAGCCTAGTAAAATTGAGGTTTTGTCTACTTTACAGATAAAGACAGCACAGCTCAGAGAAGTTAACTGCCTTCCTCAAGGTGATACAGGGTCTGTTCTTGTTGCTCTACTGCCAGTATTTTAAATGAGAAGTGACCTGGCTAGCAAGAATCATGCCCTCCCTACATTTTCACACAATATCAGGAGCCAGGAGAGACAATATGGCCTTTTCGTAATGAGCCCTTGGGCAAGATGGCTGTTCATGTGTAGGAAATGCCAAGTTTCTCCTAAAGCAAAAAAGTGGAGAAGGAAGGTGATGAAAACTGGGTAGTAAAAGGACTCTGTTGATTTGAAATGTCACCCAAAGAAACTAAGTTGATTCAAATGAGAGTTACAAGGTAGGAGTTGCAGGTGTCGTTCACAAGAATGATTGCAAAAAATCATAGAAGATATTGGAGGCCCCAGAAGTGAAGGTGGCAAAGTGACTTATAAGGATGAAGATAGAGTTGGTCTGGGGAGCTGGCAGGAGAATGATTAAACACTAAATCCAACATCTTGTAGACAGCCTACACTTCTAAATAGAGTCAGTGTGGACACACTGGCACAAATGTTAACTAAAATCCTGATTATGAAAAGGCCAGCTTCTGTCTAAGGGCTCAGTATGTTTTATAAGCTTAATCGCATTAATTCCCACTGTACTCCCTGGAGACCAGGGGATATACAATACTACTTAAATGTATAAGTTTCCTATCTCTCAATTGAGGCATAGAAAGAACTTGGTGAAACAGCCCCCTTCTTTCAAGCTGAAATAGTATAGAGAGTATTTTTATAGAATCTGAGTAAGCCAGATAGCTCTTCAAAGCATGGTGCTCTTATACCACTGTCAAATTCCAGTGTCTGACTTAATTATTGGAATAGCCTGTTAGATCTTCTAGTAAGACTTCAAGAAGAAAGAAATGAAACAAATTTAAAAATTAGAAATATTTTAAGACTCCAACGTAGCCATTCAAAAGCTGATGATGATGTCTGTATTTATCCACAAATGGAATATAGTTATTTAATTAGCAATTAAATAATTCAATTATTTTAATTGCTTAATTTAATTTCTTCCAATCTTTTTAATACAGATGAAGGGTAGTGATATTTGATGATGATGAGTCTGGCTTATGCACCATCTGATTATCTTCTGATGAGAAATTTAATTTAATGAATGTTGTTTCAAAAGTGGTTCCTTAGAAGAAAGTTTTCTACAAACTAGCATTGGATTTTTTCCTTTCTTTTCCCCTTGAAAAAATCAAATTATTTTCCAGGTCCATGAAATAAAAACATTTTCTGCTTTTAAAAAATGGCATTAATTACAGTCTATTTGACTAGTTTTCTCAGTTATCTTTCTGAGTACATTTTTTTTTCCCATTAAACAGAATTGGCCTTCAGAGCGATGACAGCAAGACAGTGTTCTCTCTCGGCTAAAGTGTTTGCTTTTTTAAAAGGGCTTCAGTTTTTGCTCCTTGTCATCTTTCCTTTAGGAGAATGACTATTTATAAATACTTGTCTAGAATACTGTGCACATTTCCCAGAGTAAATGCCCCAGATTTGATGATCATTTCATTGTAAAAGCCCTAGGAAATCAGCACATTTCCTTCTCTAAGATGGTACTGCCAGGTGGTACATGAGATGTCCAAGTGTTTTATCAGCATCATTATGTCTGCTTTTTTTGTTTTTGTTTTTGTATCACACTGTAATAGTGTAGGTTTTTTTCTTTGGAGGACTTTGACCTTCATGTATTTTGGTTTCTTAAATAAAATGGGAGGAATATATTCACTACCTTGCAAAAAAAAAAACACTGCAAACAATATGTAAGTCCCTCTTTGACTTTCCAGAATACTCAACTTTTACCTGAACTAAAACTCCATGTATCAATATGGAGTGTCCTTCACATCAAAGTGCTTTCTCCTCTGCTCAGTTCTATGTCTTTTCTCTGAAGTAGGAAAAAAGGAAGACACCTGAATTAAGAATATACCTTCCCGTTGCCTATCCCTGAATGACTTAAGCGTGGGTGATTGATGCTGTTCCATTCTCTGAGGTCAGAAAGGAATGCGCATCTTTATAATATTTTAATATATGAGAATTGGTGGCATTTCCAAATTTGACCCTCCTAGAGATAAACTTTCATTTTTATTCCCCTCTTTGCCTGTGCTTAGAATTAGCCTAAATGTTGGTGATGGTATTGCTTCATTCTTTGGAGTTGTAAAGGATTAAATATCTTTTTCTATCTTTCATTGTATGTGGGAAGTGCAGTATTTGCAAATCTGACTCTCTTCGGAACCAGCCTTAATATTTAATTCCCCCTTTTTCCCTGTAACTAAGTGGAGCCCATAATTATGGGCAGGAGATGATTCAGATGGATGTGGGGAAATGGAACATCAGACATGTTCAGCTTTAAAGCTGCATAACACATAAAAGATTCTGTTGCACAAGGTTCTGAGGTGCATTCATCACATTGAAAAGAGAGAGTTTAGATGGCATTTTGGCATCAAGTTGGCCCAGAAGGTGGTACATTTCTGGTGGAGACTGTAATCAGAAACCTGGTCTTCAGAGCTAGTTTAGTATCACCTGAGCTGGAGGAGGCTTGCTTTTCACCTTAATGCTATGAATGAAAAGATTCCCCTTCATGGAGAGTAATTTATTTTTAATCCTCTACCTTTCCAGTCGAGGCATATGGAAGGTCTAGCACCTTTTCGTATTAGGAGATTCTTTCTGGAAGCCAGCCTCCACATGTTTTAGATAGCCATGTGGAGATTCTGTTTAAATCTGAGGTAATCTTTGTGTTTCTTAAATTAGTCTTCAGAAGTACTTACTTGTTCATGATTAGAAACAATTTCCAATTTGCTGTATGTCATAGTACATTAAACCTTTAAGTTTCTGAATTTTGAGCTGTCATGGGACCAATTATTTTAAGGTCTAGTTGAGAAAAATAACCAATAGGATATATATATATATAGAGAGAGAAATATGTATAAGAGGAGATTTATTATAGATATTGGTTCATGTGGCTAAGGAACCCAAGAAATCCCATACTCTGCTGACTGTAAGCTGTAGAACCTGGAAAGCTTCTGGTACAACTCAGTGTGAATCCAAAGACCTGAGAATTAAGGGGCTGATGATATGAGTCCTGATTGCAGTCTAAATGCCCAAGTAAGAATCAGGAGCACAAATGTCTGAGGGCAGAAGAAAAAGATGAATGTGTTTGTTCAAGCAGAGGATTGGAATTTGCCTTTATTCTACATTTTTGTTCTATTTGTATTCTCAATGGATTGGACGATGTCTAATCACAGTGAAGATGGCCTTTTGCTTTACCGGGTTTACCAATTCAAATGCTAACATCTTCTAGAAACAGCCTTAGAGACATATTCAGAAATAATGTTTTCTCAGCTATCTGGGCATTCCTTAGCTTAGTCAACATCAAATTAACCATTGCAAGTCCACCTCTTGTCAACTTGACAGTTATGCACATCTCCTTAAACCATACTTAATCTCCAAATAAAGACAATAATAAGGTCATAATTTCACCTAATAGGATACAACTATATTGCATACGAATGAAAACACTATTCCCTTCTCCATATGAGGTTGTGAAGTCCGTGAAGGTCTGCTCTTCTCATGATATCTTGTAACTCAAATGCTATGATTGAAAATTAACAGTACTTTAATATTGATATATAGTCAATACAACTTTTGTCATATGATAAGGGAATAAGAAAGGAAGAAAAAAAAAGGAAAGAAAAAAGTTATTTGCATTAATATATGTATATACGTATATTATATACACATAAACATTCATAACAAAATAAGGGGAAAATGCTAATGACAATTGCAATCTCTATTTTTGTAACAAGTTTCATGGTTGTAAGCTTTTTTTTGTAACTGCTTTCTTATACTACTCTTTCTGTATTCCCTTTGCCTTCAGCAAGTACTTCAGATGGTCATGGTACTTCACTGGTGGGGTGATTCATTATTGAAGGATCTGGGCCATTTGTAGTACTATCTAGATGGGGTTCTTACAGTTTTTCATTGACCTTTATCACAGCTCATGGTAATACTGAGAGATACCCAAGGCATTTCCTATATTCCAGACACACTTCTTTATCTCTGTTGTAGAGTAGTCGTCCACGTTCACATGATTCAGGACCAGTCACCCCAGCCAGCACTGTAATTTCCTCCCTTGCTTGTTGATTCAGAAGCATGAGGAGCTCAAAATGGATGGGCAATTTCTTAATTTCCAGTTTAATGGAATCATTGTTGTGTCTCCTCGTGGAAGCACTCTCTCTCTGAAACGAAGATCTCTAGGCTAGCAGAGCATAAAGTCATGGAAACAGGAAGCAGTAATTTTGCTAGTGAGTCATGAGGGGCAACAGTGAGTAGTGCCACTTCCATTTCCACCCCTTGATTCCTGGACCAGTTGAATACTGATTCAGAGCACATACTGCTTCCTGGAGAAACTTGTCTCAGCCTTGCAAATAGTGTCACCTAGATGGTGCTATCTGTTATGGACCCAGTCCCATTTTAAGGTTGAAGTGTTTCCTAAAATCCCTATTGTACAGATATTACTGGGGGAGATCCCTTAACTTTTTATTTTTGTAGTGGGACTTTTTTGAGGAAATTTTTCTTTTAATGGGACTTAATGCTCATGGTAATAATATGAAGCAGAGCATAAGGATGGAGAGGTTCTCAAAAATCTGTGTCTCATTTGCTTATCATTCCAATCTAGTTAGCTCCATTATTTATCTCAAAAATTTCTACACTGAGAATATGACCTCTATATTCTAGATTCAAGGAGATAATAGCTCCACAAGAAGTGGATGAAGGATGGTATATTTTTAAAAATCTGTGGGCTAGCAGTGGCCAAAATAGAATTTTCCAAATGGCTTTTGGATTTTTTTTTTTTAATTAGAATGTTCTCTTATTCTCTATATAGAGGCCATCTTTATTTTTATTTTTTTAATTGTTATGTTAGTCACCATACAGTACATCATTAGTTTTTGATGCAGTGTTCCTTGATTCATTGTTCACGTATGACACCCAGTGCTCCATGCAATACGTGTCCTCCTTAATACCAGTCAGTAGGCTCACCTCCCCCAAACCCTCAGTTTGTTTCTTGGGGTCTATAGTCTCTCACGGTTCATCTCCCCCCACCAATTCCCCCCCTTTCATTTTTCCCTTCCTTCTCCTAATGTCAAAAGCTATCTTTAGATGGTAACAGCCACAGCTGTAGTTTGGGGAATTATTTCTAACTTCCAGAGTAGCCGTGTGATTATTCTTTCTCCCCTTCTCCCTCACATCATCTCATCTTCTCAGTACTTTATAACAGGTACTATATTGCTTGCACTTAGCCTCCAATGAGAATTTCACCTCCATTTTCTAGATTTATTATTTACTTGACATCATTTTCCTTATTCTCATGTCCAAAATATATTGTCACCCATTATATCAGCTGCTAGGGCACTTTGTATCTTTTGCACTTTTATTTTAAACAAATTATTAGTTTGTAAGCTTATTTCCTGGGTTTGCAAATAGCCTTTTCACCTTTACCTGTTGTCAATATTTAAGACAGGTTTCCTTCTAACAACTCACTTCCTTGGCTGATTTTCAAATCTAGTAGCCACCACCAATTATGAAGGATCATGTCATTTTCCTATTAGTTCCTTGGTTTGCACTCAACAGGAAATAAATGTCTAAAAATATTTTAGGAGGGGAAATAAAGAAGATACTTATTATGTTAGCTGGAATATTTGACATATCTCTGGAGGAATAAGCTTATTGTAAGTAATTAGGTTTCTGGCTTCTATCTGCTCATGATTTAAAGGCTCTTAATGAAGGAGAAATATAAGCTATACTGTGTTATATTATGTGATGTATGAAATGATGTATGCAGGGCAGTCAGCTGTATGCATCATCCATTAATTCTAAAGATAAATTATTATGTGGCTTGACTAGTTCACTTGTTTGTTTCTAGAAATGTTTTAAAGTACTAAAATGTATCATTTTTCAAAAGGAGAAAGTAACAATTTTTCTTATAAATTTACTAACATAATTGCAAATGAGCCTCAAAATCTATTCAGTTGAAATGTAAAAATAAATAAATAAAAATCCCAAAACAAACCAGTACAACACACTACTCTAAGCAGCAGTTGTGGCCTCAGTTGCTCTCTTGGAGACTGCGAAGATAAAAATACGTGTCAATACTGATGTCATCATCGCTTTCAGTGCTGAAAGTATCTTCTAGACTGTGAAAATTCTTGAGGTAACCAAGGTATTTTCTTAATTATTTACAAATGAAATGATACAATTTGAGGTTAAAGACTTTATGCAAAGATCGTACATATTATTTTGAATTATAAAATATCTTTAGTAATCGTTCTATAGTGGCCATTAGTGTTTTGGTGATTATTCCTACATCATCCTCTCTCTCTCTCTGTCTCACTTTCTCATACACACACACCCTCCGACAACAGTATTATATAAATCATTGTATAGACCCTTTCCAAGTTAGAGAAAGTTTTTTGTTTTTTGTTTTTGTTTTGTTTTGTTTTGTTTTTTATCTTTCCTTAGCTCTACTCCTTTTTATTCACATCAGAGTCTGTCCCTACCCCAGGTAATCCCTGGTGGTAAGCCTACAATTTTATGTCTTATTATGCTTGCATATCTTACGTATATGTGTATAGCGTTTACGTATTTGTAGTAAATGACCTTTACACAGTTTATGCATGTGTCTTTTTTCTGTATTCTGCAATACAAATGTTTTTTGATCCAAAAGTACTCAAACTCCACACTTAATACATGTGTGTTACCACTGTTAGCTTTTATAAGCCTGGTCTCATGTAATGCACATTCATTATTTAAGCATACGTCTTGGAAATTCTACCACATTAACTTTATTTATTTTAATTCCTTCATAATAGCTCTGGTAATAGTTCATCCATATTCTCATTGATGCCACTTACATTGTTTCTGTTGATTTTTACCACTATAACCATGCAACATAAAGTACAGGATCTTTATCCATAAATCTTTAAATTCTTTTTATTTTTTTTCTTTCCCTTGAATAAGGTGGATTTCCAGGAGAAGAATTTTTGGTCAAAAATTCTGTTAATATTATCCATTTAATTTCTTTAAAAGGCTATCAAAATTCACAGTCTTCTAGCAATATGTGGTATACCCCCATATCCAGGCCATCTGTTGTTATTATTGTTTAAAATTGTCAGACTGATAGATATTATCTGATATCTCACTATTAATTTGAGCTTGAGCATCTTTTCATGTGTTTATTGGCTGTTCATGTTTCTTTTATATGAATTGTGTTCTTATTATTAATTAGATCTAGATTCAGCTACATTAAATGAAACACTCAAAATAGTAGTACCTTGAACATAAGAGAGCTCCAAGTAGGCAATACAGGTGTTGGTGGCTTTCTGTTGTGATGTGAGTTCTGGGTCTACTCTTTGCTCTGTCCTGCTTGGCATATTCCAGTTTGCCTGTTATTACAGGCTGGAACCTTAGCTGTTAAGGTCCAGATGCTTGGAAGCAAGAAGAGGAGTCAGTGCTTGCTCCCTTTCTTTAAAATAAATCTTCCTTAAATGTACATATTTGCTTTTCCTGCCTGTATTACTTGGCTAGAAGGTAGATACTGCTGTACATAGTTACAATATAGTTTGTAAAATATAACATTTTACAGTTTTGGCAGAATACATGGCTTAAAAGCAGGTTTCTGTTAATTAGAAGGCAAGCATATACATTGGGAAGCCATCGACATATTCTGCCAACCGTATCCTTTTCTGTATTGCTCTGTATTGTCTTTCCCATTAAATTTTAGGTGGTTCCCTATTAGCTACATTGCAAATATTAACCATAGTATATTATTTGTATATTAATTTTGTTTATGATATATTTTATTGCATAAAAGCTTTAATTTTCATATAGTCAGGTATGTCCTTTCCTTCAAAGTTTTCTGAAACACTTTCCAAATCATTGAATGTGCACAATTATATTAAGTTTTTCTAAGACTGTTGCTTTATTCTGCATGTTTAAATATTAAGTATTTAATCAGTCTGGACTGATACTTTCTCTTTTTTTTTTTTTTTTAAACTGAGAGTTCTACTTTACTTCAAATGACCAATGACATGATGTTTACTTACTTCAGATTTTTAGACACTTTCTTTTTTTTTTTTAATTTTTTTATTTTAATAAACATATAATGTATTTTTATCCCCAGGGGTACAGGTCTGTGAATCGTCAGGTTTACACATTTCACAGCACTCATCATAGCCCATACCCTCCCCAATGTCCATTTCCCCATCACCCTCTCCCGTCCCCCCTCCCCCCCGCAACCCTCAGTCTGTTTCTTGAGATTGAGTCTTTTATGGTTTGTCTCCCTCCCAATCCCATCTTTTCATTTTTTCTTTTCCTACCTCCCCCCAACCCCCCCCCCGCCTTGCATCTCCACTTCCTCATATCAAAGAGATCATATGATAGTTGTCTTTCTCCGATTGACTTATTTCGCTAAGCATGATACCCTCTAGTTCCATCCACGTCGTCACAAATGGCAAGATTTCATGTCTTTTGATGGCTGCATAGTATTCCATTGTGTATATATACCAAATCTTCTTTATCCGTTCATCTGTTGATGGACATCTAGGCTCTTTCCACAGTTTGGCTATTGTGGACATTGCTGCTATAAACATTCAGGTGCACGTGCCCCTTCGGAGCACCATGTTTGTATCTTTAGGATATATACCCAGGAGTGCAATTGCTGGGTCGTAGGGTAGCTCTATTTTCAGTTTTTTGAGGAACCTCCACACTGTTTTCCAGAGTGGTTGCACCAGCTTGCATTCCCACCAGCAGTGTAGGAGGGTTCCCCTCTCTCCACATCCTCGCCAGCATCTGTCATTTCTTGACTTGTTAATTTTAGCCATTCTGACTGGTGTGAGGTGGTATCTCATTGTGGTTTTGATTTGTATTTCCCTGATGCCGAGGGATGTGGAGCATTTTTTCATGTGTCTGTTGGCCATCTGGATGTCTTCTTTGCAGAAATGTCTGTTCATGTCCTCTGCCCATTTCTTGACTGTATTATTTGTTCTTTGGGTATTGAGTTTGATAAGCTCTTTATAGATTTTGGATACTAGCCCTTTATCTGATATGTCGTTTGCAAATATCTTCTCCCATTCTGTCAGTTGTCTTTTGGTTTTGTTAACTGTTTCCTTTGCTGTGCAAAAGCTTTTGATCTTGATGAAATCCCAATAGTTCATTTTTACCCTTGCTTCTGTTGCCTTTGGCGATGTTCCTAGGAAGAAGTTGCTGTGGTTGAGGTCAAAGAGGTTGCTGCCTGCATTCTCCTCAAGGATTTTGATAGATTCCTTTCGCACATTGAGGTCCTTCATCCATTTTGAGTCTATTTTCGTGTGTGGTGTAAGGAAATAGTCCAATTTCATTTTTCTGCATGTGGCTGTCCAATTTTCCCAGCACCATTTGTTGAAGAGACTGTCTTTTTTCCATTGGATATTCTTTCCTGCTTTGTCGAAGATTAGTTGACCATAGAGTTGAGGGTCTATTTCTGGGCTCTCTATTCTGTTCCATTGGTCTATATGTCTGTTTTTGTGCCAGTACCATACTGTCTTGATGATGACAGCTTTGTAATAGAGCTTGAAGTCTGGAATTGTGATGCCACTGACTTTGGCTTTCTTTTTCAATATTCCTTTGGCTATTCGAGGTCTTTTCTGGTTCCATATTGGACTGATACTTTCATAAAAAATGTGGCTAATAGCCTAAATGGTCTTTTTTTTTAAAAACAGATATTAAATTTGTTACCATTGAAAATGGTAACAAATGGTAATGGTAAATTTGTTACCATATGAAAATGATGAAATTTATATTCTTTTTCTTACTGAACTAAAATACCACCCTTGCCATTTATTCCATTTTTACATATATTGAAATCTACCTTTAGGCTTCCTCTTCTTGTCTTTTTCCTATTCTTTTATCAACACTATCCTGATTTGAAGTATGGTGAATACCATACATACTTTTCAGAGGTTGGAAACTATAGTCTGCAGTTCACAGGCCAAATCCACCTCAATGCTTGTTTTTGTAAATCAAGTTTTATTGGAACATGATCATGCCATTCATTTGTATATCCATGGCTGCTTTTGTGCTACATTAGAATTGAACAGGGGGCATCTGGGTGGCTCAGTGGGTTAAGCCTCTGCATTCTGCTCAGGTCATGATCTCAGGGTTCTGGGATTGAGCCCCGCATCGGGCTCTCTGCTCAGCAGCGAACCTGCTCCCCCACCCCATCCCCCCTGCCACCTGCCTCTCTGCCTACTTGTGATCTCTGTCAAAAAAATAAATAAGATCTTAAAAAAAAAAAAAAGAATTGAATAGTTGTAACAGAGATCATATTGCCACAAAACCTAAAATTCATTTGTCCCTTTACAGAAGTTTGCTGCTCCTGAATGGCTAATTGGGTGCCTCTTCACCAAATTTACAGGTATTCAGAAACTAAACATCTATTGATGTTTAATTATCATGTGTTAGCTGTTTTGAGCAACGAATAAGATGACATACATACACACTTATACAAATTATACAATTAAATGATCAAAACAAATTTTTGACATTAAAAAAGACCATTCAGAGAACTAGATAGTAAAACATTTCATATTAGTATTTGTTTTTCACTATTAATGAAGTTGTTTCAGAGATAATCATCTCTAAAAAGCATTGTATTACATTTCATTTTAAATAATTTTATTATTTTTATTTTAGGAAATTTCAAGTTTACATTAAAAAAAAACAGAACAATGTAATAGACCCCCAAGTACACATTACCCACCTTCAGTAATTATCACCACATAGTCCACCTTATTTCACTCACCTAGCTAATCTCACCTAAAAAAATACCATTACTTCTTTATACAAATAGTCCATCAATATTCAAATTTCCATATTTTCTTTTTTTTGAGATTTTATTTATTTATTTGAGAGAGAGGGAGAGAAAGAGAGAGAGAGCATGAGAAGGGGAAAGGTCAGAGGGAGAAGCAGACTCCCGTCGGAGCAGGGAGCCCGATATGGGACTCGATCCCAGGACTCTAGGATCATGACGTGAGCCAAAGGCCATCGCTTAACCAACTGAGCCACCCAGACACCCTCCTATTTTCTTTATAACATTATTTTCATGATTGGTTTCTTATAATCAAGATCCAGAGGTGTTCCCACAAGAGCAATTGGTTGATTTTTCTTAGGTATCCTCTAATCTATGAATTCTCATTCTTTTTTTTCCCTCCTTAAAATGAATTAATAGAAGACACTAGGCTGCTTTGTATTTTATAGATCCCTATCTTGTGGATTTGCCGACTGCTACATTTTTACAGATTTTCTCGACTGTATTTCCTGTAGACTGGTAGTTAGATATAGAGGCTAGATAAGACTTAAATCCATTTTTTTTTTTTTTGACTAGTATTCTTGTTGATTGTGCTGTATACTTCCAGTTGTTTTTCATCAGGAGATAATGATGTCTGGGTTTCTCTTAAGTATGAGCTCTCAAGCATTGTGAACTTGACATATCTGTTACACAGTTATCCATTAGCTGTTCACTAGTGATTTGTGATCCACTGTTGAGATTCATTATTTCATTAGGTTCTAGGTTTATCATTCTTTCTTCATCTATTAGCTAATAATCTAGGAAGTAAAACTTAACTCTCACCAACGGTTACACTTAGGTATATACAGTTCATCTAGAGGAAGAGCAGAATAGATGCTTGATTCTTTTACATTATTTACATGGTTTCAAATTTTTGGTTTCCTGACATCCTCTAAACATAATCAGTATATTTTTAAATTGGTTGGATGGAATGCATGTTCAGAAGCACTGTGTTTAAATTACCCAAAATTTGGCTAGTAAAACACCTTTTGTCACTTTCTAAGTACTTTTTTTTAAATTACGTTATGTCAGTCACCATACAGTACATCATTAGTAGACCTCAGTAATCTTCCTTACTTATCTGTTAGATGACAACAGGCTCTTCTTGTATGTTTTTGAACCCAGATCTGGAATCCTATCGGGTTTCTGAGGACTAGAACTTGAAGTCACTTTTCATTTTTTACACTGTTTCATAAACAGATTGATAGGGTGACACTCATATATTCATTTTCCCATTTATGCATTCCATTTACCATGTTTTACTTTGAATAGTTCCCAAAATAGGTGAAAGAAATGCTTTATGCCTATTAAAAATCTCGCCTTCCAGTCTTCATATAGCATTAACTATGGTGTTGGGATTTACTTTTGTATGTGGAAATGTCACTGTATACCATCCCTCTTTATTTAGTCTGTACTTGTTTAATTATTTTAGGAATATTTATCCATAAAATCCAAATAATATAGTGTGTAAATTAAAGGAAAATGTATGCTTATTTTGGAAATATTAAGTAGATTCATCTCAATTTTACCTAAATGTAAAAATGTTAAGATAGATCTAATATAAAGATGTGGAAAAAAATATGGCATATTCTGGCCCAAGTGACTTTATCATTGGATGTAAGGAAGCCTAAAGAAACACAAAACAACCTAAGAAACAAAAAGCAAGATGAAGCAAAGTATAATACTGAAATCCAGGGTCTGAGGTCAGATTTCTCTCTCTAGGGACAGTTGAACTGAAGTGTTATGTATAAATTATTGTCTATTCTAAACTCAAATATAATGAGAGGGTACATAGTTATTATTAAAAAATAATACATTGCATAATTTATAACTTTTAAAGGATATAGATTAGGATTGTTTGGGGCAAGACATTTTTAAAGTAATGATATAAACTCAGTAGATCAGTTATTTCTGCACCTCAATTTGAAAGGAGGTGGAAATATCAATATATTAGTATTGACATTGGTATGAAGTAATTCTAGACCCTGACCAGGGCCTTATTTAGTTCACAGTCATTTTGAAAAAACTTAAGCTTCTAAGATTAATCAAATTTCATTATGATGTATTCCTCTATCATGGGTTATGAAAATTCCTCAGTGCAAAGTTTTAGAAAGCATTTAGCATAAATTTTCTTAGACTTTTTTGAAATAGCTAATGTGATTATATTCTGCCAAAATATGTACTCAATAGAGGGTTTCCTATTAGTGCAAATGTGTTTACAGTAACAATATCAAGCTGTTTTAAAATGAAGGTAACAGTAATTCATTTTGATGTAACTATCAAGAAAATAGTATAACATAGGATGCATTTTTAATTTATCATATTTAATCTATAATTTAATGACTCTTAATTCTAAAAATTACTCAAAAAATAACATTTAGAAATAAATATTTAAAATTTTGTTTTTAGTTTTTCTGTCAGAAGGCAGGGCCAGACATTCTGAACAAATATCTTAGTGTCAATAAGAAAAAAATGTTGGTTAAATCTCTCTCTCTCTCTCTCTCTCTCTCTCTCACACACACACACACCCCTTGTAAGAAATAAATGGATACTGACTGAAGCACACAAATGAAGTAGAAAATAGAAAAATAGAGAGGTAAGCAACTTACAAATTTGTTAGTTGCTCTCAGGGAGGTTTTGGACTTCTAATTTTTTGGATGGGTACATATGATACCGGGACAGGAGACAAAAGCCAGGACATGTATCAGTTGAGATAATACACAGGAGAAGCCTCTCTAAAGCCGAAGTCCTGGGGAGTGACATGCTTAGTGAATGAGAGAAGTAAGAAAAGATGCTTTACACAGAGGGGAAAGAAAAACAAGCAAACTTTACTGCTTTGAATTTAGCACTGCAGCTATGGGAGGTGTGTAAATTATCCCTTGAGAACTCAAAGCCTCAAACTGACTATTATATATGGAATAGATTTGTGGTGTCAGTTTGTTATATTTCTGGTTCCAGGCTTTCTTAAGATGTAAATTATTTTCAGATTAGTTCCTGGTTGGTAGTGGTTCCAGACAACTGGCAGATGTAATCATAGTTTCTCCCTAAAAGAAACCCTCCTTAAATATGGGATCCAAATAATTTCATAGATAAGATTTTATTAACATAAATCCATAATAAAACATCAGAAAATACATGGGGAGCATTATGAATGAGACAATATGACCAAGCAGAAGTAATAGAAAACAAAACCAGAAATCAGACTCAGTGTTTTCAGATTTTAGAAGGATGTCAAATTATAAAACCTGTGTGTGTATGTGTGTGTTTGTGGAATAGATATATAGAAAGGAATAGGAGACTATAAAAAGAGCCAAATGAAAAAATAATATTAAAGTTAGTAATCTAGTGAATAGCAGATTGGACATGATAAAAGGAGGAATTCATGAACTGAAGGGAGAACTGAAGAAATTACACACAAAAAAAACAGTGGAAGTAGAAATGTGGGATATACAAGAGATATTAATAGACATGAAAGATAGTTTGGAGAATCTAATATATATCAAGACAGCTTTCTTATCTATAAACTGGGTTTATCTTACTATTTTCTTTGTGTGTGTATCATTTAATGTCTTTCAAGAAAAGATTAAAAATTCTTCAAAGATTATAATTTTCTCTAGAAAAATATTTTGAATTTTGAGTTAGTGTTACTTATTGATACCTTCTTCTAAAGCTGACCCATAGATTAAATGTCATTCCAAAGAAAATTATAATAGGTTTCATTATGAAACTTGACAATTAGTAAAATTAATGAAGAACACAAATTACCAAGAAGAGCCAAGACACATTTAAAAAAAAATAAACATGCTTAGGGGTTTTTTTTTGGCCAAACCAAATAGCAACAGTGTTCATCTAACTTGAATAGTTAAGACAATGTGGGATTAGCACAGAGATATTCAAGAAAGAGTCAAATGAAAAAGAATCTACAAACAAATCCAAACAAATATGACAACTACAAAATAGAAGGGGCTTTGCAGCTCATTGAGGGGGAAGAATTGATTATTAATCATGCTTTGGGAACAAATGATTATACATGTGAAAATACTTGAAATTTGTGGCTATGGTACTCTCAGATCAATTGTAGTTATAGTAAAAATTTAAGTGTGCAAAAATGAATCTTTAAAAATGTTTAAAGTAAATAATGGGAGAATATGATATAAGGAAAAATATCTAAGCAATGCATCAACAATAAACAGTAGAAAAATATGTGGAAACCATACAGGATAATACTGAGAAATGTGACTCCCATTAAATTAGATTTTTTATATCTAAATATTTCATAAACCACAGATAAGTCATAAACTTCTCTTCATTAATATGCACTTGAAGAGCTATGTAACACATACATAGGTGACAAAAAATTCATATCAGGATATGTGAAAAATCTATTCACAAACTAAAATCTCTATGATCACCTGAAAATGAGCAAAAGGCATAAATATTTTCCAGAAGAGGAAATAAGAATAGTTAATAAACCAATAAAATGCATCTACTATTACTGGTAGTGAAAGAAATAGAAACTTAAAATACCATTTCAAGTTGACCATATTGACAAACCCTAAAATATTCATAAATCAAGTTATTAGAGTATTTAGGCCAGCATTTGTAGTTTTGCCTGCTAGTAAGAGATAAGTTGGTACACTATCTTTGTGAAACAATTTGTCATTATAATTTGTAAGTTTGAATATGTGCATACCTTATAACCTGATAATTTCACTACATTATCATTCCAAATATCATTCCAGAGAAGTTCTTAATGTGGCTACATTTCTTATAACAGCAAAAAGTCAGAAATAATCCAAATGTCCACTGACAGAGCAGTAAATATGTAAATTGTGGTATATTCATACACGGGAACATTTTACAGCATCAAGAGGCAAAATAAATGATATAATAGAAACGTAAAATATGAGACTCAAGAATGTGGTTACTGCATATGGATGAGATACGAAATGGGGAGGAACACAGGTTTGAGAGTCATTATTATTGTTTTCTTGAGATAGTGTGAACATTTACATGTACTTGCTTCTTTTTCTTTTTGATGACCCATACATATATGGTCATGCATCTCCTTAAAGGTTTGCATTAAATCATGAGCTTTACCAGGACAACATTTATGTGTTGGTTTACCTACAAAGCCAAGTATATAATACTTGACACATAATTACCATACAAAAATGGTTGCTCAATAGTCTTCATTATTTAGAAACTATTTTTGTTTAACAGTTTCCAATTAAATTTCTCCCCTGCCATAGTGAACCATTGGTGAACTTTCCTACCCTAATAGGAATTTAAAGACAGATGTTTCTTATTTTTTAAGATGCAAAGGAGAGTGGTATTATAGATTTTGGGGTCAAATATATTAAATCATCATGATTTTCCAGAACTTCTCATCCCAACAGTGCTATTCTCATATATTCTTCAAACTTCCCAGAATAAGGACTATTAATGGGGTTATATGAAATATTAGTGGGGAAAGATGTATACAGGCAGACAGATGTCCAGGATCCTCATGAATAGAAGGAAATTATATATTTTAAAGAAAAGAATATAATGAAATGGAAAGAATGAAAAATTAATGAGAATGAAAACATCCCCCACATATACTGCTTCCTCAAATAAATTACTCCTCATTACTATTCTGAAATGGTTTGCTTAAAAATCAAAGAGGAATTCTCATAGGACCAGATCTTTGACATTTAAAAAATCTTTTCTTCTTGTCTTCTTCCTCTGTATTGAGTCATCAGAGCATTCTATCCTCTGATCCAGTCATATGGAATGTTTAATTGACTTTATCTTGGGTTTTAAAATAGCTTTATAATGTAGGAATCAGAATGGCTTTCTATGGCTCCATATCACAGGTTTGAATTCCAACTCTGTCTTTTTTTTTTTTTTTTTAAGATTTTATTTATTTGTTTGACAGAGAGAAAGAGATCACAAGTAGGCAGAGAGGCAGACAGGGGGAACAGGGGAAGCAGGCTCCCTCCCATGCAGAGAGCCTGATGTGGGGCTCGATCCCAGAACCCTGAGATCATGACCTGAACCAAAGGCAGAGGCTTAACCACTGAGCCACCCAGGCACTCCATGTCCTTGGTTTTTATTAACCTCCTCCTTTAACAGAAGGACCTCAAATCATATATTACATCTGGTCTTAATCTGCAAGTAGAGACTATTCTTTCAGAAACAAATGAGCTTATAATTCTTCCTGGTTCCTATTTGACTTTTTTCCTGACTTCTCTTCTTCAAGTCCTAGTTCTCAATGGAATCTTTGTTTTTTGTTTTTTAATATTTATTAGAGAGAGAGAGAGATCACAAGTAGGCAGAGAGGCAGGCAGAGGGGAGGGGAAGCAGGCTCCCCGCCAAGCAGAGAGTCCGATGCCTGATGCGGGGCTCGATCCCAGTACCCTGAGATCATGACCTGAGCCAAAGGCAGAGGCTTAACCTGCTGAGCCACCCAGGCGCCCTGGAATCTTCGTTCTAATGAAATTGTTTTTCTGAGTTCTAGTTTTTCCCTCATTTTTTCAACCTTTGTTTTTTGTTAAACCAATTTATTTCCTAAATCATAGCATCTTTGTTTTTACTTACTGCTTTGGAAACACACACACACACACACACGCGCGCGCGCACACACACAGTCTCCTATCAGTGATCATTTTGCACATTCCTGTGATAGTATTTCGTGAGCTTATAGATTAGTGTTTTAAAGTGTCCATGTCTCTTTACTTTCTACAACCCCAGCCAGAATGCCAGCCATATAACCTCCTTACCTTTAGTATTTTCCAAACTGTGGTCTCATATCAGTCTCAGCTTCCTCTGTGACCTTTAATAGGCACTAGTCAGTCTCTAGGAACAGTCCCTCTAATGTTCCTCATTGAACTGAAGAGAGAGGGAATTGCATACCTCCTTTCTTGTATGAGATGTAAAAAGGAAAATGCCACAAGATTCCTACAAATTCCTCCGAGAAGTCTTACTGCTCATTTTTTTAGCCACAAAACTCTTACTTGCCTTATGAGAGTATTATGAGTCAAAAGTCACTAAATGGGTTTTAGATCCTGCACTCATGATCTGGGCTACATGGCTGCCATTCTGACTAGGGAAATAGAAAGTAAAGAAGGTTATACTTCCATCAGTGATGAGTCACTGATAGGTACAGAAGTACCTATTTCCAACTGATCAGATGTGAAACTCTTTTAGCAAACAAGACTGGATTTATATTAGTTTACCCAAATGTGGGTAATAGACAAATGTCTGATGGTTGAAACAAGAATCATGCATGGCGACCTAGAGGAAATGCATTCACTGTGAAATACAAGCGTACTTGTCACTTTTTTGCACTTAGCTTTTGTGACTTCTCCCAAAACTAAGACAGAACATACCTACTTTTAACATCTTGTTAGGCATAGATAACAATGTAAACACCTTTCAGTGCATATAGTGGAAGATAACTGGTCTTATATTAAGAGAACCGACTATGGTATTGGATCTGTTATTAACTCAGAGACCTTGGAGAAGTTACTTAGCCATTTCATACCTCCACTTCCTCATCTGTCAGAAGGAAATAGCATATCTACTTTATTAAAGCTAAATGCTGACAAATAGGTTTACAATAAGATGGTTATGGGATGTAATTCTAGAATATGTACTTTTCTGTCTTGCAGTTTGAAGTATCACTAGTACAAGTGACCACTGAGCTTATTGAATTAGCCAACCATATTATTAAATGTCACGTTATGTACCTGTCCTTTGATTTGTTTGACAAGGATTAGAAAGGGCAGAGAAGTATGTCTTTTGCTAAAAACGGGCAAAAATATGAGTTATTCTAACCATTTTTAAGCTTATATTTTACACATACTTACCTATATTTCACATTTAAAAAATCATAACATAAAACGCTTTCTTTCTAGAATTACAGCTGTTTATATTAGTTGTTTATCATGACACGTCTGTGTCTAAAGGATGGCCTTATCAGGTGCAATAGACATTATGTTTGATTTCCTCAAATCCATTTTACTTCTCCCTGATTGCATAGCCATTTAGGTGATGAGGCAAAGCTCCACAGTTAAGGCTTGATTAATCTAAGCCAGTCATCATAATCTGACCTGTTTTGTTAACAGTTGGTTTCAGAAACCCAGCTCTAAGCATGTGATTGCCATTCCACCACGACTTTATGAGTGGACACGTGACCTCTCTTGAGCCATTAAAATTGGTAGAAGGGTACGTTTCAGGATTAGAGAGAGAGGTTTTTGCCACTTCCCTTGTGGCAGGTGAAATTGAAGAAGCAAGGACTACCAGAAGTCATCCTACAATCGCAAAGGGGAGTAGACTCAGGATGAAGCTGAATGCTGGACTGCAGAGTGTCAGACTAGAAAGCTGCAGGGTCCTCAGTGACTTTTCTTTTTTTTTTTAATATATATTTTTAAGATTTTTATTTATTTATTTGACAGAGAGAGATCACAAGTAGGCAGAGAGGGAGGCAGAGAGATAGAGGAGGAAGCAGGCTCCCTGCCGAGCAGAGAGCCCGATGCGGCACTTGATCCCAGGTCCCTGAGATCATGACCTGAGCTGAAGACAGAGGCTTAACCCACTGAGCCACCCAGGCGCCCTCCTCAGTGACTTTTCTGAAGGGCTTTTCCTCTGCTTCCAGAATTATGAACCAGTAGAATCTTTTGTCTTTAGTCATCATCATGAAAAGCAAAAAGAGCTCCTTCTGTAGGATTGTGTTCTTTTGGTTGTCTCACTCGTATCCTGACGTGGGCACTCAAATCATATAAAAGGGGCTTATGTACATATTTATTGAAATACATCATCTTCTTGTTTGTTCTATATAAGCCTTTCCATTTCAGCAAAATTTATGTTTTGAGTGAGGATTTTATTATTTTTAAGCGGATAGCTTTTAAAATGTATGAGTTTTTAAAATATGAAAACAGCCCAAGACTACAAGGCTTGTAGTCATATTGCATGGTATTTTTATATTCATTATGCATATGTATATTTTAAGAAGTCACTGCTAAAATTATCTTACTAAGAGCTATTATTTCAGGTCACCCACATATAGGCTTTATCTTCACCACTGTTTTTTATCATGGTACCATAAAACTCAGTAATCTGTAATCTTCAGTTTACCTCTAATATGACTTCTTTATATTCTCCTACATTCTCTCTGATCACACCTTTTGTTTCTGACAAACCAAATATTGTTTAAATAATTTTTTTCACCTTTTAAGATTTTACTATATATATAAAATATTGGAAGAGTGTGTGTGTGTATATATATAATATATATATATATTAGATTGGGAGAGAAGACAAAAGACACACCAAACAGAAGATAACCCCCAAAAAAATGTAAACAAAAAGGTTTGCTAAAAGTTTTTAGTAAACTTCAACATAAGAAATGACAGATTGTGCTTGAAGACATTATACTGAGTGAAGTAAACCAGTCACAGGAGAAGAAATACTGTGTGATTTCACTTATATGAGTTATGTAAAATAGTCAGACTCATAGCAGCAAAGAATAGAATGGTGGTTGCCAGGGGTTGAGGGGTAGGAGGAAATGAGGATAAAATTTCAGTTAATCAAGATGAAGTACAACATTGTCCCTATAGATACAATGCTCTATTATAACTTAAAAATCTGTGGAGAGGGTAGATATCAGTTGTGTTCTTACCACAATACAATAAGTTAAAAAAAAAAAAAAAGAAAGAAAATCTAATGATAATTTCTGTTAAGAGAAAAAAAAATTCTGTTATTTATTTAACATTTTATTTATTTGAGAGAAGAAAGCGTGGGAGTATGAGCAGGGTGGGAAGGGGCAAAGGGAGAGGAAGAAGCAGGCTCTCCACTGAGCAGGGATCCAGCCCGTGGGCTTCATCCTAGGACCCTAGGATTATGACTCAAACAAAGGCAGATGCTTAACTGAGCCACTCAGGCATCCCAGCATTCACATTTTAGGGATAGAAAACTGGAGGCTTAAAGACATTCACATCATCCCCAGGTGACAGTTATTAAGAAGAAGGGTCAGCATAACAATCCAGGACTTAACTAATTTTGAATCCAAGGTTTTACCTTATGCTTTCTGCTTCCCATTCGGTTGCATGGCTTCATCTGTTGTTGGAAAACAGTTGACATTTGACTACATCTTGCTTCACCAATTTCATTCCTATATATCATATGGCAGTTAGGTCAGGCCTAGCAAGGTATCCTCCTGTTTCTTCTAACCCTTACCAGATATTTTCCACTGCCTCACACACGGAAACGTGTCAGCTGGCTCAAAATGGAAACCCAGAAGTCCTCCTTAATTCCTCAGTTGCTGTGCCATCCTTTGGAGAGAAAAAAAAATTATATTTATACCTTTCTTACCCTCCATCCAATCTATCTGTCAGGTGTTGCTTAATATTTGCTAGGATTCCTGGGGTGCCTGGGTGGCTCAGTGGGTTAAGCCTCTGCCTTCGGCTCAGATCATGGTCTCAGGGCCCTGGGATCCAGCCCCGCATCGGGCTCTCTGCTCGGTGGGAAGCCTGCTTCCCCCTACTCTCTCTGCCTGCCTCTCTGCCTACTTGTGATCTCTCTCTCTCTGTCAAATAAATAAATAAAATCTTCAAAAAAATATTTGCTAAGATTACTATAAATTGTCACAGCTATGTAATTATTTCAGAGTTTCTGGCCAAATGATATTTCTCAGTCTCCACTGAAGCATATCGCTTTACTTTTTAAAATCTTTGAAGATTGTCCAGGAACTATAGAACTATTTCATAGGATGTCTAGGTCCCCATATACTGAAGACATATTCTCTTCTTCTCTGAAATAATCTCTGTTTACTCCTAACTGCAATTTTGTGTATTTTTTGCTTTCTCTCATGTTAGGCTGGAAAAATCCTGGAGAAAGTATTGTTCAAATTGTTAACCTCTTCTCTCCTGAATAGAAGATTATGAAATTTCTCATAAGTTATTTGATAATGGTTTTATCTAGTTATTTTTTTAAAGCTTACTCTTACAGACCCAAGCATATAGTACCAAGTGTATAATAGATTAATTATACAAAATGGGAACACATTATTTAAACAGCTTGTCTTGTTATATGCTATAGGACTGTGCCTATTTGGAGCTCAAAAGTAGAATACAGTCTTTGCTTCCCTCATTTATTATTTTCAACATCTGTGTTCCTTATTATCCCATTTTGTAAATCTGATTATTCAAAGGAATCAATAGTACTTTCATTATTGCTTGCCTTTTCTATAAAGTATCTCAGTTTTTCCTTCCCAATTCCTATCAAAGTTCCTCTTTCTTAAGTCATAGTTCAGTGGAACTCAATCTTTGTTAAATAAGCAATATACTATGTGAAATGTGATTCTTGCTAATGAGCATTAAAGCAAATAACACACATACATCCTTTCAGGAACATTCTAGAAATAATAAGCAGAAAAATATCTATCATGCATGAATTTCCATAAGGACATTAGAATGTCGAAATTGAAGCCTGATGTGCCCCTGTAAACACATAAGAACTTCAGAGCACCTGAGTGGCTCAGTTGATTAAGTGCCTGACTTTGGCTCGGGTCCTGACCTTGCTTGCGGTCCTGGGATTGAGCCCCACATCAGGCTCCCCACTGAGCGGGTCTGCTTCTCCTTTCTCTCCCCCTCCCTGTCTCCCTACCCTTCCCCCGCCCCCACCTCTACCTCGTGCTCTCTGTTTCTCAAATAAATAAATAAAATCATATATATATCTATATGAACTTAGTGATACTTTCTCTACAATCTAAATAAGGGTTTATGTGTTTTTTCCTACTCTTTTGACTTTTTAACAACAGTCATGGGAATCAGTCATTACTTTTCAAAGGCTCTTTAGAAGTCCTAGAGGAGAACATAGGCAGTAGCCTCTTCGACATTGGCCACAGCAACTTCTTTCGCGATATGTCTCCAAAGGCAAGGAAAACAAAAGTGAAAATGAACTTTTGGGACTTCATCAAGATAAAAAGCTTCTGCACAGCAAAGGAAACAGTCAACAAAACAAAGAAGCATCCCACAGAATGGGAGAAGGTATTTGCAAATGACAATACAGATAAAGGGCTAATATCCAAGATCTATAAAGAACTTGTCAAACTCAACACCCAAAAAAACAAATAATCAAGTAAAAAAATTGGCAGAAGACATGAACAGACACTTCTCCAAAGAAGACATGCAAATGGCTAACAGACACATGAAAAAATGTTCATCATCATTAGCCATCAGAGAAATTTAAATCAAAACTACATTGAGATACCACTTTACACCAGTTAGAATGGCAAAAATTGATAAGGCAAGAAACAACAAATGTTGGAGAGGTTGTGGAGAAAGGGGACCCCTCTTACACTGTTGGTGGGAATGCAAGGTGGTACAGCCCCTTTGGAAAACAGTGTGGAGGTTCCTCAAAAAGTTAAAAAATAGAGCCACCCTATGAACCAGCAATTGCACTACTAGGTATTTATCCCAAAGATACAGATATAGTGAAAAGAAGGGCCTCGTGTACCCCAATATTCATAGCAGCAATGGCCACAATAGCCAAACTGTGGAAAGAGCTGAGATACCCTTCAACAGATGAATGAATAAAGATGTGGTCCGTATGTACAATGGAATATTACTCAGCCATCAAAAAGGATGAATACCCAGTTTTGTTTTTAAGATTTATTTATTTGACAGAGACAAGAGAGGGAACACAAGCAGGGGGAGTGGGAGAGGAAGAAGCAGACTTCCCGCTGAGCAGGGAGCCTGATGGGGGGGCTTGATCCCAGGACCTTGTGATCATGACCTGAGCTGAAGGCAGATATTTAAGGACTGAGCCACCCAGGTGTCCCATGAGTACCCAATTTTTGCATCAACGTGGACGGAACTGGAGGAGATTATGCTAAATGAAATAAGTCAAGCAGAGAAAGTCAATTATATGGTTTCACTTATATGTGGAATATAAGGAATAACATGGAGGACATTAGGAGAAGGTATGGAAAAATGAAGAGGGGGAAATCAGAAGGGGAGATGAACCATGAGAGACTATGGACTCTGGGGATGAAACTGAGGGTTTTAGAAGGGAGGGGCATTGGGAGATGGGTTAGCCCAGTGATGGGTATTAAGGAGGGCATGTATTATATGGAGTACTGGATGTTATATGCAAATAATGAATCGTGGAACATGACAACAAAAAGAAATGATGTACTGTATGGTGACTAACATAACACAGTAAAACAAACAAAGAAATAAAAGGCTATATAGCTTTTTTAAAAATTTTTTTTAAGATTTTATTTATTTATTTGACACAGAGAGAGAGATCACAAGTAGGCAGAGAGGCAGGCAGAGAGAGGTGGCAGAAGCAGGCTCCCTGCTGAGCAGAGAGCCCGATGTGGGGCTCGATCCCAGGACCCTGAGACCACGACTTGAGCCGAAGGCAGAGGCTTAACCCTCCGAGCTACCCAGGCGCCCCCAAAAGGCTATATAGCTTTTGATGCACCATCTTCTCCTCTGTCAGATTATTCTATTATTAACCTTCCTCCTTTCATGAGGTTCAAAGTTATAAAGCATATTATAGTTAAACTGTATAAATATGTACCAAATACTAATATGAGTACTAGTTTAATAGTTGATAAGTTTTCAGTCAAAAGACTAAATCAACATAATATTTGCCAGAGCAATATATGCATATAGAATTAACATGAATAAATAAACTATTATAATTGTATGTAACATTTTTATATAAAATTATTTATTTGGCTTTCAGACTGTTTACTAGTGGTTTTTCCATATCTTGCTCCTAATTTGAATGTTGTTTTAGGACAGGGTTATAATACTGTAGCATTTTAGGAAATCTTTGCAATATGTGAATACCTGTACACAGTAAGGCACTTCCAACTGAAAATGGAACATCCATTGGCATTTCACAGTGAGAAACTTCTTATCAATCAATCATTTATTTGAGGCTAATGACTTTATACATGGCTAGAGGAATATAATCTTAATACTAGAAATGAACTTAAAAGCCATTTTAAAATTAAAATGGGTGAGCTGTTAATTGGTACTGTTTTACCTTAGTAACAAATTTATATTGGGGTAAGTGCTCTATAAATTTCAAATCAGCAATTGAGGTGAAGTAGCAAAAGTCAAGCATCATGGTATGGTAAAAATGAATAAGTAAATAGTAAAAATGAAAAAACAAGAATAAAAACAAACTGTCAACAACAAAAAATTTCAAAATATTCGGATTTGAAGTCTAAAAAGTATGGCAATACCTTTGGCTGCATATACACCTCTGAGCCAGAGTCCTTTTACTGTCTGCATGACTAAAATATTTCAACCGTGAAAGTTATGTTGGTTTTGGAAAGATTTGTGTGTCGGGGGGCAGAAAGTATGGGGTAGCCAATAATCTCAAATGCAATTACTTTCTCTCACTCCAGAAAGGCCAGTTGCAGATAGGAGTGAATTTGATATTCCAGGATAGTATGGAGATATTTATGGTCTTATGATACCAAGAATGATATCTTACTGAAAAAAGCCATATGGCCAAAAGAGAAAGATTAAAAAAAACAAATTCATCCTCCTTTCATCTTTGCTTATGGGTTGATTATTAAATGCTTTTTTGAAGTATCAAAAGAAGTTTTACTTTTCAGGAACTCCATGTTAAAACATCTAGACCTTTTTTCAGAGGTGGTTTTTTTTTTGTTTTTGTTTTGTTTTGTTTTGTTTTGTTTTGTTTTTTTTGGCAGAAGCTTCTTGTAGCATTTAATATTAATTCATACCATGACAAGTCTATTGGAAGAAAACCATCTGAATGGTCCTAAATTCATTTTCACTTAAAGTAATTTTGTTCGTGACCTGTGTCCTAAGAAAACCACCTTTGTTTCTCCTTAAATTCTTCTTTAGGAATCTCTTCTAGCTTTAATCACACACAGATTACATTAGGACATCCTGAAGGAGCTTTATTTTTTCATTTCACTTAGTATCTGCTTTGTTTTCATGACACTGAAATAACATGGCCTGTCCTTATTTTCAGATCAGTCCTCATTTAGTGGGAAGATGCTGGTGGTGATGTTGGCAATATTTCTCCTCTTTGTGTGGCTTTTACAAAATCTAAGGGGCTGTACCTCACGTTGGGCAATCTGCCATGAGTCACATTTATTGCATAAACTTGCAGGGTCAGCAATCACTAAAATACATGCAGGCAAAATTAGCTGGTGTTGCTTCTTTCTGAAGAAAACACAAATAACATGGCTGTTAGTAACTACCTCTTTGAGAGTTCAGAGTAACTTTTTTTTTTTTTTTTTTTTTTAATCTGTAATGGAGAGGAAAATGAAAGACTGGATAGAATCACTCAGCAAAAAAGTCTGACAGTTTGTTGAACCTCATAGAAATAGATCATCTTAATGAACTCAAAGATTCTCAATGAAGGAAAAACACACCTCTTTCAAAAATTGGCCAAAAAATCTTAACTATAAAAATAAACTAAAATCTATATCCCTATCTGTGTTTTAATAAGACAAGAATGTAAGTCATTGCATGATCCTTGTACATGTTTCTAGTCCTTTAATTAACTCTCAGATTTCCTTTGCAAATAAGAGTTATAGTCTTTTTCTAGACTTGAACTTTCTTAATTCTTCATCATTAAGAGAATCCATCAAGTCTACTGCATAAGATTGGGAATGTTTCCAAATTTTATAGCTGTCTTTTATCTTGAAGCCAAAACATTTTATGAGTCTCTTGGTTCTAATGTTCTTAACTCAGTTGAATATCTGAGCATTTTAGATGAGAGACATTTTTATCACTTTGACAAAAATGGCAACTTTAATTTTAACGACTTCATCAAAAATTGATCAAGTATGTTGTTTTTGTGAGGCCTTTTAAGAAAAATGAACTTACTAACCGATAATGCTAAAGACCCATCCATTTTGGCTTAAAAACTCCCCTTCAGCTCAACACATGAATTAACTATTTCTTTACATATGACATCTTTAGAAAAATGAATCTGAATTGCAGTTAGAAATCCAAAGTGAAGGTTTCCAATAACAAGCTCACTTTTCTGCAATTTATCATGTAATCAGGTTATCAAAAACTGTATTCCCTATCTTTATTTATTTTACATTAATCCCTTTTAAGTACAGAGAGATTATTAGTGTGAATGAAAGTACTTTTGTAATTTCAGTAATTTCTACCTTTGTTTAATAATGCTTGAACAGCTCTTGATATTTTCAGTACTTTTATGGAAGAAATGATTTCTTTAAATTGAAGTATTATTGACGCACGATGTTACATTAATTTCATGTATACAACACAGTGATTTGGTAAATCTATATGTTATGCTATGTTCACCACAAGTGTAGCTACCATCTGGAAGAAGCTGATTTTTTTTTTTTTTAAGATTTTATTTATTAGACAAGAGAGAGAGGGAATACAAGCAGGGGGAGTGCGAGAAGGAGAAGCAGACTCCCTGCTGAGCAGGGAGCCCAATGAGGGGCTCCATCCCAGGACTCTGGGACCATGACCTTAGCCGAAGGCAAAAGCTTAACAACTGAACCACCTAGTATCCCCGAGGTAATTTCTTTTTTTAATTGAAAGTTTTTTTTTTTTTCTGTATTTTTGTACTCTGGTTTGAAATTGAGTAAAAGGCCCTTGTGAGATTATTTCATGGGTAGTGCCCAGTAAAGTGCCTTGCACAAAATGCGCATTTGGTATCTAGAGGATCAGTTTCAAAAGTGAAAAGAAATTTTGTATTTATATAGTCCAAGTGGCTTACTTTGTAACTAAAATATTTAATAATGCAAGAAATTAATTAACTTGCCTAAGAACAACCACAACAAAAAAAGAGTGGAGTGTTGAGTCTAGGACTAAGGTCTGAGCACTCACAGACTGCAAATCCTTGTCATTCTATTGTTTTCCTTTTGCTTATGGTTGAAATTATCTAAACCTTTTGGTTTTTTGGTTGGTTTATTGTTGTTATTTTTGTTAACATTATATTTTTAGATCTTGTGAATTTGGGGGGTGATTTTCCTCTAAGTATGCAACTATCTCGTGTTTGCAATGCTCCTCTACTTTTTACATTTGTCTCAAACTTAACTAACTTGATACTTTTTAAAAGGCAACCCCCTTTTGACTAGCAGCTATATTCCAAGCTTTTGTGTTAATTCTTCACTTACATGATTCCATTTAATTTTTACATAAAATATATTAGATGAGGTCATTGGTGCTTAGGTAAAAGGGCTTTCTCATAAACATATAGCTAGTCAGTGATAGAGTCACAGTTGTAGGTGTGCTCTTTGTAGCACGATGTTTGCAGTGGCTCAACAGCAGTCAGGTATGTACCAAGTTACATTTGTGCTCCTGCTAACATCCTACTCTAAAAATTTTGTCTGTGTCCTGGGCTATGGAAATCATTTCCCAACTTGTTTCTCTTCCACATTGGCCAGCATTAGCCAGAATAATTATTTGCTAATATAAATTTAATCATGTGACCCATTCTTGGCTTTTTTATGTATGTGGTTTTTTTGTCTCTCTCTTTTGTCCCTCTCTGTCTCACTTCAACATTGGGGCTAATTTTGGACAATAAGGAGGTAGCTAGGCAAAGAAGAGGGAAAAGGATACTGAAGGAGGGGCTCCTGGGTGACTCAGTCAGTTAAGCCGCTGCCTTCGGCTCAGGTCATGATCCCAGGATCCTGGGATCAAGTGCTGCATCGGGATCCTTGCTCAGTGGGAAGGCTGCTTCTCTCTCTGCCTCTGCCTGCCTCTCTGCCTGCTTGTGTGCTCTCTCTGTCAAATAAATAAATAAATAAGAATACTGAAGGAACAGCCAATGCAGAGTCCTCATCCAAAAGGCTATTTGTTTTGAGGATTTTCAAGTATAGTGTGAGATTTTCAAATTTGTCTTTGAAGAGATATGGGTTAGTATGCTTCGAGCTTAGGGGATGAAGAATGTTTGAAACAAGATTCTTATGGGCCTTGTATGCCATACTAGAATTTTATATATGACACATAATTTGATATGCATTTCATAGAGATAATTATGGTGGCGGCAAAATGAAAATATAGAGGACATGTCGTCTTGTGATAAGAGGGAACAAAAATTCCATTTATGAAGTTGTTGTATTAATGTATGTAAAATATAGTGAAATAGTGAATTATGATAATGGTAGTGAGGAACAGGTGCAAACATATCTAGGATATTAAGGACATTGAATGAAGAGAACTTCATTGATTAGATGAGAAAATTTTATCCTAATTTTAGGTGTCATTACTATCTAAGTATTTCATTAATTAAAAAGTAGAGTTACTGATGCAGGTTAAAAAAACACATATTTTAATAATGTAATCTCAAAAATGGTAACTTAAAGCCAACATCACTAGGCGTGCATGCACATTTTGAAACTTTCATTTCTGTATTAAGATACATTTCTCTTCTGTTTATTCATTTTTGATATATTGAGATAAATTTCAACATATATTGCCTTTAGCTCTAAAATAAATTAGAAGTGTGCATAAATGATTTACCAATTTGGCTTTTGTGAGTTAAATTTCCATTTTATTTCTTATCGCTCACATCCCTTATAGTGCTACCAATTCTCTTCTTTCTTGACATGACTTGGTTGAAGTTTCCTGTGCATGAATAACTTTTTCTAAAATTGCTTAAAATGGAGTTGAATGGAAAGATACTTACAAGAATCAGAGATGCTATAATCTGTTCTTTTACCTTCTACCAAATAACAGTATGGCTTTGTGCAAATGCTTTTTTATATTTGAGCCTTTGAAATGAGATCAAATATCAGTGCTACCTGCCTTGTAAGACTATTTTGAAGACCACACTAAATAATATGTGTGAAAAAGCTTTGAAAATGGCAAAGAACACACATAAAATTTTTAAATTAGCTTTTATTTTATTCTGAGGTTAGTTACACCAATGCAGAATCATTTAGCTAATGCATATAATCAACCTAAAGAAGAAAATTAAATTGTACTCTTAGAGACTTAAAGTTCACAGAGCTAATAGCACTTAGATTAAATTTAAATGCACACATTTTTAGTTATAAAGGAAGTTACAGTTCCCTTGGTCAAACATCAAAATCATAGACTAGAACATATTGAAAAAATAATTAACACTAAACCCCTCACCCACACACATATGTGTTGGAGTAGGAATGTATTGCCTATAGATATGTTTAAGATTTGAGGTAAATTTTCTCATTTATAATCTTAAATATCATATTATAAATTCATTGATGAAATATACATGTATCTCTTTTCCTCATCACTTTGGAAGAGGCCACTCCACAGAGTCACACTCTCAGGGTGCAGGAAAGTCAGTTTGCCTTTGAAGAAGGGTCAGCCTAAACCTGGCTGGTTCATTAGAGCAGTCTCATAAAATATTCACATTAGAAGGTATTCTCATGGCCATCTCTTCCAACCTTAAGCTCCACACAAGAACATCACTTTTGATAGTTATATAGAATTAACCTGTTGGCAAACAGTGAACTCTCAGGCAGACCATACTAATGCAGTGCTATGAAGATAGTGTGCTCCTTAATGTACAAAATCTCCATGAAGTTCTTATCCTTCAGTCCGCGTTTCTGACTTTAACACCACCACCTCCCTTCTCTTACAAAAGGTTTTTGAAGATACCGGCCCTGTTTCTTATCGTTTTCCAAGATAATATTTCCAGTTTTAGTTTTCAACCATTTTTCATTGTAGTGATTGGGATTGGCCATGCCTTCTTTGGGAGTCTGTCCCTGGGTATGTTTTGCAAGAATTCAGAATAAGACAAACAGTATTTCAGGTGTGGTTTGATAAGGACTAAATAATTCACTGTGGCTATTAAACTTGTTGTTCTAGGTATTTCTTTTCTATTAATGAATGCTGAGATTGCAGCTCTGAAACTATTGACCCTTAGGACTATGGGGACAATTAATACCCTAAGTGTATTTCATATAAACTGCCTTTAAAGACATATCCTTCACCCTACACTGTAAAAGTTTAGTTTTTTAAATCTAATCCTTAATCTAATCCTTACCTTTGGCTTCATTATATTTCATTTTGACAGTCTTGGCCCATCCATTAAACCATGGAGACATTTTTAAATCCCAGTTTTGTGTCAGTCACAGATTCACAGATTTAATAAGCACTGTTTCTTATGTCCTCTTGCAAGTCAATATTAAAATGCTGAACAAGAAAAGATCAAGGACAACAGGGTTACTGTCTAATGAAATAATGTATCTGAAAGTGATTTGCAAACACTATTTTATATTCATCTTTGGTTTTGTGTCCTTCCTTCTGTTTTATACTTGTCCCTTTATAATCTGACCTTATGGAGAATTTCTCCTCTGCAGTCTTCATAGTTTAACTTTCCTTCCAATAACCTCTTTACCATCAGAAATCATTTCTAATTGTATGATACAGATTTTGCTTTTAGAACTTTCTAAGTCCTCTTTTCTCTTAGAAACTTTCTCCCTAAGTATTAACTCCCTGGGTTTTTTAGTATATGATTTTCCTTTGTTTGCGGTTTAAATTCCTTAATTTGTATTTCTCAAATGTCTGTTGTATGGAGGTGAGCACGGCTGATGCTATGGGGCACACAATTATCCATATGATATTCTAGGGACTCAAAGAGTTTATAGGCCAATAGGAAATCTGGGGTACACAAGGTGCCATTAGTTGTGAATTATAAGTGTGCTTCTCTCACTTCCATTCTCTTAGTTCTTCTCTATAGTTGTAGGTATGGTTTTAAGCCAGCCCTTATTCCCACAAAGAAGTATTCCTTGTGCTTTTAGATATTTTCTATACTCATATTGCTTTTCAGCATATTTGCAGTGTTTTCAGCTCCCAGCCTTCATGTGGTCCTTGGATTGTCTAAGATTGCTCCAAAATCTTTTAAGCCCACTGTGAATCTGCTTCACAGTTTCTCAGTAGTTACTCAGGACTTACAGACTCATGTTCAACTCACTGACTTTAGTCAAATATATATGCTCTAGGGTTTTTATTATAGAGCATGTTCTCTCTCTCACTCTCTAACTCTTTCTATCTCTCGATCCACCTGTATCTATGTACATTAAAATATCCCACCCATGTATATGATATAGTATGCTAATACACACTTATGTGGGTATGCATAATCAAAATACTTTATTCATATATGCTTAAAGTATATATTTCTAATATATATACTATATAGATATTTCTATTATATATATATGTATTTTTAATATAATTTGTTAAGCATTTTGATCAGAGCTTAAAATTGGTTAAAAATGAAGAAACAACTACCACCAGAAAAACACAGAATCCCTGTCCACACTACTAAGCATTTTCTTCCACTCTTAAACTGCCTCACATTTCTGAAACACCATAAATCTACATTTTCTTTGATTATTAACTGAAAAAGGAAAATATCAGTTAAGAGCAGGTTGAGACTCTACTCAACCTCAACCCAGTAGGGCACTCAGCAGTTAGATAAGTTACCGTACCACATTTATAGGGGTATAAAATATAACCCCTATCCCGACAATACTGCCGCTGATGCACTCTAGTACCCAAAGCAAGCAATTCAATCCTTTTCATTCACTACTAAATTTAAGTTTTTTCCCAGTCTTTCCTGTGAGACACACTATAACCCGAGTTGTGATTTGATAAGGACCAAATAATTATTATTTTTAAGATTTTATCCATTTATTTAATAGACAGAGATCACAAGTAGGCAGAGAGGCAGGCAGAGAGAGAGGAGGAAGCCGGCTTCCTGCTGAGCAGAGAGCCCTATGCGGGGCTTGATCCCAGGACCCTGGGATCATGACCTGAGCTGAAGGCGGAGGCTTTAACCCACTGAGCCACCCAGGCACCCCAGGACCAAATAATTCATTACAGTGTTAAACTTGATTTTCTAAATATTTCTTTTCTATTAACGAATGCTGAGACTGCAGCCTGAAGTTGTTGGTCATTAAGTGTCACTCTAAGGCACATGATATACCATTACATAGATTCATATGCAGTTGAGATAAGTAATTCAGAGCGATCCCATATACCCTATGCAGAGTTTTATTCCTAATGGTAACCTTTTGTAGAACTGTAGTACAATATCTAATAATGCAATCAGGGAACTGACATTGAGAAAATCTACTTATCTTATTCAGGTTATCAGTTTTACATATACTTGTGGGTATTTACATTTTGTTCCCTAAATTTTATCACATATGTAGGTATATATAAACACAGTCAAAATATGGAACAGTTCTATTACCACAATTCCTCCTGTTAACTGTCTGTACTTACCCCTGCCCCTCCCAAGTAAAGCCTCCACCTTGGGTTGTATCTTACTGAAATACAGCATCACTTAAAATTATTTTCTTGAGTTGTTAACAGGAGAGTACAAATGCAGTAATAAAATTTTTAGGTCACCAAGATTCATGTTTTATTTAACTGCTGAACTCTTGCTATTAGAGGAAAGGAATGATTAGTTGTTCTCATTTACAAAGTGACATTTACATTAAGCAACAAATGCTCTAGCGGTGCATTACTTTATTTATCATATGATCCTGGGTGTGTATAGTAATGTGTAAACATTTTCCTATAGCTGGGTGTATGGTACACTTTTATTCAATAACACAAATAGATTCCTATATTCAATCAGGGTATCTAATTTTTAAATTAGGTTTAACAGTACTGGTGATGAAGCAAGCATGTTTAATCATAACATTTCTATGGATCTCCCGAATATCTATGTTAATCAAAAACCCATTATCAAAAAATAATTTCTGATTTTATTCTATATTTCTGGTCCAAATTTTTTTCAAGTTATTTGTCTTAATAAAATAGAATTTCTTAAATTATACCCTTATTTTTGGAGTAGTCCACTAATATCATGGCTATATTATGCCAAACAATATATTATTATCAAATAAGTGATTGACTAAATTACAGTGAAACCATCTAATTCATTTATTCATCATGTATTTTAAAAGAACTGGCTTTTCATCCAGATGACTAAATGTTTAATTTTTAATTATTTTCAACACAAGATAAATATAATTAAAAACTAATGAGGTCACCTCCTTCATGGTATTTATTTGTACCATTAGAGGTAAGATGGAGAAAGATAAGTAATGATGCTTTTTGGAGGGTTCATAATTGCTCAAGCGGGATCTTTAAATATGAAGGAATACTTAAGATTATGTTACTGCCACCATTCAAATATTTCAAGGGTTTCTTTAGTGGTTAGTGTGGTAAAACTTAGGGCAACCTTAGGAAGAACTTGCTGAGGGAAACAAAATTATCACATGCCTATAATGAATTTTATTCCAGGTTGGTACTTTCAGATATATGATACTTTGAAATAATGACAACTTTTTGTAATACTGTTTTTCATTTTAAGAGAAAAAACTGAGTGATATGGTCATTGCTGTGATTCCAATCCAGGCTCATAAGACTTTTATTTATTTTTTTTTTTAAGATTTTATTTTATTTATTTGACAGAGAGAGAGATAGAATCACAAGTAGGCAGAGCAGCAGGCAGAGAGAGAGGGAGAAGCAGGCTCCCCACTGAGCAGAGAACCCGATGTGGGGCTCGATCCCAGGACCCTGAGATCATGACCTGAGCCAAAGGCAGAGGCTTAACCCACTGAGCCACCCAGGTGCCCCGGCTCATAAGACTTTTAAAGTCCTGCCTTTATCGATAGTGAGACTTGAATCAAAGTATATGTTCAGACAACTGATGAGCACTTAGCAAAGACCTTCAGGGGAAGAAAATACCACTAGGATCTAGAAGGGATCATGATTCTCCATTTTGAAAAAAAATTCCCTAATAACTTTCTGAGTTTTGCCTATGTTTCCTGAGTTCTTTCAGAGTTTAATGTTGGCATTCAAGATAATTGTTGGAGGAAGAACCATATTTCTTGGGAATACATGCACATAAACAATAACGGTTGCCAAATTTTCTAAGACTGTGGAAGAAGGCCAATATAGCAACTACTTGGAACCAAGGGACTGATCAGAATTTCTTATAAAATGTTTTATTTCAAGACATTATCAAGTCGAAAAGGACATCTTTGTAAGATCGCACCACAAAATTGCAGTATTAGAATACCAATCTAAAACCTACTATTTTTGGCATTGTGCTGACCGAAATATATAGATTGAAAAACAAAACAAAAAACCCCAAAAAACTCAGCACCTTCTTTGTGTTTCTTTACTATAGAATCTTATGATGGTTTTCTGAAATCTTCACTTACAATATCAGATATAAGACCATTGATTTGGAGTGAGCTAGCCTTAGATTAAGAATCTCAGCCCTTGTGAAATAAATCTATGGTTTGACATTAAGTTCTTAGGGAAAAACAAAAAACAAAAACAAAACAAAAAGAATCTCAGCCTTGCCTGGTGCTAGTTATATGACCTTGCCCAGGGTTAGCTGACTTATCTCTATCCCTACTTTTCATAGCAGTGTATAAGAATATGCATTTATTTCATTTGATTCTTGGGAAAATTGGTTTAGATAATAGATGATTTTTGGAAGCTGGCAGATAGTAAGTACTTAATAAAAGGTATTATAAGAAAAGGTAAAATGTTATTAATAAATGATATAACCATATATAAAAATAACTTTGGGTTATTAGAACGTAGAAAGGATTGTAAGCAGTTACTATGCTTTCCATGCTAAAATGAAGGCATGGAAATACTGTTGATCATCAACCCATTTTTATTGTTAGTATAAAAATTGGAGACATTAACAATACTTTGCTTTTGCTTTATACTACCTCTTTACAATAGAGAGAGAACATAATCAGAGTTTCAATAACAGGTTTCTGGACCTAAACATTTTACTTCTAAGAATTTATTATAAATGTATTCACTGATATGTGTACATAGATGTATATGGACATGGGTTATATCATCTTATAATAAAATCCTGGGCATTTGCTAATTTTCAACAGGGACACATTATGAGCAGATTATATTGTATGCATATGATAGATATTCACAGATAGAAATGAACAGGGTTGATGATAGAAAACAGGAGTGATCTTCATGGTGTATGAAATAAAAGGAATAGAGCAAAATAGGGAGATGTATAAAAATCTATACACAGACTCACATTCATACATGCATAAAGTATTTCTGAGAGGATGTTCTGAAATTTGAAATTGGTTTCTTCTAAGGGGTACATGTCTTGCTTTGAAGGGAGATTTGCTTTTGTATTTCTTGTATTTTTTATCATGCATATAAAATGTAAAAATTAGCTTAAAATATTCATGGAAAGAAATAAATAACAAGGCATACAATAGCTGTCTCAGGATGGTTGGCATATGATTGACTTATATTCATGTGTGTGTGTGTATGTGGTATATCTAAGTTATTCTCTAATTCTCTGAGTTGTATATTTCTTTTGTAATAAATATAATTTTTAAAGAGATAGAATCAGTAGGCAGATTCATAAAGGTAATTTGAAATGAACTTTATTTCACTTTAACATTAATCTGTGTACTGGTTTTTAGCATTTTTGTGTAATTTCAATATAAACTTGAAGCAGTAACTTTACTTTGTTTTTTTTAAGCCCTAATTATCAGCCATCTCAGGACAATATAATCACCTTCTTAAATTTTAACTTTATAAGATTATTCCCACATTTTTACAAATGGAGACAGCAGAAACAATAAACTAAACCCAAACTGTCTTTGTATCATCTTATATGGTTCTTAATAATACCCTTTGGAATTATATTATTCCTCACTTTTGCTTCTGCAGATAAAATAAGTCATGGCTTAAGTAAAATTACAATGCCTTTGTTCATTTCAAAAACATTTTTTAAATGCAGCCTATTTCTGCATTAAAAGTGGTAGTAGTTGAATATTAGTTGGCATTATTATATAGATGTTAGGGGGAAGAAAGTTAAATATTGTTTCCCATAAAGGAGGTCAGTTATTATTTATGTTAACAGGACTCTCAGAAATAGGTAGAAAATCAACAATTTTCTGACATAAAGTTAAAATACAAGTCACACATCTGAGTATTTCCTCCATAGACAGAGATGTGTTTAAATAAGTAGATTTTTTTCTTGAAGGAAATACAGGGATTGCAACATAAAACAATTTGCTGCTGTAAGGGCAGGATTTATGAGCTTCAGTCACTGCTGACTGGCCAGCATCATGTGCTGGTACATAGTAGATGATGGTTAAACATTTCTTGACTTTTGTAATTTTTTAACATTAGTCTGCAAGTTGAATTAATTGAAATGTAAAGAAAATTGAACTATAGATCTTTCTGTTGTTTTAACTATCTTCAATTAGGAGATAAGAAAACGTCTATAGATGGAAGACAGAATGCTGACTATCTGTTGGAATCAGGGCCACTAGAGAGCCTTCTTATGTAAATCTGTTTAAATTCTATCTAGTGATATTCCTGGTATATCTTGAGAACGATCCCACAGTTCACAGCAACTCTATTTTTCAACGATACTTTGTAAACATATTTTGATACACTTTTTTTGTGCTTGTCTCCTTTGAAGAGTCCCTGTAACCATTCAGCCAGGTGTTGGGAAGATATGTAGTAGCTGAGCGTCCTTCTGACACTATCCTCAGAATCAGCTTTGGAGATGCTTTTACCCTGTCCGTCTTCTTCAGCAGCCAGGCAGAGTGCTGACTCCTTCACAGCAGTGAGGAACTCTTCTGGCTCCAGAAGTAAGTTGACTACATTCAGTTTGATTGTTGCCAGTGCTTTTAAAAAGAGGTAGAGGAGGTTAACTGGAAATCTTGCATATTAATGTACAAATTAAAACCAGGATTATTCATCACTGACTATTTCACTTTTTTGACTTTTATCTTTCTGGAGACATAGTTACTACTTTTTATGTTGATGACCTATATCTTTGTGGGGTTTTCTGAGATTTTTTTCAGGATTGCTTCACATGATTATCATGATTCATATTTGCAGCTTTGAGACATAAAGAGGGGAGAGATTAAAATAATAATGTTTGCACATGAGCAAATGCATTCAGCATGACCAAATATTTTATTAAAGTTGCTTATCTAATGACTTAAGAAGATGGAATCAAGTCTCTGGTCTTTTGATTCTTAAATACCGAGTTCCCTTTCTATGACTGTGATCTCTAGTAGTATATGGAGGGTAAGGGACTGGTGTGGGAAATGACATTTCTCTTGATTGGTTGGTTTACTGAGTGATGTGTTCTCTGTGTTCTTGAAGGAGAGTTTATGGCAACTTATAAATATGCGTACTAAAAAATAAAAGAGAAATCACAGACAGGGACATGGATTGAAATTGGGACACGAAGGGATTATACCAGATGCATAATGTAATATATTATACACCACCCCCAGACCAGTTCCCAGCTGCATATTTATCTTTGGGCTTTTTAATTACTAGATATATCAAGCAAATACAATAATTATCTGATTGTTTATAGGATTTGAAAAGTAAAAGCAGTATTTTGGGGAATGTTCAGACTTTCCTAGTTCATACTTATAATCCTACTGTTTTGCCATTTTTCTAGTTTATTTCATTTAAATTTGACATATTTCATATTTCTCTTTTCCCTTCTCCCAAATACTTGTATAGGCATCCCTTGCTTCTCTTAGGATATATTTGTGTCAAAATGTCACCATACAAAATGATTATGAATGCATTTTTATAGACAGTAAAAGTTTGATTTATCCTAGATAATTTATTTAATTAGGTGCTTGGAAGTTAAAATTTTCTTGAAGAGAATGGGTAGAACACACTTAATAATCTTAGTTTTCTTTTACAACATATTGCAGCTTCAATATGCCAGCAATAGTTAGGTCTATGTCCTTAAGAGAACAGAGAGACTGTTGTTAAGAATTTATTTCTGAATTGTGGTGCTATCTATTGCATAGTTAAAACAGGGATTCAGTATGTTGTTGCTAATGTACTCAAAGTAATGTAGGACTACTTTTAAGACATAAGCAAATAGGATATATTAATTTATATTGAAGTTAATTCATTACAACTATAACTGTAGCATCAAATGATGAGTCTGAGTATGCAGAAGATAGATTACAAATCATTATTTTACTGTAGGTTTTTTCCTGTGCATATTTTATTACCTTGCATGCTTTTTTTACATCATTTATTCATTTCTTTTAAAAATTCTTTTCACTGTTTTTGTTCTTGTGCTTTTTATTGAGTAAAGCAACTTGAGGGAGACATTTCAGATTTTTCCAGGTTTTGCTTTTTTTAAAGAAATGAGGACCCCGACTAAGCTTGAGTTGATTTCACACATTTTGAAGGTACAGAGAAATATAAGGTTTGTTTCTTAAAGGCATCCCCACAAGAACCTACAGAGATTTTATATGACTGAACAATAAATTAGATACTTAATAAATTTTTGTTTTCCACAGATAAAGCGACCTTTCTAAGTAACACGTCTGACTTTATGAAAGCTGTTAACATAGGAAATATATTTACTCACACAGATTCTCTAGTGTAAATCACAAGACTAGTGAATTCAAATACATTTTCATTTACTAATGACTATAATCAAGGCCAAAGGATTTACTTAATTAACCTGGCAATAGAAGGCTAAACAGAAATAATTTATATATTGAGAAGGACTCTTCTGAGTTAATGCTTAATTCAATTTTTAAATTACCAGTCCATTAGTTTGTAGAAGTAGAACCTCCTTTCCCTTTCTATTTTTTCTTTGGAGTAACATTAGGCTGAAAGTCTTGCGTGGAATTAATCACCCTGAAAAAAGAGAAAGTAAATACATTCCTAATTAGGTTCCTCAAATTTCAAATAGCTCATTGAAAATTCATAGCACATCCATTAAAATCCCTTTAAAAATAAATGGAATACTAGGAACTTTCTTAGAAGAAGTAAAGCATGGAGAAGTAGTAAAATAATGAGACAATGGAATAGCTATTCGTTACTCGTATAGGACAGTTGAGGTAGTGGTGATTGTTATGATGCTTATTTTTCTCATTGTGGCATTTTCAATTAGTCTTGGCCAGTAAAATAGTACTTTTGTCTGTTTCTACTGTTCCCTCTTGTTTAACTAAAGCACTGTGATAAAAATTAAATAATAAATAATATCTGAACAGGAAATGCGAATGCCTGCCTAAATATATACATATGTATATAATTTACTATATACATAGCAGTAATGATAGTCTCTCTAGAAAGCTAATATGCCTTCTAAATATTAAGTATTCTTACTGATATTAAATATATAATATTTTTATTTTTCTGAAACAAATTTCCCTATGTTTAAGACTTGTAAATTATCAACTCTGATAACATTAATTGGCAGTGACTTAACCATTTATCATAATAATAAATATATTATTATTTGACACCTTCCAGTACTTTTGAATAGATAATAACTTCTTTGATTCTTATATATCTCTATGAGGTAGTTTAACAAATAGGCTCTCAACCATATATATATATATATATATATATATATATATTTACATTTAATACCTTTGGGTATATATTTATATACTTGAAATTATCTTAGATGCTTGAGCCATAAAAACACAGATGGAAGGGGCCCCTGGGTGGATCAGTCAGTTAAGTGTCTGACTCTTGATCTCAGCTTATGTCTTTATCTCAGGGTCATGAGTTTAAGCTCCATACTGGGCTGTATGCTCTGTGTGGAGCCTAGTTAGGGGAAAAAAAAGAGAAAACAGAAGGGAAATTAGAGATATTGGTACAAAAAAAAGTAATATGCTAACTATGAATGCTAAAAGGGTTAATGAATTATGTTCAATAACCCTGAAAGGTAGAGCAAGGAGGAAATATGTTACCATGCAGTGCTCATTTTAAAAAAGAAGAGAGAGTAAAATTCTCAAAGAAAGGAAATTCTAAAAAGAAAAAAAAAGGCAGACTTTGAAATGACTCTCACAAATAACATGCATTCAGTGACAGTCAATTCCAAATTAATTATATCTAATTACCCAAATACCTTAAATTTAACAATTTAACATGTTGCTAACTAACCTCTTGGTCGTCTTGCCAAATACTCTTTTTTTTTTTTTTTTAGATTTTATTTACTTATTTGACAGAGAGTGATCACAAGTAGGCAGAGAGGCAGGCAGAGGGAGAGAGGAAAGCAGGCTCCCCGCTGAGCAGAGATCCCAGTGCTGGGGTCTATCCCAGGACCCTGAGACCATTACCTGAGCTGAAGGCAGACGTTTTAACCCACTGAGCCACATAGGCACCCCTCTTTTTGATATTCTTGAGCTCCGAAAATATCATCACTGTATACCAGAAAAAATAGGAATCATCTTCTCTCCTTTCCCCTTCATTCTACAGATTCTATCACCTAATATAGTCAAATTTACTTGGAAAAATTTTCTTGAATTTATCCATTTTTCTCCATTCGGGGCCATTAGTACCCTAGTCCCAACTACCATAATCTCTCCATAGGGCTAGTCCAGAGGCTTCCTAAATTATCTGCTCACACACTTCGATGCGCCAGTTCTGCCTATTCTCCATAGGCAGGCCGAGAGAGTAATACAAAGTACAAACTGACATGTCCTACCTCTTTAAAGACCATTACTCTTAGAATATAGACAGAATTCCTCATCATGGCTTACTATGCTCGAGTGGTTTAGCACTTTCTAATTGTCCCCAACTTATTTCACACCGAGCTTCTCACCTTGCCTGCATTCCAGGTATAGAGGTCACTCAGTCCTTCTTCCACATCATGTGACCTATCCCCAAAGTCTTTGCATGTGGTTATTTCTCCCTCAACAGATCACCACTCCCAATTCCTTTTTGCCTGGTATCTCAACATAGTAGTCTCTTCCTGAAGGTAGCCTTTCTTGTTCTGCCTGACCCAATCATGTCCTGTTACCATATGGATTCACAGCACAGTGTAACTGAAGTTCATTTCAAGTTTATGTCTCTTCATGCAGTTATCTAATGTTGACCTCCCTTTCACAATGTAAGCACTATAAGGTTGTAATCCATGTCCATTTTGCTCCTCATGGAAACCTCTTTTTATCTTTTAGGCACTATAAACATAGACCTAGAGCCCCCTCCCCCTTCTCCCCAGCACCGCCCCACTGTGGGGGTTTCAAGGACATCAAATGTAATAGAATTTTTAAGCATCAATGATGAAATCTCTTCGTTTTGGGTTTTCTTGATGTCAGAGTTTGACCCAGTTTTATTGCAAGCTTGCCATTCTCAGTTGGTGTTTATTTTTCCAACACCTTTATACTGCTACCTTCTCCCCTTCTTAGTCTTGGCTACATTCCTCAGGGTCTTAGTTTCTGATAGGTAATGGATCAAGACACTGTCCTTATTGTTATGAAGCAGGTAGAAATGAATCCAACTGGAATTTTGTTTAAAAGTAACTATAGATCAGTAGGCAAGATAAAGGTAGTACAATGCAGAAATAACTACCATAAGATAACTAGTGGTGGAAAGCTACAAATAGTCTTGTAAGCTCAGTGGAAAAAGAAGTTTTTCCATCTGAGATTATGCAAATATGCTACTTAGCATAAGTAGAATTTGAGCCTTAGAAATAGGTTTCGACATTGGAATATTATTAATGTGCTGATGTATTGTCTCAGGTAAAAATTCCAGAAACTAGAGAGATAATGCACAGTTCTCCCAAAAGCCCTTAAGTACTGACACCAAAACTAAAAATGTCTTAGCTGGCAATACTTGATGTAGAAAGGCCACTGCTCTCTCTGTCTACTGTTAGTGTCAGCTCTGTGGGTTGCTAATAGTTCTTACTGTGATACTATACTATACAATATACTATACTATAGTTCTTACTGTGAAGTGCCCTGGGATGAGGTCGGAATACATGTTTTGCTTTAGGAGGTGGACCAGGAAAGATTGATGTCATGTGGAGAGTATTCCTGGCAACTGACATTAAATGTATGGCAACAATCTTAATTGCAAAGCATTGGCTATGAAACTCACAGGAAAAAAAAAAAAAACAATTTGTACAGACTTAACCCAAGTTATTATCCCAGTTATTGGGATGACCACCCTGTTTCATGTCTAGTTAACTTCCCTTATATCACTGTAGGCTGCACTGGGGGTATTTTAACATATGTCAGATTTAAAATTCTCTGGGTAAACTGAGGCAATCTCAGAGTGTAGGAGACTTTATAGCAAGGAAAACAATTGGGGGTACAAAGACTTCATTTAGAGAAAAATCTATGATTTACTACAGCAAGAAACTCACAGACTAGAAGAATCCGTGTAGGCCACACTGATTATAAACACTAACTTAATATTACTAACAACTTATGAAGGGGAATGCACAATGAAATTATAGAACTGCATGGAAAGATGTGTGAGAAAAAAAATCAGGGACTTTGTAGACATATCAATACCAGCTGGAAACATTAATAGTTTAGGGATTTGATTTCGAAAAGTGTTAACTTAGAGATCTAAACAGTTACCTTAGATTATATGGTTTTGACACAGAAGTAGTTAATATCTAGAGTGTTGGAGAACCCTGAAGATATTTTATCACCCAGAAGGGATAAATAAAACACACCAGTTGGGAATGTGGACAAGCAGGAGGAGATAGATAGGTTAGTCTCAAATGATCACCTTTTGCATCATCCTCGTTACATAGGTAAAGCTGAATGATGATTGTGAATTGGCAGGTAGTAGCTTAGTTTCATTTGTCTAATTATTTTTTTTTTTTAATTTATTTATTTGTTAGAGAGAGAGAGAGAGCGAGCACAGGCAGACAGAGTGGTAGGCAGAGGCAGAGGGAGAAGCAGGCTCCCCGCCGAGCAAGGAGCCCGATGCGGGACTCGATCCCAGGACGCTGGGATCATGACCTGAGCCGAAGGCAGCCGCTCAACCAACTGAGCCACCCAGGCGTCCCACATTTGTCTAATTAATCTTAAACCTTCAGTCTTTAGGAATATTGAAGGTGTAATTTACTTGACATAGAAATGCCCTTTCCCCCTATATTTATATAAAATATCAGGCGCATAAGATTTGGCAACTGAGGTAAAAGCTTTGTTGCTGAGGTGAAAGCAACTTTTTTTTTAAATTTTTTTTTTAAGATTATCCATTTATTTGACAGACAAAGATCACAAGTAGGCAGAGAGGCAGGCAGAGAGAGAGGAGGAAGCAGGTTCCCTGCTGAGCAGAGAGCCTGATGCGGGGCTCGATCCCAGGACCCTGGGATCATGACCTGAGCCGAAGGCAGAGCCTTTAACCCACTGAGCCACCCAGGCGCCCCAAAAGCAACTTTTTTAAGGTGACTGTTCGTCTTAGTGTCAGGCAATTAATTCTAAATCCATAATAAGAATCTGGCTCTCTTTTTCATCACTTGCATGCAAATATGGACTAATGTTCTAAAGCCTGAAGTTTTAACATACTGTTTAATATCTGAAAAACAAATAACCTTTTAATACCTGCTTACTTATTTATGTCTTGAAGATAGAGTTCCATTACAGGAAAATGAATGCCTTTTAGATTATTTCAATACCTACTACAGTAATGACTTCAATGCAGAAATAATCCACAGTTGAAAACATACATTCATTATTGATAAGGAGACAGAAAAAGAGAGTAAACATTTGGTAAGGAGAATTCTCTACTTAAAAGAGATGACTGAAAAGGAAGTACTGACAAAAATTATATGTAATTGTATATAATTTTAATGTAATATTTTCACTGAAGGTTATATTTTGGAACATTTTTCAATATTTCTTGTATGTATCTTGAAATGAAATGGTGAAACTTAAAATTTTAGGTCAGGTTTAGTTAAAGAATGATTCTGTTTAATAACTATAATAATGATGAGGTAGATCCATCATCAAAATCCATGGCAATCATGGAATTTGTTGATGTAGTTATATTCAGATGTCTCCAGTCTGGAAACTGGTATCCAAGAATGAGTCACATAATAGTGAGTCCAGCAGAAATCCAACATCTGAATCACTTCTTGGGTTTGTTCTCTATTCATCTTAATATGTAAGCAACTTTTATTAAAGGTATAGAGACCTTCTTTAAAATCCTTTGGTAATGCTTTACTATGGTTTGTGGGCAATTTCTCAGTGGTTTACCTGATTTCATTTGAAGACAAAATCCATATATATGACTTCTTGTGCAAGGGTATTCATGTATAGGGATCTATAATATCTCAGTATGGATCATAATGATAAATAAGGAAGATATTGAAGAAAATATCCAATAAGAATCTAGCAACCATCAAGTCTAAGTCCAGCTCCTCTTTCTCCAGTGTTAGTATTATCTTTATAGTTATTTTTGTCACATGATACCCACATGAACAAGTAATTAGACCTCAGAAATTATCAAGTCTTTCCTCTACACCTAGGCAAGTGTTTTATTGAAATGGGTTTTTTTAAATGCTTTTGTTTCTCAGGATATTTCTTGAGCTGCCTTCAAAAATAAGTGCAGACATTAATAAAATAGTAACTTCAGTCTATAAGACATACTATGTTATGAAAAAGTCTAATTATTCTACTCCAAATAAGCCAAAAAGACCATTTATTTATACATTTTGCAATGCCCTTTTATGCAAAATACTCATGTGAAACAGCAGATCTCAGGGATTTACTTTAAAATTACACGTCGGGGCACCTGGGTGGCTCAGTGGGGTAAAGCCTCTGCCTTCGGCTCAGGTCATAATCTTAGGGTCCTGCGTTTGAGCCCTGCATGGGGCTCTCTGCTCAGCAGGTAGCCTGCTTCCCTTCTTCTCTCTCTGCCTGCCCCTCTGCCTATTTGTGATCTCTGTCAAATAAATAAATAAAATCTTTTAAAAAAATAAAATTACACATGTCAAGTGCATTTAAATAATAACAAATCCAAGACACTGGAAATCCTTATGAGGAATGGTAAGTTATATAGATTATATCTTATTTCTTCTTTCAGTAGTAGGTATGTTTGGTATGCTGTATTTCTTTGCAAATTAGCAATCTGTGTTTAGGGCATTCAGTAATTCAGTAATTTTTACTTCAGTAGAATGTAAATTAAGCAGCATTCCATAATCATTTTTAGTAAATAGAAGTTTATTGAAAATAAGAATAAAGCTGAAAGTGATTTTGATCAAAATTATACAAATTATCTTGTATCACAAACCCAAATAGGTAATATAATATGATCCCCAAATTGTGAATTCTGGAATTTATAGAAGGATCTCATGCAAGTAAAACATAAAAATAGCATAAATATACATACAAAAAATATACATAAATATACATACATAAATATACATACAAAAAAATTGAGAACTATTCTATGTTAACGAGAGAAGTCAATATTGTCAAGATTGTCATTAATTGCCAATTTGATATGTAGATTCAATTCAATCTCAATCGAAATACTAGGATGTTATTTCATGAATATCAACAAACTGATTCTGAAGTTCATATGGAGAAGAATAAAACGTTAGGGGACTGATGCCACCCAACTTTAAACCTTAACTATAAAGCTACTTACTATAAAGCTACAGTAATAAAAATGGTGTGGGATTAGTGAAAGAATCGTCAAATAGATCAGTGGAACAGAGTAGAGAGCCCAGAAATGGATCCCCATAAATGCAGTCAACTCATCTTTGACAGAGGAGCAAAAGCAGAACAATGGAGCAGAGAGTCTCTTCAACAAATAGTTCAGGAACAACTGTACATACACATGTAAAAAATGAATCTAGACACAGATCTTAAAACCTTCACAAAACTTACCTCAAAATGGATCAGAGCCCTATGTGCTTATGCAATACAATAAAACACCTAGAAGATAACATGGGAGAAAACCTAGGTGATATTGCGTATGGTGGTGCCTTTTGACATAAAACACCTGAGAAACAATCCAGGAAAATAACTGATAAGCTGAACTTCATTAAAGTTAAAAACTTCTCTGTGAAAGAGAACTTCAAGTGAATGAGAAGGCAAGCCACAGATTGGGAGAAAGTATTTACAAAAGACATATCCAATAAAGGACTGCTATCCAAAACATACAAAGAACTTTCAGAACTCAACCATGAAAATACAAACAACATGTTTTAAAAAGGAGACAAAGACCTTAATAGATACCTCACCACAGAATGTATACAGATGGTCCAAAAAAAAAAAACATATGAAATATGTTCCACATCATGTGTCATCAGGGAAATGCAAAGTAAAACAACAATGAGCTGCTATTTCACACCTATTAGAATGGCCAAAACCTGGACCACTGATAACGCAAATGTTGCTGAGGATGTAGAGCAACTGGAACTCATACACTGCTGGTGGGAATGCAAAATAGTACAGCACTTTGGAAGACAGTTTGCCTGTTCCTTACAAAATGAAACACACTCTTTCATAAGATCCAGCAATCATCCTTCTTGATATTTGCTCAAAAGACTTAAAAACATACATCCATACAAAAACATGGACACAGATTAGTACAGCATCTTTACTCATAATTGCCAAAACTTGGAAGCAACCAAGATGCCCTTCAGTAGGTGAGAGGATAAAGAAACTGTACATCCAGTTAATGAAATTATTCAGGACTAAAAAGAAAGGAGCTATCAAGCCATGAAAAGACATGGAAGAAACTTAAATGCCTGTTAGGTAGTAAAAGAAGCCAGTTTGAAAAGGTTACATCCTGTATGATTCCAACTGCATAACACTCTGGGAAAGGTAAAATTACCAAAGCAACAAAAAAGATCAGTGGTTGTCAAGTGTTTAGGGGTATGGGGGTAAATAGAGCATAGAGGATTTAGGGCAGTGAAAATACTCTGTGTGATGCCATAATAATGGATATCTGTCATTATATATTTGTCCAAACCCATAGAATGTGGAATACCGAGAGTGAATGAAAATATAGACTATATGTGGGTTTTTTGGTGATTATGGTGTGTCAAGTTTACATTCATTATTTTTAGCAAATATCCCATCATAGTGGAGATTATTAATAACAGAAGAGTGTTTACATGTGTGAGCCAGGGAGTAGATGAGTAATTTTTTTGCCTTCCCCTCAATTTTGCTATGAATCTTACACTGCTCTGAAAAAATAAAGTCTTAAAAAAAGGGGGGGGGATATAAATGTGTACATAGTTTCATTGCTGAACTTTCTTCTATGTTTCAGGTTTTAAATAAATTCCTTCTATATTATGAAATATTACTGTATATGTAACACCCATATTTGATATGAAATTGTTTCTCATTCTCATATTAACTTGTATTTACTTGATTTATTAATAAGATTGAGAATCTTTGTGTGATTTTATTGGCCTTTCAGATATCCTTTGTGGTAAAGTCCTTTGTTAATTTTTATATTAGGTTGTGTTTTTCTTATTAGATTATAGTAGTTTTTAAAAAATGTATTTTGCATTCTAGTCTTTTGTGGATTTCTTGAGTTATATAAAATTGCCCCTAATCTATGGCTAGTGTTTTCACTTAAATGATGTTTTACCATATTCATCAAGGACTAGTTAAGTTCAGGGGTTGAGGTAGGAATTACGTTTTTTTCTTCCTAAATGAAACACAAACTCATAAGATAATGGGTAATACACAGCTTTGTTTTAATGCCTGCACCAGACCCTTGACACTCAAAAGGGCATAAGTGGGGAATAATATATAGCTTATATTTTTTACCCACTCAGGAGTTGTTTACATACACTAAAGTAAAAGTAGAGTAGGGATTATAGAATTGTTGCTACAGCTGGCTGGTCCCCAAGGAAACTTGACCCTTTCCCATCCAGATAGGGGAAGCAGCACCTCCATCAGAGAGTCTGCAGGTAACAGTAGTGGTGATATGGATGAGATTATGTTGCCTCAGACTGTACTGAGGAGATGGCCATTAAATACCCTCTTTTATGGTGTCAACTGAGAGTTTTCCTACATCGTACTTAGTGTAGGTCTGTGAGCAATCTGGGGCTTATCTAGTAACCCAGAGATAATTTTTAAGTATAAAGCTGCCACCACATTTAACATTTTATACATAGGATGGATCTCTGAATTCACTGTATTTTATTGTCATCAAGTTTTCATCAGATTTTTTTTTAATATCTAATAATTACAGTTCTTAATTTTAAGGGACAGTGCAGTGAGAAAGTAAATCATTTTTACAAAGAGGAATTTGAATGAAGGATCCCAACCTCCAAGAAAGGAAATGTCCCCAGCAAGTCCTTGTCCAGATAAAATATTTTCATTTTAATTTGGCAAATTTATCAACTGTTTCTTTTGGTTTGGGGAATGTGGGGTTTTTTTCTTTCTTTTTTTTTTCTTCTTCTTCTTCTTTTTTTTTTTTTTTTTTTTTGCATTGTTTAAGCTATTCTCTATTATTGAAGAAATAAAGATATTTTCTTGTATGTTCTTTTAGTATTTTAAAAATCTCTTCATATTTTTTATATAGTATGGAAATTAACATGGATTTGGAGTAAAGTTCAGTTCTATTTTCTTTTTTTCCATACTGAAAACTAATTGTTCTAATGCTGGTTATTGAAAATACCATTCATTCCCCATTGAATTGAAACTCTAATGCTGCTATAACCAGAGCTTTCATATATGCACAGACATATTTCTTGGTTTTTCTGTCTTATTGTTCTCCTCACCATACCTGCACAAGTACCATGCTGTAATTTAATTATTCTACTTACAAGTTTTGATCATAAAATAAATGAATCCACAGCTTTTGTTTCTCCTTCAAGATTTCATTGGCTAATAATGTTGGCTTTTTATTTTTTATTCCTCTGTTTCAATTTTGGGAATGGGCAAGTTTGGTGGAAAAAATCATGTGTTAAATATTTTACTGGAGTTACATTTGCTGTAGTAATTTTTATTTTGGTTTGGGAAAGCATAGTTTTTTTTAAAAAATTAATATTAAATTTATCTATCAATGAACTTTTTCAGGTCCTATAATAAAGTTTTATTCCTTTCTCCTTATAAGTCTTGCATTTTTTTCTATTTCTTCACAAATTTTTGTGTTTTTATGAATGAGCTTTTAAAATGTTATATTTTTTTAAAAGATTGTGTCTGTATAGTAATGTTGTATTTTATCCTTATGTCTTCTAAGCAACCTTGATAAACTCATATTAGTTTTAGTCATTTCCAGTGGTTCTTATAATTATATAATTTTATTTATATATCTATACAAATAGCATTATTACAATTTCCTTTGTATTATATCTCTATTATTTAATTGAACAGGTTAGGAGATCTTTTAAACAGTGATCAGTGCAAATGGTGAGTGTGGCCATTCTTACATTTTTCTGGACTTTAAGGGAACTGTTTCTCATGTTTTGCCATAGTGGATGATGTTTGTTTTAGATCCTTTTATGGTAAGTACTAATTTGGGATATATATACTTTTTCAAACTATAGAAGCACAATTGTACTTTATACCATTTTCTTTGTAGTAAACATTATATGGAGTTTCTATTGCAATAATCAATTTAAGTTTTTTATGGATCATGATGATGGAACTCATCAAAACCTAACCCAGTGTCTGACTGTCTTTAATGTGTTCTTTTTTTCCCCAATTTACATTGTAGTCTGCATTAAAATACCATTATGGAAACTCATGGCTTATTTTTTTTTTTTTTAATTTGGGTTGGGGAAGGGCAAGATTATGCTTTGAAACCCTCAAAATGAAATAATATTCATTTTTTTACAATTTCTTCCACCTCCAGAATAATGTCCTTTACTTTCGTAAAGCTTGATTTTGGCATATTTAAATACAAAATCTTTATGATAACTGAAAATAGAATGATCAATCTAATTTCTAGTCTGACTCTAGAAGTAAGTAGGAAATACATTTTTTAAATAAAAAAGCAAGTAAGTAGATAATCACATAATTGAATAGAATTTTAAAAGAGCTTGACTTTATTTACAGTTGAAAGATTAGGGACTATGAAAAGATTTTTCATTTGAGCCTCCACAGACAATTAATGGAAGAAACTGGCTTATCTTCTTCTAGGATATAACTTTAAAATTTTATAGTTCTTTTTGGGGCTGTTTTATAGATAAAATCTCTTGGCTTTCCATGTTCCAATTTATTTCTTTGATCATCCTCTCTCTATATACCTCTGTTTACTTCTATTGGCCAGTGGTCATTGTTGTTATGATTACTATCATGATTATGGCTTAATGTTTTACTTAAAAATTTATTCTTATTTTATTGGAATATTTAACACATAGAAAGGTTCATAAAACATATGTACATTTTAATGAATAACTACATTGTGGGTAACTGAAACTTCCACTCAGTTCAAGAAATAGAACATTGTCATCGTCCTTCTCTGCTTCTTATTTGAAATGTCATAAAATAATCTAAGCATGTGATAATAATTTCTTTGTTTTCTTTTAGAGTTTCACTTCCTATATATACTTCTTTAACCAATATTGTTACTTTTGTCAGATATTGAACTTATAGGAGTGGATTAATATTGTACTTACCATTTGTACCTTGTCTGTTTTGCTTATAATTCTGCTTTTAATATTTTGGAATGTATTTCAGTTTTTACATATAGATGCAAATTGTAAATATTCATCACTTTATAGTGGTGTATTAATATACTAAAATTTATTTATCTCTTTTTGATAGATGTTTAGTTTATCTCAAGTGTAAAGGTATGCAAATAAGGAATATTTTTGCGCATACACATAGATTTTTCACCAGATATCCTATATGGACTTTTTTAGATTTCCACTCACTTATTAAGTTTTTTTGGTCAGTTCTCTGGAGTTTTCTTTTTTTTTTTTTTTTTTTAAAGATTTTATTTATTTATTTGTCAGAGAGAGAAAGAGCGAGAGAGCACAGGGAGACAGAGTGGCAGGCAGAGTCAGAGGGAGAAGCAGGCTCCCTGCCGAGCAAGGAGCCCGATGCGGGACTCGATCCCAGGACGCTGGGATCATGACCTGAGCCGAAGGCAGCTGCTTAACCAACTGAGCCACCCAGGCGTCCCGCTCTCTGGAGTTTTCTAAAGGAATCTATCATTTGCAAAGAATTTTTTTCTTCCTTCCCAGTCAGTGTAACTTTTATTTCCTTTTCATGTCTTATTGTGTTAAGCTAGGACTCCCAGTATGCTGTTGTATAGGAGTGATGGAAGGGAGCATTTTTGCATTGTTTCCAGTCTTAAAGGGAAAACATCTAGTTTCACATCATTAAGTATGATATTAGCTGTAGGCATTTTGAAGATTTTATTACCAGATTGAGGTAGTTCTCTTTTATTACTAGTTGGCTGAGAATTTTTATCATGAAAGGGTATTAGATTTTGTGAAATGTTTTTTCTGTATCAATTTTATATATACCTTAATTCTTCATTAGTTTGTTGCTGTTATGGAACATTGATTTTCAGTTTTTGAAATACCCTTGTATGCCCATAATAACTCATTTGTCTATTATTTATTTTATCATTGGATTCAATTTGTTAATGTTTTAAGGATTCTGACGTTTATGTTAAAGAGAACTCTTGGACTGTAGTTTTCTATTCTTGCAGTCTCTTTATCTGGTTTTAGTATTAGGCTATTGCCTGCCACATAGAATGAGTTAAGGAGTGCTACTTCTGCTTCTTTTTTCATGGAAGAATTTGTATAAAGTCAATATCATTTCACATTAAATGTTTGGTAGAATTCATCAGTGAGTCAGTTTAAGTAGGTGCTTTGATTTTTAGAAAATTGTTAATTGTTGATTCAATATCATTAAGAAACAGAGCATATTCCCTTATGCTTTTAACGTCCGTTCAGTCAGTGTAGATGACACTCTTATTTCTGATATTAGTAATCTGTATCATCTGTTTTTATTTTTTTGTTTTTGTATTTGTTTTGATTAGCCTGTTGAGAAGTTTATCAATTTTATCAATCTTTTTCTTTTTTTTTTTTTTAAGATTTTATTTATTTGACAGAGATCACAGGTAGACAGAGAGGCAGTTAGAGAGAAAGGAAGGGAAGCAGGCTCCCTGCTGAGCAGAGAGCCTGATGTGGGGCTCCATCCTAGGACCCTGGGATCATGACCTGAGCCAAAGGCAGAGGCTTAACCCACTGAGCCACCCAGGTGCCCCTCTCAATCTTTTCTAACACCCAGATTTAGGTTATATTGATTATTTTCTATTATTTTTCTGTTTTTTATTTAATTGTTTTCTTCTCTGATTTTTTTTTATCATTTGTTTTCTTCTATTTACTTTAGTTTAATATTGTTCATCTTTCTCTATGCTCCAAGGGTGGAAGCTTAGGTTATTGATTTTGTATCTTCTTTTTTCTAATATATGGATTTCATGCTATAAATTTCCCTATAAGCGGTGCTTTTGCTGTATTTTGCTATCTTGATCATTAGTATTTTTTTTCCATTTAGTTCAGAATATTTCCAAATTCCCTTGAGACTTCTGAGCTATTAGTTATTTAGAAGTGTGTTTCTTCATATCCAATTATTTTTATATTTTGAGCTATCTTTGTTATTGGTTTAATATCATTACTTTTCATAGTCAACTAAGAACATATTCTATACGTTTCCTATTCTTTTATATTTGTTAAGGTGTGTTTTATGGCTCGGATTGTGCTCTCTCTTGGTGAATGTTCCATATGAGCTTGAGAAGAACGTGTGTTCTGCTGTTGGATGACGTATTCTATAAGTGTCAATTATTTCAAGCTAATTGGTGGTTCAGTTTAGTTCTAATTTTCTGCCAGCTGGAACTTTCAGTTACTAAAAGAGGGGTATTGAAGTCTCCAGCTACAATAGTGGGATCATCTGTTTCTCTTTGCAGTTCTGTCAGTTTTTTCCTCATGTCTTTTGATGCTCTGCTGTAAGGTACATGCATGTTAAGGACTGTTATGTCATCTTGAACAATTGACTCTTATTATGTAATAGTCTTCTTTATCCATGATAATCTGTTCTGAAGTCAGCTTTGTCTGAAATTGAGTTATGTCAACTTGTTTTTTGTTTTCTGATCAGTATTAGTATGATCTAGCTTCTTCCTTTTTTATTTTTTTTTTAGACATTTTTTTAAAGATTATTTATTTATTTATTTGGCAGACAGAGATCACAAGTAGGCAGAGAGGCAGGCAGAGAGAGAGGAGGAAGCAGGCTCCCTGCTGAGCAGAGAGCCTGATGCGGGGCTCGATCCCAGAACCCTGGGACCATGACCTGAGCAGAAGGCTGAGGCTTTAACCCACTGAGCCACTCAGGCGCCCCTCTTCATCCTTTTTAATCAGTGTTTCTTTATATGTAAAATAGGGTTCTTGTAGAAAACATATAGTTAAGCATTTTTTAAACTTGAACCAGATAATCTCTGTCTTTTACTTGGAATATTTATACCATTTCTATTTAAAATATGGATTAATTTTTGCAATGTTTTAACTTTTTCTCTTCATTGTATTCTTTTTAATTTTTTAACTGCTTCCATTTTTCTGACTCTTCTGATTTTAATTGAACATTTTATATGATTTCATTTTCTCTCTCCTCTTAGCATATTAATTATACTTTTGTTTAAAAGATTTTTTAAGTGGTTGCCCTAGATTTTGAAAAATACATTTACAGGGCACCTGGGTGGCTCAGTTGTCAAGCTTCTGCCTTAGGCTCAGGTCATGATCCCAGGATCCTGAGATGGAGCCCTGCATCAGGCTCCCTGCTCAGTGGGGAGCGTGCTTCTCCCTCTCCTACTCCCCCTGCTCGTGTTCTCTCTCTCACTGTCTCTCTCTCTCTGTCAAATATATAAATAAAAAATATTTAAAAAGAAAAAAGAAAAACATATTTACTTCTAATTAAGTCCACTTTTAAATAACGCTATACTAGTTCACAAGTATGCATGTAACAGAGCGTTCCCAATTTCTTCTTCCTATCCCTTGTGGTATTGTTGTCATTCATGTTACATAGCCATATGTTATATTCGTGTAGAACATTGTTATGATTATGATTATGCTTTTGAAATAAATAGCTATCTTTTAAATCAATTAAGAATAAGACATGTTATTTTACTTTCATTTTTTTCCTTTTCTGATGTTTTTCTTTTCTTTATGTTAATCCAAATTCCTTACTTATATATTTTTTTTTCCCTCCCTAAAGAATTTCTCTTAACATTTATTGCAGAACCTGTCTGTTTGTGATGAATTACATCAGGTTTTATTTTGTCTGATTAAATCTTCATTTTTCCTTTATTTAGAAGAAAAATGTTGCTGGACACATTGGTTTATTTTTTTAAGAACTTCATGTGTTTTAATCGACTTTCTTGTTATATGGTTTCTGATGAGAACCCCAATAGAGTTCTCACCCTTATTCTTCAGTAAGTAAGGAGATTTTCTCCTTCTGGTTTCTTGCAACATTATGCCTTTATCTTTGGTTTACTGCAGTTTGAATATAATATGCCTGAGTGTAGATTTTTTAAAATATTTTTTTCTGTGTGATGTTCTCTTAGCTTCCCTAGCTTACCTTCCCTGCTGTTTGTTTTTAACATTAGAAAAATTTTGCCATTATTACTTCAAATATTTCTTCTCCATTATCTGTATCTTTTCCCTTTGATATTCCAGTTGCTTGTGTTTCAGCCTTTGAAGTTCTGCCACAGTTCTTGGATGTACCATCCCCCCCACAACTTGTATTTTAGTCTGGAAGGTTTCTATTGACATATCTTTAAGCTTATTCATATTTTCCTAGTCTACTAATGAATACATTAAAGGTGTTCTTTATTTTTGTTAGTTTATTTTTAATTTCTACCATTTCTTTTTAATTTTCTTAGAGTTGCCATTTCTCTGCTTGTATTATTTATCTGTTCTTGCATGTTGTCTTCTCTTTCTTTTATAGCTAGCTTTTAATGAATTAATCATAGTTATTTTAAATTTTGTCTCTGGTAACTACAATATCTGAGTCCTAGTCAAGTCTTGTTCTGATGCTTGGTTTGTCTGTGTTTTTCTTGCTTTTGTCATACCTTGTAATTTTTTAAAAATTAAACATCAGACATGTTGTACTGGATAAAAGGAATTGAAGTAAATAGCACTTCACTGAAGATTTATATTCATCTGGCTAGAGATGGGCTTTCTTGAGTGTTTATTGTGTGTAAGTAAGTGCTGGAGTCTCAGATTCTTCTAGTGTCTTTGTCTTTGTCTTCCCTCATAACTTTGTGCTTCTCTTAGTACTTCTCCTTGGGAAAAGTCTTTGCATTGTAGCTAATCCACTCTGAGTATATTGGAGCTCTGTTTTCTAGGTAGCAAGTGGGGAAAGGGAAATCTGTTATAATCTTAGGATTCAGTCTGTCTTCAGGTGAGGTGTGACTCTTGTCTGTGATCTTCTGAAGTTTTTCTATGGATTCATAGCTTTTTCCTCTTATTAGGTGAGTCAAAAAGGCTAAATGTGACTTTGGTGGTTGGGAATCTTTTTCTGGAGGCCTAGAGGCAGAACAAGGCTCTGGTAAAATCTTTTTCTTTGAAGAGTATGCCTTTGTTATGGAGAATGATCTGAATGTATTTAAACATGGTTAGTTTCCCCTTCCCTCTGCTAGAAACACAAGATTATTCTTCTCTTTTCCCTCTGAGTCCATCTGGGTTTATGCAGGTAAAAGCCATCAGTGTGGGGGATCTTAAGACTTGGCTTCACTTTTACTCTCATCTTTCAGCAATTTAACAAAATTACTATTAAATTATTCTTAACAGTTTATGATTCTAGCAGCTTCTGCTCCAGATGTTTCTCTGGATGCATCTGGTTTTCCAGATTTCATAGTGGCAGTTTTTCTTGTGACTTCAGTTCTCTAATTGGCCCAAAAAAAGTCACTGATATTTTGTTTGTTCAGCTTTTTTTAATGGTACAAAGACTAGAATGACAACTTCCAAATTCTTTACATGTTGGAGAAGAAAGCTTTTGAGTCTTTTTATTCTTTCCTAGCTTTATTGAGATATAATTGACATATTGTGTAAATTTAAAGTGTAGGATGTGATGATTTGATACACAAATGTATTGTGAAATATTTACCACAATATGGTTAATTAATATATTCTTCACCACACATTATTGCCATTTTGTTTCTGTTGTTGTTGTTATGAGGAGAACATTAAAGGTCTACTCTCATAGCAGTTTTTAAGTTTGCACTACAGAATTGTTAACTATCATCACCATGTAGTATATCAGCTCCCCAGAACTTATTTATCTTATAACTGAAAGTTTGTACACTTTGACCCAAATCTCCCCATTTCCCTCACCCCTTAGTTCCTGGCAACCACCGTTCTGTCTCTATGAACTTGGTATTTTTAGGATCTACATGTTAGTGACCTCATAGCTCATACAGTATTTGTCTTTCTCTTTCAGTCTTTTGAAATGTAGCCTCTCAGAGGATTTAATTTGTTGATGACTAATTTAATTTTGGCTGATGACTAATAAACTTTAGCCAACTTTTTGTATGTCTATTGTCCTTTTAGATATTCTTTTAAACGCATTGCTGTTTAAGACTTTGCCTGTTTTGTTTTGTTTTGTTTTCTAAGTAGTCTGTCCTTTTCTCAGTGACTTGTAGAAGGACTTTATGTATTCTCAATGTGTCCTTTATCAAATATGTGTTACAAATATCATGTCTCACTCTGAGTTTTTGCCCTTTTGATTTTATAATGGTAGATTTTAATAAGAAGCCCTTATATTTACTTTTAATGCAGTACAATTTATCAGTGTTTTCTTAGCTTTTACTTACTGATTTTTGGAAACTTCTCTAGTCTCTGAACCATGAATAGTACTGTCCTATGCTATTTTCTAGAAGCTTAATTATTCTGCCTTTCACATTTACATACACAATCTATTTGGCATTGGTCTTTGCATATAGTGTAAGGTAGGATGAAGATTTATTTTTTTCTTATATTAGGACTTATATGACTTATTAATACATTTTTCTTTACTCCTCTGCTATGTTCTGCCACTTTTCTTAAAAATTATGTATACATGATTAACATGAACACTTAATGTATGGCAAATATGACAGAGTTCAATAATGAAATGACAGCAGTGTTTTGGATACTTTATTACATTCCTCACTTTATTTGGTTCTATCTATACCTATACCATACTACCATAATTAGTGTAGCTTTAGTATAAGTTTTTGTTTTGTTTTGTTTTTAATTTATTTGACAGAGAGAGTAAGATCACAAGCAGGCAGAGAGGCAGGCAGAGAGAGAGGGAGAAGCAGGATCCCTGCTGAGCAGAGAGCCCAATGCAGGGCTCAATCCCAGGACCCTGAGATCATGACCTGAGCCAAAGGCGGAGCTTAACCCACTGAGCCACCCAGGCACCCCAGTGTAAATTTTGTTATCTGGTAGTGCTAATCCTCCAACATTGTTGTATTTCACAATAGTCCTAGCTTTTCATAGCAGGTTTTATTGCAACCATAGTAGCAATTTAATTTTACTTTATTGTTTATTCTTTCCTTTATCTCCATTTTTTAAAAGACTTTATTTATTTATTTATTTGACAGAGAGAGAGAGAGAGAGAGAGCGAGCACGCACAAGCAGGCAAAGATGCAGAGGTAGGGGGAGAAGCAGGCTCCCCACTGAGCAGGAAGCCTCACCCAGGGCTGGATCTCTGGACCCTGGGATCGTGACCTGACCCCAAAGCAGCTGCTAAACAGACTGAACCAAGCCCTATCTCCATTTTTTCCTATCCTATTTTTTATTTTCTTCCTCTAAAGGACTCTCATTGGCATTTCCATTATTGTGGGTAGACTGCTAATATATCTTCTTTTTTTGTTTACCTGATAATGTCTTCATTTTTCTTCATTTATAAAAATCTTTTAATATTTGAATGCACATTTAGTATCATGTACTCTGAAAGAAATTGACATCTTGATTTCTGTTATTCTGAAATCTGTTTCGAATGATATTAATATAGACACTCTAGCTTCATTGATTAGTATTTACATGATCTATTTTCCACCTTTTTGCTATTATCTATTTGCATTTTCAAATTGAAAATGGCTTTCTTTTAGGGCACCTGGGTGGTATAGTCAGTTGAACGACCAAGTGTTGGTTTCAACTCAGGTCACGAACTTAGGGCAGTGAGAATGAGCTCCGTGTTAAGCCCTGCACTCAGCAGGAGTCTGTTTGGGATTTTCTGACTCTTCCCTATGCTTTTGTGTGCTCTCTCTCTCAAATAAATAAGTAAAATCTTTAAAATGGATTTCTTTTAGAGGACGTATTGTTGGCTCTTATTTTCATATGTGATTTGATAATTTCTGCCTTTTAATTGTAATGTTCATACCACTTATATTTCATGTGATTAGAGATATGGTTGGGTTTTAATTTTTCATTTTGCTACTTGTTTTCTATCTGTCTTATGTATACTTGGTTCAATTTTTTCCTCTTTTCCTGCTTTCTTTTAGAATAATTGAGTATTTTTATTATTCCATTTAAATTTTACTTATAGATTATATAGTTTCACCTCTTTGTTTTATTTTTTCAGAGTTTGTTCTAGGGTTAATAATATGCATCTTTAATGTATCAGTTTACTTTTAAATTATATTATACCATATTACCCATATACCATATCACATATACAATGGACTATGCCCATATTTCTGCTCTTTTGTCATTGTTGTAGGTTGTAGAATGTAGAACAATAATATTGTAGAACTCTACCTATGTAGAAGTAAAATATGTAATGTACTCAACACGTGGAAAGTAAAATAAAATCTACAACTATTATTTTTAAACTATTTTAAAGAGATAAACAATGAGAAAAATACTTCATATTACCCACATATTTACCATTTACATAACTTAATTCTATCTAGTATCATTTTCCTTTTATCTCAATTATTTTAACATTTTGTTTTAAGATTTTATTTATTTATTTGACAGATCACAAGTAGGCAGGGAGGCAGGCAAAGGAGGGGGGTGAAGCAGGCTGCCCACTGAGCAGAGAGCTGATGCGTGCTCGACCCCAGGACCCTGGGATCATGACCTGAGCCGAAGGCAGAGGCTTAACCCACTGAGCCACCCGGCACCTTCATTCCTGGTATTTTTTAACATGGATACCAGTCACAATAAATTTTATATTGTTGTTTGCTGGTTTCGAAGAGATCTCTATGCAGATCTCTGAAGTCTCCCTGTAGCTTCCTTTTCTCTGATATCTGCATATATATTCTAGACCCTTGACCTCTGTGAACTCTGATCACTATCCACATAATCAGGAAGATTGCTGGTTTCAGTTTGGGCCACTCCTCCCCTTGTTACAACATGGAAATTGACTTCAGGCAGGAAATGGAGAGACAATTTTAGGATAATCTCATTGCTATTTTTCTATCAGGAATTATATTATCTGGGCTATCTGTTGTCAATTATACAAACTATGATAGAATATTATACAATATGTTGTAAAATATATCACATTTGTATACTTTTTCTAGTTGTTTAGAAGGTGAGAGTGTATATCAGTCCCATTTACTTCATCTTAGCTGGAAGCAGAAATCTCTACTTTTACTTAATTTTTGAAGAAAAATTTTCTGGGCATAGTATTCTAAGTTTGTGGATATTTTGTTTCATTTCATTGCTTTCTAGTTTCCATTGGTCCTTTAATTTTATTTTTCTTTGAAGAATTTTGAAGGAATAATATGTTTTCTCTTACTGGTGTTTAGATGTTCTCCTTGTTTTTGTTTTATGTCAGGATTCCGCCCCCCACCCCAGGGAAAGCCTGGTTTTGTTTTTACTGGAGGCTCAGGTGGCACATGACAGTTCATTAAATGGCTTCAGAAGTAGGGGCTAGAGGAGAGACCAAAAATAAACTGGGGTGGGAGAGAAAAGCAACCAGGAGGAGGTAGGAGCTGGCTGGTTCCTTCACAGCCTGATTTAGGGGAGATTATGTCAGGATTTTTTTATGCTGCAACTAAGTGAGTGTTATAGACTGAATATTTGTGTTCTCCCCCAAATTTATATGTTGAATTCCTAACCACCAGTGTGATGGTATTTGGAGATGAGGCCTTTGGAAAGTAACTAGGGTTAGGTGAGGTCATGAGAGTGGGGCCCTAATGATGGGATGGGTTGAGTGACTTTATGAAGAGATGCCAAACACAACGTTTGTGTCTTCTGAGACTGGCCATCTGCAAGGCAAGAGAACTCTCATCACACCACACAAGCACACTCATCTCAGACTTTCAACCTCCAGACCTATGAGAAAGTAAACTTCCACTGTTTAAGTCACCTGGTCTTTGGTGTCTTATAATGGCAGCCTGTGCAGACTAAGGCAGTGAGATATACTTTTTTATTTATTATGCCAGAGTTTATAGGTTTTCTTGAATTTCTCGATACCTTTTACCAGCTATGAGGAATGTTGTTCATTGTATCTTTGAATATTACTTCTTCCCCCTTGTCTGGAAGTCAGGTCTTCTGGGACTCCAGTTATATGTATGGTATATCTGTTCACAGTGTTCCATGTAGCTCTTAGTTTTCTTTTCTGGATTCCCAATCATCATTCCTCTTAATGCTTAATCTAGATATTATCTTCTAATATAGTTTTCCAAATTTCTAGTTTTTCTTTAAAAATGTCTACTCTCCTACTAAATCCATCTATTGAGTTCTGAATTTTTGTTCTAGAATTTATGTTTGAGGTTTTAATAAGTTCTAATTTTCTTACATATTTCTAAATTTTGTCATTTAACTTGTAGTTCATATTTAATTTATTTTAAGGCTTGTGTCTGGCAACCAATAAATCAAAAAGTTCAATATCTTATATCTTTTATAATTGTATCTTTTACTTTTTTCTATGCAGTCAAATATTGCCTTTCTATTTGGCTGCTTCTTCTTTTAATTTTGTTCCAAATATTAGATATGAAAAATTATGAAAATAGTTTGAGTATATGGATGATGTTTCAGTAGACAAAATCACATCCAGGGTGTCCTTTTGCTAAGAAAATGCAAGTAAGGTGAGGGATGTTCACGTCAATCCAATTAAGACTTGACTTTAGTCCTTCTGAAGACTGATCTATTTGCAGTTCGCACTTGTTCTTAGATGAAGCCTAACACTTGTTTGTAGATGAAGCTCTTCTTCATCCAGTGTAAAATTCTTGTATGTTTACTAAGGCCATTCCTATTTAGAAAGGCTATTTAGAAAGTTCCTTCTTTTGTTTATTTCTTTGGCTTCAAACCCTGGAACTCTCAAAAGCTGTGTTTAGCATCTTTGCCTGTCATTGTCTTCTAATTCACTGCAGAATCAGAAGTTGCCTTTAGGTTTATAGTGACCCAAATGTCTGAATCACTTTGGGGTCACAGTAGAGAACTTTTCTTTTCTTCTGGATCTTGCCACAAACTTTCACTATCCTAGTCACTTTAAACAGACAGACACAGAGACACACCCACTTTTTTCTGGAGGGTTGGTTCATATCAAACTAGTCATTGTCAAAATGAGAAGTCATAATAGAGTTTTATGTTTAGATTTTGTATCTAACGAATTCAGTGAAATTTCCTCTTTATTTTAATAATATATCTGTAGATTTTATGTACTTTCTACTGCCAATTATATTAGAATTTATGGACAATAAGAGCTTTGTTTTGTCCTCTACAGTTCTTTTTTTTTTTTTTTAAGATTTTATATTTATTTATTTGACAGAGAGATCACAAGTAGGCAGAGAGGCAGGCAGAGAGAGAGGGGAAGGAGGCTCCCCACTGAGAGAGAGCCTGATGCGGGGCTCGATCCCAGGACCCTGAGATCATGACCTGAGCTGAAGGCAGAGGCTTAATCCACTGAGCCATCCAGGTGCCCTGTCTTCTACAATTCTTATTTAATTATTTTTTTTCTTGCCCTACTCTGATAGATAAACATTCAGTAGAATTTTGAATAGAATTTGTAATGGAAAGCATCATTATTCTTTATCTTAAAAAAGAAATACAGCAAACGTTTCACTATAAATATTATGTGTGCTTTCTTCTCTAATCTTGATTGGCCAGTAATCAGTTTTTAACGTTAATGACTAGGATATTATCATCCATCTTTTTTTTCCCCACATCTGCTAAGATCAGTGTATGATTTCACAATGTCAAAGTAGCTTTACATTCCTGGATTAAACTTCTGTTGGTCATGATATATGATCCTTTTTATGTTTTATTGAATCTGATTTGCTAATATTTTTCTTAAGATATATACTTATGTGTTTATGAATAAGATTTTCCTATTATCATCTTTTTTCATATACTTAATGGTAACACTGCTTAAGAAAATGCTTTGGGAGAAAAATAAATAAAATAAAGTAAATAAAATAAAATAAAATCTTTGGGGGAATATCCTGTCCTTTTATATTTTCTAAAAGTGTTGATGTAGGGATGCCTGGGTGGCTCAGTTGGTTGGGCGGCTGCCTTCGGCTCAGGTCATGATCCCAGCATCCTGGGATCGAGTCCCACATCGGGCTCCTTGCTCAGCAGGGAGCCTGCTTCTCCCTCTGCCTCTGCCTGCCTCTCTGTCTGCCTGTGCTCACTCTCTCTGACAAATAAATAAATAAAATCTTTAAAAGTGTTGATGTAGGGTTGAAGTTATTTCTTTTTTGAAAGCTGTGTAGAATTTAACAATGACAATGTCTAAGCCTGGAATTCTCACTGTACAAAGATTTGAGATTACGGATTTCACTTCTTTAGTGATTATAAGACTACTCAGGTTTTTCCGTTCCTTTTAAGTTAGTTTTGAAAGATGTATTTGTTTTCTAGGGGCTAATACCTTTAAGCTAAATATACTTTTATTGTTTTAATGTCTATATCTTCAGTACTATTATTTCCTTTTTCATCCCCAATTTTGGTTACTTGTGCTTCTTTTTTCTTTTTTAATTTTAGTAGTTATCTGTGAACTGTTCGTGTATTTTGTCTTTTAAAGGTGTAACTGTTGGTATTGTTGATATTTTCTCTGGTGTGTTTGTTTTCTGTTCAATTAATTTCAGCTTACATTGTTATTATTCCCTTCCTGTTACTCCCATGAATTATTTTGATTTATTTTTTCTAACTACTGTAGTTGTATTTTTTTTTTTTTAAGATTTTATTTATTTATTTGAAAGAGAGGGCATGAGCATGAGAGAGGGGTAGAGGTCTCAGGGGGAAACCGACTCCCCAGTGAACAGGGAGCTTGATGCAGGACTTAATCCTAGGACCCTGGGGTCATGACCTGAGCTGAAGGCAGATGCATAACAAACTGAGCCACCTCAGCACCCCTGGAGTTGTATTATTTTATTTTATTTTTGCTAATTAATTTTCAACCCTAATTCCTAAGTTATATGTAAACATAAATCTAACCATTTTTTTGTTTTAAGTACTGATTTAGTTGCAATACTTACTATTGATGTATAGCATTTTCATCAACATTCAATATAATTTTTCATTTTTGGGATTTGTTTTCCAGTTTTATTGAGAATTAGCTGACACACATCACTATATCAATATATTTTCTTTTTTACATTTTCTTTTGTAAATTGATTATTTAGGAATGTTTCTTATTTTGTGGGAGTTATGGTTGATTTAAAACTTCATTCATTTTAGTCAGGAACCATAGTCTTTCTGTTTAAATATGTTAAGATGTTGTCTTATGGACTCATACATAGTCAAATATTTAAATTATCTATAAGTGCATGACATAACTATTTTATGATTGTTGGGTATTATGTACATTATATATTCACTGGAGTCACCTCTTCACTGTGTGATTAAATCTATATACATTTTGCATTTTCCTTTATATTCTGTCAATAGAGAAAGATACGTTAAAATCCCCAGGTATTGTCTTGGATTTACTTATTTCTTTACAAAGTGGCAAAAGGTTTACTCTCTGTATTTTGAGGCAATGCTATTTGGTGAAAATAGATTTAAATTGTGTTGGCCTCCAGGTAAATTGAAATTCTTAGCTTTATGAGCCAATTTATTATCTGTATGATGCTTTTGCCTTAAGGTAATTATTTGATTACCTATTTTTTAAACTGTGTTTTAGAAATCATTCTAACTTTATTGAAATTATGGTTTAGAATTTCAGTAGACCACTGCTTATAAAATACCTCAAGAATAATTTGAAGATAAGATGATAACAGATCTGTCATGATCATTTTTTCTATAAAGGTAGATGATTAATCAACATCAGGAGAAGAGTTCAGACGTGGTTATCTACCTGTCTCATGTGCATAATGGGTTTACTTGCCTGTAAGGACTGGCCAGTCATCCTTAATAACAGAGTGAAGTCAATATGTTATAATAGGTAAAATGATTAAACTTTTTGCATATGGTGTATTGTTATTTCAGATTAACATTTGTTTCACTTAATTTTTCCCCGAATGTTTACTCAGTTCTGATATGGGAAGTAAATGTTTCAAGACTAATTAAAACTTTGATTGGTAGTTTTTGCCACAATCATTTCATTTTAAAATTATTTCCTGTTAATGGTGTCACTGAATATCTGTCTTGGTTTGTTACTGATAAAAGTGCCTTTGGCAGTGCTGTGTTTACATTAAGAGGCTTATTTCATCTCAATTTTCAGGTTATATTGCTGAAATAGATGAGATAATCCATCCTTTATTAGAGGATGGAGTGGGACATTCTTTATTTAAAGGTGAGGCTATCCTGAAATTTTATGCTGGATAAGCCTTCTGAATATCACTTAGTTACTAAGGATTGATTACTGCTATACCTAGAAATTTAAGACATTGTAAAAAGGAATGCAGTTCCTTAAATTTGGTTATCCAATATGGTAGAACAACAAATGGTGTTTACAACAAATGTGATAAATGCAAATACATTACAAAATCATTTGTAAAACATAGCAATCACACAAGTTTGATATGAGTCAGACTTTTCTCTCTACAGTATGATATACAAAAATCCCATGCTTATAATAAATATATATTTCATTCTTGAACTAGCTTTCTTAGAAAATTTCATACCATTAAAAAGAAGAAAATTTCATAACATTAAACATTTTGTAATATAATTTTACTAGAAAATACTTTTTTATTTGCCAACATAATGGTGAATTTTTTGTTGTCTCTAATGCTTTAATATTAATTCAGAGGACCTATTGCTTTAGACACAGGACCACTAGCTTCTGACAGGGTAACATTAAATTTTATTGACCAAACTGGGACACTTTCAGCTGGACAAATGCGAATCCAGCCAGTATTCTGAGGCAATGGGCATCAACTGGAACTCCTCCAAACATAACCATATTATACAATCACCCTACTTCTAAAGAAACGATTAATACCAGTGATCATCCTGCCAATGAGAAATGTGGATCAAGCACAAAGAAGATTACTAACTCATCAATTTCTAGCCAGAGATTTTTGCTGTCAAATGTTTATTTATTTTTTGATAATATATACTTGAATGTCCCAAATGTTCCTCAAGTACGTTATAACTGGAACTGAATGTACCTTTGGGAAATCTATTGCCTTTGTATTCCTTTGCCACAGCCAGAAACAGGAGAGTTATTATGGCCTCCTCTTGTAATTTATTAATAATCTGTCACCAACTTTATTGATTTTACTCATCCTTATCATTCTCCTTTCTACTGCTTTGACTCTGTCATATCAAGCCTCATGCTTATAAATATGGCCCCCTCCACAATGGTATTCTTGTCTGTGGTCTACTTCTGTAACCTCATTACATTTTTAATCACATCACATTTTTAATGTGACAATTTAAGTCATGACCCACATGAAAAGAATATAATCACTTCCTAGAGATTTCAGGAAATTTCAAACTGTATCCCAGGACCTGCAATTTTCTCATAATGCTGTACTTCATCCATGTTCTACCTCTGACCATTTCTCTTTCATCTGTATTTGCTTTGTTTAATAATACTAAGGTGTTCATAATCCTTGCCTATCATATGATATTTCAATAGAAGACTGATGTTGTAATTTTCTAAGAATGTAATTTTGTCTGATTATAATAGTCAAGTGTGATTATTATAGAAAATTCACAAAATAAGAAATAATAAGTAATTCATAAACATTACTCAGGTATTACAACTATTAAAATGTTGCCATAAGACTATCCAATATTCTGTATCTTTTTAAGTTTGTGGATGTGAATATATATGGGTAGATAAATAAATTCATTGAAATTGTATTTTATATAGAGTTTCAGAATTTTATCTTAATCATCAGCATTCTGCAATATTTCATGTTCTTCAAAAACAAGTTTTTTAAAGGGCACCTGGTGGCTCAGTAGGTTAAGCATCTGCCTTTGGCTCAGGTCATGATCCCAGGGTCCTGGGATCAAGTCCCACATTTGGCTCCCTGCTCAGCAGAGAGCCTGCTTCTCCCTCTCCTTCTGCCTGCCACTCTGCCTACTTGTGCGCTCTTTTTCTCTCTCTCTGTCAAATAAATAAAATCTTTAAAGAAAAAGTTTTTTAAAAAGGCTAGGTAATATTTTATTTGTGCATATCTTAGCAAATTTAACCTTTGCTATATTTTATGTTGTGAATATTTTAATATATCACATAAATTTTTGTTTGCATCTCTACCTCATTAGTTAGATTTCCACATGACCCTCTCTGGCTATATTGCCCTAGTTAACAACCTCATAAGCATTGAAACATGTATGCCCATTTGACTGTCCTATTTCTTAATTTAAGCATGTTCACTAAGCAGACACTTCCAAATATTTTCAATTGGGTATAGATAATAGGGTATTCAGTTCAATTGGGTATAAGATAATAATTTCTTAGTATTTTTCTATGTCTTAATCATTAAAAGATTTTTAGTATAATTGTAATATTTCTCATTATTTTTTGTCTTTTCCATTTACATCCTTATTTTAAAAAATTAATTTTGTTTAAATTGATTAGTGAGAGCCTTGTCTTATGTATTTGTTGCAAATATTTTCCCATTTGGTTACCAATATTTTTTCTAGTGGTTTTTAATCTACTGAATCTTATATGTTAAATCGAATGTATCAAATATTTTGCTTAGCTTTGATCCTTTATGCATAGAAATTTCTTGTTCATTATGAAATTGACTAGTCAACCATGTTTCCTTTTTTTTTTTTTTTATAGTTTTTAATACTGTTTGTCTCTTTTGCCATTTGGAAGTTAATTTTGCTGGGTACCATGAAATATGGTACCCAGCTGGATTATTTTCTCAGTATTTAACAGATTTTCCAGTGCCATTCATTAGTGAATATAACACCTCTCCATTTTGTAATGATTGAAAAATTTTTTATTTAAGTTTCGGTCTTTGGAATGTATTTTTATCTATTAACTTGTTGATGCTTTTGATAGTATTGTTCTATTTTAAGTTTGTATAACTTGCTAATATTTTTTAATATCTTATTAGAAAAGTGCTTTGTCATTCTTTTCTTTTTTTTTTTTTAAGTTTCTTATCTAAATGGGATTCTATACTTCTCTATTTAGAATTTGTTAAATTTCCCTTCAAAGGAAAGTTTTAGATTTTACAAATGTAAATGATAATATATAAATTATGCAAATTATCTGTCATCTTTGAGAAAATTGACATCCCAGGTATTCATTTGTCCCTCTCAAACTATTCCTTCATTTTATATTATAAGTATTTCTTATAAGAAATCTATACTTCACCTGATGTATCTATCATCCACATATTACTTGTCAGTTTTAAAATTTACCGTGTTTACATTTTCTAAGACTCTTGTTTGGGGTGCCTGGGTGGCTCATTTGGTTAAGTGACTGACTTCAGCTCAGTTCATGATCTCAGGGTCCTAGAATCATGCCCCACACCAGGCTCTGCAGTGAGTAGGGAGTCTGCTGCTCTTTCTGTCCCTCCCCCTGCTTAGCTATCTCCCTCTCCCTCTCTCAAATGAATAAATAAAATCTTAAAGGAAAAAAAAAAGATTTCTTGCTTTTCCTGATCTTCTTGTTACTCAGTTTTTCTTTCCTTTTTTAGGTTTTCACATCTTTATTTCTGATAATCAACATTTTTTCACAAATGATTTCCTTTTGGAATTCTCTATTTCTGTGTCATTCTGGGCTTACTGCTTGCTTTCTAGGCCTGCTATAAATGGTTATACTGGAACCTCCCTTAATGGCTCTTCTGGTTGGAACAGTGAATCAATTTGTTTCTGGGGCCATAGGTTTTATTCTTTCTTGGCTTACTCACTTTATTGCAGGAATTTTCAAATACATCCTAGGAAAGTTTTGGTGAAAAAATCTTGGTGAGAACTTCCATATCTGGAAATCTTCTTAATTTGTAGGTTGGCTTTAAGACTGTTCTACTTCTTGCCTGCCCCAGTGTTGCTGACTAGGGTTCAATGCCCATGTGGCATGTTTTCATTTCTTCCTCTCTCGAAACTTTAAGAACTGTTTAATTTATTCATCCAGTCAACAAATAGTGACTACGTGCTATGTTCCATTTTGTGTACTCAAGACAGGACGTTGAACAAAGTAGACAAAATTCCTGTTCTCACACAGTTTACCAGAGCTAGGAAAAAAAGACAAGCAATTTCCTAATGAACAGTTCTAGGAATAAATCTTTTTATAAGCATGTGTTTAGCATTCAGCAGGCCCCTTCAATTAGAAATGTTTTACCCTCAAGCAATAGGAATTCTCGTATATAAATTTTTAATGATTTAATTCACAACTTTTTTTTATTGAAACTTTGTCTTGTTAGAGGTTAAACTTCTCTATTAATTTTTTATGACTCTTGCGCCTACTGTCAGATTTTCTACTTTTTTGTTTCATTCAAACACTTGGGTCACTTTACTGATTTTGTCAAATAATCCTATGGATTTTCTCTCATTCGAACATATTGTGTATGTTCATTCTTGTCTCTTACTATTCACTTATCATAGTGTTATACTAATTTTTATCCATGTAAATTTATTTTAATCTTTTGAGGGCTACAAATTGAGGTTTTCTTGTAAGGTGTGGTCTTTTTTCATTATAGTTATATTTTTTTCATGGTATTTATTTTAGCTTACTGATTTTTCTTGGATGACCTGAAAAACTTTGTTGTATGTTCAGATTTTAAAATGAAGTATAAATCAAATTGGGAGCATTGTGCATGATCCAATCATACTGACTAGTGAACTTAGGTTGAGGGTAAGAAGATAGATTGCTGGCTGTTGCAATGAGTCAAGAGACCACTAAAAATCAGAATATGGAGATTATTCTAATCCTTGTAGCGTTTATTATCTTTGTTGTGGGAAAACTCATAATTTTTTGCCTGGGGAAGTGCAGAGTGGATTGCTGCCAGACACAGCAGTGTGTGTGTGTGTGTGTGTGTGTGTGTGTGTGTGTGTTTATTTGTCTCTTTGCTTGGGTAGGAGGAGTACATTACCGAACCAAGTAAAAACTCATAATTCATCCCTTTGTTTTCTACTCTAGATTTCATTTTCCATTGTACTTAGCATTTCCATGTGTAACTTCCTTTGGAGTGGATCTTCAAACCTGATTTCCTCATCCATGTGGATACATTCTTTTATATTTGACTTACTGTCAATTTTATGACTGGGCAGATGAGGTAAACGCATGTGGTTAGTGTTAGTCTCTTACTGGATTTGTAAGTTGGGAAAGTGTGGCTTTTGCTGCCCTTTTTTGTTGTTTTACAATTTTTAAGTGATGGATGGTGTTTGTGGCCTACAAATCTTTTTTTTTTTTTATAAAAAGCATAATTGAAGGGAATAAGAACCTCTGTCTATGAATTAGAGTCAGTGGAAAGGAAAGGAAAGAAATGAAACATTTATTCATTTTCAGTTATTTGTTAGATACTGGACAAAGTATTTCATTTAACTAACAGCAATCCTGTAATCATGTATTATTGTAACCAGCTACAATTTCTAAAAGGCATTTCCAAAATCTGATACATTACTGGTGTGCCATGTGGCTCACTTAGAATTTGAAGTCATATTACACCCTATAATTATTTTCCTGCATCCTTCCATCTTTTCCCAACCAGCTGCCACCAAATTGGAAGATCCTAAAGGGAGGGATTTATGTGCACTTAATATTGTTGTTTCTTAAAATACTGAGCATAGCTAGCAACAACAGAAAATTCTCAGCAACTGTCCCTAAATAAAAAGTAGTTAATAATTTAGTATTTTAGCCCCACCATGCTGGACTTCCTCAAGTTTAAATAACCCAAGATTAGTAGAATTGAGGAGTTTGCAACTATGTGTACATTATCTAGTTTATCCTTTTTTTGTAAAGAAATGGTACGTTATGATCATGACTTCTCAAAATTTGTGATAATTGAATGAATACGTTAAAAAATGAAAAATGTACAAACAACTTATGTATGCTCAGTACAGAAGACAGCTAGAGATTCAGGCAAAACAAATAATGTGATATCCTTATTTAGTACAAATTTAAGCGTATACTATATAAACGAGATGCAAACGTAAGTCAGTAATTCACTAATAAGTGGAGTAACATTCTTTTTTAATTTCTAAGTATATGTGATAGAGGAAACATATATTATAAAAGTAGAATAAAAATTTAGATTTTATGTCCTTCTTAATTCATAAGTGTCCCCTGAGGAAAGGACTACAAAGTCAATTCAGAGAAAATTTTGGAAAAAACCAGTGGTACTGACAAAGTAGTATAAAATGAGGGGGAGACTTTAAAAAATATTCATTCTCAACAGTAAGACTCTAAAATAGAGCTATCCTATGACCCAGCAATTGCACTACTGGGTATATATATCCTAAAGATACAAACGTGGTGCTCCGAAGGGGCACGTGCACCCGAATATTTATAGCAGCAATGTCCACAATAGCCAAACTGTGGAAAGAGCCTAGATGTCCATCAACAGATGAATGGATAAAGAAGATGTGGTATATATACACAATGGAATACTATGCAGCCATCAAAAGACATGAAATCTTGCCATTTGCGACAACGTGGATGGAACTAGAGGGTATCATGCTTAGCGAAATAAGTCAATCGGAGAAAGACAACTATCATATGACCTCTTTGATATAAGGAAGTGGAGATGCAATGCGGGGGGGTTGGGGGGAGGTAGGAAAAGAAAAAATGAAAAGATGGGATTGGGAGGGAGACAAACCATAAAAGACTCAATCTCAAAAAACAGACCGAGGGTTGCTGGGGGGAGGGGGGACAGGCGAGGGTGGTGGGGATATGGACATTGGGGAGGGTATGGGCTATGATGAGTGCTGTGAAATGTGTAAACCTGGCGATTCACAGACCTGTACCCCTGGGGATAAAAATACAGTATATGTTTATTAAAAAAAATAAAAAATAAAAAAATAAAAAAATAAAAAAAATAAATTAAAAAAAAAACAGTAAGACTCTAAAGAAAAAGGGATAAAATTCAAACACTTCTTGACTTCTGAGTAAATGTAAGGTCTGGAAATACTTATATAGTATTTAAATTTTTCAATAAACTACAGCAAAGTTAATATTGCACTTTTGTATTGATATATCATGACATTATCTCACTCTAGCTAACAGTATCAGATATCAATATGAAATAATACATGTGGGAAGATTGGTAAGGAGCAGGAAAAAAACTGATTTTGAAACCTAATACCAATATGGTCTCTGGCATTAGCTGTAAAGGCTGAACAAAAGTCTTCAATCACTCAATATCTACATGTGAAAAATGCAAGAGCAATCCCTTAAAAAAAGCATTGTGAGGATTAAGTACATGTATGTTTGTAAAGCATTTAATAGAGTGCTGAGTAATGATAGGGATGCAATTAGTGACGGTTAAAATCTTGCAAAGACATTTATGTCTTTTTCTTCGTCGTTCATTCTGAAATTAATATTTATTAATAATATTGAACTTGAGTCATCACACCCACCTGTACACATCTTAAAAGACAAGAACACTTGTTCTTCCACTCAAAATGTTCTTTTCCCTTACTATTGACAGTCACTTCAGAGTTAAGGTTTTCTGTGCTCCATCAGTGTCCCTCATTTTTCCAGTTTTCTCCCAAACCCATTTTCTCCTCTTCATGATGGGTCCTTGAGGAGCCTAATGCTCACAGTATGTGCTCATCATCCTGGATGTCGGGGCACTTGAAACACCATATGGAGTGTGTTTGAGATGGTAAATAGGTTTTATCTCACCATGCCAACTTTGAATGACTGGTAGTGACTGCATCAATCAATGAGAAAGAATGAGAGAAAGCTCTAAAACCTTTGGGAGAAAAGCACTATTTGCCACAGAGAGGGAAGGAGGAGTACCTTACCTGTGAGGTCACTGACATCTCCACTTGGATATGGTGATGTTTACCTTGTTACAATGGAGAACCAGTAACCTCACCCAGGGTGAAGAAGCAGAATGAGAATGGGCTCTAAATTCCTAGAATAGGGAGACTACTAATAGTCAGCCTTAACCATGGTAAAATTTAATACTCTAGGATGACATTTTCTTAGCCTTGAGTTTTCAGATCCTGCAAAATGAGAATCTTTGCTTCTATGTAAGAAAATTTTAGGCTAAAGTCACAGTGAAGATGTTATGCGAAGGGAGCAATGTTTTTATTTTTTGTTTTTTTGTTTTCTTTCCTTGCCTGTAACCTTAGGCTTTGAAACATAACTTTTTTGATATATCAGTGTTTAAGTTGCTTATTCAAGTGTATACAGTGGAAAGGCAGTATCTTAGAAGGGTCAGGAATTATTTGGCATTAAGATGGGAACAGAAAATAAAAGGAGAGGGAATTAGATATTATTATAGACAAATTTTAACACCACTTAATTTTGGAGGGGAGGACATCATCCTTTCTTATTTGTGTTCCGGGTATAGAAAATAAATTTTATAAGACTATTTCATGTCCTTAGGTGCCTGGCTGGTTAGTCAGTGGAGCATGCGATTCTTGGTCTCAGGGTCATAAGTTCAATTTCCATGTTGGGCATGGAGCCTACTTAAAAAATAAATAAAATTAATATTTACGAAATAAAGAGCATTTCATGTCCTACTTAATATGTATGCCTTAGTAGTGGTATCAAGACAAAGTGAAACTTTTAAGTTACACACTCTCCCCTAGTAATAGAACCAAACAAATGAACTAACACAAAAATAGTACTGGGAAAGCAATTAGCAGTTTCCAAATAGCATCACATTCTTTGTATGTAAAAATCAGTCTATTTAACTAATAAATTATAGTTTATATGAATTATTACCAGAACAGGTATCTTCAGTATTTTTCATTGATTTTTGTGATAGCTAATGAAGATATATATGTAATGTGATCAGGTTACAAAAGCTAATTTAACTCATTGAGCAGAGGATTTGTATGCATACATTTTAATCATGGTGTTGTTTTATAATATCATTTGTAAAATGATACGCTTAGAACAGTGCCTGGAACATGGCAAGTTCTCAAAACATATTTGTTAAATGAATGAGTGATTTGTTCTCTTAATTTCTTTTCTAATTTTTAATTGCCTTATAATGTTCTGAACAGAAATGGACATTAGCTCTAAAACTAATAAACATTTGGAATAGAGATGTACATTTCCATTTTTGAAATGTCAGTTCATTAATTCTAGAAATAATCATTATATTAGCTATTTCTTGTATTAAAAATATCTTTAGGTTGTTAGTGGTGCTAATGGTTTTATTGCAGATGAAGGGAGAGAGAGAGAGATCAATGTGAATCAAGAAACAGATGGAGGATAACGTTACTAAGATTAGCTACAGAAGAAAAGCAATAAATAGCATCTGTATTTTCAATTTAAATAAAAATTGGATTACAGCACAATTCTGTGCCTGCTTTGTCCCTGAAGCAAGACTTTGGATGTCAACAAACATCTGAGCCTTTTATATGGGAAGAAATGTTGGCCAGATTGATAATCATGTAAGTGGAAAACAGATCAGGAATATTAGATTAAATTTTAATTCTTATATATTATACGCAGAGAATAAGATATAGAAGGGAAACTGCACCAGTTACACAGGTGCCAGTCATAGAAAATTCTCATGAGTCTCCTCAGGACATGCTCATATCAGACTTTATTCAAGGATAGATAGGGTACAGCAGACCGAGGACGAAAATGCAGGCACTGAATAGGGGCTGAGTTGCTTTCTGGTGCGGTTCCTCAGGCTTCTTTACTTGTTGCACAGCATGACTTGTTCTTCAGTTTATGAGCCATCAAGATATGTATGAGGAATTTTGACTTCAGGGAGTGCAGACAAAAGTGCAGTGGGGTCTTGGATAGACCATTATCCTTGTAGCCAGGCCAGACTGTATAGCCAGTTAAACTAAGTGTAAAACTATTTGTCTATATATCCCTAAGTGATGGAGACAAGCTAATCCTGGGTGCCAAGTTGAGAGTATCAAACTTTAAACAGCACATAACAAAGCACTAGTTAGCTTATGTTGGCCTTACTGTGACCAAAGTTCAAGACTGGAAGTCCAGGAGCCCCAGAGGTAAGCATAGTGATACCCCAGTTGAGCTGTAAGATAAGCTTCTGCAGAGACATCGCACAGTTAGATAGGTATATACCCAGCTCAATGTAGGTATCTTGAACACCTCTGGATTGGATTGTTTTTGCTGCGTTCAGTATTCAGGGGATATAGACATATGTGCCACCTGTCTAGCCAGAGTTTACTACTTTTTTCTTAGGGAAAACACAAATATATGACATGGAAAAATATGCCAGGTAGTCAATTGCTTTTTTATTGCACTATTACCACTAGAGTAAATAGAGATATTCCTAGAAGTATAGCACTTAAGATGGACTTTTAGCAACTGAAGGCTTTGCAGTGATTATATGTGGTAATGACCAATATTCTAGGTATCTTTAAGTAATAAACCAGGACCAAAGCCACATCCTTTATACTGTAAAGTAAACCCAGATACTTGGTGGAAAATGGAATTGGGGCACAGTATAATTCAGACTTAGCTGTGGATTAAGATAGGATTCATTTAAGATGAACTGAATTCTGAGGATAATTCAAGAATATCGATGTATACAAAACTGATTTCTAGGAAATCTAATGTCTCGAGAAGCCCAAGTTAAAAGACTGAGCTTTGACCACCAAGGTCTGCCTAAGCTAAGCAGATGCCCTTTGTATATGAAGCCAAAGTACCCTTGTCTGTTTGCTCTACACAGACCTGGAGAAGTCCACTAATCTCATTGCTGAAGCAGTCCCAACTGTCAGAACTACTAGCCTGAGCCATTCTTTCATGGAGAGTCTCTTGATAGGCACAATTGCAAAAGCTTGAGAATCTAGAGGTTTTCTGAAGCCCCATCCCTATACCATTAAAACGGGTGGTCCAAGCCCGATAAGCAGTTTGCTACTCTAGAGGAACAACTGCTCCCCTACCTTTCACTACTTGCTCCTCCAGCACTGACCAGAAAAGATTCAACATCTAAATTGGATGAATTCATACAATCTAATAGAATCAATATGAGAAAAAGAAATAAGATATGTCATATAAGAATGAGTGATACAGACATTGAGAATAATCTGATATTTTAGGCAGAATCTAGAAATGAAAACATATATATAGACTTGATCTTATGTCTATTGAATATATATGACCTGTTAAACAATTTTTTGGGTTCAAAATAGCACTGTGATTTTGTATACATCTATTAAATAATAGAAATAACTTAGTTCTAAACATGTAGTCTAATGTTGGGCAAAAAATAACTACTGATGATATGTTATCAGAATTCAGCATCCATATTTAAGCATAGATTTTCTTTTTGAAAGTAGAAGATTGGTCTAGACTATCTTAAGAATATGGAAAATCTGATGAAACTCAGTTCAACAAACACTGAGTTTATAGAGTGTGTTAGGTATTAAAACTGGAGTAAATATGAACTAAATTCTGCTTCAAGGAGATCCTGAGCACTAAGTATAAAAATGAGGAGGCATGGACTAGTTTATCAGCTGAGGGGATTGTGAAGTGTCTTTTGGTGTATTTTGAGGTTCATGCAGGAGCATAGGAGCAGCATGTGATGAGAAAACCATAAAATCAGGAGTAGGTTAATAAGGGTTTGAATGCCTTGCTTTGAAGAAAGGTAGAAATTAGCATGAACACCCTCCGGCTACTCCCATGGCCCATGGATGTGGGAATGTAAGGAGCAAAAACTCAACATCCAGTGTTTGGGAAGCTTAAGTGGAAGAGAGGGTTCAAACCAAGTTTACAGATTATTATTGGCCTTCTGTGGTGAGGAACTTTGGGCAATTAGAAATTGGGAGGGTAAAAATAATGTTGAGAGCAATATATAATGTCTAAAGATTCTACGTAGCAGCATCACATTGTAGCAGCTGTGTAGTGCCACAAAACTCTGTTTTCTGGTCCCTCTACATTCTAATCTATGATAAAATGTAAATGGACCCGTTTTACTCTTCTAACTGACATTCTGTTAGAGATTCAACTATCTCTGAAAATGTGGGCCTTCTCTGTAAGTAAGCTCTTAATACAAAGTCTGTATCTTTAACCTTTATAATTCTCAAAATTTTAAGAATGCCTCAAAATGTTAAGAAGTCAAAAGGAAGAGAGAGACAGAGTGATGGAAACACAGAGAGGGAGGGCACAAAAAATTATTTTATAAATCTGGAATATCTACTCTCTGGGACAGATTACACAAAGGGTAACCTTATTATAAGCTAATTAAGTATTCCAAACCCATTTGTCATTTAACAGATAAAAATCAAAATTTTACTCATACAAAGATATGTGCACTTGTATTAAATTCCCCAATGGTATGAGCAAAAGAATATATAACTGATTTAAAACTAAATTATCAAAACAGTATGATCTGTGAATGACTTTTATTACAGGAATTTGGATTATTATATAATTATATAATATTTTTTAACTAGGAATTTCTGTGAGAAGATTTTTTTTCCTGAAAAGACTAGCACATTAAAAGTTTTACAATTTTAATTTCTCTATTTCCTGGGAATTATAAGAATAATTAGTTTCTAAAAGTGAATTGAAATAGCTTATATTTCAAGACATTTACTTTTAATTTCTTAATAACCTCTGGAGGTAGGGAAAATATCTCATTTTCAGATAATGATATCCCGATTGTTCCCAATTACATATATATAGGCACATAGAAAACTTGCAATTTTATGTCTGTATCTTCAGCCACATGCCAAAAGTAGACATAAATACATCTACAAATTAGCTAGACAAAATCCAAAAAGATCTGTTGTCTAGGAGGTACCAGGTATATTTTTAAAGATTCGTGCTCTCAAAAAGGTCTATTTTTAATGATTTGTGCTCGCAAAAAGATCAACCAAAAGAACATCAAACTGTGTTCTCTGTCCTCTCTCACTCAACAGAGAATAGATCTGAACATCCTGAAGGAGATAACCAAGGGGAAAGATTCAAGGATAACCGAGAGAGTGCCATTACCAGTGCAGAATAATGTTTCATATGTGTACAAATCAGACTCAAAGTATGCAAAGACTGCTCATTGGCAAACTGGTCTTGTAGGTACTGGACACATTTATTCTTGAACCTGTTTATGGCATGACAAATAGCCTATTCCAGAAGTTAAGGAGGATACAGATGGGACCAGCAGAATTAGCTAAGAACAAGAAACAAAATTTAAAAACACAAAATAAGAGGGGGTACGAGGGGAAAAAAAGAATCAGTAAAGAAATTTCTGTTGCCATTAGGATTCATTTCAAGAACCAGGAATATTCACCTGCCTGGGCTTAAAGAACCGATGAGGCAAACTCAAGCTACACAGCTTAATTGGTCCCTGAGCCTAAGTCTTCTTGAACTTTTTGGAGAGACCCCCGGAACTATCAGAGTATAATTTTTTAAGGTGAACATGTATCAAAGATTTATTTAACTCATTAATGAGGGAACCAGTAGGATGATGAACTGGTTCCTACCCTTCGTTTCTCAATAAGCCATGTATTATCATGCCTGATGTGGTGGCCTTTTCCTTTTCTAATTACCTTCCCTATGTTCTCAATTTACTGTCTTTGAAGGCATAATACTCTGTCTCACCTACTCTTATTCAACGTCACTGTGAGTGTACTCATTTTATCAAGTGCATTTACCGCATTTTGTAATTGTCATTTACACTGTAATTATGGCAGTTATCTCACTCTTAAGAAAGGCTTCTCTCAGGAAGAAAACCATAAAAGACTCTTAACTATAGAGATCAAACGGAGGGTTGCTGGATGGGAGGTAGGTGGGGGATGGGATAGACAGGTGGTGGGTATTAAGAAGGGCACTGGTGATGATGAGCACTGGGTGTTGTATGTAAGTGATGAATCACTAAATTCTACCAAACCCAGTATTACTCTATATGTTAACTAACTAGAATTTAAATAAAAATGTGAAAAAATAGAAAAAAAAGAAAGACTTGTATGTTCTGTACAACTGTATTTTAAATGATTGTATCTTTATTACCATCTGAACAGTATTCCACTTAATATAGATCAGTATACTTTCAAAAGTGAATGTGTAAGTTGACATGTTGATGAAAAGTTTCATGAAGGCAGTTGTATTGACCTAAATCTAGAAAGGGGTGAAGAGTTGAAGAAACAAAGGAACCGCCCTGCAGACTAGAAGAAAGACATACCCAGATACGTGTGAACTGAGGAAACCAAGAGGAGGGAGTTAACTGAAGAGGGATGTGTGTTCAAGGGATGAGAAGTAAGATAGGAAAGTTGTTTCTCATCCTTAGAAATGACTGTATTCATAGTGCTAGTCACTTTTGCAGGTAAGATTTCAAGCAAGATTCTGGATACTAGTTTAAATTGGTCATATAGTTCACCCAGATCTGTTTCTAATTTATGACAGAAACAACTATTTACAACAATTCATAACTATTCTAACAATTCCCTCCCTCTGTGAACACAATTTAGAGAGCCAATGCTTTAGAGCATGTCTTCTAATCCCTTCTAATTATGATCTCATTAGTCTGGTCTATAAGGGACTACCCTTTATATATATAAATAAATAAATACATCTATCAATCTATAATTTTTTAACTGACAGTGTTAATTTAACAGTAGCAAGTTTTGAATTAAATAGAATGGTCAACAAGGTGGAGAACATAGTCCTTGCCCAAAAATAGATTGTAATGAAGTTGGGGATATAATAAAAGCACATAGGGAACCCTCAGACAGATAACTATAGAACCCATATGAATGGGAAATTTGTTAGGGCTCCTGGGTGGCTCAGTTGGTTAAACGTCTGCCTTCAGCTCAGGTCATGATCCCAGCATCTTAGGATCCAATCCCTAGTCAGTGGAGAGTCTGCTTCTCCTTCTTCCCTTCCCTCTCTCTCCTTGCGCTCCCTCTTTCCCTCTCAAATAAATAAATAAATAAAATCTTTAAAAAGTAAATGAATAAGTGGAAAATTTTGTGTGCAGATGAAAAGCATTAAAGTCTAGCAGTAGGAAAATAAATCTGTAGAGATCCAAATAGATCAGGAAATAAAATTCTGCCATGAACCAGGAACTGAACTTCATGTTTGTCTGCATTACAAAAATGAAATCCCTCAGCAATTTCAGAATCCTAATTACTCATGTTTCTCAGATGATGAAATTGACACTCAAAGTCATTAGCTCTATCAATATTACTCAAATAGTATGCAACAGAAAAACCAAAGTCTAGACTTTTTTACTCTAAATTCCAAGCCCCCCTATATTACCTATGTTTTAAGACTCTTCATAACTTAAAAACTATTTGAAGGTGATAGTATTTTTGATTGTTTGTTTTTGGTTTTGCCTTTTTTTTTAATTAAATTTTTTATTTATTTTCAGCGTAACAGTATTCATTGTTTTTTCACCACACCCAGTGCTCCATGCAATCTGTGCCCTCCCTAATACCCACCACCTGGTTCCCCCACTCTCCCACCCCGCCCCTTCAAAACCCTCAGGTTGTTTTTCAGAGTCCATAGTCTCTCATGGTTCATCTCCTCTTCCAATTTCCCTCAACTCCCTTCTCCTCTCCATCTCCCCATGTCCTCCATGTTATTTGTTATCCTCCACAAATAAGTGAAACCATATGATAATTGACTCTCTCTCCTTGACTTATTTCACTCAGCATAATCTCTTCCAGTCCCATCCATGTTGCTACAAAAGTTGGGTATTCGTCCTTTCTGATGGAGGCATAATACTCCATAGTGTATATGGACCACATCTTCCTTATCCATTCATCCGTTGAAGGGCATCTTGGTTCTTTCCACAGTTTGGAGACCGTGGCCATTGCTGCTATAAACATTGGGGTACAGATGGCCCTTCTTTTCACTCCATCTGTATCTTTGGGGTAAATACCCAGCAGTGCAATTGCAGGGTCATAGGGAAGATCTATTTTTAATTTCCTGAGGAATCTCCACACTGTTCTCCAAAGTGGCTGCACCAGTTTGCATTCCCACCAACAGTGTAAGAGGGTTCCCCTTTCTCCACATCCTCTCCAACACACGTTGTTTCCTGTCTTGCTAATTTTGGCCATTCTAACTGGTGTAAGGTGGTATCTCAATGTGGTTTTGATTTGAATCTCCCTGATGGCTAGTGATGATGAACATTTTTTCATGTGTCTGGTAGCCATTTGTATGTCTTCATTGGAGAAGTGTCTGTTCATATCTTCTGCCCATTTTTTAATATGATTATCTGTTTTGTGTGTGTTGAGTTTGAGGAGTTCTTTATAGATCCTGGATATCAACCTTTTATCTGTACTGGCATTTGCAAATATCTTCTCCCATTCCGTGGGTTGCCTCTTTGTTTTGATGACTGTTTCTTTTGCTATACAGAAGCTTTTGATCTTGATGAAGTCCCAAAAGTTCATCTTTGCCTTTGTTTCCTTTGCCTTTGGAGATATATCTTGAAAGAAGTTGCTGTGGCTGATATCAAAGAGGTTACTCCCTATGTTCTCCTCAAGGATTCTGATGGATTCCTGTCTCACGTTGAGGTCTTTTATCCATTTCGAGTTTATCTTTGTGTACGGTGTAAGAGAATGGTCAAGTTTCATTCTTCTACATATAGCTGTCCAGTTTTCCCAGCACCATTTATTGAAGAGACTGTCTTTTTTCCACTGGATATTTTTTCCTGTTTTGTCGAAGATTATTTGACCATAGAGTTGAGGGTCCATATCTGGGCTCTCTACTCTGTTCCACTGGTCCATGTGTCTGTTTTTATGCCAGTACCATGCTGTCTTGGTGATCACAGCTTTGTAGTAAAGCTTGAAATCAGGTAACGTGATGCCACCAGTTTTATTTTTGTTTTTCAACATTTCCTTAGCAATTCGGGGGTCTCTTCTGATTCCATACAAATTTTAGTATTATTTGCTCCAGCTCTTTGAAAAATACTGGTGGAATTTTGTTCGGAATGGCATTAAAAGTATAGATTGCTCTGGGCAGTATAGACATTTTAACGATGTTTATTCTTCCGATCCAAGAGCATGGAATGGTCTTCCATCTTTTTGTGTCTTCTTCAATTTCTTTTAGGAGTGTTCTGTAGTTCCTCGAGTACAGATCTTTAACCTCTTTGGTTAGGTTTATTCCGAGGTATCTTATGGTTTTTGGTGCTATAGTAAATGGAATCGATTCTCTAATTTGCCTTTCTGTATTTTCATTGTTAGTGTATAAGAAAGCCACTGATTTCTGGACATTGACTTTGTATCCTGCTACATTACTGAATTGCTGTATGAGTTCTAGTAGTTTGGGGGTGGAGTCTTTCGGGTTTTCCATATAAAGAATCATGTCATCTGCGAAGAGAGAGAGTTTGACTTCTTCCTTGCCAATTTGGATACATTTTATTTCTCTTTGTTGTCTGATTGCTGTTGCTAGGACTTCTAATACTCTGTTGAACAAGAGTGGTGAGAGTGGGCATCCTTGTCGTGTTCCTGATCTCAATGGGAAGGCTGCAAGCTTTTTCCCATTGAGGATGATATTTGCTGTGGGTTTTTCATAGATAGATTTGATGAAGTTCAGGAATGTTCCCTCTATCCCTATACTTTGAAGCGTTTTAATCAGGAACGGATGCTGGATTTTGTCAAAAGCTTTTTCTGCATCAATTGAGAGGATCATGTGGTTCTTCTCTCTTCTCTTATTGATTTGTTCTATCACATTGATTGATTTGCGAATGTTGAACCATCCTTGTAACCCAGGGATGAATCCCACCTGGTCATGGTGGATAATCTTTTTAATGTGCTGTTGGATCCTGTTTGCTAGGATCTTGTTGAGAATCTTAGCATCCATATTCATCAGTGATATCGGTCTGAAATTCTCCTTTTTGGTAGGGTCTTTGCCTGGTTTGGGGATCAGGGTAATGCTGGCTTCATAAAAAGAGTCTGGAAGTTTTCCTTCTGCTTCAATTTTTTGAAACAGCTTCAGGAGAATAGGTATTATTTCTTCTTTGAAAGTTTGATAGAATTCCCCAGGGAATCCGTCAGGTCCTGGGCTCTTGTTTTTTGGGAGGTTTTTGATCACTGCTTCAATCTCGTTACTAGATATCGGTCTATTCAGGTTGTCAATTTCTTCCTGGTTCAATTTTGGGAGTTTATAGTTTTCCAGGAATGCATCCATTTCATTTAGGCTGCTTAGCTTATTGGCATATAACTGTTGATAATAGCTTCTGATGATTGTTTCTACTTCCTTGGTGTTAGTTGTGATCTCTCCCTTTTCATTCATAATTTTATTAATTTGGGCTTTCTCTCTTTTCTTTTGGATTAGTGTGGCCAATGGTTTATCGATCTTATTGATTCTTTCAAAAAACCAGCTTCTAGTTTCGTTGATACGTTCTACTGTATCTCTGGTTTCTACCTCGTTGATCTCTGCTCTAATCTTGATTATTTCCCTTCTTACGTGTGGAGTTGGTTTGATTTGTTGTTGATTCTCTAGTTCTTTAAGGTGTAGAGACAGCTGGTGTATTCTGGATTTTTCAATTTTTTTGAGGGAGGCTTGGATGGCTATGAATTTCCCCCTTAGGACCACCTTTGCTGTATCCCATAGGTTTTGGAGTGAAGTGTCTTCGTTCTCATTGGTTTCCATAAACTGTTTAGGTTCTTCTTTGATCTCCTGGTTGATCCAAGCATTCTTAAGCAAGGTGGTCTTTAGCTTCCAGGTATTTGAGTTCCTTCTGAACTTTTCCTTGTGATTGAGCTCCAGTTTCAAAGCATTGTGATCTGAGAATATGCAGGGAATAATCTCAGTCTTTTGGTATCGGTTGAGCCCTGATTTGTGACCCAGTATGTGGTCTATTCTGGAGAAGGTTCCATGTGCACTTGAGAAGAATGAGTATTCTGTTGTTTTAGGGTGGAATGTTCTGTATATATCTATGAGGTCCATCTGGTCCAATGTGTCATTCAATGCTCTTATTTCTTTATTGATTTTCTGCTTCGATGATCTGTCTATTTCTGAGAGAGGTGTGTTAAGATCTCCTACTATTAATGTATTCATATCAATATGACTCTTTATCTTGATTAATAGTTTTCTTATGTAATTGGCTGCTCCCATATTGGGGGCATAGATATTTACAATTGTTTGATCATCTTGGTGGATAGTCCCTTTAAGAATGATGTAGTGTCCTTCTGTATCTCTGACTACCGTCTTTAGTTTAAAATCTAATTTATCTGATATGAGAATTGCTACCCCGGCCTTCTTTTGAGGCCCATTGGCGTGAAAGATACTTCTCCATCCCTTCACTTTCAGTCTGGGTGTATCTTTAGGTTCAAAATGGGTCTCTTGTAGACAACATATGGATGGGTCCTGTCGTTTTATCCAATCTGCAACCCTGTGTCGTTTTATGGGTGCATTTAGGCCATTCACATTGAGAGTGATTATTGAGAGATACGTTTTTATTGACATTGTGTTATCTTTGAAGTCTTTCTTTCTGTCGATTGTCTCTATATTTCTGTTCAATGCTATTCTTAGGATTTTTCCTCTTTTATAGAACCCCCCTTAATATTTCCTGCAGTGTCGGCTTGGTGGTTGCATAGTCTTTTAAGCCTTGCCGGTCTTGGAAACTCTTTATCTCTCCATCCACTTTGAATGTCAGTCTTGCTGGATAAAGTATTCTTGGCTGCATGTTCTTCTCATTTAGTGCCCTGAATATATCTTGCCAGCCCTTTCTGGCTTGCCAGGTCTCTGTGGACAGGTCTGACGTTATTCTGATGGGCTTTCCTCTGTATGTAAGGAGCTTCTTTGTCCTAGCGGCTTTCAAGAGATTGTATCGACAATTATGATTCCTCAATTTTATTATGAGGTGCCTGGATGTTTTTTTTGAATTTATAATCTTGGGGGGGGACCTTTCTACTTCTAGTACATGAACACTTGTTCCATTCGCAAGATTGGGAAAATTTTCATGAAAAACTTGTTCCACTATATCTTCTAGACTTCTTTCTTTCTCCTCCCTTCAGGGATTCCAATAATTCTGACGTTGGAACGTTTCATGGCATCATTTATTTCCCTGATTCTGTTTTCGTGGCTTCTAAGCTGTTTGTTCCAGGCTTCCTCCTGATCCTTTCTCTCTATCTGTTTGTCCTCCAGATCACTAATTCTATCTTCTGTCTCAGTTACCCTAGCTTTTAGAGAATTTAGATTAGATTGGAACTCATTGAGAGCGTTGTGAACCTCATCCCTGGTGGCCTTCAGCTCTGCCCTAACATTATGAACATCCTCCCTGGTCGCTTTCAATTCTGCCCTAATCAATTCCGTTTGGTCATCCATGGCTTTCTCCAACCTAGCTATTGCCTGGATAATTGTTAGCCTGAATTCTCTTTCTGACATATTGTCTATATTGATAGCCGTTAGCTCTGTTGCAGAAGGCCCATCCTCTGTATTTTTCTTCTGTTGGGGATTTCTCCTCCTAGTCATTTTGGTGAGAGATGACTGGACAGATGTAGCTGGATGTATCGACCGTGGTGCAGTCAAGGTACACCCTGGAACGCTTCTGAGCACTCAGGATTCCCCACCCAAACGAGAGAAAAAAGAAAAGAAAAAGAAAAAAGAGGGAGAGAGAGAGACAGGAAAAAAAGGGAAGCTAAAAGAGAAGGTTCAGCCCAAATGGGCCCCAGGGTAAGATTTATGACGTATACAAACAAAAACAGACAAACAAAAAGACTGATGAAAGTATATGACGAGAGAAAACATATATATATAAGCAAAAAAAGGAGGAGCCTTGTCAAGAAGAACCCCAAGTATAAGATTTATATACTATCAGGACAAACATAAATACACAGAGACACTGGCAGAAGAAAAAGATGGGAGCATGGTTATAGATTCTCGGTGTGGGCGAGGAAGGTTATTTTGATTCTTCCTGGATGTATCTTGATATCTTTGTTAAAGGACTCAACTTTCCTAAGAAAAAGGGGGATTAAAAATTGGTTCACCTATAGGGGTAGCATTGCTTGGAGAAAGGGGGTTACCTTGAAGTTTAACTCTATATGAATATTAGAAAATAAAAATAAAAAAGGAATAAACTGGACTAAACTAAATTAAAATTTTTTTAAAAAATTAAGAAAATAGAAAAGCAAAAGAAAAACACATGTGTATGTATCAAAAAATTCAGGTTAGAAGTTTATCATGGAATTTGATGTACTGGACATCTCACTGTGATGGTAAATAGGTTAAAAAATTATCTATATAAAAAAAGAAAAAAAATGAACCAGAATAGTGGGAAAGAATTAAAAATAAAAGTTGTATCTATGAAGTAGTGGTGGTTGTTCTCTTGTAGTCTTTTTTTTTTTTTTCTTTCCTGATTTGTTTTCTGGGGGAGGGGGCTGCCACGTGGGTTTTCAGTCAATGATGTTCCCTGAGTTAAGTCCTCTCGACCCCCTCAAAGGGGTGGGCTCTGAGAAAAACAGTTTTTTCAGGTTTTTGTTCTCTGGAGGTTTTTATGTTTGTTCACTTCTTTTCTCTCGCCTTGACAGCTTTTGATGGTTTTTGGAGGTTTAGAGGAAAGAAAACTGCACCCCAACCTCCCTCTCAGAGAGAAGCCTCAGTCTGCTCCCCTGCAGGTGCTGCAGCCGCTGGGCCGCTGGCAGAGCAGGTTCTGAGTCGCGGTCCCTGGGGACACAGGATCTCCTGCTTGTACGCAAAACCAAGGCAGCTGTGGCTGTCTGGGCAGCTCCAGACCGCCAGAGAGGTTCCAAGCAGCGATCGCACACTGAGATTTTCCCGCTGGCTGGGGCTAAGAGCGCCGGGCTTGCGCGCACCTCTCCCAGGGGAGGGTTTGGGGCGCGGCGCCTCCAGCTCTATCGGCACTATCGGCTCTATCGCCGCGTGGGTCCAAGAACACCAGGCTGGGCATTCGTGCACCTCTCTCAGGGGAGGTTGAGGCACGCGCGCATCTCCAGTAAGGTGCGCGTTCTGCCGTCTGGTGTGGCTCCCAGCCCCTCACGGGAGCCGGACTCCACCCGTTCTCGGGCGCACTGGCGGCTCAGGGACAAAGACCAGGTTTCTCCGCCGCACTCTCTCTGGCTCAGCGCCAGGGGAGGCTGTCCTGGGTCTGGGGACTTAAGCCCCTGTCCCTAGCCACCCCGATTCCCACAATTTCCCCGCGCGATCCTTTGCTCTTTTGAATGCTTTCAATAAGACTCCAAGTTAATGCTGGTCCCCAGATGCAGGGCACTCTCGTATTGGGGTATTATTTTCCAATTGGTCGCCTCTGGTGGCTCCCTCCCCCTTTTGTTTATCTTCCGATATCAGTCCGACGTTCCCACTCCACTTTACCTGCCCTCTGGCATCTTCTGGCACCTGTAGAGATCCAGACGTGTATAATTCTGATCTCAGGCTGATTTCATGGGTGATCGGAGTTCTTTGGTAGGTAATCAGCTCACTTTAGGGTACAGGTTGAAAAGGCGCCTCCTCCTACTTCCCCACCATCTTGTCTCTCCTGGTTTTGCCTTTTTTTAACGATTTTTTAAATTAATTTTTTAATTTATTATTTTTTATAAACATATAATGTATTTTTATCCCCAGGGGTACAGGTCTGTAAATCACCAGGTTTACACACTTCACAGCACTCACCATAGCACATACCCTCCCCAATGTCCATAACCCCACCCCCCTCTCCTGACCCCCCTCCCCCCAGCAAACCTCAGTTTGTTTTGTGAGATTAAGAGTCTCTTATGTTTTTTCTCCCTCCCAATCCCATCTTGTTTCATTAATTATTCATTATTCTTCTCCTACCCCCCAACCCCCCATGTTGTATCTCCACTTCCTCATATCAGGGAGATCATATGATAGTTGTCTTTCTCTGATTGACTTACTTTATTATTTCACTAAGCATGATAACCTCTAGTTCCATCCACATCGTCGCAAATGGCAAGATTTCATTTCTTTTGATGGCTGCATAGTATTCCATTGTGTATATACCACATCTTCTTTATCCATTCATCTGTTGATGGACATCTAGGTTCTTTCCATAGTTTGGCTATTGTAGACATTGCTGCTATAAACATTTGGGTGCATGTGCCCCTTCGGATCACTACGTTTATATCTTTAGGGTAAATACCCAGTAGTGCAATTGCTGGGTCATAGGGTAGCTCTATTTTCAACTTTTTGGGGAACCTCCATGCTGTTTTCCAGAGTGGTTGCACCAGCTTGCATTCCCACCAACAGTGTAGGAGGGTTCTCCTCTCTCTGCATCCTTGCCAGCATCTGTCATTTCCTGACTTGTTAATTTTAGCCATTCTGACTGGTGTGAGGTGATACTTCATTGTGGTTTTGATTTGTATTTCCCTGATGCCGAGTGATGTGGAGCACTTTTTCATGTGTCTGTTGGCTCTCTGGATGTCTTCGTTGCAGAAATGTCTGTTCATGTCTTCTGCCCATTTCTTGATTGGATTATTTGTTCTATGGGTGTTGAATTTGCTAAGTTCTTTATAGATTTTGGACACTAGCCCTTTATCTGATATGTCATTTGCAAATATCTTCTCCATCATCAAGACAGCATGGTACTGGCACAAAAAAAGACACATAGATCAATGCAACAGAATAGAAAGCCTAGAAATAGACCCTCAACTCTATGGTCAACTAATTTTCGACAAAGCAGGAAAGAATGTCCAATGGAAAAAAGACATTCTCTTCAACAAATGGTGTTGGGAACATTGGACGGCTACATGCAGAAAAATGAAAGTGGACCATTTCCTTATACCACACATGAAAATAGACTCAAAATGGATGAAGGACCTCAATGTGAGAAAGGAATCCTTCAAAATCCTTGAGGAGAACACAGGCAGCAACCTCTTCAACCTTAGCTGCAGCAACTTCTTCCTAGGAACATCGCCAAAGGCAAGGGGAGCAAGGGCAAAAATGAACTATTGGGATTTCATCAAGATCAAAAGCTTTTGCACAGCAAAGGAAACAGTTAACAAAACCAAAAGACAACTGTTTTTGCTTTTTATTTAGCACGTACAAGAGGAATGAGATTTTAGCGGAAAGAAAACAGCAAAGAGGGCATTAAGACAACCTGAAGATGATATCTGAATCCTAGACCTTTCTGTCTGACCAGAGAGAAATCAGTGCTATGGTCTCCTAAGTTTGGGCATGGTGTTTTGTTTTTGTTTTTTATTTCTTTATTTTATCTAGCCTGTAATTTATTCTGCCGAAGAATCTAGGAGAAAGGACAAAGTCTTGCCTTCCGTCTCCAGATTAGAAACTGGACTGCCTCAGCCCTAAATATCATGTCACATTAAATTGTAATGGTGGATCAAATGGTTCTTTTAATAAAGACATAACTGGACAGTACAGAGTTAGAAGACCTGAGTTTAATCTCCTTAACCTCTGCTGTGCTCTTTCCAGGACTCTCACAGGAAGGTCCATCTGGTATTCATCTCACTTCTGAATGCAGACACTAGGTTCCTTGTGTCTTGCAAAGGCTGTTGCCTTAGTTGAGCTTGAGGGAAGTAAGGAAAACACTATTGATTTATTCTTTTGGTCTTTACAGCAGCCCTAAAGGGGGAGTTTTATTATTATCATCTCATTTTATAATGAGAAAATGATTTTATAATGAGAAATGATACAGAACTCTCTATCATTATGCAATACTTCTTGTTTCTTATCACTAGATTCTAACTCTTAACTCTTAGCCATCTAATACAGTTCCTCAGTTCTGGCGTATGGAAATGGTGCGTTCTAGTCCTCTCGGTTGGGCAGGAATATGGCAGGTGCTTTGACTCCAGTCTACCTTATCCCTACCTTATCCCTACCTTATCCACAAAGATTGCTCTTACCCAGTTTTCTCTTTAATTTCTTGCCATGGAGAGTTAATTTCCTTCTTAAAACTACATAGTCTAGTTGTACTTTAAAAAAGAAACATTAATGCTAATGTACAGTTGTCCCTGTTCCTTGGGTATTAGCCCAGGCCTTGTTATGTTAAGAGAAAATTTATTTTCCTCCTGAGTCTGTCTTCACAACTCAGTAGCTGAGTAACCTAAGTCTGAGTTTACAAGTGTTGCTCCTGGTAGCAGAACTTCTCTGAGCTTGGCAAGAGAACGGATGTTTATGCTTATATTTAGTAGGGGATCAGTTTGAAAACACTGAAGTTTTTCAAGTGATATTTTCAAGTTACAGAGCAGAAGCAGATCACAGAGAATCTGAAAACCTAGGCTAAACAATTGCAGCATGATGTTTGAGTTTCTGGTCAAACCTTTAAACTATGAGGTATCTTTTTTGTTGTCTTCTTTTATATTACTGTTTAATCTGTCACCAGGTATTATGAACTAATGTCTCCAAAATATATCTAGGTGTCAAAAATTAATCTCCCTCTTCGCTTCTACTAATTAATTCAGACTTCTGTTATCTGTCACATAGATAATTGTAATAACCTTCTAATTAATCTTTCTGGTATTAACAGTATTTTATGAGAATCTCATGAGTCAATACACACAAAACTCTGTTCGTGTATATAGTAAGCACCCAATAAATGTTATTATAACTATTTTTTCTCTATTAATTCTTCCCATTAAAATCAGAGTAATCATGTCAATATTTAAATTTTATTAAAGTAATACAGATAGTGGTTCAAAATGCAGATTGTTACAGAAAAAGAATATATTTCCCTGGTTTATCATTCCCAAGCCATAGTCCTGCTGTACAGGCAGTGCTGTTTTACCTATTATTTCTCTCCACATTTGTGAATAATATTTTTATATTATAACTCTTTATATTTCAAATGTACCTATTTTTTAAATGTTTCTTTTTTTAGGAGTTTTTTATATATTTGAGAGACAGAGTGAGCGAGAGAGAGAGAGTGTGTACAAGCTAGAGGAGGGGCAGAGGTAGAGGGAGAAGCAGGCTTCCTGCTGAGCAGGGAGCCCGATATGGGGCTCAATCCCAGGACCCTGGGATCATGACCTGAGCCAAAGGCAGCTGCTTAACTGACTGAGCCACCCAGCCACCCCACCAAATTTACCTATTTTTAAGTTAACTTCTCATCATAGTTTATTGTGGGTTGGCTCTTCCACATTTTTTTCTCACTTCCTCTTCCTCTAGTCCTAATTTTTATTAAATATTAATATCATTACTAAATCTGTAATAATCATTAATATTCTTTTGGTTTTAAAAGTAAGCATTTTTCACTGAGACCATACTTCCTTATCTTTATAATCCTGTATTTTTCCTGGATGTAGTAATATATTTACTTTTTTCTTTTGCCTGGTTTTCTTTGAATCCACCTTTATTTTTTCCAAAAGATCCAACCCATATACAACATGCATATGTATACCAATGATTTCACTATGTTCTGGTAATTACTTTATTTTGTTTTAGTAAACTAGTTAACTAATTTATGAATGAGAGTTACTACTTTCCATGCCTTCAGTTCTTTGGCTTTTAAAAATGTTATTACTAATTTTGGCCTCCATTTGTTTTGATGCTAGAACTTCTTTTTGTAGTTTTCCTATATTGGACCAATTTTTCCTGGATAATATATCTTTTATTCTCTTGTTTTATTTCCATACTTTTCTGAGTCACAGCATCTATTAGCTAGCTTCCTACTAGCATGTCTAAAAATGCTTTGTTTTTCTTTCACTTTTGGTGGCTAGTTTTGCTGGGTAGGAAATTTTTACTAGGATAAAATATACTTCACATAAGTTTTTTAATTTATTACTTCATTGTTTTTTAGCTTCCAGTTTTCATGTTATGATATCCAATGCCATTTTGATCTTAAATCATTTTGGTATGACTTGATAGTTCTCTGTACATTTGGGAATCTTCACTTAAACTTGGTTTATTTTCTTTAGTTCTGGGAATCTCTTATTGCTATGAATATAATTATCTCTTCTCCTCTGTTTCCATTATTCTTTACTTCACAAAAGCATATTTATCTTTCTCTTTCTATTTAATACTTAATGACATTTCATTTTAATTCCTGGATGCAGTACTCAACTATATCTTCAACTCTATTTTTTTTAATTTTCAATTTCGTTTGTCTTAATTTTAACTTATAATAGAATTGTTTTTGTGTCTAGTTTACCTTTTTTTTTTAAATTTATTTATCTTAGTAAGAGAGAGCACACAAGCAGGAGGAGGGGCAGAGTGAGAGAATCCTCAAGAAGACTCCCACTGAGCAGGAAGCCCCACACTGTGCCAATCCCATGACCAATGAGATCATGACCTGAGCCAAATCAAGAGTTGGGTGTGCAACTGCCTGAGCCACCCAGGTACCCCCAGTTTCTTTTTTATATAGATTTCAAATACTGACTTATGAATCAAGTTAAAGATTTATTTACTTATTTGAGAAAGAAAGAGAAGGAGAGAGAGAAAGAGTGTGCATGAGAAGGGAGAGGTCAGAGGGAGAAGCAGACTCCCCATGGAGCTGGGAGCCCAGATGTGGGACTCAATGCTGGGACTCCAGGATCATGACCTGAGCTGAAGGCAGTTGCTTAACCAACTGAGCCACCCAAGAGCCCCTTATGAATCAATTTAAACAAAGAACAAAGCTGTCATTTTTTTTTTTCAGAGGTAGAGGAAATGTCATCACTTTATTATGTTGGCTTTGGGTAAAGAATGAGAAAATCTTACTATTTTATATGGAAACTATTGTCTAAAACTTTTGTTTTGGTTCTTTAACCTCTCATCCCTTCCTTTCAAGTGCAATTTGCCATCAAGTTTTAAATAGATGTTTTGTTTTGTGTGTGCAAATTAGATATGTCCTTTTGATTTTTCAAGTCTGTTGTGGCTCTTTCTTTTGTTTTCAATCATCACCAATGAGTTAAAGTATATTGACTTCTATTGTTGCTCCTTCGGTTATCTTTGTTTTCTTGCATTAATTTCTTATTTCATCACTTTACCATGATTTTCAAAGGGTTTTTTGAGGTGGTGGTATGCAGCTAACAAATTGTTTTGAAGATTAACTATAACCAACTCATAGTTTCCAACCCTAAGAAATTTTTTATTGCAGGGGCACCTGGGTGGCTTGGTCAGGTAATTCTCCAACTCTTGACTTTGGCTCAGGTCATGATCTCAGGATTGTGGGATTGAGCCCTGTGGGGCTTTGCACTCAGTTTGAAGTCTGCTTGTCCCTCTCTTTTCTCTCTTTCTCAGATAAGTAAATAAAATCTTTTTAAAAATGTTTTAGGGCACTTGGGTGGTTCAGTCAGTTAAACGTCTGCCTTCAGTTCAGGTCTTGATCCCAGGGTCCTGATTTAGGGCCTGTGTTGGGCTCCGTGCCCAACAGGAGTCTGCTTTTCCCTGTCCCTCTGCCCCTCCTCCACTCATGTGCACTCTCTCTCTCTCTCAAATAAATAAATAAAATCTTAATAAAAAGTTTCTTGTTGCACTGTAAATACTGTGCAGATACATTAAAGGCCACTCATACCTTTTAAAACAATGTTGTACCATACTTCCCTTACAATGAAGTTCTAATCTTGACTGACTTCCGTTAGTCCTTCAAATGCCACTCAGGCCTTTTCCACGTGGGACATTTTTGCATGCTGTTCCTTTAGTCTGAAGTGTTCTTCTGCTCTCTTTTGACCAGGAATGCACTTTTCCTTCCGCCATACCAAATTTAAGTGTCCTTCAATCTAAGAAGTATTTTCTTTCTTTTTTTTACTTATCACAGTAAGTGCCCCATCTGTTTGATTTACCACGTAACCCTAACAATATAGAAGATACCCAGTCTGTCATTTGTGAAATATATACCAAATGATAAGAAAGACATGTTCTGATATTGACTCGATATTGCATTTCAGTAGTTTTGTTGTTATATAAATTACAAAGCAGTATAGAATAATGATTAAAAACATAAAATTAGGAGCCAGACTGCTTGGGTTTAAATTTTGGTTCTAGTGGCTTTCTATATGCTTTTGGGCATGTAGTTTAAGTGCATTGATTTCCTCTTCTGTAAAATGGGGAAAATAATACTACGTAACTCTTAGGGTTTGTAAAAATGAAATGAGCTAATACACATTAGGTGCATATGTTTGACATGTTGCAAGTACTATGTAATTGTTGGTTGAAAAATTTAGTTCTGATTAACACTGAGTTAAACAGATCAAATTCAACTTAGCAAAGGTAATTTACTATGATCTCATAAGTAGTTCCAGAAATATGAATTAGCTTTGCCTAATTCATAATTTGAAATTAAAACACATATAATCATAGCAAAATTACCCCTACTTACTAGATAGAAATTAATTAAGATCAATATCAAGTTTATTAATTTTGAATTATACGTAGGCTGTTTCCTCTCACATTTGTGAAACTTAGTGTCATTTTAAAGCTTTCTCTTTTATGTTAGCATACTAGCATTTTGCATAGCAAATAAAAGCAGAGCTTTTAAGATAAGCTCATGATGGCAATTGAATTTCTCAGCTGCACAAAAATAGATCTGTGCATTTATTTCTTATTTTCATGAAGAAGTAAATTGTAGGCAATACTAGAAAATGAATTTAAGTGCATAAAAATATAGAAATACCTTAAAAATTACTGCTTATGTTACTCGGAAACATATATATATTTGAAAAGCATGTATTATCGCTTCTCGGCCTTTTGGCTAAGATCAAGTGTGAAAAGCATATATTTGCATGACCAGAGAAACGTCAAGCCAGATACACTGTAAAATAATAGGAGCAAGATGTACTAGAGGAAAATGAAATAGAAATGCAAATATGAATGACATATCCATTTATTAGTCATTCCCTGGTAATAAAAGCACCATATGATTTTAAATTTTACTTCAGAAATTTAAAAAAATTTAACTTTCTAGAATTATGACAACAAATCCACAGGTCAGCTGTTTGTTTTACAAATTAAAACTTCACTAATTATGGGGTGCCTGGGTGGCTCAGTGGGTTAAGCCTTTGCCTTCAGCTCAGGTCATGATCCCAGGATTCTGGGATCGAGCCCTGCATCGGGATATCTGCTCGGGGAGATGGGGAGCCTGTTCCCCCTCCCCTCTCTCTGCCTACCTCTCTGCCTACTTGTGATCTCTGTCAAATAAATAAATAAAATCTTTTTTTTAAAAAAAAACTTCTCCAATTATGATTAAGATCTTGATATTCTAAAACTTAAAATTTAGAACCTTAGTTTTGACAATGCTTTATTTGTGTATAATTATTTTCTGAAGTATCAACAAGTTTTATTGCTTATGTGTTTCTAAGTTTCGTAGCTAATTCTAGTTTGTTTCTCTTATCCTTTACTTTCACAATAAAAGAAAACATAACAGACATGCTCTTCACTGCTAGTTTTATTATGTGCTTTGTGCTTTTTTTCCTCAAAAATTTCAACTATTGCCCTTCAAACTTGCACTTGCCTCAAGGTTATACTTAATGTTGAGTGTTTGGTTCATGTCAAAAGAGGACTATATCTGTTCACAACAAAAATAAGTGAAAAATTGTTTTACTATGAAACTGAAGTAAGTGAAAGAGAAATACTTTGCTTTCTCTAGTCATAAATTTTATGTCAGTAGAACAGACTGTACATTTTAGATTTTAGATATGGAGAAAATATTTCAGTCTTAGTATGCTTTCTTCCATTATTTTTCCTAAATACAAAACTTCTTCATTTTTCCCTGTTCTGTAATACTAATTAATTCATAGTTATAATGGTTCATGTCTTGAAATTTGAATGGATTATCTATTTCTTAAGTATCAAGTTAGCTTGAGAGGTCCATAGTGTTGACAGAACCCAGTTACAGTCTCCAATCTCTAACCAAAAGCAAACCAACCAGGTAGTGGATGAAGATACATTATATTTAGAGCTGTGGATGTATAGGTCATCTTTTGCCAAATAAAGCAAAATGTTCCTTTACTTCAGCCCTCATATCCTCCTTTTGCCTTTTCTTCTCTAGATGATGATACTTCAGGACATATGTTTGAGTCTTTTCATCATGATGTTATTTCTTTTTTGAGCTTGGCATAAGTGATGTTCACCAAAACTTATCTGAACGGTAAAAGAGTGAGGGAAAAAAAAAAATCCTCTATTCTACTTCTCTTCTCCAGGTGAGATATAGATATAGATAGATATAGATATAGATATATATCTCCTCTTTTTTCATAACCAATAATTATTTAACAATAGGGACACCCAAAAATCAAATGTCCAATGTTGAACTCATGACCATTTTATCTGAAACCTACTCTTCCCCTCACTTTTCTCAATATATTCATTCAGTTTCTCAGCTTGGAAACCTAGACGTCATCCATGGCAACCTTCCATTTCCTTACCCATTCAAATCTAGTAAGTCAATAAGTCCTATTTTTGTAAAGATTTTATTTATTTGAGAGAGAGAATAAGCAAGAGGGCACAAACAGGAAGAGCAACAGATAGAGAGAGAGAAGCAAGCCCCCCCCCACCCCGAGCAGGGAGCCCCATGTAGGCCTCTGTCCTAGGACCCTGTGATCATGACCTGAACCTAAGGCAGATAGATGCTCAACTGATTGAGCCACCCTGGTGCCCCTCAATAAGTCCTATTGATTCTCCATCTTCATTAGTTCCCACATCTGTCTACTTTATGTCAAGCTTCACTGTGAACACTGTGATACTCAAGAACACTACCATGTCTCACCCTGAGTATTATATCATTGTCTTTCTCTAATCCCAAATTTACTACTGGAACATTTTTCTTAAAGTTGAAAATATTTGCCATGGACTTCATTTTATGATTTTTCCATATCCATACCTCTTTATAACTATCTAACCTTATTTCATGCAATTTCCTTACAACAATCACTGGATTCATGACTCTTTCTCAGTTGTATGACAACTCCGTATTTTTTTGATACAGGGTCTTACACATCTCTTTTATTGTCATATTCTTTCCTTCTCCTCACTCATTTCTCTTTTATGTTTTATGACTTAACCATTACTCATTTACCAAAATTTAGCTTATATTCCACTTCCTCGGAGAAGTTTCTCACTTCTCTGATAATATAGTCATTCCCAGCTTTATAATCCTAACATCGTCATTTTCATAATTACGTTTACTCCTCGTCACCTCTACCTCCACTATACACCACATGAAGACAAAGACTAATTCTGTGAACATAGACTCATCTTTTATATATATAGTCTCTTTAAGATAATATAAAAACAAAATCCACAAATAAATTTTTAAAGCGAATTGTATTAAATTTCAATATTACCAAAAGGGCCACTGAGATCATAAATATTTGTTTCCATGAAGAGATCATACTTTCCCATTGAATTATTTTTAGAATGTATTTCATGAAAATCCTACAGTTTTCTTTATGTAAAATTCATGATTACCAATTTCAGACAATTTGTCAACATGGCCTACAGATCTATAATCATTTCAAACCTCCTCTATTCTCTCTGAACTTTGGAAGAGCAAAAGCACCACTGCACTTGCCCCAAATCTAGCAGATATTCTCTCCTTCACAGAAAATGAAAGAAAGAAAGAGCGAGCACCAGAAGAGAACTCCCTCAGCTTCCTACTTTTAGGAGTAAAAATCTGCCTACATATGCATAGATTTTTTCTTCCTTCCCCTTTTGAAGTAGAGGAGAGGTACTGCCCCTTTGTGGGGCCAGTCCTTTTGCCCATAATTTGATTGATTTTTCCCTTCTGCCTCTTGTGTACCAAACTTCTTTTCAAAAGAATTGTGATTTCTAAACTGTGATTTCTAAACCATTAAATATTTCCTGCTTTTTTTTAAAATAAAAGTTTTTTCACAACACTAACCAAAAAAATGCTTATTATTTATTTCCATTTCTGTAAAGTACAAAAACAAGCAAAACTGATCTATGCTTTTAAAATTTAAGAGAAGTTGAAAAAAATAAAATGAAATTTAAGAGAAGTTGAGAAGGAGGCATCTGAGATGCCATTAATGTTTTGTTTCTTTATGCAGTTCCTGGCTATGTGTCTAGTTTCACTAGACAGATAGATACTCATCAAGATATACATTTATGAGGGGCCCTGGTTGGCTCAGTCAGTAGAACATGTGACTCTTGATCTCGGGGTTGTGAGTTCCAGCCTTATGTTGGGTGTAGAATTTAGTTAAAAAATTTTAAAGATACACACACTTGTGAAATGTGCACTTTCCTAGCCGAATATTGTACTTAAAAATAACTGTAGGAAAAGAAAATTCCCTTCATACTTCATCCCCTACAGATTATCCTGTCCTTTCATAGCTCAGATTCTAGAAAATGTCTTAATTTCTTCAGTTTTCACTAAAATAAATTTGGCTTGTGTTCCAGTCACTTTACTAAAACTGCAATTCTGTGAGAAGTTCTATAATAAACCTACTTTGGTTCTCCTATTTCTCAACCTCCCTTTAACATTTGGTATTGTTGTGTGTCCCTTCCTTCTGAAAGCAATTTCCCACCTTGTTGTTCGTGGTGCCAGGTACTCTTGGTTCCTCTGCTGTGTGTCCCTTTCCCATCTTTTCAGATCATAAGACTTTAGATATTGAAATCCTTCTGAGTAAAGGTCTTAGCTTTCAAATTCATTCTATGCATTTCCCTTAGATAGTCTGTCCTATATCTAAGATTTTAATTATTTTCTATATAAGAGTTATTTCACGAATAATTTTCTTGGGGCGCATGGGTGGCTCAGTGAGTTAAGCCTCTGCTTTAGCTCTGGTCATGATCCCAGGGTCCTGGAATCAAGCCCCACATCGGGCTCTCTGCTTAGCAGGGGGCCTGCTCCCCCCACCCTTTGCCTGCCTCTCTGCCTACTTGTCATCTCTCTCTCTCTCTGTCAAATAAATAAATAAAATCTTTAAAAAAAAAGAATAATTTTTTCTGGCTCAGAATTTACTGAGTTTCAGTCTCATTTTGGTAGATGCTTGCTTTATATTTTCATTTGACTATTTCATAGGCATTTCCAATTCATATCCAATATTGAATTCATTCACCATCCTTCCCACTCTGCCAAATGGTGCCTTCATTCCTTTTATAACATCAAGCTACCAAATGAGGTCCTCCAGTTGTGTTCTATCTCAGTGAATTATTTCTGTTTCATCTCAGAGGTGTCCATCACATCTTCTCCCATCTATTTTTATAAATCAAAATCAGGTCAACCTTGACACCTTTCTTCCTCACCGTAACACCAAATATACCACAATATCCTGTTATTCTTACTAAAAACTATTTATCCAGTACAGTGTTTTTTCTCCATCTGTTGCTATTTTGATCTTTCTGATAAATGATTGCAATACCTTCCTTACCGATCTTTTCTTATCTGCTCTAAACTCCTGCAGTCCATTTTCTATACGGCAATTGGGGGCGCCTGGGTGGTTCAGTGGGTTAAAGCCTCTGCTTTCGGCTCAGGTCATGATCCCAGGGTCCTGGGATGGAGCCCTGCATCAGGCTCTCTGCAGCTCTCTGCTCAGCGGGGAGCCTGCTTCCCCCTCACTCTCTGCCTACTTGTGACCTCTGTTTGTCAAATAAATAAATAAATAAATCTTTATACAGCAATTGGAGTGATCTTTTTCAAAGGCAATTGTGATTATATTCTGTTTAGATTTCTTTCCGTTAATTGCCATTTCATTTAGGTTAAACTCCAAATCCCTAATTAACACTGCCTGCCTCAAAGTCTTCAATTTCTGTTTTGCCAAATGGGAACTACTCACGTACAGTTTCCTTAAGTTCATTAGTTATTTAGAAGTAACTTCCTCAGGGATTCTTTTCTTGACTAAGTACACTTGTCCATGGTAAATAAAAACCATGCTTTTGCAGAATATTTTATTTTGTGTTCTATAGAACAACTTAAATGGCATTAAAATTTTTGCCTTTAAAAGTTAAAAGTGTGTAAATTATTTTTAAAATGCCAATTATCTTAATAAGAAGTAAATTGTTAACAACTTTTCCAGTTCTATCAATGATCATTTATCTGTTGATTTTTTCCTACATTTTTCTGAATTGATACGAGAATTACTGCCTTCCTAAGAAAAAATAAATTCCATTAACAATTTCAAGCATATCATTTGTTTTTTAAATTCCCTTTAAGTGATTATATTCCTTTGTTCATTTAAAATGTTATGTATTTGTGTATGTATATGTGTTTATTTTTTTATTGATTAGACTAGGGCTTGAGAGATATTATTTTTCTTTTTTTTTTCCTTCAACAAGTATTTCTTGAATTTTCTGATTCCACTTTTTTGGTAATTTCTTAAATTTCTCCTCTTTGTTTTCTTTCCCCAAGATTTTTATTTATTTATTTATTTGATAGAGAGAGAAAGAATGAGCACAAGCAGGGGAGTCAGGAGTCTCCTCTATCATAAAGTAATTCTTTCAGAAATTATTTTCTGTGGCTAATTTAAAAATGTATTTAGTTCAATGCTTACTTCTTCTGTATTTTATCCATTATTATTTATGACCTTTATGGATTTATTGCTAATAATGTCTCTGACTATATAAATTAGCTTTTAATTAATGACCCTATTATATTTATCTGGTAAATATTTTATAAAAAGATATTTTACTTCAGTTTAGATCAGTATTATTATTATTGTTACTAACTTCCAAACATTTGGTTTATATTTTGGGTATTTATATCTGTCTCTGAATTGCAGTGGGGTTATGTGGCCCACCCAGTTTTTGTTTTGTTTTTGTTTTGATTTGGCAAAATTTTTCTTTCAGGCCTATTCTATGATCAATATGTATGATATCCATACACTTTATTATTTTTTTCCCAAGTTGTTCATCTCTTTATTTTGTGAGGCTACAGTTCTGGTAATGGTTTAGCTATTACTTCTTTTTGGAAAGTTTTGATATTTCTCTTTTTTTTTTCATTGATTTTTTAAAATTAACATATAATGTATTATTTGTTTCAGGGGAACAAGTCTGTGATTCATCAGTCTTACACAAGTCGCAGCACTCACCATAGTACATACCCTCCCCAATGTCCATCACCCCACCACTCCATCCCTAATTTCTAATCTGGTTTGAATAAACGTGTTCCTGAAAAATCAAAGCTAACAATGTTAATGAATGTTAGGATTAAAAAAAATTTTTTTTCTTATGTTTCTCATCAGCTTTCTATTTTTTTTTTTTTTCAATACTGTTACTTGCTATACAGGATGTTGTGAAAGTTTTGTCTTTATTATTCTCTGTATATGTAACCTTCTGTATCAGTCGGTATCTGGTCAGAGAAACAGAACTACTGTCAGTACTTTGGGTATTGAGTGTATTCCAGGAGGTAAAATCCAGAAGTGGCGGTTGGGAAGTCAGAGAATGGTCTCCAGGGAGCACTCCTGCAGCACTGGCAGAGGTGGCTGAATCTGAGCTGCAGGGAAGCTGGGCATGCCGGGCTGCCAGAGAGGGGCTTTGAGGGAAGGCCAGAGAAAGGCTCTTGATGTTCCTTCTGCTGCGGGCCTGTTGGTCAACGGTGTCAGCAGTTGGAAAGAAGAGCTAGCTGTGGAGTGGCAGAACAAAGAAGGAACCTGCCAGCACCTCTGCTTGTCTTCCCCCTGATCTCACGACGGTCATCTGCAGAGAAAAATCCCTGCTACTCCGCTTCTTCCTTCCACTTCTCACACAAATTTCTCTTTAGAGGCCCTCTACCGTTGATCTATAATGGGAATTCTGGGAAATGTTGCTCCAGCTTACGGATGTATATATACATGTTAATGCCACTGTTGTCCACCTTTCAAAATGCGGTATTTAAATTTCACTTTTTAAATCTTATTCTTTCTGAGTAAAGTGATAAAAAAACCATGCAACTATCCCACATAAACCAAGAACATCCTAACCTCCCCAAAGAGGATGCAAGTCATTTTATCTAATTCTGAGTAATGTGTACTTCTTTTCCAGCTGAGTCACACTCACCCTTTGATATCTTGTAATGTAAATACTGAAAAATAAGCTAACCACTATTAACATGTTTTATGAATGGAGGAATGAGTGAAGGAAAACTATTGTATATTTGTATGTACCTAAATACATGCAAATACACACATTTAATCCATATGGTATACATACACATATGCACACCTACAATATATGAATGTACAATGTATGCAATGTATATACATATTTTTTCCCACATTTCATGTAATATAACTGCAACAGTCTGTTGCTCCTGCACCTAGTCATATGGTCCATGGTGACGTCTGCATCTTCCTTCTAACTGTACAGATTTTATTTTTCCTTTGCCCTAGTCTTAGTCAGTTCAAGCTGCCATAATAAAACACCACAGCCAGGGTGGCTTAAACAACAGACGTTTATTCTCATGGTTTTGAAGGCTGCAAAGTTCAAGATCAAAGTGCTGGCCAGTTTGGTTCCTGGTGTGGCCCTCTTCCTGGCTTGCAGACCACTGCTTTCTTAAATGTGGAGAAAAAGAGACGGCAGTCTCTCTGTCTTCCTCCTCTTATAAAACCACCGATCCAGCATGAGGGCCCCACTCTCATGACCTCATGCGACTCTAATTACTTCCTCTAGTGCCCATCTCTGAATACCATCAAACTGGGGATTAGGTCTGTAACATCTGAATTCCAGAGGGACACAAATAAATCCATAGCAGCCCTTATCAAGTAATGATCAGCCAGTAATAGGTTCTCATCTTGTTAGGTGACCCAGACTTTAAACTTTTATTCCTGAATGATCTGTGGTATTAACAGTCTTGCCCATATTGGATTGTTGCAGTTTTCCATGGACTTATCACAGGATGTACAAGCATTTTTTTTTTAAAGTCCCCAATAGTGTTTGCTCCATCCACACTTGCTCCATTTTACCTCCTTCTGTACAGTATCAATCCAGTTTCACCGTAGTGACCAGGATAATCAGCCTCTTCCATGAATGTTGATTCACTGGCATGAGGAGCCCAAAGTGACTCGGTGGCATTTTCATTTTCCAGTTCAATGGAACCATTGTTGTGACCCTAGGGAGAAATATTCTTTCCTTCAGAACTGAGATTCTTAAATTAGCAGAGCTCAGAGTTGCAGTGATGAGCTACAAAATTTTCACTAGAGGATCATTAGCAGCAATAGTGAAAGGAGCTATTTACATTTGCACAACATGACTCCTGGACTTTTTAATCCTAGATCTGGGAAAAACAGCACCATATACGGGTCACTTATTCAAAGCATATCCTATATCCTACTTATTCAGAGCATTGCCCAGCAATGTGTTTTCACACTGTAACCAAGTCTTCAAAGTGTCATTCCATTTTCTACCAAGTCTGCTGTTTTAGGGTGATGGTCGATAGGGTCATATCTGTGAACTCTAAGAATGTAAGACCAGTACCACATTCTTTCCTATAAAGTGAAATATTGGCTTTAACAGAAACATTGTAAGGAGTGAAGGCAAATTTCTATCCAGAATAAATACCTATTCCTCTGGGAACAGCATGCTGTCTCTCTTGTTTTAGAAGTGGTCCAGTATAATCAACCTGTTACAGTCAGTTTGATGTCTCATCTCAGGGGACCATGCCATATTAGAGGGCCCATTATTGATCTCTGCTACTGAAACTTTGATCATTTAGTAGTTCCTACAACTAGACAATCCTTGATAAGTAAGAAATTCACTTTGATAGGCTCATGCATTATAGCATTATAGCTACTATGACAACTTTTTTTTCACAAGGAGGGAAGGAGCTAGAGAAAGAGGCTGAGATCCACAGAAAAAGTTATCATATCCACCTGATTATTAAGATATCCTGCTGAGGTGCTGTGTGCTGAGCATTCACAAAGGACACGGATTTCTTTGTTCTCTGGACCCAGAGAGGTCTCTTTATAAGCCACTTCCACAGAATCTCTTGTTACCAAATTTTCAATCATATATATTTTTTTCCAAATCCTTAATTGCCCAGCCAAAAATATTAGACAATACCCATGGGTTAGAGAAAATCCACACTTCTGTCCATCTGTATTTCCAGGCAAACTTGCAATCAGGTACACTGCTCAGTCTTGCCCACTGAGAAAATGTCCTTCACCATTGTCCTTCAAGGTCACTTTGACTGATATTTTAATGTTAGTGCTGCTGCTGTCCATATCTGTGATTTTCAATCAAGAGTAAAGAAACTCTGATATACTTCTTAACCATGTATAGTCAATTACTGGCTTTTGGGCAATATCCAATTTACCATTCACTTGTGCTACTTTCTTAACTTTGTCAAGTTGTTTTTCATATGATAACTATCTCCTAGTTTCTCCTTTTCCTTGACATAAATCTCTTTGGAGAGAGAATTGCTTGGATTCCTTCTTTTGAATTCCAGACTCTGAGTAGCCGTAACGAGGTAAAGTTGTGTCTGTACTTATGATTATTGGGAATCTGAAAGCTGAGGTAGATTCTTATTCAACAAACTATACCCTAGATATTATGTAAGGGGGTGCTTTGTGTGTGTTTATATGTTTGTATGTTACTTTACTACAGTAGTGTCCTGCTGTCCAGGGAAAGCAGAGAGGAGCTCAAGAAGACATTTATATTTATGTCACAGCATGCTGTGTATTTACCAGATCCACACTGTGAGCTAAAGATGTCAGTGGGATTCTGATGGAGGGATGCTCCGCTTTATCCCTAAAAGTTATTTTGCTTTTACAGGACCTCAGTATAGTTAGGCCTCAGTTTGGTAGCCAAAAATTTTAAATACCATTCCCAAAGTTTTCTGTTATTTTCTAAGTTCATTTTCTTTTTCCTTCTATTTGTTGGTTTGATTGTGAAATTATTTATGATTTGATTTGCATTCTGTTTGTCATTTCATTGGGTATTTCAGGGCTGAAGAATTTAAACCGAGGGGCTTAAGTCACCATATTGAGTGAGTTTCTGTTTACTTTTTGAACCCAACTAAAGTTAGGACATTTAATTCTGTTAACTCAGTCTCTCCTTCTAGTCTTCTGAGATCTTCTGCCTGTTAATCATACAACCCATTGTTTTGCATCTTTATTTCACCCTAACATTTAATAGTCACAGTCTCTATCTTCATCTAATTATTTGACAGTCATATTAAATACTAAAAAGGGACTGATTTCTGAATGTAGGTCTCTGATATATTTCAAAAGTAGGAATTTGAAATGAAGTCTTAAATGGGAGAAAATCAGAAACTTTGGGTACGGAAGCCAATTATTTCATCATTATTTCCGGTTATTTCTTGAATATTTGTGCTTTAAAAAATTGAGACAAAATGAAGATTTAAGAGGGAACCTACATGGCAGTTTCAGTCTGCAAATGCCCTGTGGAGAAGAGAGAGTGGATTGAAGCCAGGATTGTTAAACATGCTGAGAGAGGTGGCAGCTGTCAGTAAATACCCATTGCTGCGTTCCATGGGTTTGTGGTGCTATGCCTCTAGGCTAAAATATGGAGTACTGCCTCTTCTGTCTAGGACACGAATTTGGGCAGTGAACAAGGAGTTCAAATGAGCCTCTGGTCTGAATAATTTAAGCAGATGCTCTTGTTTGGAAATAGAACACCTGTCAAGTACTTTGAAATCAAATAGACCTCCTGACTTTAAATAGAGGTAAAAGTAGTCAAGGGAGTATTAAAAACTAATGGGTGAATAAATGAGATGGAGAGAAAAAGATTTTGGAAATGTAGATGGAAATCTTTGGAGTTCATATTAAAATAATGATTCTAAATGAAAGTAATGGTTCATCCATAAACAGCAGGCAATCAAAAAATAATTTTAATCCTGGTTTAAAAAGCTTTTTCTTTTTTTTAACCTTTGAAAATATGGCTTTTGGTTGTCCTTTGACTTCGCTGTATTACAAATATAATAATGGCACTTACCACTCTGTATAAGATATAAATCTCAAGCTCAGAAATTATATGACCTTCCATCTTAAAAAAAAAAAAAAAATCACCAGAGATATAAAAGCTCCCTATAAATGAAACCTGTTTACCTGGAGTAGGGAAAAAGGGACAAGTATAAATTTCTGTGAACTCAAACTTTAGCTTCAGCTTTGCACTCTAAGTGTGAATTGTGCTTCCTTTATTACTACAAATGGGGTAGTATTGACCGACACAGTTTTCTAATATACGCTTTCAGCAAAGAGACCATTTTCCCTTTGCAGATCTCAGCAAGTAAAGGCTATGTATAGCCACCAAGAAAGTAAATACATTTTGAATACCTACAGTAAAAGGAAGTACGTAGATATATGTATGTATGTTTCTATGCATTTGTGTATATATATTTGATATAATATTTGCATATACTTATGTGCCTATGTATATGCATGTGTATATTTGGTATGGGATATTAAAAGGAATCTTTTAGTCACCTCTCAATTGGGGAGTGGGGCCCAAAGCTGAAGAAAAAGAGAAACTAATTATATTCATCCTGAAGTGATAGATCATATCTTTCTTGGTTTGCTAAAAGAAAGACTCTTTGGCCATGAGGGATTTGTAACGCTTGTTCTGTGAGGCAGTTATTTGTCCTTGTATGAGGCAAATACAGCACCTTAAACAGGCTTACTCATAGTGATTGGAATTTCTCCAAAAAGGATATTCCTTTCCCCTCTTTTTTGTAGTGAATATTTTTAATTGAGATATCACTGATATGTAACATTGTGTAAGTTTAAAGTATACAGCATGTTGATTTGATACATTTATATATTTCAATATGATTGCATCCTTTCCATTCTTTTTAACACCCCTTTCCCTCCTTACTGGATACCTGAATAATGAGGTTTTTTGTTTTGTTTTGTTTTGTTTGTTTGTTTTTCTGTTAAGCCTGTGCCTTCCTAAGGAAGGAGGAAGTTGGGGCAGCAAAGCACAGAGTGGGAATGACCAGGGAGCAATGTGCAGCTCCCTAATGGACAGGGTTAGGATGGGCAAATTTTCTTTGAGACTTGCGGTCATTGAGAAGCTAGCTATGCCTGAGTGATTCGCCACTTCCCCATGCAGGTAGATTCTTCAAAGAAAGGAAACCAAAGCAGGACACTATGGGGAGTTGAAAGGTGAAAGTGGTTAATTCCAGTTGGCTCTCCAAATCAGGGAGCTGGGAAGTGGGGAGGCCCTCAGGGGATTTTGAAGGATTCTGAAATGCATTCCACGACAGGGCCAGCATTTGGGGGGAAATTTTTTTGGTTGCCTCAGTGGTCTCAAAAGTCAAGTTAAGGGGTACCTAGGTGGCTCAGTGGGTTAAGCCTCTGGCTTTGGCTCAGGTCATGATCCCGGGGTCCTGGGATCGAGCCCCACATCGGGCTCTCTGCTCAGCGGGGAGCCTGCTTCCCTTCCTATCTCTGCCTGCCTCTCTGCCTACTTGTGATCTCTGTCTATCAAATATATAAATAAAATCTTAAAAAAAAAAAAAAAGTCAAGTTAATGTTAGAGAAGCATCCACAGCTTGGAGTTAGGATAAATCTGAACTTTTCCCCAGCCCACTAGCCTGCCCAGGGGTGAAATACTATGGCTTAGAAGGGGACAGTGTGGAAAGACAGGCAAAGACAGAATCTATTCCCATCTGAATTTTAGTCACCTTGGCCTCCTGAGATGGTGAAAGGGAAAGCTCTGGATCAGAAATTTGTTTGGAGTATTGCACTAGAATCACTGAGTTGTATTCACTGAAACCAACCTGAAAGTTATAGAATCTGGCCAAAGTAACAACCCACTTTATAGATACATTTAAATGTAATGGGAAATAGTGAAAGCTATTTGCTGAGTAAAGATGGAGGGGATAGGTCTGAAAAAGAAAATAGGGACTTTTTAAACAATAATTATACCAGAGGCATGTTTTAAAGATTTATTTCCTGCATGTCCAACCTCTCAGCCATACAGATAAATTACTGTGTTTAAAGAGTTGCTACTTTTAAAAAGTGCAAATAATTTATCTGGGAGTTTATAAAATGATATTCAGCATAGAAGCTTATAATGCAGACCAATGAAAACTAAATGCTGGTATAATTTTAATTTAATTCTACCTTGCAGACCAATTTTTCACAAATATACTCAATGTTGAAAATGTAGACATGGATGTACAGGAAGCTGTATCTAATATTTGGGGGGAAAATCATGTATCATCTGAAAGATTGTAAGACCCAGTAGATGGGTTTTTTACATCATAAAGTACACCAAAATATTGAAAAAGGGAAATAGGTGGATGCATGCTTATCATTAGTGCACTTTGTTTCATTTTTTTTATTAAAGATTTTATTTATTCATGAGAGAGAGAGGCAGAGGGCAGAGGGAGAAGCAGGCTCCCTGCCCACTGCGAGACTTGATCCCAGGTGGGATTGTGACCTGAGCTGAAGTCAGACACTTAACCAACTAAGCCACCCAAGTGCCCCATTAGTGCACTTTAAATGTACTAATGCATTTGTAAAATTCCATCAAACACTAATACAAACTATGTCAATCTATGTTATGTTATTTATTACTAAGACCAAATCAAAGGAAAACTTGACACTGGTATTCCTTTTCTCTCCTTTGATGATCCCTCAGATAATACGTCAACTATTGTGAGTTTAATGTTATGCATTTCATTTTGGAAAATATAGATTATTGTACAGGTAATACCTGGTGCCACCCACCCAAGAGAGAGACTTCAGTGAAGTAGGACTGGGATGGAATGGCACCCATGTTGTACGAGAGCTACAAATGCAAGGAGGAAGGCTCTTGTTCTGTTCTTTCCTCCAGAACCCTATTATAATACCTGCCAGCACTATGTAGATTTGCAAATCTGTTCATAATTTCTGCATTTACAGCTGTGAACAAAGCTAAAATATAGAATTAAAGTATGTTCAAAGAAATTTAAAATAAAACAATGTAAGCTAACTAAGAAGACTCGGACCGATAATGTTTATCCTTTTTCTAGCAGATACATCCTGTATCTTTCTGTGTTCTCTTCTTTAGGGTTTTGAAAGAAACTAATATGGGTAGGGTAGAGGAGGAAAATACATAAAGATAAGAAAATAAAGTTAAACCAAATTATTTCTAGGCATAACATGGCTCTGTTTATGAAAAAGTCATTAAGTAATGAGTGCTTTACAAATGAATGAATATTTAATATGTTTGTAAAGAAAGTAAAATTAGCTGTGTTAGACTGATGTGAGAAATGTTGACTTCTAAAATGTAATGTTGAAAATATTTGGTGACCATAAATGTATGGGGTTTTCTTTTGTTTTGTTTTGGCTTATTACCACTAAACATATGACTGGAAACTCCTTTCTTTGTTAAAGAGAGTAGAAGGAGAGCAGTTTTCAAAATATTGTCCTTTTATTTTTTTTCCCTTCAGGGAGTCAGGCTATTAGAGAATCTTATTTGTTGCTGTTAATTTTATATCTATTTTCTGTAGCTTCAGGTTTCCATACTGAATTATGTTAGTCTCCTCTAAACATCTTCGGTGGTTCCAAACAGTCTGTTGTGTAGTATACAAAACAGAGTTGCAGTTTCATGAATTAGTCAGAAAGTCATATTTTCATGATTTCCATTTTCTCAAACCTTTCTATTAACAACTGTCTCCCCCTCTTTTATATATAAAATAATTTTCAGAGTAGAAAGAAAAATGAATGAATATTTGAGTAGATATGATGTCCTAGCTCAGTTTCTTTTGACTTTAAGAATAGGTTTTTTTTTTTTTAAGGGGCTTCTTCATGAAAAGTAAAATATTTTCAAAGATTTTTTTTATGTAAGCAATGTGTAATTCTCAAGATAATTTATTAACAATAATTTCAGTAGCATGGCTATGTTATCTATATAATCTCTCTCTCTTTTTACATTAATCCATTATATCTATAACAAGCTCTTGAAACCCAGGTGGCGACCATCTCGCTTTTTCCCTGGTGTTGCTATAACATGTTATAGATTTAAGCAAGGTCAAACCATTTTCTCAAGGCACATGCATCCTGGGAAAACTACTAGTACATGCTAAATATTAACCAAATAATTTACTTTATAATAACAATAGCTGTCAAATTTGTGGGGGAAAGATGGTTCGTGTTTTTCTGTTTCCACGGAGGGACATTAACGATGTTCATTTTTTCTTCCTGATCTGAATGCATTGTTAACCTATTTCTATACCCTTGCTGAGGTCTTTCGATTGAACTCCCCTGGCTTCAGCTAATTCAGTTCCTAACCAGCAGGTATTGCTAAAGCATGCTGCGTGCACATATTCCCAGCTTTGATGATATAGAGGGGAACAAGAGAAGAATCACCAAATCTAGATATGCATGCTGTTCTGGCTATTAATAGTCACACTATTCTAGGCATTCTGTTTCCTCTTAATTCTTTCTCTCTTTCATTCATCCATATAATCCCAATCTGTAATTTCAATTTCAAGAATATTTGGGAAGGTAATTTGGGCATGTGCATTAACCTTCGAAGGCAACTCTTAAATGTGCATTAATTATAAAAGATCACTCTTGCTAGAGAGAAATATCCAATAACCTATTAAATGATCCATGATGTCCTGAAAGACACAGACAAAAATGGATCAATTGGTTGGCTGAGTGCATAGCCTTAAGGAAGTTACAAAATATTTATATGAATTTTTTCTTACCAGTGTAAAAGTACTTATGCCACTGAGGAATTTAAGCAACATTTATGTAGGTTAATGACTGAACATTTCTAAATATCTCTTATAAGACAAGTTAATAGTAATACTATTAGTGAAGTTTCTTTTGTGATCATTTTCAAACTAACTATTCCAGAAAGACAGTCAGGCAGTGGTGCCATGAAATAACTCTGTTATTATTTAGTTTTACTTATTAAATATTTCAGTATAATAATATGCAGAAAACATCAGAATTACAGATGTAGAATGTAAAATCTTTTATTGGTGCTGAAGTGCAATTTTAAATAGCCTTTACAGAACTCTGATACAGCACTCTGAGGCAAAGTTTCTTTTGTATGCATCAATAATGAATGCCCTTCTATCCCTTCATCCCTTAAGTAGGGAAAGTTGTAACCTTGCCATTGTATTATCTTAGAGGCTAGCTGAGAGAGCCAAACACATCATCATCGCCTTCAAAGGGTTGGAAGGCAACTAAAATAATCCTAAGTGAATAACATTGTTATTTAATTTTACATAATTACCTCTTGTTGATATTAATGTTTTAATAATGTGTGGTTCATTTAGTGTACAAAGCCTGAGATAGAATTATTTTTTAAATTAGAATAAGAATCTACTCAATGTTGATAAGCATTTTGTTCTAATTTTTTGTAATACAAATACACAGTATCAATGTGTAGGTCACTTACTTTAGTAGTTAGAATTTAAATTTTATTCCAAAATGTTAGTATTCAAGAGAACTGTATATATTCCAGGAACTCCAATCAATAATAGCATATACATGTAGCAATATAAAAATGAATTTTTTTTTCCTCCACGGTCACAGTGTGTAGCTATGTAGATAAATTATAAGTATATAACTAGATAACTAAATACAGGAACTAACATTAAATCAATAATTCCTTTGTGATATTTAGATATTTTTTTATTACTCAGAATAGAAAATAATAATAAGGGTGTTATCTCTTATTGTCCTACTTGGAAAATCTGAGTATGAAAAGGGAATTCCTGGAAGTATATTTTATTACAAAGGAGAAAAATAGCTGTACTGGATAGGGACAGCCAGTTCTAAAGTTAGGGCTTTGGAGGTACGTTGCCTTATTTTTCCCTTCTAAAGAGTTCATAAATCTCACTGTTTTATGTACATCCATATGTACATGTGTGTCTTGGGAGGGGAAAGAGGAATGTTGCATGCATGCATATTCACTTATGGCATCAGATGTTTTGTGTTATTTTGTGTTTGATTTCTTATACTTGGTGGCATATCTTAGGGATTCATTCGTGTTTTTCATCTATCAATAATTATTTGTATAGCTGCGTATTATTCTATTGTATGAACATATCACAGTTTGCCTTCTTTTAAAGATTTTGAGTGAGAGAGAGAGAGAGAGAGAGAGCACAAGCAGAGGGAGGGGCAGAGGGAGAGAGAAGCAAACTCCAGGCTGAGCAAGGAGCCCTACTGGGTGCTCCATCCCAGGACCCTGAGATCATGACCTGAGCAGACACAGACACTTAACCGATTGAGTCCCCTAGGTGCCCCTACATCACAATTTCTTGATGAATACTTTTCTCATGGTTCTATGAGTTTTTTCCCACTTTTGGGCTATTATGAATAAGCTTTTTTGAACATTCTTGTACAAATCTTTCTGTAGACATACGCACATATGTATTAAGTTTCTGATCTACTTAAATATTAAGTTTCTGATCATGGGTTATATAGGTGTGCTGGTACAACCTTATATTGGCTCATGGGTGTTGCTTGTTAAATACAGTGGTGCTTGAAAAATATGTATGTACTTATATGCACAACATATATTTTTCAGAGAACTGATTGTTACATACAGATATTATTAAAAATGAAGTCATATTAATTTACACTTAAATTATATTGAAATCAAAGTGAATAAATTCTCAAACTTGTGGGACACCTGGGTGACTCAATGGGTTAAGCATCTGTTTGGGCTCAGGTCATGATCCTGCGGTCCTAGGACTGAGCCCCACATCGGGCTCTCTGCTCAGCTGAGAGTCTGCTTCTCCCCACACTTTAATTACTGTATATATTTTTTCATTTTATTTTACTATGTAATGTTAGTCACCATATAATACATCATTAGTTTTGATGTGGTGTTCCATGATTCATTGTTTGCTATAACACCCAGTGCTCCATGCAATATGTGCCCTCCTTAAGACCCATCACTGGGCTCATCCATCCCCCCATCTCTCTCCCCTCTGAAACCCTCAGTTTGTTTCCCATAGTCCATAGTCTCTCATGATGTTATCTACACTATTGAGTTTATTTATGTCTTTTATATCTACATGGCAGAAATGCTATATTAAAGTGCCTTTTGTATATCTTTCTTCAACTCTGCATTAGGTGATGTCACAATGAATATGAAATTAGATCTGGTGGGAATATTTAGACCACAAATTTAGTAACTATTACAAATCAGGGCTGGATTTTTTGTTTTGTTTCCTTTTTTTTTTTTTTTTTTTCCCTGCTGGTCTAGACCTAGGAAACTTATGGAGAAAATGTTACTCATGCAGATTAAATTTTATTTTAGTTACTTTTTAAATGATCGATTTTAGAGGATCAATTGATTCTCTAAATGATTGATTGATTCTCTAAATGATTGATTCTAGAGAGAGCATAAACAAGGGGAGGGGCAAAAGGAGAGGGAGAAGGAGAGAAGTTGACTTCCCACTAAGGTGGGGCTTGACAAGGGGCCCCATCTCTTGAGCCTGAGGTCATGACCTGAGGCGAAAGTGAGACTCAGATGCTCAGCTGACTGAGCCACGCAGGTGCCCCTCATGCAGATTAAATTGTAAAGACATCTCAAATATAGGGCTCGGTCATTTAAGGGTCTAACCCTTGATTTCAGCTCAGGTCCTGATCTTGGGGCTGTGGGATCAGGCCCATGTCAGGTTCTGCAGTGAGTGCAGAGTCTGCTCTGGACTCTCTCCCTCTCCTTCTGCCCCTCCCCCCCAAAATAAATTATTTAGTTAAAAAAAAAGATGTCTCACATCTAGACATTACATTGTGAATATCACAAAAACTTGAAGAAATGTTCTTCTGGTATTTAGAAACTATTATTTGAGTTAGCAAGTAAGTTGTACATATCATTGAATAAACAGCGACATATATTTTTTTTGTTTCACTTATGTCTTGCGGGTTAATGAAAACACAAATACCAATAAATATTTAAGTCAAAGCTACTCTTGTTCATCAGTTATGACAGCAGGCTAGCTACAGATACAAAAAAATCCTTCTGTTAGAATAAATTGGTTATAGAAAATTTACAATCGATAGAATTGTGTACTTAGTTTCATTTGCACATTGAGCATTACACATTTACATCAGTAAAATTTATAAAAATTTTATGTATGTACTTATATGCATATATTTACTTTTCAGAGAGCTATTTGTTAAATATTTAACACACAACTTAAGAAAATAGTTTATTGGAAATGAACTGCTAAATAAGAAAGCCAAAAATAAACAAGTGGGACTACATCAAACTAAAAAAGCTTCTATATAGCAAAGAAACCACTAATAATATCAAAAGATAACATACAGAATGAGAGAAAATATTTTTTTGAGAGAAAATATTTTTTAATCATGTGTTTGATAAGGTGTTAATATCCAATATATACAAAAGCTCAAGCAATTCAATTAAAAATTATAAACAAGTAGATTATAACTATAAGTTATAATTATAAAACAAGTAGAGGATCTGAATAGATATTATCCAAAGAAGATAAGCAAATGGCCAACAGATACATGAGAAGGTACCCAACATCATTAATCATCACATAAATGTAAATAAAAAGCCCAATGAAAAATCACCTCATGCCTGTTAGAATGGCTATTATTAAAAAGGCAAAGAGCAAATGGTGGTGAGGGTAGGGAGAAAAGGGAGCCTTTGTGCTCTGTTGGTGGGAATGTAAGTTGGTGCAACCACTGTGGAAAACATTATGAAGGTTCTACAAAAAAACTAAAAATAGAACTACCATGCAACCCAGCAATTCCACCTCTGGATATTTATCTGAAAAAAGAAAAAATCAGTATCTCAGAAAGATATTTGCACCCCTATGTTCCTTGACATGGAAGACAACCTAAGTGTTTACCAATGGGTGAATGGATGAAGAAGATCAAACACACACACACACACACACACAGGAATATTGTTCAGCCACAAGAATAGAAGGAAATATTGCCATGTACAACTACATGGTTGGAACTTGAGGGCATTATGCTAAGTGAAAGAAGTCAGAGAAAGAGAAATACTGTATGATTTCACTTATATGTAGAATATAAATATAACAATGACAAAAACCAAACTCAGATACAGAGAACAGATTGGTGGTTGCCAGATGTTGGGTGAGTGAGTGAGTGAGTGAGATGAATGAAAGTGGACAAATGATAAAAAAATTTTCAGATGTGGGGCACCTGGTGGCTCAGTCAGTCAAGCTTCTGCTTCAACCAGGTCATGATCCGAAGGTCCTGGAATCGAGCCCCTTGTCAGGCTACCTGCTGAGTAGGGAGTCTGCTTGTCCCTCTCCCTCTGCACTCCCCCAGCTTGTTCTCTCTCTCTCTCTCTCTCTCTCTCAAATAAATAAAATCTTTTAAAGAAACTTTCATTTGTGAGTCCTAGGGATGTAATGTACAACATGATAACTATAGTTAACAACACTGAATTGTATATTTGAAAGTTGCTAAAAGAATAGATCTTGAAAGTTCTTCACACAAATAAAAAATTTTCTAACTGTGGTGATTAATGTTAACTAAACTTCTTGTGGTAATCAGTTTACAATATTTACATGTGTCAAGTCACCATGTTTTACACCTAAAACTAATATCATGTTATATTCAATTATATCTCATTAAAATTAATTAACAACTTAGAAAATCAGATGTGGAGACAGCAACAAGTGGTTAAATGAAGATGAATTCTTAATAGCCTTTGTTGCACAAATAGTTTATGTAAAGTATCAAAAAACATGAAAAGGCCAACAGATAAAGCAAAGGGGATGAACAGATAACTCATACATAATGGAGGGAAAATACATGACAAACTCATGAAAAGTTTTGGCTGTGCCAATAATTAGAGAAATATGCAAACTGTTACAATGTCACAATTCAGCTCTCAAATTAATGAATAGTTTCACAATATTTTTCACAATGATTTTTTGTTCTTCTTTCCACTGATGATACAGTGGAATTCATATGGATGTATTAACTCAGAGTATTTTCATTTTGCTTCCTTTGCCATGTAGAGGAGAATTTTGTGTTGTCATCATCATGATGATTTATTAAGAATGGTGCTAAGTGCTTACATACATTATTTTTTTAGCTTTATTGAAGTATAATTGACCAATACGTTTTAAGATATTTAAAGTGTACAATGTGATGATTTGATATATGTATACATGGTGAGGGGACTCCCACCCAAATGAGTTAACTAACAGAATTATCAGCTCTCATATTTCCTTTTCTTGGGGGGGAGGGTGAGAATGTTCAAGTTTTACTCTTTTAACAAATTTCAATTATACAATATAGTATTGTCAACTGTTGTCACCATGTTACACATTAGATACACAGACCTGATTTACAATGGCTTTGATTTTATGATAATGGGCATTCTTTTAAGTTCCTGATTAATTAAAAATCATTACCAACATTTTAAAGACAATTTAGGAATACCAATATCACATTCTTACTGCTTAAACTACCCTGCCAGGGGTTATACATAATCATGATATGCTGATAATTAGCTCTGAAAAAAGTAAACCTCTGATTTGTAACATTTGCCAATATTTTTGATGTGGGTTTTGCCATGACTGATTTTAAGCCACTAATAGATTAGCAATCCATTCACAAAATTTCACAGTTGTCTATTACAAACTAATACAAACCAACACAAGGATTCCAATGCATGTAACTTTTTTTTTCTTTCTTTTTTTTTTTTTTTTTTTGGAGGGAGGGAGGATGAACAAGCGGGGAGGAAGGTCACAGAGAGAGAGGGAGAAGCAGACTCTTTGCTGAGCAGGGAACTTGATGTGGGGCTTGATCCCAGGACCCTGAGAACATGACCTGCGCCGAAGGCAGACGCTTAACCAACTGAGCCACCCAGGTGCCCCTTTTTCTTTTATTTTTAAATAGTAAATTGTTACACAGAAAATAAAATTAATCTTTTATTTTTATTTTTTAATTTCAGGTGTTTATTTAAGTTCTAGTTAACAATATGGTAATATTGGTTTCAAGTGCAGAATTTAGTGATTCATCACTTACAAATAACACTGAGTACTCATCATAACATGTGGTCTCGTTAATACCCATCACCCATTTAGCCTATGTCCTCCATTTCTTTACATCAATGAACCCTCAGTTTGTTCTTTATATTAACAACCTTCTTTTATTTTTTTAAGATTTTATTTCTTTGAGAGAGAGAAAGCATGAGAGAGAGACAGCACAAGCAGTGTGGAGAAATAGAGGGAGAGGGAGAACCAGACTCCCTGTTGAGCAGGGAGCTGGATTCAGAACTAAATCCAAGGACCCTGGGATCATGATCTGAGCCAAAGGCGGATGCATAACGATGGAGCCACCCGGGCGTCCCTCTCTTCTGCTTTTAAGGGCCCAGGTTTTATTACAGTCACCCGGATAATTAAGAATAATCTATCCATTTTAAGGTCTGTAACTTTAATCTGCAAAGTGCTTTCTGGCATGTAAAGTAACAGTCTTGTGTTCCAGGACCTAGGGCTTAAACATCATTGTGGCTGTCATTAGTCTGCCCACCACAATATTAAATTTCAAATTAAAACCTTTCACAAAAATATTTCTAAAACCATATCCTGACAAGAGCAATTCAAGAATAATTATTCTTCCTTAGAGCTGGAGTCTTCTAAAGGACCTATACCATTTGCCCTCAAACTCCCCCAGATTCATGAGCTATCTGAGATCATACCAGATTTTATGTTAAAAGTGAACCTAGTACTTCTTTTAAAAATGTTTAATTAAGCCCAGGAAACCCTGACTGATATCTTTCCTCATGGGGAGTCATAATATGCATTAATACAGAAAGGTTCTGAGATATTCTGCAGTAAAGAAATTTCCTTAGTTGTGTTAACCCATTGTTCCCCAAATATACTTGAACATGAAACATAAAAAAGATACCCTGTGAAACTATTAACATCACTCATAAAAAATGATTTTCCTTGATCTTGGTATTGAACATGACTCTTTAATATCTCTGAAATTATTTCTCCTTATATCACCACTATTACTGTCTCACTTTTTCTTGCTTTATTAAAAAATATCGATTGCATTTTTACTCTATTTTAATTGTTTTACATGTGCTATTTCTGCAGAATTATTAACCCCCTTTCACAGATGAGAAAACCAAGGTCAAGTAATATTCCCAAATTCCCAAAGCTAATTCCATTGTATCTTAACACATCTCCTGGTCTCTGTTTTTTACCTTTCCCCATACAATCTTCTGTTTTAGGATGGAAGTTTCCTTTTAAAATACTGATTTGACTTTTTTGCTTAAAACGTTTCCACCAAGTCCTTATAACCCGATAAGATAATATCAGATGTGTGTAGTGTGGTAAAGAAGGCCTGTGTTAAGCCTCTCCAGATGCTGTACTATAACTACCTTATGATCATTGGTTTATGCACCTGCTTCTTCACACTTCCCTCTTTCCTTCATGTTCTTCCACTCTGTATTCCGAGTAATAAACTTCTATTCATTTTACCAGAAACACCTTAGATATCATCATCCCTGTGAAGTTGTCCCTCTCTCCCCTTGATAGAGTTATGTGCTCTCACCCCAGTCATTTAGTTGTGTTTGCTGATGTGAATTTATTTCGTTTCTTTGTGTGTTGGCTCAAAGAGGGGTAGTATATATACTTAGATAAATTATAAAACAGTTCTGCATCCATCCTCTCTTCCTAACTTCTAAATTACTTTTTTATTTTTCATTGATAAGTGAACACCGTATTAATTAAGAGATTTGAGATGTTTATTTCTCTTTTTGGTGGAGTGAACTTTGTGAAAAGAAGACTGTATAAAAAGTGATACTTCATTTCTCAAACTAGATTTGCATTTACTTGTTATGTAACTGATACCTCTACCACTTCCCCAGATTAGATGGTGAGTTTCTCAAGGGTGAGGGCAGAAACAATGGCTTAACTTATATTTTTATCTTTAGCTCTCAATCTTTCATATACCTTTATGTCCTATAAATAATATGTGGTCATTGGAGAGGGGTGTCCAAGATGGTGGCAGAGCAAAATCCTTAATATGGATGCACCAAGTTATAGCTATATACAGATCATTCTCCTCTGAAAATGGTCTGAAAACTAGATGAACTGTTTTCACAACAAAGGGTAAAAGGACCATATCCAGATGGCTAGAAGAGGTAGAGACTGTCACAAATAACCCTATCCTCGCCATGCCAACACACAATGGGGAGGGACCTCTCAAGTACTTGTCTTGGAGAAGCCAGGGGTTGGTGCCCCACACTGAGCACCCTGGCCCCTGGGATCAGTACTAGAAATATGAGTCCCCAGAACACCTGACTCAGAAAACCAATGGAGCTAATGTCTGGGGATTCCAAAGTGCTATAAGAAACAGAGCTACCTTTCTTGGAGGTCACATGTATGGTATTGTTCACCCTGAGACCCAAAAAATATATATATATGAAATATATATGAAGATGAATATATGAATATATATATATGGGTATATATATATACCCATATATATACCCATATATATATATATATATACACACCCATATATACATACCCATATATATACCCATATATATATATATACACACACCCATATATACATACCCATATATATATATATACCCATATATATATACCCATATATATATAGATATGAAAAGTACCTAGATTATATATGATGGAGATTCATTTGCTGATTTGGGGACATTGGCTGGAGAGAGGTGGCAGTTTAGATGCTTCTTGGGATGGAGATGCTGGTGGACAACATTGTTCCACTCTCCACATAACCTACTAGCACAGGCAGGTGAGCTCAGATGTGGCCTTGCTGAGACAGATGGGGTGAGGTGGTGGCAGTTCTTGCTGAGCCTGTAAAGCACAGGTGGTAGCAGCACACCTCTGCTCCCTGGCTGGGGTGCCTGAGTGCGAACGGTCATGGAGTTCTCCAACTGCCTAGCCCAGGTATGCAAGTGTGAGCAGTCAGTGCATTCTCCCACCCCTACATTCTGAAGCTGGCAAGCACACCACCCACTACATTCTCCAGTTGCCTTGCTTTAAGCTAGCAGGTATGTTTAACCCACTCAGGGGACACCTCTTGATCACCTGGTCCTGGTGGCCAGGAGATCTGGTGTTCTGTAGTACCACGGGATGTTAACAATCAAAATGATAGTCCTTGGCAGGCGACCACCTCTAGAGCACCGCACAGACCACAGACTGAAACACAACCCCAGTCTTCCTGTGAAAAAACTCTATTTATTTTACACTGGGGATTCAGCCTATGGGACAGGCTTCAGGTTTCCCACACATCTGGAAGCTAAGGAGGTAATACCAGGAAATGTAAGCAGGAAAATACTATCCTTGTGCATTTCTAAGCTTCACTACAAATCAACAAACCTTTCCAGAAAGGAGCTTATACATTCACCTGGAGCTGCAATTATTGCAACTGTTGCCCAGAGGGCACCTCCAGATATCTTGATTTGGAGGCCAGGAGGTATTACAATTGCAAACTGACAGTACTGTGCTCATTTATGTACTTTCAAATACTGCTGTCTGAGATTCTGACTTCCAATCATCCTGAAACTAGGTACTAAATGAAATTTTTCCCCTTGGGTCACTGACAGGTCTTGGCATACCCTCAACAACAGGAGTATATCAAGAATAATCAGGTGGTTTAGACCATCACAAAGGTTCAAGAGACAACCAGGAGTGAGGGCAAAGTTGAACAAGAGGGAACAGCACCAAATCAGGGCACCTCAGGATGGGGTAGCTGTTTTACCTGATATGTAGAAACACAGAGTCAAGTAAAATGAGGAAGGAGAACTATGTTCCAAGCAAGACAAAAACCTCAGAAAAAGACCTTATGATAAAGTGATAGATAGTGTACCTGGTAAAGAATTCAATGTAATGGTCATAAAGATTCTCAACTGAACTCAGGAGATGAATGGATGAACACAGTGAGAACGTCAACAAACAGAAAACATGAAGTATTAAACAAGTCACAAAGCTGAAGAATACAAGAACTGAACAGAAAAATGCACTAGAAGTGTTCAACAGCAGCCTGGATGAAGTAGAAGTATGAATTAGCAAACTTGGAAAAGAAAAAAAAGGGCCTCTGAAGCAACATCAAATAGAATAACATTCACATTGTAAAGGTCCCAGAGGAGGAGAAAAGGACAGAAAATTTATATGAAGAAATAATAGCTAAAAGCTTCCCTAACCTAGGGAAAGAAACAGACATCCAGGTCCAGGAAGCCAAGAGATTTTCAAGTAAAATGAACACAAACAGAGCCACACCAAGACACAATATAATTAAAATGTAAAAAATTAAAGATAAAGAGAGAATCTTAAAATACCTAAGGGAAAACTTGCTACATACAAGAGAAAGCCCATGAGGCTATCAGCAGATTCCTCAGCAGAAACTTTGCAAGCCAGATAGGAGTGACATAATATACTCAATGTGCTGAAAGGACAAAAAATTCCAACCAAGAATAACTACCTGGTAAGGTTGTCATTCATATTTGAAGACAGAGTTTTCCAGAGAAGCTTAAGTTAAAGAATGCATTGCTACTAATCCAGGCTTATAAGAAATATTAAAGGGACTTCTTTAAAGTAAAAAGAAATGGGACTAACTAATAACAAGAAAACATACAAAAGTAGAAATCTTACTGGAAAAGGTAAATATCTGATACAGAAAGTAGATTAGCCACTTAAAAAGATGCTAAGAAGGTTAAAAGACAAAAGTAGTAAAATCAACTGAAACTACATTAATTAATTAAAAGATACATAAAATAAAAAGATGTAAAATGTGACATCAAAAATATAAAACTTAAGGGGTGGAGTAAAAATGTGGTTTCAGGATGTGTTCATATTTCAAGTTGCTTTCAACTCAAAATAGATGGTCATATACCTAGGATGATATATGTGAACTTCATGGTAATCACAAAGCAACAACTCATAGTAAATATTATAGAAGACGAGGAGAAAGAAATCTAAACATAACACTAAAGGAAGACGTCAAACCACAAAGAGAGAAAGAGAGAAAGAAACAGAGAGGAAGTGTAAAAGTAGCCAATTAACAATTGGTAAGACAACTAACAAGATGACAAGAAGTACATATCTATCAATAATTAAAGTGTATAGAGTAGATTCTCTAATCAAAAGACATGGAGTGGCTGATTGGATAAAAATACAGGACACATATATAAGAAACTCAAGAAATTCACTTCAGAAGTAAGAACACAGATGGACTGAAAGTGAAGGAATGGAAAAAGATGTTCCATGCAGATGGAAACAAAAAGAAAGCTGGAATATCTATACATATATCAAAGTAGACTTTAAAACAAAAACTATACCAAAAGACAAAGAGGGGCACTACATAATGACAAAAGAGTCAATCCTTCAAGAAGATAAAACCTTGGGGCACCTGGGTGGCTCAGTGGGTTAAGCCTCTGCCTTCGGCTCAGGTTCTGGGATCTTAGGGTTCTGGGGTCGAGCCCTGCATTGGGCTGTCTGCACAGCTGGGAGCCTGCTTCCCCCTCTCCCTCTGCCTGCCTCTCTGCCTACTTATACTTTCTCTCTCTCTCTCTCTCTCTCTCTGTGTCAAATAAATAAATAAATAAAATCTTTTTTTTTTTAAAGAAGATATAAATTTATATATATCTTTATGGTAAGATATGTAAATATAAATTTATATACCTTTATAAATATATATGTACCCAATATAGGAGCACCAAAATATATAAAGAAAATGTTAACAAACCTAAATGGAGAAATTGATAGCAATACAGTAATAGTAGTGGGCTTTAGTATCCCACTGACATCAAGAGATAGATCAATAAGAAAACATCGGTCTTAACTGACAGACCAGATGGGCTTAAGAGATATATGCAGAATATTCCATCCAAAAACAGCAGAATACATATCCTTCTCAAGTACACATGGAACATTCTCCAGGATAGGTCACATGTTAGGCCGCAAAACAAATCTTAATAAATTATAAGACTGGAATCATATTAAGCATCTTTTTCTGAACACAATGGTATGAAACTAGAAATCAGTTGCAAGAAGAAAACTGAAGAAAAAAAAAATAACTTGAAAAACCCATGGACAACATTGGGGAGGGTATGTGCTATGACGAGTGCTGTGAAATGTGTAAACCTGGCGATTCACAGACCTGTACCCCTGGGGATAAAAATACATTATATGTTTATTAAAATAAAAAAAATAAAAAAAAAACCCATGGACATTAAACAACATGTTACCAAACAACTATTGGGTTGTAGAAGAAATCAAAGAAGTCAATAAATACCTAGAGACAAATGAACAGAAACCCAACACTCCAAGATTTAGGTGATGCAGCAAAAGTGTTCTCAGGGAAATTTATAGTGATACAGGCCTACAAGAAACAAATGGAATCTCAAATAATTTATCTTCACATCTAAAGGAACTAGAAAAGGAAACAATGAAGCCAAACGTTACCAGAAGGAAGGAAATAATAAAGACCAGAGTGGAAATAAATGGAACAGAGCCTAAAAAGGCAATAGAAAAGACCAATGAAACTAAGAGTTGAGGGACTCCTGAGTGGCTCAGTTGGTTAAGTGTTTGCCTTAGGTTCACAATCAGGCTCTTTGCTCAGCAGAGAGCCTGCTTCTCCCTCTGCCTCCTATTCTCCCTGCTTGTACGTGCTCTCTCTCTCTGACAAATAAATAAAATCTTACAAAGGAAAAAAAGAAAAGAAACTAAGAGTTGGTACTTTGAAAAAATAAACAAGAGTAATAATCCTTTATCTAAATTTACCAAGAAATAAAGAGTGCGGGCTCAAATAAATAAAATCAGAAATGAAAGAGGAGACATTACAGCTGATAACACAGAATTTAAAAGGATCAAAGAGACTACTGTGAGCAATCATATACCAACAGTTTGGACAACCTAGGAGAAATAGATAAATTCCTCAAAATTTACAAGCTTGCAAGACTGAATCATGAAGAAATAGGAAATAGACCAATTACTTGTTCTTACTAGGAGAGTGACTCTATCAAAATCTTTCCAGCAAACAAAAGTCCAGGACCAGATGGCTTCACTGTTGAGTTCTACCAAATGTTCAAATATTTAATACCTAACTTTCTCAATTACTTCCAAAAATGAATAAAAGAGAAAGTTTTCAAACTCATTTTATGAGGTTAGTATTACTTAGATACCAAAACCAGACAAGGACACCACAAAAGAAGAAAATTACAGACCAATATCACAATGAACATAGATGTAAAATCCTCAACAAAATTTTGGCAAGCTAAATTCAGCAATACATTAAGAAAGCCATACACGATGATCAAGTAGGATTTACTCCAGGGATCCAAGGATGATTTAGCATTTGCAAATCAATCATCATGATGTGCCATATTAACAAAAGGAAAATTAAAAATCATGGTCATCTCAAAAGATGCAGAAAAGACTTTTGACAATAGTCCGTATCTACTTATGATTTAAAAAAAAAACCTCAACAGGGGCTCCTGGGTGGCTCAGTGGGTTAAAGCCTCTGCCTTCGGTTCAGGTCTTGCGATTGAGCCCTGAATGGGGCTCTCTGCTCAGCAGGGATCCTGCCTCTCTGCCTACTTGTGATCTCTGTCTGTCAAATAAATAAATAAAATCTTTAAAAAAAAAAAAAAAAACCTCAACACAATGGGTATAGAGGGAACATATGCCAATGTAATAATGACTGTATATGATAAGTCCACAGCTAACATCATACTCAACAGTAAAAGCTGAAAACTTGTCCTCTAGGGTCAGGAACAAGACAAAGATTCCCACTCTCCCTACTTTTAGTCAACAGGGTATTGGAAATCATAGCCAGAGCAATTAAGCAAGAAAAAGAAATCAAAGGTGTGTAGATTGAAAAAGAATTCAAACTATTTGCAGATGACATGATACTATGTATAGAAAACCCTAAAGACACCACTAAAAACTGTTAGAACTAAGAAATGTATTCAGAAGAGTTTCAGAGTGCATCCACTGCTTCTAATTATAGTGTGAAAACGTCACCTGAATGTACTGCAATATAAATTGTACAAAACAGCAAAACTAGAGAACCGTTCTTATCAGAGACTTTTCAAAGCAGGTTTAGAATTCTAACATATGAGTTATAGTCTGGAAAATGCATTCTCCAGTTTATATCGAAAGAATTTTAAATATGATTACAGATATATCATAAATATCCTGATTTTAAAGCCAAATCTCTCTTGAAATATAAGAGCCAAAGAGTAAAAAGCTGAGTTTTTTATTTTGTTACATATGGTGTTTAAATTTTTGCATAAAACACTTATGCAAAGATTCCCCAATATGGAAACATAATTTTCTGAAAAATTAAAAATATGTATAAAGGTACTTTTTTACATAAATGAATTTAAATTAAACAGGTACATCTGTTTAACATGGAAACTTATGGCAGTTGTTTCATTTTTTGAAGCTGTTCACAACAAGGGTTATTGAATAAAAATACTGTAAATGTAATTTTTAGTTCAATTTTCCTAAACAGATTGGGTGGCTTGAAGTACCAAATGCCATAGCAAAGCTGATTAAAAAAACATCAATTTACATTACATGGGCAGTTTATTAGAATTGCAAATTTAAGTCCAAGCATTTGACAGTTTCAGTTTTTTCCACATACTTAATAAACCAAAATTGATGGGTCTGTTGCACTTGAGAAAAGTTAAAAATGGGAATGTTTTATTAATGATTCAGTTCTAACATAAAAACCAATGCCCAACTTGATCTCCATTCTCTGGCAACAGTAATTCTTGTCAGCATCACTGCAACTTAATGCAGGGGAAGGAAGAGAACCTGAAAACCATGACATCATTTCTTTTCTGGTTCACATTACATTCTCTTTTCTAATGCTAGTTGTGACTACATCTAAACTCCCTAAATTGCCATTTACTATGAATCATAATGATTAATACATAATTTTCAACCTTCTTCTTACTTATTATTGCTAATACCATCCTATTTGAAAGTATCTCTATGAGTAAGATGAAATTATGTTAGTTCACTCCCAGAAGCTGTCAAATGATAACATAATCAAATGAATCTATTCTTCGACGTTTTTACATTCAAAATCAAAGATACATATTTAAGGGAAGACAACATTCTAATCCATTACTGCCATGAACATTAATACAAAATTTTAATAATCTATGACAAATGAATTTTCCATATGTCATGTAAATTTTTCTTTAATATATTTGTTTCTTTTCGTTAGTTCCTAGATAGTTCACAATTAAATTTTTTCCTTACCTTAACCCAAACAACTTAAAAGTTGGTGAATGGTGAAAGGAACCCAGACTTTTTTTTTTTATTTTTTTAAATTTTTTTTAAAGATTTTATTTATTTATTTGACAGAAGAGATCACAAGTAGGCAGAGAGGCAGGCAGAGAGAGAGAGGAGGAAGCAGGCTCCCGGCTGAGCAGAGAGCCTGATGTGGGACTCGATCCCAGGACCCTGGGATCATGACCTGAGCTGAAGGCAGAGGCTTTAACCCACTGAGCCACCCAGGTGCCCCGGAACCCAAGCTTTTAGATACTACACCATGAAGTAAAAATTTGTTTCTCTCATTTCCCCTACCTCTCCTCCTTTTGATATACTTTTACCTAAATTGAATAGTTAATACTTTGTCCTTTTTGAAAACCAGGTTTTGCTTTAGCAGTATTAAGTTCCAAGCTCCTTGCCAAAATGTTACTCTCCTAAACTCAACAGGTTTCAAAACACCTCTATGCTAACATTCTTTTAGAAATTATTGCTTCTTTGACAGTACTGGGTGATCACATCTTGAAACTATCTGCATGTTTTTACTGTCTCCAGTAAATTGTCATGTTGGTATAAGTGCCATGAGTCTGTCTTTTCTTGTTCTCTGGTCATCTTCTAGCAAGATGCTTCAAAGGGGAATTGTTTGTTTATTTTTATTTTTTGCTACTGAAATCATTATTGCATTTTCTTTTTGCCAGGCTACAACTTATGGGATAATTAAGGAATGTTAACATGTCTCCATAGCAAGTACTTTAATGCAAAGCAAAACAAAACATTAATCTTAGAAAAGGGATCTGGAGTTACCGTGGATTTATTTCTTTTTTAAGATTTTATTTATGTATTTGACAGAGAGAGAAAGAAAGTGCACAAGCAGGGGGAATGGCAGGCAAAGGAAGAGAGAGAAGCGGGCTCCCTGCTCAGCAGAGAGCCCAATGTGCGGTTCAAGGCAAAGTTCAATCCCAGAACCCTGAAATCATGACCTGAGCCCAAGGCAGAGGCTTAACCGACTGATCCACCCAGGCACCCTGCTGATTTATCTTTAAAGCCAGTGTCATAGCATTTTTTAATTCACTCTCTCAATTTGAGAATGGAGAGGATTTTAAGTAAATAGTTTTTTTAAATTAGAATCAATATAAAGTTTTCAAATAAATTACCTTTTATGTATAAGGGAGAAAAGCATGCTTTTATTCATTAGTTCATGTCACTAGTACTACTTTAGAGCTGATTGTGCTCAGATCTATTCTAGATACAATGAGTGGAGTACCAATTTAGGTAGGAAAAAGACTAGTTAGAAAACTTCATTTTAAGCAAAAAGTAATGGTATCTTGATCTAGGAAAATGACAGTAAAGATAAGCATATGGCTTCAGGCTATATTTGGTTATATATTGTTAAGATTTACTAATGACTTGGATGTTGGGACATGGGAAAGATAATAATACAATAACTTTATATGAACTTTTTAGCACCTGAACTGGGGAAAATGACATTGTGGGGAGTAGGTTTGTTGAATTAAATCAGTCTTCCATTTGGATGTGATGTATGTGAGCTACTTCTTCAACATTTAAATGTAGATGTCAAAAAGCAATTAGACATAAGTGTCAGAAACTCAGAATGGAAGTCAGAACTAGACATATATTGGGAGGGAAAAATAACCTTAAAGAAATTATTTAAAGCCATTGGGAATGATGAAATTACTTAAGGTAAGAATGTAGATAAAGAATAGAAGCTCAAAGAAACTTCAGAACCCTGACAGAACGTTAATGTTAGATGTCAGATGGATAGAAGACAGAATAGCATTGTAGTAGTGACAAGAGTAACAACACCTATGATTTACTGTATCCTTATTCTGAGCCAATCAGTATCCTAAGCATTTTACACTATTCTAGAACACCTATTTAATTTTCATGGCAACCAAATGTGTGCACTCACTCTTACCTTTATTTTGCATGAGGGACAGTTAAGGCACAGAGGAGTAAATTGACTTTTCCAGCACAAAGTGAGATCTTGTTTGTTCATTTTTTAATAAGGAGACACTGGAACACATTGTGTGCTCTGACGTAGTAGACGGGAAAATTGCTATTGTAAGAAAAAGATGTAACCTTTTTTTTTTTTAAGATTTTATTTGTTTATTTGACAGAGAGAGATCACAAGCAGGCAGAGACACAGGTAGAGACAGAGAGGGAAGCAGGCTTCCTGCTGAGCAGAGAGCCCAATGCGGGGCTCCATGTGGGGCTCAATCCTAGGACCCTGAGATCATGACCTGAGCTGAAGGCAGAGGCTTAACCCACTAAGCCACCCAGGTGCCCCAAGATGTAACTATTTAAATCATGTCCTTGAGAAGGTAGAAAGAAAGAAAATCCAGAATCTAGAACTCAAGAGAGATATCAGGATAATTTGAAGATATCAGTATAATTGGAGGGAAGAAACAATGAATAAATGTACAATATGACTACATTGTTGGTATATAGTTTTTATATGGGAAGGTAATTCTCTTTTGATTGTTTCTTTTTGTTGTTTTGTTGAAAATAATCAAAGAGGATAGGTTTGTGGATGGGAGACTGAGCCTCATGTAGATTTTTTGTATTCACTGCTCTGAGATTCTTCACATCTCCATTCAATAAAACAATGTTTCACAAATAGCATATACTCATCAAGTATCTGTGGCATGAATTTCTGTCTCCAGGGATCCTTGACTTGAGACATGAATTAATTAAATGCTCTAAGTGAAAGATAAAATTCTATCAAAGCTCAAAAAAGGGTGCATTTAAGCCCAATGATCTTGAAAGTTTCACAGAGAAAAACACATTTCCGCTGACGCTCTTAGAATGAATGGGCTTTTGATGGGTAAAATTTTGAGGAAAGGGTATTCCAGATGGAGATGGGAGGGTGAGCAAAGGCATGATCAGAAATAATAAAGCTGATGTGGCTTAAATGTAGGATAAATAAAATTTACAGTTACACAGTAGGATATAATTCACATACAATATTAAGGACAGGTTGTGAAGGCCCTTGAATATCATGCTGAGTATGGATTTATTTTGTAATAAACCAGAAAACTTAGGAGGCTTTTGAACAGTAGAGTCATTAGGCAATATATTTGGAAGTAGATAATGAGCTTTACTATTTGGTAATTTAGAATGTATGATATTTTAATACCACTGAACTTATCTAGCTACACTTTGGGTTGGTGTAATTTTCCTCATATTTTCCTTTATATTCTAAGCTTAGGGCAACACCCGAGGACACTGCTCTTTTGTACAGCTGTCAAAGATGCCCTAGATATACGTGTGCTTTTTTTGTCAGTTAAAATAAAGCTAAATATTTTAACCACTTAGCATCCCAGGCAAATTTTCATTTTGAGAAATGCAATTCCAAAGGGATCCTTGTGCACTAAGAAAACTCTTGATGATTACTGTTAGCAAGCTGACTATACATTTCTGTAAGTGTTTCATTAGACCTACTGGCTAAAATAAATTTTTGATTTACCTATAACAACCCAAAAGAGTTTAGTAAACCAGATATTTTCACCAAAAAACTGTTCTACCTCTTAGGATATAATCAAATAAAAATTTATTTTATGAAATTATGTGTCATTGTAGATTTTTTCCTTCATATTGAGAAACCTCATAATACAACTTAGAAAATCCTCAATAATCATTTCTTTTTGAAGTTCTTCAGAAACCAACAGGTAACCCTTTTGTCTCCTCCTTCACTATACTGATATTCAGGCATCTGTAAGCAATCAATTTTGTACCATAAGAGGAGTTGCCCTCCATGAATGTATTTGAGGTTGTTATATTAACACAGAAAGTTAAAATTTTATGTATCACCAATGTAAAGTCAAATCTCAGTAGTCTTTTTCAGGAAAGGAAAGTAGCATGCATGCACTAATGTACTCTGCTATCTTGTTTTTTTAACAACAGAGTGGAAAGGCTGTCTTTGTGAAACTACTGACCATAGTTACAGGTCTAGTCAACAAACAGAATCATTTTCTATAAACACATGACCAAAATTCAGATACTGAATGTATGATTTTAACCTGTCAATTCATATATTTCACAGGTAGTCCTCGATTATATATTATCTATTAGGTATTGTACTTGATGCTGGAAATAGGAATTTCAATAATACATAGCACTTTTCCTCAAGGAGCTAATGCCCAGTGGGGGCAATAATAGGAGAAAGAATCTTGGAAAGTATGCTCCCCTGGAATGCCAGCCTTTCAAACTTGTGTTTTCTGAGCCATTTACTGAACACACACACACACACACACACTCATGTGTGTATGTGTGGCACTGAATTGTCCACCTCTGTTAATGAATATTCTAGGTATACTTGAATACTTTCTTAATTATTAATAGTCAATAATAATAGTTTACATTTAATGACTGTCTCTGAAAAAAACCTATATCTAAGTACTTCATCTATGTATTTTATTTTCACAATTAATTAAATAATATTATTATTCTCATTTTATTGATAAAATCCAAGATACCAAAGATTTTAGTGACATACTCAAAGCCCCTTAGGTGTTCAGTGACAGAGCCATGTTTTGATAGAGCCCAATAAATTTAGCCCACAATTTTAACTATACTGTTTCCCTCAAGCAGAAAACAATTAATTCTTTTACCTATTCAGTAAAACACAGGAAATAGGTAGGTGGAATTATAAAACTCCTAGAAACCATCTTTCTACAGATTCTGATTTTGCAGTATATATGCTGTTCATTTTTCCGCCATCAGATAACATGTTATTATAGTTGGTGGCACTGCTATTTATAATTCTGATTCTTCTACTGTCTATTCAGTACAATAAGTCTTTTCATTCATTCATTCAACCTTGAATTTATTAAATGTGCTTCTTTTGTACATCCCATATAGTAAACAGCATTGTAGATTCTATACTCGTACTATGATAAAAAAGAAGCATAAAACACATGTCCTATACACACCTGTTCAGCTCATAATTAGGAAGGAAGCACAAATATAGAAACAAATAATAATGCAGTCTTGTGAGTTCTTGACAAGAAGTCTTATAAAAAATGTTATTAGAAGATAAAAGAGATAGCAATTTATGCTCAGCAGGAGTGTCAGTAAGTATCTTGTGGAGATGAGAATATTTAAGCTGGAACTTGAAGGTTGAGAATTAATTACACTAGACAAGAAAGGAAAAGGGGCATTTTCTTTGGAAATGAGATGAAAAAGCCAGATGAGTGGTCTAAGAACAAATTGGCCAGGGTCTTTAGAGCAAATAGTTGGGGTTTGACAGGAGTGGGGGTGTGATGTTGGAAGAGAGCAGCAAAACAGGTTAGAGCCATAATTGAAGAAAGTTAATAACTTCATCTTGTAAGTCTATATATTATATAGTATTTGCAAATACTTTTATGTCGAGGGATGACATTAGGAGTTTTCCATTTCAAACTTCACTTCCTTGAGCCCACTTAAGGATAAACCCGAGGAGAAACAGCCAAACGTAAATACAAGAGCAGGAAGACTATCTTCTCACCACTTTAGCTCTTCCCTAGGCAGTGTCCTTGCTCACCAACCTCAAGGCCTATTCTAAACCTTTTCCTCTCTCTCTGATCATCACCCAGTCCATGCCACCTTCGGACAGAATCAGCAGAGTGTGTCACCTCTTCCTTTCTGAGAAAAGAAGCCTTACAGACACACTCTATCAACTTCCTGTTTCCAAACAAACTTTACCTGATTCTGCGGACAGCTCATTCTTTATTTCCTGTCTCCTGATCAGATTTTGTTCTTGACTTAATGACCTCTTGGCCTCACAGCAGCCTTGCTCTAACAAGTGCTTTTTCTGTCATAGGTTTGTTCTGTTTCTTTTGGCTCATTTCCTCAGCCTAGGATGGGCTTGGACTATGCCAAACAAAATGAAACAAAACAACAAAGTAAAAATCCTTTTGATCTACATGCTTCTCTAGGCCTTGTTCTTTCAGCATCCTCTTCAAAGCCAGACTTTTCAGTATTCCAAAGAAACTCACTTTTATACTTCCTGTCCTGCCACGTTCTCCTCAGTTCACTGCAAACTTTTCTTCTCCTCACCAGTACATAAAAATGAATGAACTGTTAACTGCAAACTTCAGTGGATATATCTCAATCACAGTCTTTTTTTTTTTTTTAATTTTATTTATTTATTTGACAGAGAGAACACAAGTAGGCAGATCACAGGCAGAGAGAGGAGGAAGCAGGCTCCCCATGGAGCAGAGAGCCCGATGTGGGGCTTGATCCCAGGACCCTGAGATCATGGCCTGAGCCGAAGGCAGGGGCTTAACCATCTGAGCCACCCAGGTGCCCCTCAATCACAGTCTTTTCAGCTTTCTAGATATTTCACACTGTTTATTCCTTTTAATGCTTCCTGCTGCTCTCTCTTCACTGACACTGTTTTTCCTACTTTTTGTTCTACATCTATTTCCTACACAAATTCTGTCCTAGAGTCATGGTCCATGTGGGCTTAATGATGTTATAAATTAAGACAAAGACTATTTAACTGACAGGCTTTTAAAAATAATGTTTTGGCAAATGTATAATAAATTGCTGGCCAGCAACTGGGGGAGAAATCCTGATTAGTAGCATTTGTGAATTTATATAATGTGATTATTCTTTCCAAGGCCAATTTCAAGTTACATTGTGAGGTGAATTAGCTCACAAAATTCCTGAAAATTTAACAAGTGTCTCTCACAAATCAGTGAGGGCCATCTCTATCTAGAACACAATTGGAGTAGGGGATTGGATAGAAATTCAAGACCAGGGATGCCTGGGTGGCTCAGTGGATTAAAGCCTCTGCTCAGGTCATGATCCCAGGGTCCTGGGATCGAGCCCCACATCGGGCTCTCTGCTCAGCGGGGAGCCTGCCTCTCCCTCTCTCTGCCTGCCTCTCTGCCTACTTGTGATCTCTGTCTGTCAAATAAATAAATACAATCTTAAAAAATTAAAAAAAAAGGAAATTCAAGACCATCCTGGCAGGAAGTACTTAGGGAAAAAGTGGTAGTTTTGACATTTCTGTTTGAGTTTATCTCCAATAATATTTTAATAAATATTACAACATTTTATTTTTATTGATGTTACACTTTAACACTGCCTCTCTGATTTTTACCATATTAAAAGTACTTGTTTTTGAAAAGAAATGAAATCTTGCCATTTGCAATGACGTGGATGGAACTAGAGCATATTATGCTGAGCAAAATAAGTCAATCGGAGAAAGACAACTCTCATGATCTCCCTGATATGAGGAAGTAGAGATGCAACATGGGGAGTTTGGGGGGTAGGAAAAGAATAAATGAAACAAGATGGGATCCGGAGGGAGACAAACCATAAGAGACTCTTAATCTCACAAAACAAACTGAGGGTTGCGGTGGGGGTGGGGGAGGGGGGTGGGGTTATGGACATTGGGGAGGGTATGTGCTATGGTGAGTGCTGTGAAGTGTGTAAACCTGGCGATTCACAGACCTGTACCCCTGGGGCTAATAATACATTATATGTTTATAAAAAGTACTTGTTGGGGTACCTGGCTGGCTCAGTCAGGTAAGTGCCCAAATCTTAATTTCTTCTCTCCTCTTACTTTGCTAGGTCTCTTTTACATTATAACTAAATAGTTATCGCATCATTCACTCTACTGTACCTTCTACAGTGGGTCTTGAAGCCAGCTACTATGGTTCCTAGACACAGAAAGATACATGGGTTGTACATGGGGATCTGTAATCATCAGACATTCTTCTGCTTGAATCTTGTCCAAGTAGTCCAGAGCTGACTCCAGGACTGTGGGTTCCAATAGCTCTTACTGCTAGCATCACCTTTGCACAATGCCAGCTGTCTAAAAAGAATTAAGCCTGGAATCTCTACTACGGCCCAGAAAACAAAGCAAAACAGGACATTTAAAGGCATAATATGACACCTAGCTTAAAAAAATTTTTTGTACATTTCATACGGTAATGACACCAACAAAAAACTTGCTTTTATTGCATTTGCCTTCTGTACAAAATAATTATGAATATTTCAAACACTACAAGGGCTTTAGAAGGAAAAGTATGATTTTCTTTCTTTTCCAATATTAGTAGTTTTGCTTTCTACTTATATTTTTTAGATCTGTTTCTATACAAATACAAATATACCCACATAGAGAACATTTTTAATATAAATGGATTCAGCAAAGGAGATTATTTTAAAACTAATTATTTTTCATTAACATTTTATTGTGGACATTTTTCTTTAGTATACACCAAGACTGACAACATTTTTTACTCAACTGTTCATAGATACTTTTTCCATGTTATATTTAACTACTTTGCAGGTACTGCTATGCAAGAATTAAATGAGGAAAGGGAAAGTTTCCATTTCCATCCAACTTCAGATAATTAAGGCAGTGACCCAAATTTACTTCTTTTGGCTCACATGCCCACCCGTGTCTGGGGCAGGCAGGCCAAGTTCTGTGACTAGTCATTTCCCCAGGACCAACTGGCATTGAGGGTTCTCCAGGAGACAGAGCAGTTCTTTATAGATATGGAGGGAGGAATGCTTGACAAAGAAAAGCAACAGACATCTACTACGAAGTGAAATCTCTGCTAATACTTATTGAAATATAATTAAAGACGAATAATACACTTTTAAAGAGTGTTTTAAAGCCAAGTATCCCAATATTGCCCTTTATAGAAAAAAAAAAAAGAATTCTATTCCATGGTCCAATCCACACTGCACTGAGTTTTCAGGTCTCCAGTCTCTTTTAGCCTACTTTTCCTATTTTTCATCAAATTTTCATTGACTCTTTTAACTTCTGTTAGTGATTATGCCTGACTCAATTATTACCATGACGTTTGCCTAATGGCGATTTTTCTAGCTCTATTATTTTGTCTACATTTATCAGTTGGCATTTTACTATCTTAAAAAATGTAATTTCCTTCTCCCCCCTTCATTATATCTTTATTCATTCCTGTTAGTGTTATCAGCATTGACTCTTGGATTCCTATTTTATTCAATTGACTATAATCTATTGCTATCGTATAGTTTGATGTTCAAACATGTTTTGAGCAGCAAGGTCCTAGCCAATTAAGAAATACTGCACTGCCCTTTTAAAGATTTTTTATTTATTTATTTGACGGAGATCACAAGTAGGCAGAGAGGCAGGCGGGGGTGGGGGGGGTTACCTGCTGAGCAGAGAGCCCGATGCGGGGCTCAATCCCAGGACCCTGGGATCATGACCCGAGCCGAAAGCAGAGGCTTAAACCCACTGAGCCACCCAGGCACCCCTGCACTGCCCTTTTAATGAATGTTTTGTTTTGTTTTGTTTCGTCTTTACTAAAGTTTCCTGAGGAGAGGGACCTTGTTTCATTCATCTCTAATTCCTGTGTCTGACAGAAAACTTAGATTGTAGTAGTGATCAACAAACACTTGTTGAATGGGTAGAGAAAGGGCTGCAACAGCTGTCATGTGCATTACTTCTTCTTTTTTTTTTAAAGATTTTATTTATTTATTTGACAGAGATTACAAGTAGGCAGAGAGGCAGGCAGAGAGAGAGGGGGAAGCAGGCTCCCCACCAAGCAGAGAGCCCAATGTGAGGCTGGATCCCAGGACTCTGGGATCACGACCTGAGCCGAAGGCAGAGGCTTTTTTTTTTTTTTTTTTTTTAAGATTTTATTCATTTATTTGAGAGACAGAGGTAGGCAGAGAGGCAGGCACGGGGCGGGGCGGGGCGGGGCGGGGGTGGGGGGAGGAAGCAGGCTCCCCGCCAAGCAGAGAGCCCGATGCGGGGCTTGATCCCAGGACCCTGAGATCATGACCTGAGCCGAAGGCAGAGGCTTAACCCACTGAGCCACCCAGGTGCCCTGAAGGCAGAGGCTTTAACCCACTGAGCCACCCAGGTGCCCCATGTGAATTACTTTTATTTAAATGTTTACTGAAGTAAAAGGAGAAGAGTGCAAAAAGTAAATACACAGCTCGATTAATTATTGCAAAGTGGAAATCTCTGTAAACACTGCTTTGTCCGGAAAAAGATTGTTGCCAGCACTCCAGAAACTCACCTCCTGCCCTGCCCAGTCAGTAATCCATCCTTCCTCTTCAAAAATATCCAGTATCTTGGGGCGCCTGGGTGGCTCGGTGGGTTAAAGCCTCTGCCTTTGGCTCAGGTCATGCTGGGATCGAGCCCTGCATCGGGCTCTCTGCTCAGCAGGGAGCCTGCTTCCTCCTCTCTCTGCCTGTCTCTCTGCCTACTTGTGATCTCTGTCTGTCAAATAAATAAATAAAAATCTTTATTAAAAAAAAAAAGATTCTCTCTAAAAAAAAATCCAGTATCTTGACTTCTACACCGTGAATTATTTTTTCCTGGTCTTGTAGTCTACATAGAAGAATCATCTAGTACTTTTTGTGTGTAATCTTTTTTGCCCAATATTATGCTTGTGAGATTCATCCACACTTCTGCATGTTAGAAGTGGTCCAATTCATTGTATCTCTTGTATAATGTTGAACTATGTGAATATCCATGACCTATGGAACTGTGAATTCCTTCTGGGTTTTTTTTCACTATTGTTTATAATACTCATAAGAACTCTAATACATGCCTCTTAGTACATATGAGCATACATTGGTGTTGGATATATGTCATGTGTGAAATGGCTGGGTCATAATATATATATATGGATGTTCCACATTAAGTAGAAAATGCCAGGTCATGTTAATGCAATTTGCCTACAGGATACCCCAGTGCCTATTGCTCCATATTCTTACCATGCTTAGAATTAGTGTTACTTTTTTGTTGGTGGTGGTGGATTTGTGGATGTGTAGTCATGACTCTTTGCAGCTTTATTCAGCATTTCCTTGATGGCTAATCTGGTATAATACCTGTTCATATGTATATTGACCTTTAATGAGCTACTTTTAGTAAAGTGCTTATTCAAATCTTTTTACTTATTTTTTGTTGGTTTTATTTTTCTTATAGAGCTTTATAGGGATTATTTACATAATTTGAATATGAATTTTTTTTTAAGATTTTATTAATTTATTTGACAGAGATCACAAGCAGGCAGAGAAGCAGGCTGAGAGAGAGGAGGAAGCAGGCTCCCCGCTGAACAGAGAGGCCCCTGCGGGGCTCGATCCCAGGACCTGAGATCATGACCTGAGCCAAAGGCAGAGGCTTTAACCCACTGAGCCACCCAGGCGCCCCGAATATGAATTCTTTATTATTATTATATGTGTAGTAAATATCTTCTAGATAGTTGCTTGTTTCTATGGCGCCCAGTGTCATACTATTTTAATTACCACAGCTTTATAATAAGCCATTTTGTGTGATAGGATGAATCCACACATCTTGTGATGGTGGTTGGAGTTTAAATCAATGGCACTTTTGGAATATTGAATCCTCTAGTGTTTTTATTAACTTACTTTTTTTATTATTATTAACTTACTTTTAATTAAATATTTTATTTATGTTTGTGTTTTGACTACATTATTCTCACTAAACATAGTCTTAACAATTTGACTTTTTTCCTATTATTGCATATTTATTTGCAGCTTTAGCTTTTCTTTCTATGTTATCAGTTTTCAAATAATAATAGTTTTATTTCTTTGTTTCTATTATTTATAGCTTTTATTTGTGTTCTTGTTTGTCTTACCATCTAGAACATCTAGTACATTGTTAAACAAAAGTAGTGATAGTGGACACACTGTCATCCTGTTACTTTCTCAAACAGAAGTCATTCAATAGTTCATCATGAAGAATAACATTTTTAGGAAACCATTTATCAGGTTAAGTACTTTTATATATTCCTAGTCTAGAAAGGTTTTTTTTTTTTTTAATCAAATTGGATGTTGAATTTTTATTGAAATCTTTTATGTTATCGGGTGCCTGGGTGGCTCGGTAGGCTAAGTCTCTGCCTTTGACTCATGATCTCAGGGTCCTGGGATTGAGCCCCACATTGGGCTCTCTGCTCAGTGGGGAGCCTGCTTTCCCCATTCTCTCTCTGCCTACTTGTGATTTCTGTTTGTCAAATAAGTTAAAAAAAAATCTTTACAAAAAAAATCTTTTGGGGTGCCTGGGTGGCTCAGTGGGTTAAAGCCTCTGCCTTCGGCTCAGGTCATGATCCCAGGGTCCTGGGATCGAGCCCCGCATGAGGCTCTCTGCTCTGTGCAGAGCCTGCTTCCCCCCTCTCTCTCTCTGCCTGCCTCTCTGCCTACTTGTGATCTCTGTTTGTCAAATAAATAAATAAAATCTTTTTTAAAAAAAATCTTTTATGTTATCTATTGAAATCACCATGTTTTTCTCTTTTACTTCATTGAAGAATTAGACTAACTTTAAAATATTAAAAAAAATTCTGAGGTCAATTCAAACTCATAATTACATATTTTCATTTTCATTACATATTTTCATTTTCAATCCAAATTCATTTCAATCCAAATTCATCATTACATATCATTACTGTACTAACTTTAATAATAATGTTTCAAGAGTATATGTGCCTATGTTCCTTAGTGAGATCAGTTCATAATTTTCTCCTAACAACATCCTCATCAGTATTTAGAATTAATGCTATGAATTCATGTTATAAATTGATTCATTAATAGTTATAGGAATTAATAGTTATAGGAATATTCATGAATTCATGTTATAAATTGATTCATTAATAGTTATAGGAATATTCAAATTTTATTATTTTTCTCATGCCAAATGTGGTAATTATATTTTATAAAAATTTGTCCGTGTCATGTAAATGTTCAGATATATGGTCCCAGTTGTTCTAATAGCTTCATATATTTTTAAAATAACTTTATTGGGGCACTGGGTGGTTCAATCAATTAAGTGTCTGACTCTTGGTTTTGGTGCAGATCATGATCTCAGGGTCATGATATCGAGCCCCATGTCAGGCTCCATGCTCAGCACAGAGTCTGCTTGTCACTCACCCTCTGCTCCAACCCCCACTTGCTCTCTCTCTGTCTCATAAATAAATAAATAAATAAATAAATAAAATCTTTAAACTTTAATAACTTTATTATCTCCAGTGAAGTCCCTTTTCCTTGCCTTAATCAGTCTTGGTAGTAAATAATCACTTTTAATAGTTATTTTAAATATCATTGACTTAGTGATCTGTTGAATTATATGCATATTTTCAATTTCAATAATTTCTGCCTTTGTCTTCACTATTTTCTTTCTTTTACTTTCCTTGGGCTTAATGTGTGGTTTCTTTTAAAACATCTTACGAATGATGATTAGTCATTGCTTTTCAGTCTTCTCTTCCAAGTATGTCTTTAAGGATATACATTTACCTCTTTATAATTTTAGACATATCCCTCAAGATTCAAGTTGTAGAGTTTTCATTATATTTAATTCAAAATATTTTCTGACTTGTATTTTTAGTTCTCTTTTGACCCATAGTTTATTTAGAATGTGTAGGTCCATTTCCATACATGTGTGTATGTTATAGATGTTTTTCTTATTAGTTTCTTATTAGTTTTTCTTAACTGCTCTGTGGCCTAAAAAATTATTCTCAATAATTCTAGTCCTTTGAAATTTTTGTGTGCTTGTTTTTACTCAAAAAAAATTTGTTTTTTGAAAATATTTTGTGTTTAAGCAATGTGTATCTTTCAGTTGATGCACGAACGTAATATGCGTGTGTGTGTGTATGTGAAATGTGTATTAGGGCAACTAGCTAACTGTTTTCATCTATTCTATATCCTTACTGATTATTTTCTGTTTATTCTGTCATACAAAAGATGGTGGAGTATTAATTTATGCCTGATGATTATGACTTTATGTTGCTTCGTACATTTTGAAGTAATATTGTTAAAAAATCATATAATTTTATCATTTGTATATTTTTCTATTGAAGTGTATCTTTTCCCAGTAATGTTTTTTAACTAAAAGTTTACATTTTCTGATAGTACTATAGCTATACTTTATTCTTTCAGCTTTTTCAAATGAAAGGATTTTTTTCATCTTTTCAGCATTTATATATTTTTTAAAGATTGTATTTATTTATTCATTTTAGAGGAGGGAGGAAGAAGTAGAGGGAGAGGGACAAACAGACTCTGAGCTGAGTGCAGAGCCCAAACCAGGGCTCCATCCCACATCCTTGAGATCAAGACCTGAGCCAAAATCAAGAGTCTGACGCTTAACCGACTGAGCCACCCAGGCACCCCAGCATTTATATATTTTCACATTGTGTATGTATCTCCTGTCAGCAGCATGAAGTTTAAATTCAGTAAAACAAACTTTCTTTTAATTAGAGTATGCTTTAGTTTGCTAAGGCTTCTGCAACCAAAATGTACGACAAGCTGCATGGTTTAAATAAGAGAAATTTATGGTCTCACAGTTCTGAAGGCTATGAGTCTGAGATCAAGGTGTAAGCAGGGTTGCTTCTTTCTGAGGGCTCTACGAGGGAATCCGTACTATGCATCTTGCTTACCTTCTAGTGGTTTGCTGACAATCTTCGATGTTCCATGGCTTATAGAAACATCACCCTGAGCTCCGTCCTCATCTTCACTTGGTGGTCTCTCTATGTGTCTGTTTCCAAATTTCCCCTTTTTTATGTGAATGCCGGTCATATTGGGTTAGGAGTCCATCCTACTCCAGTATGACCTCAATTTGGCTATATCTGCATTAACCCTATTTCCAAATAAAATCATATTCTGAGATGTGGGATTAGGATTTTAACATATGAATTATAAGGGAACACAATTCAGTGCATAACAAAGCATCTACCCCATTTAAACTTCATGTAATGTATGAACTGATAGATTTTGGCTTAAAGATGCTAAATATTTATATGATTTTATATAATTAATTTATACATATATTATTAGATTAATATTTGTATGATTTATGATTAAATATGCTGAATATTTAAATTTATTATTTTTTCTTCTCTATTAACTTTTATATTATTTTATTTTGTTGTATAGCATATATTCTTAATTTATTGTAAGAAAACTATATAAAAAAAAAGAAAACTGTATCAGTTATTTTGCCACTTTTCAAGCCACAAACCACCCAACGTTTAGAAATTATTGTCCTTGTTTTGACATAATTTTACTTCTACAATTTAGCATAACTTTGAAACAGTTTTTTTTAATTTCTTTTTTTTAAAGATTTTATTTATTTATTTGACAGAGAGAAAGAGAGCACAAGTAGGCAGAGAGGCAGACAGACAGGGACGGGGAAGCAGGTTCCCCACTGAGCAGAGAGCCCTATGTGGGGCTCCATCCCAGAACACTGAGATCTGACTTGAGCCAAAGAGAGAGGCACTGAGTCACCCAGGTGCCCCTTATAACAGTTTTATTGAGAGTCATATGTCAAACAATTTACCCATCTAAAGTGTTCTTCTTAATTGAAGGTCACAAAAATTTAATGCCATGTTTTCAGTTTGATAGTTTTGGGGCTTACATTTAGGTCAGTGAGTTCATTTTTGTGGAGGTGTAAGGAAGTGGATTCATTCTCCGTCTTTTATCTTTCTCTCTCCCTGGGAAGTCTGGTGATTACAGATTGTGCTAACAGGCTTCCTCACACTCTAGCCGACCAGAAGGGTAACAGTTTTGAAGGAGGTCCTTGTCTTTTGCAGGCTCAGAGGAGATATGCATGAGGACCAAGTTCAGGTTATCATTATAAAGGTTTCAGTCACTGCCACTATTAAATGCTCTACTCTTTGTTCTCTGGTAAGAAGAACACTTCACCCAAGTCATGGTGTATCTGAACACAGCCTAAGAATTTCCAGAAGATACTAATACTATACATGAGCATATTGATCAGACCCCCTTTGTACCTGTTCTTATTGTGTGGCTGCCTCTCTTCAACCCACCCTGATAACCCCATGCAGGGTTTCTTATTATATAAGAAAAGAGGAAAAAAAGCCTTGCATTTTCTTGCTATCTCTATCATGATGTTATAAATTATATAGAAAAAATCGATATAAAACAGAACATCTTCCTTGTGGAGCATATCACATAATTTAAAATTATCCCATCATTAAAAGGTTGCATTTAAGTGATGAAGTGTGAATGTACCTGATTTTAATATTTAAACTCTAAGAACAATAACAGAGACAACTATCCATGTTGTCTCTCAAAAGATCAATGAGCAATCACAATTAATAAATCCAGAATAGGACCTAGATCATATTAACAGATAAGCAGTATTAGATCATGTTATTGTATGAGCCAAGTGCCTTTATGTATGTTGTTGCAACTGTAGGTAGAATTGGAGTTATACTTTTTAATAGAACTATGACTCTTGATAATTTACTTAAACCTTTTGTTTTTTTTAATTTTAAAGTGATGATAGTAAGGGACGCCTGAGTGGCTCAGTTGGTTAAGCGTCTGCCTTCGGCTGGGATCGTGATCCTGGATTCCTGGGATCAAGCCCCACATTGGGCTTCCTGCTCTGTGGGAGCCTTCTTCTCCCTCTCCCTGACACTCCCCCTGCTTGTACTCTCTCTCTCTCTGTGTCAAACAAATAAATAAAATCTAAAAAAAAAAAAAAAAGATGATAGTAATACCTATAGCATAGTGTAATTGTGAATGATATTTGATACATTACACACATGAACAAACCTGTGTTTATGTGCATAGTGGAAAAAATGTTTTATTCTAGGTACTCTGTCTTTAAAAAAAGTTAATTTATAATTTATATAAATCAAAATCTCTATATTTCAGCCCATTTTTAACCTAATTCCATCTTATTTTTCATTCCTTTGCAACTCTTTTTTTCCAGAGTGCCAACTAAATTTTATCAGGATGGGGGTTACGTCTGTAATATGAATCTACACTGGCTTTGGTGCTTACTGTATACATCATCCAAGCTATTCTCAGATAATAGCAAACCTCAATATTAACCTTTGTTCAGATGTTTTATCTTTGCCATTTTGTTTGACGATGAATTGACTAATGAATCCTCTCATACACATTTTTTACATTTCCATTCCTCACCTTTCCTGCCACTCTTCCTCCCTTTCTCCTTCCACCCACCCCACCGTCCCAAGTTCTTGGTGGTGGTCTTTTATGCTATTTGGGTATATTACTTGATGCCTCCTTTGTCTTTGATACATAGCCTTTTTATACATCCCATGTCATGATGTCTTCCAGGGATCCAAACAGTAAATGTGAGACCGTGTGAATGTTTTAACTACGATTTTCTCTTTATATTCACCTTGGAGGTGCTGTTCCTGTATATACATTTGCTTTTGTACTCTTTCTCTAGGCCAGAGTATTTTCAAAATATTCCTCTATAGGAGTACCTGGGTGACTCAGTTAGTTAAGCAGATGACTCTGGATTTTGGCCCAGGTCTTGATTCCAGATTCCTGGGATCAAGCCCTGTCTCAGGCTCTGCACCCAATGAGGATTCTCTTCCTCCTGATCCCTCTGCCCCGCCTCTTGCTTATGCTCTCTCTCTCCCCACTCCTTTCTAAAATAAATAAGTTAATCTTGTAAAAAAATCTTACACTATGAGTTAAAAAAAAAAAAAAAGACAACACCAAACTAAGTATATGCTAGGGTACATTATAAAATATATTTTTTTTTTTCAAAACATAGGTCTTTGAAATCATAAGGTAAGATTTAACTTGTCCTTATTTTTCTTTGTGTTTTCTTTATTTTCTGTTTCCCCTTCATTAGTGAATTCATTAGGGTTCCAAATAAGTAACCAGGGGAAAGAATGAATAATGGAATGTACAAAGGTATTAAACCACTGGAAGACAAAATAACACCACCACCACCACCACAAAAAAAAAAAAAAAAGAAAAAGAAAAGGATAGGAAAAAAAAAACTCATTGGCTAGTATTTTAAACTTTCATGCTTCCTCAGGCTTAGCACTGTTCCTGGCATAAAGAATGCAAGGAGAAAATGGTAGCTACAGTATTAATAGTTCTAAATTTAGCAGTGTTAATAGTGGTAGTAGTCATTCACTCATGTAACAAAACCTGAATAAATTTTTAACCTTCTGACTTCTCCAAAGGTCACAGACAGTGAGCTCTGCTCTCTAGGAGCTCACTAACTAATGAAGCATGGTATGAATGAAATATGCCGGGCATGGATTGTATCTTTGGAGCACATCCCACACCAATCCTATGATACTTCTATTGCCTTAGTGGTACTCTCTTGGCCTAAAAGAGAAAAATTACTTCGGTAAAGACTATTATTAATCACAGGACACTTTGACTGCTTTTTAATATCCTAAGCATTTTTAAACATTTTTTTGTGAAATATATCATTCATACTGAAAAGTGCATAAAACATACTTGTATAGTACAATGAGTAATTGTAAAATGATTATCCATAGTGCCTCCTGCTCAGTTAAGAAATTGAACCTCCCAGTACCCCCTGATGCCTTATCTGTAACATGGAGACCATATCCAACCCCTCCATGCCCCACAAATAAACATAATCCAGATTTTTATATTAATCACTTACTTGCTTTTCTTTATGGTTGTATCACTTTTTGAATATGTCCCTAGTTTTTCAAATTTATATAAATAAGGAGTCCATTGTGTTTATTCACATGTCTTTTTTTTTGTCATTATGTTTGTAAATATTATGCTTCTCCCTATAGCAGGAATCAGTCATATTCATTGATTTATAGTATTCCTTTGTTTAAATATACTCCAATGTATATTTCCATTTTACTATGGATGGACAAATGAGTTGTTTCCAGTTTGGGGTTATTACAAATAATACTAGTAAAAACATTTCTCTGCATATCTTCTGAGCAAACATGCAACACTACAGGTCCTTGAGGAAGTCTCTGTTTTCATGTTCAGAAAAAGCCCTCAAGGCAGAATTGTTTTTGAGAAGTAGGTTTATTTCTGTGGGATTTTACTTTTCCTAAAATTTAATCTAGTATGCTTCACTGCCTTGTTAACTTTATGGAGATTTTTTTTTTTAAGTTTTACATTAGTATTTCATTCAGTTTTTGTAGTTATAGTTAGTGAAAGGAACCATAGTATTTAATCCCACATTATAGGAATAAATTCTATCAAGTATTATAGTTTTAGTTTAGTTTTTTATTTTTAAATTGTGATCATAGTGCACATCGAAGTTTATAGCCCGCTTTTTCATCTCAATATATTGTATTAATTTTCATTGCTGTGGTATTACAATAAATGTCAGGCTTAAAAAATACACATTTATGATCTCAGAGTTTTCATGGATTAATCTGGGCATATCTTAGCTGATTCTTATATTCAAGATCTCATAAGGGTATTAAAAAACCTTTGGCTATTTTGAGTTTTCATCTGAACGCTTATCTAGAGAAGAACCACTTCCAAACTTCCTCAAGTTGTTGGTAAAATACATTTCTTCTCTGCTGCTTGGAATATCTGACTGAGAGGAAAACTGAGATCTTTTTATAAAGGACATAAGACATGTGAATAAACACAATGGACTCTATATGTAAATTTGAAAAACTAGGGACATATTCAAAAAGTGATAGAACCATAAAGAAAAGCAAGTAAGTGATTAATATAAAAATCTGGATTATGTTTATTTGTGGGTCATGGAGGGGTTGGATATGGTCTCCATGGGACAGATAAAGCATCTGGTTCGCTGACTCTCCTCCCCTCTGGCAACCATCAGTCTATTCTCGGTATTTATAGGTCGGATTCTGCTTTTTGTTTGTTTGTGTTCATTTTGTTTTTCAGATTCCACATTTAAGTGAAATCATATGGTATTTGTCTTTCTCTGATTTATTTCACTTAGCATAATACCCTCCAGCTCTATCCATGTTGTCACAAAGGACACAATCTTGCCTTTAATGGCTGAGTAATATTCTACTCTCTCTATATACCACATTTTCTTTATCTGTTGATCTATAAAGGGAAGTTTGAGTTGCTTCCATATCTGGGCTATCATAAGTAATGCTGCAATAAACATAAAGGTGTATATATCTTTTTGAATTAGTTTTTTCATTTTCTTGGGATAAATACTCAATAGTGGAATTACTAGATCATATTGTAATTCTATTTTAATTTTTTGAGAAACTCTTTTCCACAGTGACTGCACCAGTATCCATGTTCACTGAAAAAGAATGAGGGTTTCTTTTTTACCACACCCTCACCAACACTTGTAATTTTTGGCCTTTTTGATATTAGCCATTCAGACAGGTATGAGGTGATATCTCAGTGTGGTTTTGATTTGCATTTCCCTGATGATGAGTGACGTTGAGCATCTTTCCATGTGTCTGTTGACCATCTGTATGTCTCTTTTATGCCTAGTTTTTAAGGTTTGGAAAGCTCTAATCATATCTGAAAAGTATTTGGGTGTCAGTTTTCTCAGCTATAGATCAGCAGTCCTTCAAAACGGGAAAAAATGAGGAGCAGCTGCATTATAAAAAATACTACTTGATATCTAGCTAGCTCTGTTTTCAAAATCCTAAAGGCAAATACTAGATATTAGATTGATCTTATTTAATAAATGTTTGTGCCATGAATTTGACAGCTGACACTTGAAAAACAATCATAAATCAAAAAATAATTATTTTTTAAACAAATAAATAACAATGAAAAATGTCCCTAAATTTAGACAAGAGAGTGCTATCAAGAAATTTAAAATAATGCATTTCCATTGTCTGCAAACCAGCCATATCCATCATGCCCTTCAGGGATGGCATGCTTATAGATTTTAATACCAGTGTCTTGTTTATTTCAAAGTTTATCCAGCTTCAAAAAATAGATTATCTCAAACCAAACTCATTATCTCTCATCACATCCAAATTTCTTTTCCTTCCTATAGATGCTCCAAACTTTTTCTCTCCTAGATAAGCTCTATATTATAGTAAATGTAACCTGATCCACCCAAGCCAAAGTTGAGGAAGTAAGCCAACACTTGGCACTTACCCACACATACAATCAATAACTACATCAGAAATATTTTTACAAGTGGGGGGATGGGGTAACTGGGTGATGGGCATTGGGAAAGGTATGTGTTGTAATGAACACCAAGTTTTATATAAGACTGATGAATCACAGACCTGTACCCCTGAAACAAATAATACATTATATGTTAATTTAAAAACAAACAAAACATTGAATGGTCTTGGCATACTTGTTGAAAATCAGTTGTTTATATGTATAAGTTTATTTTGAGCTACCGGCTGTATTCCACTAACCTATATTCAACATTTATACTAATAGCACAACTTAATGATGTATCTTTGCAGCAAATTTGGATTCAGGAATGTGTGTCCTACAACTTTTTGTTTTTTTCAAAACTGCTCTGATTATTCTGGGTCCCTTGCATTTCCATATGAATTTTAGGAGCAGTATATTAGTTTCTGGGGGGAAAAAAAGTAACTGGAATATTTATAGATGTTCTATTGCATCTTTAGATCCTTTAGATTAGTAGTACCATCTTAAGTTGTATCTGAAGTTAGTATCTTTCCATAAAAAAGATATTTTTACATTTCATTCACATAATCAGAGAATATTTGTGGTTCACCCAATGCCTGAATTTTATAAAATTTTCCTCGGTTAGCTTGAAATAATTAAGGAACTTTTTTAAAGAGATTTTTTTAAATTTATTTGACAGACAGAGGTCACAAGTAGGCAGAGAGGCAGGCAGAGAGGCAGGCAGAGAGAAAGGGGGAAGCACACTCTCTGCTGAGCAGAGAGCCCAATGTGGGGCTCGATCCCAGAACCCTGGGATCATGACCTGAGCCGAAGGCAGAGGCTTAACCCAATGAGCCACCCAGGAGCCCCAAGGAACTTTTTAAACCAACATACTATCAAGAAATGCCCCAGGGATTGACTAATGATATATGATAGATGTATGCTAAATGTGTTTACTCACTTAGGTCATCATAAAATACTTGTTTTTAGCAGTGTTGTGGGGTTTGCCAAAAATCTGTCAATTAATAGACAATTTTTATAGTCATATAACTCACTGCTAACACATATAAATTAGTATTAAAGGAATCCAAGTTTTAACTTTTTTTTGTTTTACAGAAAATATGTGCTCACTACATCTAATATTTTTAAAGTATCTGAAATATCTATAATCATATAGTTGAATACATGATGTATTTCATCCCAGTCATTTTTATTATATTCTTATTTGTTGCTTTAATGTTTTTAAAATCATACTGGAACCAGCTGAGACAGTTTGGCCATGAGTAGCAGAGACATTTCTAAACCATAGTTTAAGCATGATGGAAAGTAATCCAGGACTGATAGAGCAGCTCCATGGAATGAGATGGAATGCCTCCTCCATCATCCCAACTCATGACCCCCATCTTCAAGGTCACTTCAAGGTACAAGTTGGCTGCTGGAGTTCCAGACATCATGTCCAAATTATAGTTGAGAAGAAGGTAGTTGGACAAAAAGACAGGAAAGGTACATCCCATTTCAGTCACCTCCCTTTATGTAGCTGCCTCTGAAGTTCTTGTCACTGTTTTCAGTTACACCACATTGGAAGAAAATGACTCACATGATTCTAACTCCCTGCAGAAGAAGCTAGAAAATAAACTCTTCATTCTGGGAAACAATACAACAGGTAGAAATTGGGTTTCTGTTACTAAAGAAGGGAAGAATGGAAAATTGAAAAGACAACTACTACTTAGACACACACACACACACACATACACACACTTGTATACATATACACATATACAGATAGACATATAGCCTGGGATGTACATGGACATATATGATATATGTGTGTGTGTGTGTGTGTGTGTGTGCGCGCGTGTGTGTATGATTGTTATCCTGCTTTGTTTCGTTTTTCACTAAATACCTGCTTTGCTGCTGCTTCCGTTCATGGGACATTTATCATGAACTGGTCACTTTGTTTTATACCTATCTGCAGGCATGGGCTAGTGTAGTGCTGCACTGAAAGTTAACACAAACTCCAAATCCAGAGTCATTTACAAATTATGCAGATTTTTCTCAAGATTTTCTTAGGGAGTATAAGAGGAAATTGCACTCCCCAAGATACAACGAAATATCCTTTAATGCTCCTAATTCCTCCCTTTTTTCACAACTCAAGGCAGTGGAATCAATCAGTTCTCTCCTTGTCAAGAGCCTGCCAATATTGGGCTTCTCTCTCTCTCTCTCTCTCTCTCTTTCCTTTAAGTTTTTATTTAAATTCTAGTTAGTTAACATACAATATTGATTTCAGGAGTAGAATTAGTGATTCATACACTTACATACAACACCCAGTGCTTATCCCAGTTAAGTGCCCTCCTTAATACCCATCACCCATCTAGCCCATCCCCCACCCACCTCCCTCCATCAATCCTCAGTTTGTTATCTATAGTTAAGATTCTCATGTTTTTCTTCCCTCTCCCTTTTTTCCCTTTTATTCCCTCATTCTATACTATATCCTTTTCTCCAGCCTCAAGTACCCTTTTTTTTTTAATTTTAGAGGGCATAAAATTCTAAATGTCTACAAACTCCAGAAACCTGTAAGAATATCTCTTCATTGTATTGTCACCAGCTCTGACATTGTAATTTTAAAATTAATTGTTTTACAAAAATAGTATTTTTATTTGCATTTTAATTACTCGAACATGTTCTTAGTTGCTAAATAGTTGGATTTTGATCTTCACTCATCCAGCAGATATTTACTTAGAACTTATTTTGCGCCATTCCTTCCTCTAAGTGTTGAGGATGCAGGGGTAAAAAAAGATAAGTGAGATGAGAAGCCAGTACAAAGTTTCTGGTCTGTTTTAAGTTTTAACAAGATCAGTCTGACTAGTTTGTGGAAAATAGATTGAAGGGGGATAATCGCTGAAGCAGTTAACTAGTTTGGAGGCTGTTTCTATGTTCTAAGGGAAAGATGATAAAAAGTCATAGCAGTAGACATGATCCCATCGTGTATATATTCTTCCTGTATAGTGTACAGGATTATTATTGAACTGGATGGTATGTGACAAAAAGAGAGTAGTAATGAATAATTCCAGTGTTCTGGGTCTGGACTTTGTAAAGCACTAGGTTTTAGGGGCGCCTAGTGGCTCAGTTGGTGGAGCATGTGACTCTTGATTTTGGGATCATGAGTTCAAACTATATGTTGGGTGTGATTACTTAAAAAAGGTAAAATAAAATAAAGAAGTAGGTTTTAAATAATTATAGAGAATTACTATCGTAGGAGTAAAGCAGATTTGAGAGAAAATTAAGAGCTCAGTTGCAGACATGTTAATTTTGAGAATATTAGGAATCAAAGTGGAATGAAAAAGTAGCAGTTTAATACAGAAAGAGAATGGTCCAGGGCGCCTGGGTGGCTCAGTGGGTTAAAGCCTCTGCCTTCGGCTCAGGTCATGATCCCAGGGTCCTGGGATCGAGCCCCACATCGGGCTCTCTGCTCTGCGGGGAGCCTGCTTCCCCCTCTCTCTCTGCCTGCCTCTCTGCCTACTTGTGATCTCTTCTGTCAAATAAATAAATAAAATCTTTAAAAAAAAAAAAGAAAGAATGGTCCAGGCTTCTAAGAAACATCTGTCTGTATCCTTTATTCAGTTATCTCTTAAATTTATAAGTTCTTATATAATTGGGCATGGGCTTTTTATGTACTACTACTATCATGTTACTTTTTGAAATATGCATAATGTCAAATTGAAATGATCATTATGTTAATAAAAAGCAAAGCAATGTTAACACAAAAAGTAGGAGAATCTAATATGTTCGGGAGCGTGAGTGTGTTTAAGAGAGATGGGAGTGAAGGAGAGAGGGGGAAAAAGGAAGAGGAGGAAAGACAGAGACAGGAAGAGAGAGAGAGAGAGGAGAAAGAAAAAAACACACATTGCATTCAGTGATGTAAAAGCTTCCATATGGTCTCAGTTTGTCAAAACATTTCTGTAGGAGAACTGCCGGAACTTTCCACCCGCACATATTTAGTATTTAAACCCTCAGTAAATTCACTACTTCCTCTGTATATGTGTATATCTTTCTTTCCTCTCCAATTTTTTTGAGGGGGGATTTTCAATTAGAGTTTCCATTGGTGATAACTTGGCTGCCTCAATGCCCACAATAATATCAAGAGAAAGTGTAAACCACATTTTTTATTTCTGAAGAAGTATCCAGATTTCTAGATGCCTGAATTGTGTCAAATAGCATCTCTGTGATGATCATCCTGTCTGCATTGCTCTACAACAGTGCCTCTTTAATTGCTATGGCAACAGCACAATAGAGCCAATATAACCACCAAGACTTGAGACTCCTTACATGAAATGTTAAACGCCATTAGGAAACAGAAACATAATGGATAGCATGACATCTTAAAGGCTCAGAGATTCACCTTTCAGAATTAAAAAAAAAAAAAAAAAAAAGGTTAAATCGTTTACTAGATTTGAAACACTGATTAGTGTCATTTAAATTTGTGTTATAACCCATTTTATGCCCTTTCAAATTGTCATAAAGTCAAGGTGAATTCTGAGGCGGGAGCTGCTGTATTCTTGGAAATTAGGAGAAAACGGGGGTCAACTGCTACTTTGCAATGGCAGGATAATTATTTCATTGCATTTCACATCTGTGATAATGTTCCCTATCCTGGACCTTTCTTGTCCCCTATGCCCACTGAAACCTGCTAATTCTGTGATGAGATGCAACAGAAAGAGAAATGGGGATATGATATCCAGGTTGGAGTCTTAGATGACTAATAATGTCTTTCTGACTTTAACTGAGATTCTGTTTCATCATCATTCAGTGCCAACCCAGGCATGGCATGCAAGCTCTTTTTACCCTGATGTTTCCCACAGACTTGACATTGGGTTGGGGTTGGGGGGGAAGTACACATGTCAGGTGTGAAGTCGATGGGAAACAACAGTGTCATCTCGGCAAATATCTCTGTATCTCAGAGTTTCCTTCTCTGCTACTGTCTATTTGAAGGCCCCAGGCCCTTACACACTTTACACAGAATCTTCTCTCTGTGCGTACTTTGCTCAGTCCTCTCTCCTCCCTTTCCACACGGTGAACTTCTGTTTAATTTATCAAGCCAGAATTTGGCTAACTCTTCTTCCATTCCCCTCTTTAAAATCCGTGCCTTGGGCTACTCACCATTCACATACAAAACGGATTCTCAAATTATTTTGCTAAAGAAATAACCATCTACTCCCCAGATAAATTATACCTATTCCTTCGAGGCACTACTGCCTTAATTAGTTGAAGTTCTAAATATAAATTATCTTACACTTTGATACACACATCACCCCTCCCACTTCCCACATATTTCCCACTTGTATCTGAACATCCATAAGGAGTGCTTACAATCAACAGAAATTCATTTTAGCAAACCACTTGCCACCTGTGCCAGCTGACCCAACTTCAAACTACTGCTGTTCTCACTGTTGGGAATCTTCACAGCCTCTTAGCACTAGGCTGTTTTAGGCTGCTTTCTCTCCCCAAGCTATTTTCTGCAAGAGAGAATACATTCTCTTTCGGAGATCTTAGTAGTATTAACTCTCAGAATCCATGGGCGCTCAATGACATTACAGAGTCTCTGCAGGCAGACTTCCAAGTGGGCCAAAAAAGGGACAACTCAATCCTTATCAGTGGGAAAATACTGAGACCTCTTTATACACAGAAATCAATCTCCTTTCTATGAAGTAGAATTTATATTCTTTTTTTTTAAAGATTTTATTTATTTGACAGAGATCACAAGTAGGCAGAGAGGCAGGCAGAGAGAGGGGGAGGCAGGCTCCCCCACTGAGCAGAGGGTCCAATGCGGGGCTCAATCCCAGGCCCCTGGTATCATGACCTGAGCCGAAGGCAGAGGTTTTAACCCACTGAACCATCCAGGCACCCCTAGAATTTAAATTCTTAGAAGAATAATTAGTATTAGGGACTTCAGTATTTGGGTAACTTCATTCATGTCCTGACATGCCAAAAAGAAATGAATGATGGTGGTGAAACGTGTTGTTTGGGTTGTCGTTAAGTCTCTGTCAAGATGCTCTTAAGTCTGCACTGTAGTCATCTGCTAGCACCTTTTAAATGTAATTGGATTATGAACAGAGACCAGGAACGTAAATGAGGAAACACTTGATGAACTTAAGGAGTCATTATTGTTAGAATCAACAAAACTTTATGTCCAAGTGCTGCATAATCAGAAAAATACAATATAAATAATATATATAAAGCATCATCTTATCCTAGGAAAAACATGGCTTTTGGAAATAGATAGATCTCCATCTGTAACCTGCCTTATTTTTTCTTTCTGTATGGCCTTGGGGGGGATTCCTTAAGATTTCTTAAATATTATTTCTTCATATAAAATGAGGAAAAAAATAACCACTTTATATGGAGTTGTGCAAAAATGAAATAGGATTTGGTATAATAAATACGTTGTATAACAAGTCAATCTTAGGTTTCTGATGTAAACTAACAAAATTAATATTAAAAGCATTTTCGAAAGAAACGGCATCTCTCTGTGTAGCTTTCACCTTAATTCTAAAAAACAAAGAAGTACTAAAATTATGTACACATCTACAGGTTAGATAGAACATGGCAAATATTCCATTTAGTAAGCTGATTAAATTATCAGTATCTCAATCCCGTTTCCTCATCTATAAAATAAAGAGGCCACTACTTCTTTCATGTTGCCTATGTTCATTGAATGGTAACTATTATTTTTTTTTTAAATAATCGTTTTAGTAACTGGACTCTTATCTGTACTCCTTTAGTGTAAATAGTATGGGTTTTTGTATACGTGGGCCTTGTTGAGTAAAAATTAATACATGTATAAAAACACGGAGAACAAAAATTACACAATCCTCAAAAACCCATTTTATTTGTGTAAATTTAAATATTAAAATGTATGTTGACTTAAAACTTTTCACAATCTGCCCTCTATTGTAATTGTGATTGTGCTTGTCCTGGTCAGATCCCAGCCTTCTAAATTAGGTAGATTCTAGCAAAGCACCTTTCCTGTAGTGTAGACACTAAATAATTCTTGCTGAAGAAACTAGGAAACGAATGATTGACTAGATGCATAAGTGAATTGTTTAAGACTTAATTTTCAGCGTACTTAGAATTTTGCTAAAGACTACTAAAATCAAAGATCAAAGGATAATTGTTCAAGGTATAGCTGCCTTGTTTTGAGGTTCGAATTTAGCAGGTTCAATAGTAATGCCCTCTACGTAGGTTTTAGTAGAGAAAAGAGTGATAATGTTGTTCATTTATAGTCCTTGGAAAAAATAAGCAGAAAACCTAAAATATTAGAAATGAATATCAAATGTGTTCCATCATCTAAACTGTATTATAAAATGTCCTTTGCAGCACTGTAGCCATTTTCACACATCCTAAAACAACACATCAGTGTCAATAGGCATCAGCATCTGTTCCCAGGCATTAGCCTGGGCAAAGGGACACTAATTGAATCGGTAGAGCTCTGTTGAATGATGGCAAGGCGGCTCCTGAGGAGTCAAATAGCTTTCCTTTAACTCAACATATAAATTGGTACCATATTGGTTTCTGCAGAGAATAGATTATACTCAGTTGGTTGTAAAATCGAAATTTGCTTGTATATCCTGTTCTAGTTGCCAAATAAATACTGATTCTCTTGAGCATATGTTGTGTAATGGCCATGGGCTGAAAGAAGGATGAGTACTGGAAAATCATTTTCCAGTTTTGTGTGATAGACTCTTCTTTGTTTATAAATGTGTCACTTTGTGTCTGAAAAGAATTAGCTCGAAAGAACATATAATGAGGAGATGTGTAAATATTATCTAGACAGCTACAGCTGTAGGACTGTTTACTGAGTTATATCCCCACTCAAATATTATTAAAAACAGATCGGTGTTGTTTGCATTTAACCAGTTAGAGAAGGCAGTAGACAGAAGTTTTAAAAGAGTTTAACTTAGCTAGATAAGAATAAATTTTTAAAGTTTACTTTCATAAATTTTTAAATCATGAATTCCAACAAAACATGACAACTACTCTGCTCTTCGATTCACACTCGTTTTCCTCAAGTGGTAATATATATTATTTTAATAAATATGTCAATGATTAGTTTGTGAACTTATAGGAAATGAAAGCCATTTCTTTACATGATCCCTTATCTTCCATCTTCTACAAATTTTGAAATCTCCATTCTGTCCTAAGATAATGTGGGAAACATCATTAATCACAATTCATATGACTCTTTCATTACTTACAGGTTTCACTTAAGCAAAAAATAAACATAGAATTAAGAAAGTGGCCCACATTTTATTCTAAACTTAATCTTACTTTCTAAATCACCATATGGGCAGTGAAATCATATCAGGCAGTATGTATGTTGAGGAAGTAAGTCAGCTTATGAAATAGGATGCATGATTTGAGTTGGAATGGAATCACATCTTTGAAGAGATATGGCAGAACTAAGAAAATACCTGTTTCTAAAATATGACTAAATTCTGATTAGCCACCAATAATGTGTCACTTTATAAATTCTTCTTCCTTTGGAACCGGTATTTGGAAATATAATGGAAACCCAGATTTTCTTTTTAAAACTTAATCAACTATATTGAAGTACACTTGATATAAAATGCATTGATATTAAGTGCATAGTCAGTGAATTATGATGAATGCATACACTTGGATATCACTATTTCAAATAAGATACAGGTTATTTCTGTGACTACCCCACACCCCAAATTTCTCTATATTCTTTCCCATTCAACCATCCTCCAACTAGGCAACCACTGGTGTGATTTCATTCACTGTAGATTAGTTTTTCCTGTTCTAAATGCACATATACTTGGAAGCATACAACACATATTGTTTTATTTCTGAAATTCTTCTGTTCAGAAATGGTTTTTTTTAGACTTTAATTAATTTGATAGGATTGTCGTAACAAAGTACCACAAACAGGGTGGCTTGCACAGAAATTTATTGGCCCACAGTTCTGGAAGCCGGAAGTCCAAAATCAAGGTGTCTGGCATATTTGATTCCTTTTGAAAGCTGTGAAAGAGAATCTGTTCTATTCGTCTCCCCTAGATTCTGGTAGCCTTAGGCATTCCTTGGCTTATAGATGATGTTCTCATTGTACTTCCACACTGTGATCCTTTTGTGCATGTCTGTCTTTGTGTCTAGATTTCCTTTGATTATAAGGCACAGTCATATTGGATTAGGGTTTCCACTAATCACCTCACATTAACTTGATAATCTGCAAAGATCCTATTCCAAATATACTGACATTCAGGTGCACTGGAAATTAACACTTCAGCTTTTTCAAGATATAATTGGCATATAACATTGTTTAAATTCAAGGTTTAAAACAATGTCGATTTGATACACATATATTGCAATAAGATTGTTAATATGGCATTAACTAACACCACTATCATGTCATATGCTTATTTCTTTTTCTGTGGTGGGAACATTTAAGATGTAGGCTCTTAGAGGGGTGCCTGGGTGGCTCAGTGGGTTAAAGCCTCTGCCTTTGGCTCAGGTCATGATCCCAGGGTCCTGGGATCAAGCGCCGCATCAGGCTCCCTGCTTGGGAGCCTGCTTCCCCCTCTCTCTGCCTTCCTCTCTGCCTACTTGTGATCGCTCTCTGTCAAATAAATAAATAAAATCTTTAAAAAAAAATGTAGTCTCTTAGCAACTTTGATGTTTATAATGCAATATTGTTGTCTATAATTACTACACTCTGCACTAGATTTCCAGGACTCATTTATCTATGAGTTGTAAGTTTGTACCCTCATTCGACATCTCCCCAGTTCCTCAACCCCCACTCAGCCCCTGGTAACTACCGTTTTATTTTCTGTTTCTTTGAGACAATTTCCCTAGGTACTCTATATTTTCAGATAAGAAAAAATGAAAGAAGAATTGGGGGAGGAAAGGAAACTTGGAATGAATCCTCCAGGCAACTCAGACTTTCAGCTTTGGAAGAATGATAGGTAAGAAGTAGAAGAACACAAGGAAAAATCAGTCACTCAGGGCTTTAAGCTATATAAAGACTTGAGAGAGGGAATGGAGAGCACAGTTCTTTTCTTCCCACACAAGTATGTCTGACTTTCAACCGCAGAATGTCTGGGGTGGTGGCATTGCTGAGATACAAGAAACTTCTTAGAGGAAACCTCTACCTTCATAGACTCTAGGGTAGCTCATTCGCAGCCAAAAGTAAGGAAATGCAAAGATGAGATGAAAGATCAAAGAGCTCTCCTTGGCCACCAAAAAAAAGCTGGAAGCAGAGATATAAAGTTGGCTGAGGTCTCCAAATATTTAAAAAATCAGGTAACTCATCTCCAAAACAGACACATTTTCAAAACCATCCTAGTGCTAACATCCCATGTCTTCTCAAATAGCAAATTTCCAACCACAGTTCAAGAAACTGCAATGAACTGAATAATGATAATACTGTAACAAAAGACAGGCTGAGATAACTGCACAGCATAGAATGAAAGACTATAAAACTCCCAAAAGATAACATAGGAGAAAAGCTAAATGACCTCGGGTATGGTGATGCTTTTTTATGTACAACACCTAAGACATGATCTGTGAAAGAAATAATTGATAAGCTGGATATCATTAACATTAAAAACTTGAGCTCCACCAAGGACGTCAAGAGAATGTGAAGACCAAGGACAATGTCAATGTCAAGAGAATGTGAAGACAAGCCAGGGACAAGGGAAAAATATTTGCACAAGACACATCTGATAAAAGACTGTTATCCAAAATATACAAAATATTCTTAAAACACAATAATTTAAAAACCCCATACTTTAAAAATGAGCCGAAGACCTTGACAGACACCTCAACAAAGAAGATGTACAGATGGCAAATAAAATATGAAAAGATACCCCACATCATAAGTCATCAAGGAAATGCAAATTAAAACAGTGAGATGCCAGTATACGCCTATTAGAATGACCAAAATAAAAAATAATAATAATAATAAAAAAAGAATGACCAGAACCTGAAACACTGACATCATGTGCTGACAAGGCTATGGCGCAACAGAAAGCCTCACATTGCCGCTGGGAATTATGGTGAAGCCACTTTGGAACACAATTTGGCACTTTCTTATGAAGCTAAATATATTCTTACCATACAGTCCAGCAACCAGACTCCATGGTATTTACCCAAAAGAGCTGAAAACTTATGTCTACACAAGAGTATATACACATATGTCTAGAGCAGCTTTATTCAGAATTGCCAAGCAGTTGGCACCAAGCAGTTGGAACCAACCAGCTATCCTTTACTGTGTAGATGGATAAATGGACTTAGGTACCTACAGAAAATGGGGTATTATTCAATGCTAAAAGGAAGTAACCATTAAGCCATGAAAAGACATGGAGGAACATATTATTAAGGCATATGTTTAAGTGAAAGAAGTCAACCAGAAAGAGCTATATACTATATGATTCCAACTATATGATATTCAAGAAAAGGCAGAATTATGGAGACAGTAAAAGGAAAAAAAAAAAGTTAGTGTTTGCCAGGGATGAGCCAGGAGGAAATGAACAGGCAGAGTGCAGAGGACTTTTAGGACAGTGAAAGTAATCTGTATATACTGCAGTGGCGGATACTTGCTATTGTACATTTGTCCAGACCCATAGGATGTACAAAACCAGGAGTGTACCCTAATGTAAACTACAAACTTTGGGTGATTATTATGTGTCAAAGTAGATGCACTGATTGCAGCAAATATCCCACTCTGACTGGAATGGTGATAATGGAGAAGCCTGTTGTGGGAGCAGTTGGTATATAGGAAATCTCTGTACTTCCCTTTCATTTTTGTTGTAAATCTAAAACTGTTCTCAGAAATAAAGCATTAGGGGCGCCTGGGTGGCTCAGTGGGTTAAAGCCTCTCAGCTCAGGTCATGATCCCAGGGTCCTGGGATCGAGCCCTGCATCAGGCTCTCTGCTCAGCAGGGCGCCTACTTCCCCCCTCTCTCTGCCTGCCTCTCTGCCTACTTGTGATCTCTCTCTCTCTCTGTGTCAAATAAATAAATAAAATCTTAAAAAAAAAAAATGAAAGAAAGGAAGCATTAAAAAGAAGTTTGTTAAGGGCATTGTGGGTGGTTCAGTCAGTTAAGCGTCTGCCTTTGACTCAGGTCATGACCTCAGGGTCCTGGGCTATGTTGGGCTCCCTGCTCCATAGGAAGTCTGCTTTTCCCTCTCCTTCTGTTCCCCCCTCCCCCACCTGCTCCTGCTCACTCGCTCTCTGGCTCCCTATCACTCTCTCTCAAATGAATAAATTTAAGATCTTAAAAAAAAAAAAGTTTGTTGAATTTTTGAAACGTAGGCTGCTTTTACCCTACCCCAATTTATGACAGATAGGTCCTCTTATTTACTTTTCTCTTGGGTGGGACGTCAGGGGACATCTATGGAACTCTTCATTCCATCAGAGACTTATTATTTTCTGGAATATAGTTACTGTAAATTTATACCCTCAGCATTTTGATGATGTTGTTTTGTTTTTTTTAAATTGATGTCCAGCTTATCCAGCTTACTTGATTGTTAGGGTACAAATAATGTGGGGTTGGTTTTTATTTGTTTGTTTGTTTTGTAACTTTTAATATCCATACCAGAAATACTATTTATAAACAGATTAAACACAGGAAAATTTTTTATATCTACCCACAGATGTATCATTTCTGTAAAGATTCAAGATTCCATCTGGTACAATTTTCCATCAACCTGAATAGGATATTCTTTATGTTTTCTTAGAGTGCAATTCTTATGGTAATGAAACTTTTCAGTTTGTCTGTCTCAAAATGTTTTTATTTTACCTTCATTTTTTTATGAATATATAAGTCCCCATCCAGGTTGACAGACTTTGTTTTCTTGAAATTCTCGACGTATATTTTTCATTGTCTTCCATTTTGCTTTATTTCCAATGTGAAATCAGTGAGGAATCAGCCATTATTTTTTATTTTGTTTTTATCTTCTTGTAGTTTGTCTTACTTCTGTGCTCCTTTTAAGATTATTATTTTTTCCTTTGGTTATCTGTAATTTGATTATGATGTGTCTTGGTATAGTTTTCCTTGTTTTGAGCTTGGATTTATGGGTTGCTTTTCATTACAAATGTGAAAAGTGTCTGCTTTTATGTCTACTTTATAGCCTTCTTCTGATACCCCAATTATGTGCTTCGTACTATTTTTGACTACTTAATATTTTTCCACAGGTCATTGAGTTTTTGTTTACTTTCTCCTCCTTCTTCCCCTCTCCCCATAGTGTTTTGGTATGGTTAGTATCTATTGCCCTGTTTCTGCCTGTAGGACTACTGAAGTTCTTTCTTTAGCTAACTCTCTTCTTTCTGGTATCCTTCCTCATAAATTCAAGCCATTGGAGACTCTCTGCAATCTATTCTATCCTCTTCAACTGTTCATGTGTCACCTTGTTTTCCCTCCTTGTGCTACGCTTTGAAAATGTCTCCAGGAGCAATGATAGGATTCATTCTTTTTTTTTTTTTTTTCTTTTTTTCACTTTTCTCAAGGATCACAATTCTGTGCTTCTTTCTTTTCCAATGTGTGAAAACTATAGTATATACATATTTTTTACTTTTTGTTGCTGCTTATGGTAGAAAGGCTAGTTTAGTACCAGTTATTCCATGGAAACAGGAGAGTAAGACTGTTTCATTTGTTGAGCATGACAGTTCTTATTCATTATAACCACATTGAATATGATATAAAATAGGCATAACATAAATCAAAACTATAAGAATATGTTTTATTTAGAAAACTAGGTACTTTATTTCTAGAATAATTCCATATTTTATATTTTCATCTTTTAAAAACTTGATTTTCTCTAGCTATTTTTCTTGGCATTTAAAACCACGTGTAATTTAGGAGAACTTTTGATTGCATATGTATTAGTATTTTAATTTTTGATGATTAATTTCAAGAACAAATACTTCAGATCAAGCTGGAAAATGAAACTATCAAGATTTTTTAAAATCATATTTGAATTAAATTTAAATGCATTAAGATTTTAAAAGAAAAGATGGAATTACAGCATCTTTAGGGACTCACTGTCAAGAATTTTGATGATTACCTTTCATAAATTATCTTTTAAAATCCAATTTTATGTCAAATAAAATATTCTAATATTTAAGGAGCTCAGAGCATTTGTGGTAAACTTTTAGCCTTTTTTATTTTTGAGAATTAGAGTATTTATTTGCAGTTAAGTTGTGAAAGTTGTACTATGTTCCAGATCATTTGTAAAGATGAGTAAAATTTAATTGACAATTAATTACTTTCAAATATCATGCCACAAAGTTAACAATAACAAATATTGTCTTTTATTGTTTCTACTCGGTAAATTGAAGTACTTGCAAATCCTCAAATATATCTTTAATCTTTTGATTATATGAGATGTATTTCAAGGTTATGGGCAAGTTTCTTAACTCCTTCTCTCCAGTCTCAGCTGAAGGTCACATTTTTTCTGTATTCATTGAGTACCCTGGACATATCTCAAAAATAGCACATAATTTACAGAATTATAATAATCTGGTGGCTTCTTTGTTTTCCCCCACTTGATTTTAAATCCCACGAGGCCAGGAATGGTATATTTTTCATCCTGGTGTCAATTATAGCCTGCAATACAGAGTAGATATTTTATACTTGTTTGTTAAGTAAACAAATGAGTAAATCGTTTCTGTATTGCAGTTTGCATACAAAGGATTATTCCAGTAGGAATATGAACATTAGTGAAATGATTGGATGCTAACACTGCATTTTGTATCTTTTCTTACAGGCTCTTAAATCTGATCTACAATGGAAAAATTTCTTTTTTATCTGTTTTTCATTGGCATAGCAGTGAGAGCTCAGATCTGTCCAAAGCGTTGTGTCTGTCAGATTTTGTCTCCTAATCTCGCAACCCTTTGTGCCAAGAAAGGGCTTTTATTTGTTCCACCAAACATTGACAGAAGAACTGTGGAACTGCGGTTGGCAGACAATTTTGTTACAAATATTAAAAGGAAAGATTTTGCCAATATGACCAGCTTGGTGGACCTGACTCTATCCAGGAATACAATAAGTTTTATTACACCTCATGCTTTTGCCGACTTACGAAATTTGAGGGCATTGCATTTGAATAGCAACAGATTGACTAAAATTACAAATGATATGTTCAGTGGGCTTTCCAATCTCCATCATTTGATACTGAACAACAATCAACTGACTTTAATTTCTTCTACAGCATTTGACGATGTTTTTGCCCTTGAGGAGCTGGATCTGTCCTACAATAATTTAGAAACAATTCCTTGGGATGCTGTTGAGAAGATGGTTAGCTTGCACACCCTTAGTTTGGATCACAATATGATTGATAACATTCCTAAGGGGACTTTCTCCCACTTGCACAAGATGACTCGGCTAGATGTAACATCAAATAAATTGCAGAAGCTACCACCTGACCCTCTCTTTCAGCGAGCTCAGGTACTAGCAACCTCAGGAATAATCAGCCCATCAACTTTTGCATTAAGTTTTGGTGGAAACCCTTTGCATTGCAATTGTGAATTGTTGTGGTTGCGGCGTCTGTCCAGAGAAGATGACCTAGAGACTTGTGCTTCTCCAGCACTTTTAACTGGTCGCTATTTTTGGTCAATTCCTGAGGAAGAGTTTTTATGTGAGCCTCCTCTCATTACTCGTCATACACATGAGATGAGAGTCCTGGAAGGTCAAAGGGCAACCTTGAGGTGCAAAGCCAGGGGGGACCCTGAACCTGCAATTCACTGGATTTCTCCTGAAGGGAAGCTGATTTCAAATGCAACAAGATCTCTGGTGTATGATAATGGAACACTTGATATTCTTATAACAACTGTAAAGGATACAGGTGCTTTTACCTGCATTGCTTCCAATCCTGCTGGGGAAGCAACACAAACAGTGGACCTTCATATAATTAAGCTCCCTCACTTACTAAACAGTACAAATCATATCCATGAGCCTGATCCGGGTTCTTCAGATATCTCAACTTCTACTAAGTCAGGTTCTAACGCAAGCAGTAGTAATGGTGATACTAAAATGAGTCAAGATAAAATTGTAGTAGCAGAAGCGACATCATCTACCGCACTACTTAAATTTAATTTTCAAAGGAATATTCCCGGAATACGTATGTTCCAAATCCAGTACAATGGTACTTATGATGACACCCTTGTTTACAGGTAAGAAAAATTAACCAAATTTTTATTCTTACCATGCATCTTACTGTAGGGCTTGTTAACGTACTACTGACTTGTTTTGTTTTGTTTTGTTTTGTTTTTTTTAATTGACAGTGCTACTCTGTGTTGTAATTATAGCACTCCATTTTTTTAAAGTGTGTAATGTAAGGTTTGTGAAAGGAGATTACCTGTGGGGAAATACTTTGAATGGTGTTATTCTTAGAGAGTTCAAATTTATATTTAATATTATGCTTACTTACTTTTTTCCCCTCATCTAAGAGATGTGACTATCAGAGAACAAGACTGATTTATTTTAAAAATTCAAAAACATACCAGAACTTACACATCCACATGAGTGTTCTTTCCTTCAAGGAAGTCACGTTGGGAGGCTATTCCATTATCCCAATGATGCTGGCATTGCTCAAAGCACTTTTGGAATTATCTTTAGAACCTTCGTCATACTATTTTGAATATCCTCAGTGGTGGCAAATCTTCGTCTTTTGAGGGTGAATTTGAATTTTGGAAACAAGCAAAAGCCATTTGGAGCCAAGTCTTGTGAATAAGGTGGGTGATCAAGATGGGTATTGCCATTTTTGGTCAAAAAATAGGATGTAACTATAAAATAATGAGACTGATTTTTTTGAGTAGTTGAGTTATGTGCATGTGTATTGTTTCATATACACTGGTTCTTAAGACAGTTCCAAAGAGAAAGTTTATAAATATTTTGAGCAGTGGAAGTATCACTGGAGTTAAGTACGTAATCTCCTCATAAGGAATCTGATGGAGAATTTGTGTCTGACTATAGGTTTTCTGGTATGTTTTTCTAAAGTTCAGCCTCATTGATTTATAGTCACATCTTGTCCAATTTTCAGTTGGAAATATACATTTTTACCTCTCCATATAATTTCACTCATGATAGACTATTATTAGTCCTAGGAAATGATATAAATTGTGGTTTTAAAATATACATATATATATGTGTATATATATATATATTTTTCTGTCTTGAAGCTTTCCTGAAATAAGATCAACTCAATTCTTATATACCCAGATGAATTCTTGAAGATAATTTGATCTTCATTCATGTATGGAGATGAGAGAACTTTTTTAAAATGAGCATGGGCTGGTAGAAAAAAACAAAACTGGCCCAGCTAGCCATATGATCGATCCTGGGCAAAGTTCTACATGGCTGAGTTTTAATTTCCTCATCTTTAAAAGCAAGAGATTAAAGTAAATGGTTTCTAATATCCCTCTCATCACTAAATGTATGATCACATAGACTCTGAAGCATGCATATTAACATAAAGTAGTTTGTCCTTCTCATACGCAGCTCTTTACCTGGGTTACCCAGTATTTAACCCATTGTCAAAGAAGAGTGGTACCCCTACCCCTCACCTTCCTGTAGCTTCTAACATTGTGTGTGTGTATATATATATAGCCATAGGCCAGTTTCTACATTCCAAATTCTAAAATCCTAATCTTTCCATGACAAGAAAATTCTATGTGACCTTCAGAAAATTGCTTAAATTTCCTGACTTCAGTGTTTGTCATGAATAAAATAGTAATGCCACCCTCATATAGTCATTGTAAGGATAAAATTATAGTGTTTCAGAAAAAAAAATTGCAGTGTATATAAAGTGCTTAGTAATGCCTGGTACTTATCATACACTCACTAAATGATAGTGGTTTTAATCACAAATCACAAATACATACTCTGACCTAAAAGTTTCCTGGTTCATTTAGAACACATTGTCTAGGTTGTAGAATAGATTAGCATTGCCAAGTTTTAAAATGTCCTAAAAAATTCCTTTCAAGGAAAATACAGTTTCAAGCCTTTTTTTCTACATGAAATCTTAGTTTAGGTCATATTTGGTTGCTATGTAAAAAAAGGTAGTGGAAAAAAGCACCCACAGAAGAGTTTTGTGATACAGTGGATTCAGAGGTATCTGTAAACTTTTATCAAACTTTAGCAACTGTTCTAAAGATAATTTCATCAGCCCATAATGAGCAGGATGAGGGACTTAGGCTCTGGTCAACAGCCTTGCCCTGTTCATGTTTTTAGGATAATATTTCTCATACATTCCCATCAACCTTATTTTTAGATAAAAACATACTAGGAACCAAGTGTTGACAGCATAAGAGTAGACTAAGATCTGTAAATAAAGTACTTTAATCTTAGTAATTATCATAGTTACAAAAGATAGGTTTACTGGGTACCATTCCATAGCATCTTATAACTGATTTGGAAAATAAATACTCTGATGCGTTTCCATTCTGGTTTCTAATGTGATTGTCAGTGTTTTCCCTTCCTTCAAATTGGGTTTTAGTCACAGAGGTGTTGTAAGTGCTAAATGGATTTGTTTAGTAGTCAGATAATGTCACAGTCACACCTTTCAAAAGCAATTTGTCATAAATGATTTTTTAGCAGTGGCTTTTATTAGGAGTTCTGCTTTGCCAAGCAATGTAATTAGTAAGCTTGTCAAGGCATGGTGCAGGCACCATTAATACAATGCAGAATACAACAATGACTTTGAACTGTTTTACCTAGGCAAATATAAGATTAGATCATTTTTCCCATATTTCATGTCTGTTATAAATGTGCTTATCTTAATGAGTACTAAAATGAAACAGGACTGAAATCATAATGGCTCTGTGTGTCTATATGTTTTGTTTTTAATAATAACACAAATTCCATTGTCCCTCAGAATGATACCTCCTACGAGCAAAACTTTCCTTGTCAATAACCTGGCTGCTGGAACTATGTATGACTTGTGTGTCTTGGCAATATATGATGATGGCATCACTTCCCTCACTGCCACAAGAGTCGTGGGTTGCATCCAGTTTACGACGGAACAGGATTACGTGCGATGCCATTTCATGCAGTCCCAGTTTTTGGGAGGCACCATGATTATTATTATTGGTGGAATAATTGTAGCATCCGTGCTGGTTTTCATCATCATCCTCATGATCCGGTATAAGGTTTGTAACAATAACGGGCAACACAAGGTCACCAAGGTCAGCAATGTCTACTCTCAAACTAATGGGGCTCAGATACAAGGCTGCAGTGTCACGCTGCCCCAGTCCATGTCCAAACAAGCTGTGGGACATGAAGAGAATGCCCAGTGTTGTAAAGTTGCCAGTGACAATGTGATACAGTCTTCAGAAACTTGTTCAAGTCAGGACTCCTCTACCACTACCTCTGCTTTGCCTCCTACCTGGACTTCAAGCGCTTCTGTGTCCCAAAAGCAGAAAAGAAAGACTGGCACAAAGCCAAGTGCCGAACCACAGAATGAAGCTGTCACAAATGTTGAGTCCCAAAACACTAACAGGAACAACTCAACTGCATTGCAGTTAGCTAGTCGACCTCCTGATTCTGTCACAGAGGGGCCCTCATCTAAAAGAGCACATTCAAAGCCAAGTAAGTTTCTCACTTTGCCTGCTGAGAGATCCAGAGCGAGGCACAGGTACTCCCTGAATGGAGAATTAAAGGAATACTATTGTTATAGTAACTCACTGAACACGTGTGGACTGTTTTCTAAAAGAAGCATGTCTATGAATGCGATGTTAATTCAGTCCAACGGTTCTGACGGGCATAGTGGAAAATCAACTCTCTCAGATGCTGAGTGGATATTGGAAAGCACTGTGTAACGTATTATTTCTTTTTAATGAAGAAGTTATTTTGAAAACTCATATAGGAAGTTGGAATTTGAAATTCCAGTTTTGTTTCTCTGATACAAGCCTCATAGAGCCAAGGTGTATAAACCTCCTAGGTACAGTTTGGTATATGAAGGTAACATAGACAGGATGGTTTAGGGATAAAAGCATGACAGAGCAGTGCCTTCCCCTGCCCTAGGACTGGCTTCCGGGTTCTACAATAGCAGAACACAAAATAAAGGTGGTCACCGGACAAGGAAGTCTTCCTAAATAATGATATTTCCTCCAGTCTTACAAAGGACCACCCAGGCTGATTAGTATTTTTCAGTGAGTAGATTGTATATATTCTTCCAAGGATGGTGGCATTTGTTTTTAGGCAGATATTAAAAAGAACGACTCCGTGTTGCTATGGTGTTTAAAATAAAATATTCAATAAGTATACCCAGACAGTGTTAAAATAGGTACCCTTCTAAACAACATTCTTGGTTCAGGTGCCTTAATGGATTTATGGTATTTCTCATCCATGACAAAGCTTTTTTGGTGGGGAGCAAAAGGAAATTCAAGGGATTTTGCATTTATCAAGAAAATCCAGTTCAGTTTTAAGTCACAGGCCAGATTCTATACGCTGCTACCCTGGGCACAGGAATGTGTTTTCATTCATTCGGTACACATTAGCAGAATGAATGAGTTCTATATTTTTCTTTAAGCAAGTTAAAAAGGGAGACAAAAATACAAGACTCCCTTTATCAAAGGAATGTTTGTTTTTATCACTAAGTGAGATTAAAAAAATACTTCTAATGGAATTCTTAATACATTTATAAGCAATATAAAGTCATTGCTCATTAACCAGATATTGGTTTTGTTTTTCCCTTCTGCCTGTAATTCTCAGTTGGAATGTTTCTTTCTTAGAGTAAATGCATTTATTTTTAACCAAAACCTGTGATGAAATTTAATTAGAAATCATTCAGCTTAGGGGGAATCTATCATTAAAAAATTCTTAAATTTAATCAGACAATGATATTTCTCCTTGATATATGGCATTCCTGGATATTCATTAAAATCAAGGTCTATAGATAAATGTTCCTATCTACTCATTGAAAATCTTACATTATATTGCAACTTGATGGTGTTTTACTAAAGATTGGTAAATGGGGGTTAACCTTCAGGCATTCTTTGATGTTTGAGGTGGGAGGTTGAAAATAAGGCTCACATGAGAATCTTGCACAAAAAAATTTAGCCATGATATGAGAAGATTTGTATTTTATTTATACAACATGCTCCATGGGAGTAAGTGAAACACACAGTAAGTTTATTATCTCTTACAGATCTCTTGGAAATATTAAAACACAGATAAGGAATACTAGTCATTAGTGTAATTTTCTTCTACTAGAGGCATATGTAAAAATTTCAGTTAATTTTAGCTTGACACAAGCGCATCTTATACATGATTTATCATGATGACATTCAGAAACAGGTAAAATTAAAGCAGTTAGAGATTATTTTCCATGCCAATCTTGAAAAAAATTATCTAATGGGCTAGTATTATTGTAGGTGTTTCATAAACACCTCCTCTGTCCCCGTTCCCTTTCTAAGGTTTTCCTTTCACATTTCGAAAATCTAATCAGCTTTTGTGGGTCAAGTGTATAGTTCTTTTGAGGAATAAATGAGATTATGTGTGTGGTCATGTTTTGTAAAATCAAAAACATTACAGAGAGTGAAGTGTATCTTCAGCTATTTCTGTAATAATGTTCTAATCCCAGTTTAAAATTTCTAATTAACATCATTACTTAATTCTTCAAAAGGTGCTGATTGACAAAAGCATATTGGTTCTCCCTTTCCTAGTTTTTACATATATGGTATTAAAAAGTCCCAAATATACACACACACATATATACATATACATATATATACACACACATATATATATATATACGTGTGTGTGTATATATATATACACACACACACACACACACACTTTTGAGACTTAAGCAAGTGAATCTCCAAGGAAGAAATCTCTGGCATTATGAAGATTGTGGACAAGGAGGCTCTCAAATCATGCATTAAGGCCACAGTTTAGTATATCTGTTCCAAGCTACTGATTAGCTTATTTTATATTTTCCAGTTGCCTGTATTTTTAAAAATCAATTTTCTGCTTATGTTTCAAATGAAACTTTAATTCAATATCTTTTATTTCTTATAAACATTTAGAACTCTATAATATCTTATCATGTGAAATTTATTGTTTGACTAAAGTCATTGAAACCATTTAAATTTTTATTAGTTTTATAAGACTGTTTTCAGGGTATATTAACCAAATGCATGAACACTTGTTTTTAGAAATGATAAAAAGGCTCATGTTTCTGTCTTTCTAAAAAGTTTATATTTTGAGAGATCAACAAAAGTTGGCCTATCAAGAAGGTTAAATGTTTTTGTTTTTGTTTACAAGTGTATGAAAAACTTTTTGCTCAGGGCAGTTTCAGTGTGAAGTGACTGAAAAATAAATCTATGGGACAGTTGAGGGTTATTAAGCATACTTTCCGAAACACAGTAGTTATTCGAATGAATGAGTGAATGGATAGATAAATAAATAAATGCATGGGGCCAGTGAGGAAGGTGCAGTAATAAGAACTTTGATTATATGCACAATGTTGATTTGTGATCTAGCTATTTTATTACTATAAGCAAGAAATTCTGTGTCTCATTGTTTTTCTTTCTGTTATTTCTTACACCTCTCATTTTAACCAACTGTGTGTATGTGATCCAAAGCATGTGGTTTGCTGTTGCTGATTATGTAAAAGGTATATATATTGTTTTTTATTTCCATGTCCTAAATTATTTTTCTTTTATTTTTAGCCATTTTACACGATGGTTTCAGGTTGTTCAATATAACAACTAACAAGCAATATATTTACAGATGTTTGCTCCAAACATTTTTTTTTAATTATGTGTCTTCCTGTGTTGTTTTTGTTTCTTTTGGATAAATGTCCCCCAATTTGAAAATGTCCAACTATTATTAAAGTAGGTCTTTTTTATTTAATATATGTAATATTTGAGCGTCGTAAAGTGTTGATGAAGTCTCCAATGCTGCCTTAGAATCCTAAGAGGAAACAAAGTTTGGTTTGATGGATACTATTTATTTTTACACTACAAATAGATCAAAACAGCAGTATATTAAATAAATAAATTAACTATGTAATACCCTCACTGGGACCAATTTATTTCCTAAATTTTTTTTAGGACCATTAAATGTAGTTAGTTAGGTTGAGGCCACAATAAGCTAATTTAGCTTTCAGACAGTTGACTTTAGCTGCTCTGTAGATATATTTTACTAAAAAGTTTTTAGAATAGAAGTTGTAGAACTATTGTAAACCACTTACAGACATAACAAGTCTATTTGAAGAGACATACTTTCTCCCACAAGAAGTTGAGAAATGAAAAGAAAAATGTATTCCATTTATCTACAGAAATCTCTTTTTATCTTTTCTTGAGTACTTTCTCCTTCATTATAAAGTACTCACAAAGTACTTACTTCCAAACTAAATTCTATTTTATTTGCTCACATTACTGAAAGGAAACTAAATATTTCATTTAGAAAGGTAAAAAACTAGAGCAGTTATCACAAGATCCACAACAATTGCCTCTTAGTTCTGAATTTTTCCTATTTTTCCCCTGTTATTCACAATGAGAAGCCTAACAACAATCAATTAAATGCCAATAGTTTATTAAAAATAAAAAAGGACGGAAAACATAAAGCATCTCATTGTACATAGAATTACAAAGGCAAATGGGGGCATTTTTCAAGGACTGCAGATCTGAACCCACGTTCTTACTGGTATGACAAAATTCCGCTTCTATTTTATGATACTAAGAAAACAATGTTCATTGATATTATGCAGAAGGAAGACTATCTATTCTCTTTTTCTTGCTCAGTCATCCCTTGTGTTTCACGAAGCGTCCAGTCTTCCTTCTTTAACAGTGAATGTGGATGCTTCTGTCTGTAAGTGTTTGTGGTGTTTGGGGAAAGGACTTCAGCACAGAGGTGGGCTGGATAAGAAAAGGATATTTTTCTTATCCTCCATAGTTGATGATGATAATCATCATCGTTATATACTCATCATTATTATTTACATTATAATGGTTGTGAGTGAAGCATTTTGGGGGAGCCAAGTTTAAGGATTAAAAATATCTTATTTTCAAAATTTCATAGAAAAAAGGGAAAGTAACCAAAAGGAATGACTGGGATTTTGTAATAGTTTCAGAACTCAGTCTTTTCAGATTGTTGAGTCCTTTTCCTCCCACACTAGATAAATGTATGCTGGGACTACACATACACTTAGTTTTTTCAGATTTGGGGGTTTTGTTTGTTTGTTTTCTTTCCGAAACAAATCGATCATTCTTATAGCAGTACAGAGGATCACTTAATATAGAAAGAGTGGTAAAAGTATTACTGTGACTGAGTCTTCCTAAAAATGTGGTATTGTCTGAAGTGTGGGACACAGAAGGTAGCAATTTCTACCTGGGAGTCTATTTAAGTATGAAATTTCCTTGTTAAATAAGGGTAATGTATTTGCAATTTTATCAAATATTACAAGCAGTCACTATAATAAGTAGTGTACCATTGTCTTCTGATTTTGTCAGCTATTTCTCAAAGTCAAAATTAAAGATAGAAAGTTACCGTTGATAAAATATATACATGGTATATACTTATGTATCTATATATGCAATATATAGATATACTAATATGTATGCTTATCAGATTAATCAGTTAAAATCAGAATTTTGTGTCCTGCAACATAGATTGTAATTGATAGAGCGAAGTTATATTTATATGGGCTAGCAACCAGAGAACTTCTCCCAGAATAACTGTACAAGCTATACCTCTTAGTTTTATAAGATTACAACAGGAAATAAACTCTCTAGAAGAAATTTATTTTTCTGAACTTCCTAATGATAATGATCTCTACACCTTGTCTAATTTCATCCACTCTTTTCAAATAGAGGACTATTATGTCCATGAATTTTAAAAATTAAAAATTTTTACTAGGCTTGTAGAAGTATCAATGTTTATGCCATTTTACCTGAAAAAGCAAAATTGACATAAAATTAGGTGACAAATCCATATATATAGACTTTGAGAGTCATTCCTCTCAGGAGACAAAGAACTAAACTGCTGGCATTCTGTTTTTTACAATAAAAGTGCCATAGGGTGAAAGTGTTGGGGAAAAAAAATTAATTTTTTTTTCAAATACATTCCAGGAAAGTCATGAAGTCCCTTTCATTTTGTGTTTGGAAGTGGATGTACATTTGATATTGCCTGAAACAGGAACTAGATAGATACTGTGATTCTGCTCAGAGTATGTCCAATAAATTATTCAAGTAGCATGAAGGGCTTATGAAATATCCTATGTTGGCTCTACCATAATGAAATTTCCTAAACATTTTTTCTCTGTATATTGTGAACATGTCTTATTATTGCTTTCATGTAAAACCTAATCTCCAGAGGCCATTAGAAGTTCCTATGAATATTTGTCCTGGAAGCTCTATAAAAAAGTATTTTGTTCTCTTCTCATCACACTTAACTGTAAACCCTGAGAATAATTTTTTCCCAACATTTTTTATTATCATTGTGTCACTTCTTAATGACTAGGAGTATTTGCTTGAAAAGAGGACATATTGGAAAGAAATAGAATGTGTGCTATGCAGGGCTATGTAATGGTATTAAACATTCATAGCCAACTGGAACATATATATGGACATTTAAAAGGCAGAATGGTTGCATATAGAACATTAGTGTTTTATGTGAGGATACTGGGTACTTCATAAAACTTGATATTATTTGGGGGGTTATTGAATAATGATTTTTGTAAATGATTATTTAATACTCTGTGTGTTGAACATAATGAAGCCATGTTTCCTGTTTTGGTTTCTCTTTTCCTTGGTGTATCTTTCCATATTAATCATATACAGCTCTGTTACTGAAATGTTAACTTTGAGTAGGGAAAAATGAGTAGAAGCCTGATTCACTTCTTGAACTCTTTGAAGAAAAGTACATTCCATAATAATTACTCACTTCAGCAACTAGAACAATATTTTAAAAATTCTACTTTTATAGTATTATGTATCAGGAGGTAGCCATAGACAACTACAGAGTATTTACAAAAGTCAATTGCAATTTGCCCAAGAACAGGTAAGTAAAAAAAAAGTCTAGATAAATCTCTGTTAAGAGAAATCTTATCAAGATTTCAGTGAGAAGTGTTTTAGGGTCTATTTATTAAAAATGGAATTTGTGTATTTGTTTATGACATTGAAAATTTTATTCCCAGATGCTTTGCTGACTAATGTTGACCAGATTGTCCAGGAAACACAGGTGAGATTTTTGTTACCTGTCTCGTAATACAGCATTGAGTGGGTATATTCTTTTAAAAATACTTTTTAAATTTTCTTGCAAGCTTATATAACTTGTTGAAACTTCCCATTAAAACTTACTCAGTGCTCAATGGTACAAACTAAAGTTCAGTTTGGTTAAATGAATTTCCAGTTGCTAAATTTAGACATATTTCTGGTTAACTGAACATTTCCGATCCATACTGTAAGAATACAGGGAATACTAATGTGACTTTGGAGTCAGTCTTACACTCATGCATGATATAATGTGTGTTTTTTACAAATATTTCCCAGTGTGAAGACAGTAGCTTGATAAGAATGTATTCATTCCTATCCTTGACCTCTACATCCTAATAGGAGCTGAAATGATACATTATGCCTCCCTGAAAGTGGATGAACAGAAGTGTTTCAGTATTATCCAAAATGAATGAAGCCACTATAAAATGGAGCAAAAGACTACATGTGAAATATTCATGGTATTCCTTTTGTCAGCAACTGATTACTCTTCTCCTTTTTTTTTTTTTTTTCCTTTTTGGAAGTTTCAAATGAGTATTTGATTCCTGCATTTTAATTGGATCAGAAAGTGTGTTTCCAGAGCGGAATAGCACTTTAGCAATCTGTTCAAACAGCTGGAGGCATCAGCCATTTGCTCAAGGTTTGGCACAGAAAAAATAGTCTGCATTTAAAAGTTCTAAAAAAGGCCACTGATTTAATTTTTTAGGGGTAAAAATAGGGTCTTTTTTTTTTAAGCATTTTGTATTTAAAAGATAATAACTTGGACAATCATTCGGGGTTTCCCCTAATGAATTCCACTCCCAAATTAAACACCATAGTTTTCATGCATCATGGCTCTGAGTTCAGGATCCCAATCCCATGTTGCAAAAAATGAACAGATGGCTCACTAGAAACAATCAGTAGCCCAGTGTCTGGCACACACTTTGTGTTCTGTTTTTGTGTACCGAACTGACCTGCGTGAAGGTGCGTTGTTTCATCATCACCCAGTGTGTCCCTTTCTCGCTCTGAACCCCTCTTTCTCTCCTGGCCTCTCTCTTTGCCTTTGATTTCTGAAAATTCATTTATCCTGTAACTTTGGACATCTAGCTGTTCTGAAAGAGAGTATCTTTAGAAAGGGATTAGAAAGTAAATGATTGATCTATCAGAGGCACTGTCCAGAATGGTGCTAAATGATTTATCAAGATTTGGAAGCAGGAAAGTCAATCTAAGTCATTTTTCAACTATCAATTCAAGTATCATGAAACCTCAGTGTGACTCTTCTTGGTACTTGGCAAATGATTTCTGCCTTCGCAGACCTATCATTTCTACCCCTCTCAATACAACCAGTGAAGCCCCTTGGAAGAGACTGGCCAGCATGCTTGTCTTCTTGTTCCCTTCCCACGGTCAGCAGTGCTTCACCAGGTGTGAGGGGAGTGATGTGGAGCTTGTGCTCACAGCTTCCTAGCTCCTTCTTAGGGGGGAGGAAGGGATAAAAAATTTTTATTTTAAGTTTTTGTTTCCACAGGTTGGTAACAAATGTGGTTTCCTACCCAAAGGCAAATATGTTTTCCAAAATTTTGGATGCTGCCCATTGCATTAAATTTAAATTAAAATGCTACCTGTGTATATATACAATAAAAGTAAGCAAAAAACCTGGCGTGCTGAGGTAGCTCGGTCAACTAAGCATCCAGCTCTTGGTTTTGGCTCAGGTCATGATCTCTGGGTCCTTAGATTGAGCCCTGTCTTGGGATCTGCAGTCAGTGGGGAATCTGTTTGTCTCTCTCCCTCCCCCTCTGGTTTTCCCCCTACTCACTCCTTCTCTCCCTCTTTCTCTCTCTTTCTTTCTCTCTCAAATTAATAAATAAAATATTCTTTAAAAAGTAAGCAAAAAACAAACAAAAAACACCTTACAATACATTTTTGTTTTTAATATAATAAAATATTTCCATGGCAACATTACAAAATTATATACCACAGTCCCTTATATAGCATCAAATTCGAGTAAGAAGGTACACAGAAGACAGAAAGGTTTCATCCAGTTAGTGGCATAGGTATTCCTCATACTGAGGCATCTGCTAAGATCATTTTTTCCCCTAAGGGTGAAGAATTAATACATTTATTTCATTTCCATTAGCCAGAATATGTCCTATGCCAATTTTTTCCCTTAGGACCTTTCCTGCATGTGTATAGAAATAGAAAGAACTTAAAATATTTAGTATATCACATACGATCCTTTTAGAATAAAATCACAAAATCCTAATCACACTCAGATGAATTGAGAACAAAGAAGAAACATTGGTAATAATAACTGGTGGTAATTACGTGTAAACTGGCACTTACATATGTTAACCTTATGTTTGAAAAGATTGTTAAATCTGTAAAACAATTCATATGCCATGTTTAGAAGTTAAAAATAGAAACAACTGACTAATTGCATTTTTTTATTTACTTAGAAAAATGGGGGGTGGCAGAGGAAGAGGGGGAGAGAATCTCAAGCAGACTCCCTGCTGAGTGCAGGATCCAATGGGGACTCAATCATGATCTGATCCGAAATCAAGAGTCCCACACTTAGATGACTTAACCCACTTAACCCAGCTTCCCCTACCTAGTTGCATTTACACTGAAAATTTCTTAAGTAAACTTTCTTGAAAAGTATTTGTTACATTCAGACCAACAAAATATGTGTACTCTATGTGTGTGTGTTTGTGTGTATAAGTATACACAAGAAATGCCCCTTAATCTACAATTGCTTGCACTAGCCTTTAAGGAAATAGCTTCCTGATTCTAATGGATCTGACTTCCGATGATTCTGCATAGTATCAATTAAGGTATTTAACAAATTTAAAATTTGTCATAAAACCCCTGCTAAGGTGCAATAACTATGAAAAGAGACACTTTTTTAAGAGAAACTATTAAGGTATAAATGAATAAAAAGTAATGCTGATTATAAAGAAAGAGCAACATTTAACATGGGGTTAGGAAAAAATATGAAATAAGAGCTAAACAGCAAAGCAAATGTGTATGTATGATCCAGATATATTTCCAATGTTATTTCCCAGTAAAAATTAATATTATAAAGTATTTGGTTCTGTAGCTTTGTTTCTTGCTGTGATATTCCCTTTAAGTGAAATTTGTAAAAATAAGAGTAATAGAATAGGCACATATGCACATATGTAGATAACTTTTAACTATTTTTATAATAAACCCATTTTTGCTATTTGCTTGAACATTACAGTAAATCAGTAAAAACTAGAACCCTGGTATCAGGAATGACTTTTAGAAATCATTTCCTTCTGGGGCGCCTGGGTGGGTCAGTGGATTAAGCCGCTGCCTTCGGCTCGGGTCGTGATCTCGGGGTCCTGGGATCGAGCCCTGCATCTGCCTCGGCATCCGTGCTGAGCGGAGAGCCTGCTTCCCCCTCTCTCTCTGCCTGACTCTCTGCCTACTTGTGATCTCTCTCTCTGTCAAATAAATAAATAAAATCTTTAAAAAAAATCATTTCCTTCTTTTTTTAGATATCCTAAATAATACAAGATAAAAATCATTTAGAGTTCTTAACTGCATTCAGAGTAAAGACAGTAACAGCATTTTCTCACAGTTCATTCTCACAGGACATTTTTCCTTCTTTTAATATTGGATAGTTTAATTTCCTTTTTACTTTGTAGTACTGTTAATAAAAATATCTGTTCCCAATATTTGCATACCTTTCACTGTTAAATAAGGACCATTATCAAAACATCCTGAGCCTATCTCAAATACATTATCTTTAGTTCTTGTAACATTTTAGATAATTGTTATAGTCTGTTTTTTTTCTTTGTGATTCTCTTGTAATTTGTGTTCATATTTAGATCTTTATGAAATCATTGTGAGAGTTGTCTATTGATAAGTGAAGTAAAAAGTGTTATTTTGAATATCACATACAACTTCTTATTCAGCTTCACATTATGTCATCATTTCAATCATGGTCATATGTTCAGGGCAGGCAGATTCATACCACAATTTCCAAAACTGATTGCTAATTTTCTAGTCTTTGAAGTTAACAGCTTTTATAAAAGCCATAATTCCATAGTTTGTTAATAGTTTTTTTTTAATGTAGGGGTGCCAGGGTGGCTCAGTGGGTTAAAGCCTCTGCCTTCGGCTCAGGTCACGATCCCAGAATCCTGGGATCCGGCAGCATCAGGCTCTCTGCTCAGTGCGGAGCCAGCCTCCCCCCCTTCTCTCTGCCTGCCTCTCTGCCTACTTGTGATCTCTGTCTGTCAAATAAATAAATAAAATCTTTAAACAAAGTTTTTTTTTTCATGTAATGTGGAAATGAATCTCTTTAAAATATGTAAACTTAAATAATCATTAACTTGACTCTTTTTTTGAGAGAGAGAGAGAGCGAGAGAGCGAGAGAGAGCGTGAAGGGGGGAGGGGCTGAGGAAGAGACAGACTCCCTGCTTATCAGGGAGTCCCAGGTGGGGCTGATCCCAGGATTTTGGGATCATAACCTGAGCCAAAGGCACATGCTTAATGACAGAGCAACCCAGGGGCCCCTCATTAACTTGGTATTAAAATAGTTTTTTATTCTGGAAGAATTTATTATTTCTAAGGTCAAACTAGTTATATTGTCCACTTTATTTTTCTTCTATTTGCATTTAGTCTTTTCTATATTACAACTTCCTGAAACTTGAACTTTGGTATAGTACAACTACATCTTTTTCTATCAAAAGAAGCATATAATTGGAAATACAAACAGAAATAAACTCATTGTAATGCAATTTCACCAAAATAAGCTATGCTATGAACCCAACAGATAGGAATTTAGATAGAATCCCATTGTAATTTAAAGTGATGTTGCAATGTTTTTCTTAGAACATTCCAGGTAAAGAATGATGATGAGATCTATATTTCAGTCATTTCCAAGGTAATTATTTTTTATAAATTTATAAATACTTTACACATCTATTATCTATTAAGATACTAAATACATAATACTAAATATTAAGATATTAAGATACTAAATACTTTACACATCTGTTATCTATTAAGTTTCCAAACATTGTGTAAATCCTTTGTTTAATAATTTTCAAGGACTATTGTTTGTGCCAAAAGTAACTTCAGCTATTCAGCTATTCAGGTGAAATATTTTCTCCACCCCTCCTTTTTTAAAAGATTTTATTTTTAAGTAATCTCTACATTCAACGTAGGGCTCAAGCCCACAACCTGAGATCAAATGTCACACAATCTACCAACTGTGCCAGTCAGGTGCCCCCAGATGAAATGTTTTCTTGAATGAAACATCTCTACAATATTTTTCCTACCTTTATCACATGAAGTTTTTCTACACCAGATATGTTCTACATCAGCATTTTGATATAGAATATTCTTCCATATTTCATGATTCATCTGGGTCATGCATTTTATAACCCTCAACTTGTAAACATAACTCTTTTTGAATGGGAAGGGACAAAAATTACTTCTACTTCATATTTATGAAATTCCGTATTTATCAAAAATCATTTTTCTTCTCTATTCAAGATGGAATTTATAGACATACCTTAAATATATGATGCTGAGAACCCACATTAGAGGAAGAATATACAGCTTGATATTTAAATATTTTAAATGGTTTTATATTATTTTATTCAAAATCACATTAACTATGGAATGCCTTTCTTGTAAGTCATTGTCAGTTTACACATTTGTTTCTTCTGTGAGTGAGGAACTAATTTATGAAGAGGAGTAATAGTCTTCACTAACATTTAATGTATAATTAAATTTTATAAAATTTCAATATGATACAAAACCCCCAACAAACTGTTTAAAAAGTAGAAATCACTTAGATTTTATATGTGATGAGCAAAATTGGTCTAATATGTTCATAGTTTTAAAACCAGCATGATTATTTGTTAAAATTTAAATGGCATGCATTAATGAAAAAAATCATTATTTTTTTTTTCCTTGAGAATATAAATGTGAAAAACAAAGAAAGGGAAAATGCTGTTCCACAGTTTGGCTTTGACTTACTTACCTATTTATGCTGAATGAATTTAGATTCCTTTTTAAAATGAGATTCTTCTACATATTCAGAATTTGAAGTTACCAAGCAACATTTTAAGAGCCGATGTGCATATCTAGATAGTTTTTAAGGGTGTATCTTGTATTGTATAGCAATAAACTCCTGCCAGGGTGCTTATAGTTTAGTAACTTCTGAATTACTGGCACAATGGCCTTATTACCTATGTATTTTCTCTTTGTTTCTTTTTTTCTTTTTCTTTCTTTCTTTTTTTTTCTTTTCTTTTCTTTTCTTTCTTTTTTTCTTTCTTTCTTTTTTTCTTTCCTTTTCAGAGGCTGGAGTTAATCTGAAGAGCACTACTTCTTTCTCTCCTGAAAAAAGTTGCCACTGATATTTTTACTGGATAAAATTAAAGCGTTTCAATTCACAAAGGCTAATTGTTGAACTGGTGCCCTAGAAGACATTGTCCACAGGAGCCGAAGCAGAAGTCTCTCATGCTGGCGCAACTGGCTCGATCAGACCATGGTTCATCCCCTTTAAAAGCCAAAATTTTTGTTTTCTTCTGGCCTACAAGTATTTTTTTTTTAAAGAAGGAAACAGAAAAGCCTACATTGGCATCGAGTTCTGTATCAGTCCATGTTACATTGCCATCCATGATTTAAGACTGTAGAATCTTGAATAATCTATATCACTTTAACAAATAAATGTTTTACTATGACAGAATTTGTACAGTGCCTGATTTGTGGAAGTATCAATTGCTTCAAGTATGAATGGTGCAATGATGACTGTAAGAACTAATAATACTATTTTACATTTATGTAATGCAAAACCTTAAGGAATCAAATTTGCTTTATAATATTGGACCTATTTCTGCCATGAGTAGAGTACACCCACGTCTGTGGGAGAGCAGTGCAGCTATTTTAAAAGTTTTACAGCAATCTTATCCTTCAGTGTAAGACAGAAAGTGATGAGGGATCTCTTCTCCTAGTAGAACTTCAGAAAGCTTCAGAGTAGGCACATATGGTAATTAATCCAAACTGATTCATTGAGCTTCTGGAGAGCCGGTACAAAGAGGTTTAAAACTTAATAGTTTTAAGCCTTCTATTTCATTGTAAGTGCCCATTTAACCCACTTTTCACAATTCCAGGGTAAATAAAGAAGAACAAACATCTGATTTAAACCAGCAAAAATAGGAGTAAGACATCTTTAGTGGCTAGCAAATGTTAATACAGTCAAATGTAGGCAGTATCCAAGCCTAGCGTTTAAGGGCTGGTCTTGCTATCAAGCAGACCTGAGTTTGAATTCTAGATCTGAGCAAATTTGGTCAGCTACCCACTCTTCCATATTCTTACAGGAGAAATATTGTAGAATTTGAAAATGTATGTAGACTTATCACTGTACTTGGTGTAAGCAATAAGTTTAATTTAAAAACAGCATTAGCATTGCCGCTAGCAACTGAATTCAGATTCTCTCAAACATTAGAGATTTAATTTCTGTTCCTTTACAGTTCTGTTAGTTATTGATCATTAAAAGCAATATGTTGTTTAAAGCTTTTAAGGAGTCAGGAAACTGTCTTTCAAGAAATTTAGCTTATCTGTTCCTTGTCTCTTAGACTATTACAAATATCCAACCATCCAAAGAGAAGTTATAGAATGTTAGCCTTTAGATGGCACTTGGAATCTGTGCTCAGAGCCTAACTAAAACCATTTAAAGTGGCTCACCCACTTGCTTGCAGACACACACAATGCCATGCTTGAAATAGAAGCAACAAGTTTGAGTTGAAATGTAGTTAATTTGTGACTCTGGGCAAATGGCTTCATTCTCTCTGTTTCCTGGCAACTATCATGCCCTGGAGCAATCCTGTTTATGTGTGTGTACATGTATATATGCATGGATCAATATTTTTGGTGACAAAGGTGACAAAAAAGACACAACTTGAGCAATCCATCCGCTGATCCATTCCTGTTGTCTACAACTTTTCTTCTCAAATATAAAGTGTCAGGAACACAAATGGCTTTCCTGGATCTCTCTGCAGAGTTTAACTTTTTAAGGTCTCGGGAAAACCTGCTAACTTTTCCTTAGGGGCATTCTCTTGTCTGTATTTCTCCCTTTCCCTTGGGCCTGATTCTTGTCTATTCGGATATTTTTCTTGATGATAATGAAGCCTGACCTCCTCACCTCTCTAGGATGCTCACACTATTGTGTTACAAGGAACATGATTTTTCATGTAATCCAAGTGTGTTAGGACTAAAATGACACTTAATCATTTCAAATCTTCGCCCTGTATCCCCCACACCTAAATTTAAAACTTCCCCTTATGCACACATTCAAACAACAGTAATGAGGCCCTCCTAGTGCACCTAGTTTCTCTTTCTGAAATTCCATTTTTAAGGAAGACTAAGACACAGTCTCTGATTAACTGTACACTATTCCATTGTTTAAGGACAGATATTTGCTTCTTTTTTTCTTTTAAGATTTTATTGATTTGTTTGACAGAGAGATAGAGTGAGAGCACCAGTAGGCAGAGCAGCAGGCAAAGAGAGGAAGAAGCAGGCTCTCCATCAAGCAGGGAGCCCGACGTAGGGCTCAATCCCACTGGGATTATGACCTGAGCCAAAGGCAGCTGCTTAACCAATTGAGCCACCCAGGTGCCCCAGGTATTTATTTCTTATACTATGAAATTAAGAGAACACCTATGTACACCCATAACTAAATAGAAATAATGATCATAAAATAAGTTTTGCCCAAAAAGTGATGACATATTTTGAGGATAAGCAGAAACGATTTCTTTAGCTGAGCTTTTAGCATCATAGGGTGATCTAATAGATAGTAAAAAGTCTCAACTGTAAAGCTATTGAATATACATTGGAAACCACTTCCATTTTCCTGTTATTCTACAATCCTGAGTAATATTGGAAGTAACCCAACTGCTAAAAACACATAATAAGTATGAATATTTATAGTTCAATTTGTGTCATACTTTACACATAATATAAATACATCAAACACACAAGAAAATCAAAAGTATTTTGAATGCAGGGAAGGTACAGTTTGTGACACATTAAAATGGCTTGAAAACTATAGTTTGTATTTTGAAAATCTACAGTCATGATTTTTGAAACCCATGATCTGTAGAACCAAAGATTAATAATAAAGCACTATTGTTAGTATTGAAAGGAATAACTTACACCTGGAAATGAAAACTCAAATAATTTCAATTTTCCTCTTTGTTTGTAACTTAGTAGCTCTAAAATTAGTTTTACAAATTTTTGTTATTTGCTCAATGATATAACACCCCTTTCATATTTATAGAATATTTTCTAACAAATTCTCGGTTTGTTTTGTCCAAAATATATTCAGATTATTTCTACTTTTACTCTGCTTTCCATATGTTAGGAAATTATTCCTTTTTTAATTCCAAAATGTACTTATACTGATATATCATAAATCTACTTATCAAATGGTGTGTTTGTGTGTGTGTGTGTGTGTGTATATGTGCGTAAAAATTCAAGTGATGAAGAATATATTATGTACAACCAAAGTAAAAGGCCGTAGCACAGGATTGTTTTATTTGATAAATAATTATAATATATAAGGAAACTAGCCACATTAGTTTTTTGTAAAACTATCTTTTTATTGTGGAAAATATATATGACATAAAATTTGACATTTTAACCACTTTTAGTGTAAATTGCAAACATCACCACTATTTTAAAAACATTCTTGGGGCATCTGGGTGGCTCAGTGGGTTGGGCCTCTGCCTTCGGCTCAGGTCTGGTCTCGGGGTCCTGGGATTGGCCCCTGCATCTGGCTCTCTGCTCGGCAGGGGGCCTGCTTCCTCCTCTCTCTCTGCCTGCCTCTCTGCCTACTTGTGATCTCTGTCTGTCAAATGAATGAATAAAATCTTAAAATAAAATAAAATAAAATAAAAATAAAAATAAAAACATTCTTATCACCCCATACATAGAATCTGTAGCCATTAAGCAATAACAACCATTCCCCTTCTCACAGTCCTTGGTGAACTCTAATCATATTCTCTATGAATTTGACTATAATAGATATTTCATACCAGGAAGAATCATACAATGTTTGTCCTTCTGTGTTTGGCTTATTCCATTTACTGTAATGTTTCCAATCATCCATGTTGAAGCTTATATCGAACTTTTTATGGCTGAATAATATTCCAGGAATATATGTAGCATATTTTGCTTCTCAATTCACCTTTTGATGGACACTTGTGTTGTTTCCACCTTTTGGGCACTGTAAATAATTCTACAATGAACATTGTTATTCAAGTATATATTTAAGTTTCAGTTTTCAGTACTTGTAACTATATACTCGGGAGTGGAATTGCTGGGTCATAGGGTAATTTTATGTTGAATCTTTTGAAGAACTGCCACATTGTTTTCTACTGTGGCTATACCATTTTATACTCATTCCAGTAATGTACAAGTGTGTAAGTTTCCAATTTCTCCACATTTATAATTCTCAATTTTTCTTAACAGTCATTCTAGTAGGTATGAATTATCTCATTGTGATAATGATTTGCATTTCCCTAATCACTAACAATATTGAGCGTTTCATGTGCTTATCATCCATTTGCATATCTTATTTGGAGAAATGTCAACTCGATTTCTTTGCCCATTTTTTGTTATCTGAAAGAGAGAGAGAGAGAGAGAGAGAGAGCAAGGGGTGGTGCAGAGGGAGAGAGGGAAAAAGAATCCTTAAGCGGACTCATGGCTGAGCATGGAACCCATTGCGGAACTTGATCCCAAAACCCTGAGATCATGACCTGAGCTGAAGTTAAGAGTCAGATGCTTAACTTACTGAGCCACCCCAGGTGCCCCTTCTTTGCCCATTTTTAAACTGGATTATCTGTTGTTATCAAGTTGAAAGCATTCTTTATATCCTCTGGATATTAAACCCTTCTCAGATATATTATTTGCAATTATTGTTTTCCATTCTGCAGGTCTTTTCTCTTTCTTGGTATTATATCCTTTGATGAACAAAAATGTTTAATTTTTATGAAGTCCTATTATGCTTTTTTTTTTTTTTTTTGCATTTGTGCTTTTGGTGTCATATTTAAGAATTCATTGCCCAATCCAGGGTCACCAGAATTTATCTCTATGTATTTCTCTAAGAGTTCATGGTTTCACCTCTTACATTTAGGTGATTGATACATTTTGAGTAAATTTTTGTATACATTTTGAGGTAAAACTCCAACTTTATTCCTATAGATGTGAAAATCCAGTTGTCCCAGCACCATCTGTAGAAAAACTATTTTTTCCTTATCGAATGTATTTGACAGGCTTATCAAAAGCTGACCACAGATGTGTTTATTTTAATTTCATTGATCTATATGTATGTCTTTATGTCACTACCTACAATGTTTGTTTGTTTGTTTTAAGATTTTATTTACTTATTTGACAGAGCGAGAGATCACAAGTAGGCAGAAAGGCAGGCAGAGAGACAGGGGAAGCAGGCTCTCCGCTGAACAGAGAGTGTAATGCAGGGCTCAGTCCCAGGATCCTGAGATCATGACCTGAGCAGAAGGCAGAGGCTTAACCCACTGAGCCACCCAGGCGCCCCCCCCCCTACAATGTTTTGATCACTGTAGCTTTGTAAGTTTTGAAACCAGAAGTATGAGTTCCCCAACTTTGTTGTTTTGTTTTGTTTTGTTTTGTTTTCCCCAAGATGATTTGGCTTCTCTGGGCTCCTTGAAATTTCAAATGAATTGTGGGATTGGCTTTTCCATTTCTGCAAAATAGCAGTTGGAATTTTGATAAGAATTGAGTGAACCTGTAGATCATTTGGGTAGTACTGACATCATAACAATATTAAGTCTTTCAATCCATGAGTATGGGGTGTCTTTCCATTTACTTGTGTCTTTTTTAATTTCTTTCAAAAATGTTTTATAGTGTCTACTATACAACTCTTTCACCTTCTTAAATAAGTTTATTCCTAGGTGCTTTATTCTTTTGATGCTCTTGTAAATGGAATTGCTTTCCTAATTTCCTTTGTGGATTCTTCATTGCAGGTATTAAAAAACAAATAATTTCTTGTACCCTGCAACTTGGTTGAATTTGTTTATTAGCTCTAGTAACTTTCTTACAAAATCTTTTGGATGTCTGTATATAGAATCATACCACATGGGAATAAAGATAGTTTACTTCTTCCTTTCCTATTTTGGGTGCTTTCAATTTTATGTCTAATGGCTCTTGCTAGAAATCCATCACAATATTGAAGGGCAGTGATGGAAATAGATATTCTTGTCTTATTTTTTATTTTAAAGGAGAACTTTTAGTCATTCAAGATGAGTAAGATGTAGACTGTGGGTTTTTTTTTTAATATTTTATTTATTTATTTGACAGAGAGAGAGATCACAGGTAGGCAGAGAGGCAGGCAGAGAGAGGAGGAAGCAGGCTCCCCACTGAGCAGAGAGCCCGATGCGGGGCTTGATCCCAGGACCCTGAGATCATGACCTGAGCCAAAGGCAGAGGCTTTAACCCACTGAGCCACCCAGGCGCCCCTAGACTGTGGATTTTTTAAAACTGGATTTTATTGTCTTCAGAAATTTCCCTTCTGTTCCTAGTCTCTGGTGTTTTTATCATGAAAGTGTGTTAGACTTTTTTCAAATGATTTTTGGTATCATTGAGAGTATCATGTGTCTTGTTTTATTAACTTCATTCTATTAATGTGGTATATTACATTGATTTTCTTATTTTTTTAAGGTTTTTTTTAATTTTATTTATTTATTTGACAGACAGAGATCACAAGTAGGCAGAGAGGAAGGCAGAGAGAGAGGAGGAAGCAGGCTCCCTGCGGAGCAGAGAGCCCGATGTGGGGCTCAATCCCAGGACCCTGGGATCATGACCTGAGCCGAAGGCAGAGGCTTTAACCCACTGAGCCACTCAAGCGCCCTGATTTTCTTATTTTTAATAACCTTAGCATCTCTAGGATAAACTCCACATGGTCATGGTGTATAAACCTTTTAATTTGCTGTTCTATTTGTTTTGCTAGTATTTTGTTAAGGATTTTTTCATCTCTATATACTATGGATATTGTGTATAGTTTCATTTCCTCGTAGTGTCTTTATCTGATGTTAGTATTAGGTAATGCTGGCCCTTCAGAATAAGTTGGAAAGTGTTTCCTTCTATTTTCCTTCTAAATATTCCTTCTATTTTTTTGGAAGAGTTTGAGAAGAATTGGTGTGAAGTCACTCAGTGTTTAATAGAATTTGATAGGGAAGTCATCTGTCTTGAGTATCTTTGTTAGGAGGTTGTGGGTTATTTATTTGATTTTTTTAAATTGTTATGGGTCTGTTTGAGATTTTCTTTTTATTCTTGAGTCAGGTTAGGTAATTTATGTGTTTCTAGGAGCTTGTCACTTGCATCTAGGCTATCTAATTTGTTGATGTACAGTTGTTCCTAGTATTCTCCTATAATTCTTTTTGTTTATGTAAGGTCACTTTTACCCATTTTTTTTAAAAGTGGCTTATTGAAGTCTCTAAGTGTTACTGTAGTACTGTCTATCTTTTCAATTCTGTCCAGCGTTGCTTCATATATTTTAGGACACTGCTTCCTAGTATATGTAAGTTACAATTGTTATACTCTCTTGATGATATGATTGGTTTTAGAATGTTTTTCAATCTCACAAATTTGATTACCCTAATTGTTAATTGAATGAATTTATTTTGAGTTCACTATGTTCATTGTCACATCTATTTCACTGGTTTACAACCCAAACTATCATTGGTTTCTTTCTTACATCATAAAGTAACCTAGTCTTTCATTTCTGTCCTCCTAAATGAAATCCAGTTTTAAGACTTAATTCTCATCACCCACTTGAGTCTTATCAACTAACCAATATGCTAGTTTCTTTGTCAATGACATATTCTAACCTCTTGGAGACTGCTTCCGCAAACCAGCATTCTCAAATGCCACCTCATCAAATCACCAGCAAAGATTTTTTTCTCTATATAGGTTAGTGGACTGGGTCATAAACAATTTTATTTTCCCTTATGATTTGAATACCAATATAAAAATTAAAAGAGACCACAAAAACTATAATGCTTCCCAAAAGAATGCATAATTTATCTATGTACATAAATCATTCACAATCTTTAGTAGCATAACATTGTGAATACATATAAAGGCCAACAATAAGTAGTCTAAATATATTATTGTAGCATAAATGCCAGTCAATTGAAGGTCATGAAATCTTTTTGAAAGAGTTGTTTTAAGCTATCTTTTTGTTGTTCTGCCTTTATAAGGCAAAGTAATATCAAGGGTGCCTATTGAGATATGGCATAAGATATTGCATGACCTCCAGGAAGTATGAGGTGTGCAAATGTCTAGAAGAAAAAAACAATAAAGTGGGTCCAACTCTCCAACTTGAATTGAGCAAATAAAATTGGTGCATTAAGATTCATATGTTATCATATTTAACAATTTAGATATAAATATTTAATTACATGTGATTGGATACTTTATTTGAACAAATTTCTGAGGAGGTCACTTAGAGGATTTTCACAGGGAATCTCTAATCCCTAGAAAGACTCTTTTATTTCTAAGGGAAGATTTAAAAATCTCCAACTACCTTTATCAAACTTGTTCAATTGTGCAACCATTTGTTAAACATTTAATTTGTACTCGGCCTGGTACTGTTCATTGGGGTAAAGAAATAAAATGACACAAATGTTCATATTTAGGTGGTAGGTAAATGTGTAGACATCTTGTGTTAGTCTGTTAAAGCTGCTCTAAGAAAATTCCAGAAACTTGGTAACTTATACACAGGAGAAATTTGTTGCTCAAAGTTCTGAATACAGTTGCATTCAGGTTAATTCCTGATTCATAGGTGATGCCTTATCACTCCGCCCTCACATGGTAGAAGGGATTAGGGATCTCTCCAGACCCTCTTATATAGGCACTAATCTGATTCAAGAGAGCTCTACCCTCATGACCTAAGAACTACCCAAAGGCCCACCAATTCCTAATACCCTTATCTTGGTATTAAGATTGCAATGTATTAATTGGGTGTGGGGAGAAACACAAAGTTTAAGACCACAGCACACGTAATGTTTAAGTAAGAAGTGACATTGTTAGGGATTTAGAGCCACAGTTGTGTGGAAGCACAGTACAAACCAAGCCAATGACTACCTCATCAAGAGAGGTAAAAAAAAAAAAAAAAAAAAAAATCTTATCCCAATGGTGCTACTTAAAATTAGTAAAATTGTTCTCAACAGAAACTTTGCAGGCCAGCAGAGAGTGGCACGATATATTCAAAGTGCTGAATGGGAAAAAATCTGCAGCCAAGAATACTCTATCCAGCAAGGTTATCATTTAGAATAGAAGGAGAGATAAAGAGTTTACCAGATGAACAAAAACTAAAGAATTCATGACCACTAAAATGAGTAAGATTGAATAATGTCCCAAAATCATAATTCCATTTATGGAACCACAAGACTTTATTATCCTATTTTGAAACTACCCTCAGTATTTTGCCACATCAACTCAAACCACCTTCACCAAGCCTTGAACTTTATGTCCTTTTGTGCTATTTATTAGAAATGTGTACCACTTTAGACTTGAAAGCCTTTTGAGATCAGGTATTATGTCCTATTCAATTTTGGATCTTCTATGATGCTCAGAATAGTGCTTTGGATATACAAGTCAAGTCCTATATGTTTTCTGTATAAAAATACTGTAATAGTAGCTAGAGAGAATTGAGAAATGGCAAATTTGAAGTCAGCTATGATGATAGGGAAAAGTCAGTGATGAGATTAGGGTAACCCAGCAAAGAGAATTTGAAATAAGATACAAAAGTACCAATAGAACCTGCATGTATTTATTAGATAAACATATTTATTTTTATTTAATACATATTTGTTAAAATTTTGTGCTTCTTAATCTTTTAGTGATTGAGTAGAGAATAGGCGAGCTTTGAACATCTATGTGTTTATATCAGATCAATTTAATAAGTATCATAGAAAATGTTGTTCTTGGGCTAAAACAGCTCATTTTCATATTAGACCGACTCAGCAACAGCAAGTTCTAAAACAAGCCGTAGTATATGCACTATAAGCACAAGAGACACACTGTGAGAAACAAAGAGAATAAATGATTACAAATGATTATGTGTTTCTGAGTTTGGTACCCCAAAGTATGGTGTGATTAACACTGAGAGTGATGGAAAAGATGAGTGATATAAAGTGTTTTTTCCACTTTCTTAGCATGCATAGATTGTGATTTGTAATAAGAAAAATATATTTGTTCTGTCTTAATTCTGGCACACATCTCCTAAAGTTTTTGGTATTTCCTAAGTGATGAGAGTGATCAAGGTATTTTTGCTATGTTAATGAGGTGACTTTTGTCCCATAGCTGAGGAAAGGTGCTGATTACCAGAACAAGCCATGTGATTAGAGGGTTGGAATTTTCAATCTCACCCACCCATCACACCACTTGCCCCCCAACATCTGGGCAGCAAAAAGGAGCTGAAGGTTTAATCAATTGCCAATGATTAATGACTTAATCAATCATGCCTCTGGAATAAAGCTTCATAAAAACCCAAAAGATTTGGGTTCAGAGAGTTTCTAAGTTGATGAACACATGAAGATTTGGGGAGAATAGTATGCTGAGTAAGTCATGAAACTCTGTCCTTTCCCCATGTCTTGCCCTACGCATCTCTTCCATCTGACTGTTCTTGAGTTACATCCTTTTATAGTAAACCAGTAGTCTAATGAGTGAAATGATTTCCTTAGTTCTGTGAGCTCCTCTAGCAAATTAAACAAACCCAAGAAAGGGGTCATGGGAACCCCTGATCTACAGCAGGTTGGTCAGAAGTACAGATAATAACCTGGGCTTGTGATTGGTATTCTGAGTTTGAGGGAATTATTGGAACCTCCAATTTGTAGTTGGGAGGTCAGAAGCACAGGTGACATTCTGGGATTGTGAGTGGTGTCTACAGAGAGAAGCAGTCTCATAGAACTGAACTTTTAACCTGTGAAATCTGATGCTATCTTCTGGTAGATAGGGTCAAGATTGAGTAGAATTGTAGAGACACCCAGTAAATGTTCAAAAATTGCTTGTTGGTATAGGAAACCTCCCCCTCACTGGAACTGGTAACCAGAATCTATTTTAACATGTAAACTTTTGATTGGTAATAACAGCAATACAAATTTGGAGTTCTGATACTGGGGATATGTATGTGACTATATATGATATAAAAGAAAATTTAAACCACCATTCTGGGGTGCTTAAGTACCCTTCTCTTGCTCTTCTCTAGGAAAATAAACTTTTCTCTCCAAAAGCCACTGCAGTCTTCACACAATATTTCTGTTATCCTCTCTATGATTAATTTATTCAAATTACTTTCTAGATTCTCCTTTCAAAAATTGCTTAATACTCCCTTCTCTGTGGTGACTACCCTGACCGGTTTGAGCCAAGTGAATTAAACCATACATCCTTGGCAGTTGTGAATAGCTAAAATTGGCTATATATGTTTTCTATATATTTCAATGTTTTGTAGGGTTTTTCATCATGTTTTTTACTTATTGTTTTTGTTAGTACTAATTTGTGTTTTATTTCATTAAATAAGGAAATAAATAAATTGCCATTATAAAAGGTAAATAAATCTAAGGTCATTTTACTTTAAATGCCTCAAGAATAGGAGTTGCCAATAATTTCATGCAGGTGTCCTTTCAGTACTCCGCTGTTTTTTGTTTTTTTTTTTTTCTATCAACTGACTGACAAATGCTTGGAAAATAGCAGTCAAGAATTAGAATGATAATTTTATTTTTATTTTTAAAATACAATTTCCAACAATATGGGAAATTAAAATTTGCAGTGATTCTTATTTGGATGCAAATAAACGATCACTTATATCTCTAATATTGTGACCCAAAAACCATTTTACTGGTTTATGTGGTAAATGAAATCCATAATAACTAGATACCAACACCCTGATGTTGTTTTGGGCAGATTATTTGAAACAGTACAAATTGATCATTCTAAATTCCAGTTCTATGGTCCAATTGCCCTGTTACATTCCCTACTCTCTTTTATTCAAGAATGAATAACACAGTGTAAACAAACCCTTTTTTCAAAAGAGTATTTTCAACATTTTGTTAAATGACACTGTCTCTACAACATTTCTCAAGCTTTAGTGGACATGAGAAATATCTCAGAAATAAATCTATTTTAGATTTTCATTCCTGCTTTAGGAAATCTGTGGGGGGTGGGGAGCAGACTATATCAATAGTTTGCATCTGCTATCCATCACTTAAATCACACTTTACTGAAAAATTGGTTGTGATTTTTAATTATATAAAGGTAATATTCTAATACACTAAACAAACTCCAGATGCCAAAAAATACTAAATTATTTTGTATCTGAAGATGCTTATTACAATGGCTTCACCATTATTTTAAGCATCAGCTAACGAGAGAGGAATATGGAAGTAGGTAGCATTAACATTTTCCAAAGGAAAAAATATCAAGTTAGTCACTATTATTGCATTCCCTAGAATTTCAAATTTCTTCAGATCTAAAAACGTGGCCAAAATGGTGATTAATATAAGTCTTTGACACAAAGGAAGAGAACATATCAACATTAGTAATTCAGAAAATATTCCAATGACAGTATTGACATTTACTTCATTAAAATAGTCAAATTATTCTCAGTTTCTTTTAAATCAGTGAAGATATATGGTGTCTCTATATCAATAGTAATTCTATTTATTATGTAACATTTAATGCTCTGTATTTTTCAACCATAAAGCTGCCTCAAATGGTTGTATTTGACAAGAAACATCTAGATGTTAAGTCAATCAACTCTTTAATGCATCAAGTACACTGTATTTATATTTTTAATTAGCATCCAGGGAAATTGACACAGGAGAGTTCTTTCCAGACAGTCTTTGAAGTTAGAGTCAAGATAAAATATTGGATAATTAATCAATGTCCAGTTGTTTTAGGTAAGTAAATAAGATAAATTTTTCTCTTTCTCCTGAGTTCTGATTATTTAAATTAATATCTTATTTTTACCATCACTAATTCTTTTTTCATTTTTTTTACTTATATTCTTCTTCTGTTCTATGGTATAGATTTTAATGTGATATTACACAGTTTGAGTTTTTAAACTAAGGTCTATAAAATTATCTTGAAATTGTACTATTTATTCTATGAGTTATAATTTACATATCCAACTATATCCTTATATTTTGACTTCAAAATACTTAACAATGATTTAATTACATGATTCTTTGTTTCTTCTCTTAGTTGGCTACATGTTTCTTTCTTGGTTTTGACTGTAACTCTATTATTGTTACAGTCCTTAAAATGAATTATTTTACTATTGGCAATAATAATTCAATTTAACAATAACCAAAAAGCTATGCATAAGAGAAAGGTTAAATGTACTAATATAGTAGATGAGAAAATGCCATTTACAAAGTATGCAAAGGTCATGTAGAAATAGTAAATGAAAATGGAATTTCTTATTTATTGGATTAGAAAAGAAGCCCTAACTGAGGAAAACAGGTAGGGAACTGGATCCATAAATTTAAGTACAGAATATAAATATAGAGATGACAGTGAATATGGACAGGAGGAAGAGGTATATTAAAGAAAATAATAGAAGACCAGATCTGTAGGATGGATTTGCAAACTTTATATGGAATCTGAGGGCAGATGAGAGTAGAAAATTTTCAAAAGTACTTAATGGGGAAATTAGTGAATAAGGAAAAGAGTATGATAATGAACTTATGGGAGGTTCTTCTAGACTCAAGGCATAATCAGTAAATGAGACACATAACACTTAAGTTTTGATTAGATAGTCAATTTTTTGTTTCTTTTTAAATTTTTTTTCAAGTTTTTACTTCAATCCCTGTTAGTTAGCATACAGTGCTACATTAACTTCTGATGTACAACATGTGACTCAGCATCTCCATACATCACCCTGCAGTCATCCCAAGTGCACTCTTAATCCCCATCACCCATTCAATCTATCACCACATCCCCTCCCCTCTGGCAACCATCAATTTGTTCTCCATACTTTGTTCAATGATTTGTCTCTCTCTTTTCTCTTTGCTTGTTTGTTTTGCTTTTAAATTCCACATATAAGTGAAATCACATGGTATTTGTCTTTCTCTGACTTACCTTGCTTATCACTATACTCTCTAGCTCCACCCAGGTTGTTGCAAATGGAAAGATTTCATGCCTTTTTATGGTTGAGTAATATTCCATTGTGTATATATGAGACACATCTTTATCCATTCATCAATCGATGGACACTTAGGCTGCTTCCATATCTTGGCAATTATAAATAATTCTGTTAAAAACATAGGGATGCTTGTATCCCTTTGAATTAATGTTCTTACAATTTTGGGTAAATACCCAGTAGTGCAATTGCTGGATCATAAGCTAGTTCCATCTTCAAATTTTCGAGGAACCTCCATACTGTTTTCCACGGTGACTGTATTGCTACCGACAGTGGATGAGTGTCTAGGATAGTCAATTTTGAATTGTCTAGAGACTAAACCAGATATGAAAGAACATAAATAGGTTTAATTTCCAAAGAGGAACAACATAATAGTATAGGATACTGTGACATGGAGACAATTAGCTAAAATTGAAATAACAATGAACTTTACACGTGCCTCTGTGTCTTCTAGAGATTTTTGTTTCGCTTGGACAGATAACAATAGATATTTTTCACTTGTAAATTTTGTTTAATCTTACCCACATTTCCTTTCTTAAACTACCAAAGCCTCGTACCCTAGAATGAGGAACATGAAGTTAGGCTGAATCAAATACCCTAATTTAGAAGCCCCAGTGTAGTATCATCAGGCTCTATTCAAAACTAATTATATTTGGCTATTGGTTATTTGACTGATTTTTCTAGAGTATTAAAAAAAATCACTTACATAGTGAGAATATAACTCAAGTCTTCTGACTCTTGAATGCAACCACTAGAGCACATGCTGATGACCTTTTTATGGTACCATAGAAATAATTTATAAAGTTTTAAAAACCATAGTCTAGTATTTGGGGTTTAGAGCCAGGAGACATGTATATTAGAGAGGCAGCTACTTCATCCAACAAATATAAATTGATTTTAGTTGTAAGTGTGGTCTAATTCACTTAGCTTAAATTATTTAAGCATCACTTATGAATGTATTCAATACCAAATTACAGTTGAAAGTTTTGTCTCCAAAAATAGAATGTTTCATTGTATAGGAGATGGAAATCTGGGTTCCCATGAAAAGTTGACACAGCATTATTTTTCCTAGTTTGGTTGTAAAATTTTACTTAGCATGAGGAAGCTGACATATTTTAGAGGACAGATATTTAAAGTTCTCCAACCCTAATATAATTCTTTAATATTTTATTTGCCTCAGGTGGTACAATAATATGTTTATATACTTACGGGTACAGTGTGTTGAGCCTTATTCTCATTGGTACTCACAGTCTTGACAGAAATGTTGAGCAAGCAAGTGTATTTTAAATGTCATTTCATCACCTTTGGATAATCCCTCAAGTGTGATTAGATGGCTCATCTGTAGGGTTCTTGCCAGTACTCCATGGCAGCTCAAAAAATTCTTTATGTGAGAAAAAAAAGAAATTTTTTTATGTGAGGACATACAATGGCCACAGTCTACTTAAAGCATACAGTCAAAACTGCACAGATTAAGGCTGTGTCTTTCATATCAAACACGAGATTGAGACTATTTTAGTTGTCTATCTGCAAGAATGGGGATGGATGGATCCAGTGGAGATAAAGCCATCTTTTGTTGCCACTGCTATCTGTTCAGAAGACTAAATCCACTCAAGAAATAGGAGAGTCCTGCACCAACAAGTAAGAAATTAGTCTTTGGGATATGAAAATCCTGGGAAAATTCAGTAAAAGGTAAACTTCCATGGCATTATAGAAACTGCTTTTAATAAGATCAAACACCACTTGTATATAGATTAGATCCTAGCGGTAGGCTGAACTGAACTTATAAGTCACCAAATATTAAGCAAGCAGCTCAGGCAAACAGCTGTTACATAAATCTAAAAGTATTAAATAACTTATAATTAGCCACAGACAGAATGCATGGAAGTGAGTAGACCTGCATGTACAGGACTCTTTCTGGACCCTCTTAGACTATGTATTCCAGATTGAATAAACTTCAAATAAAAAATCCAAGCCAGGGACACCTGGGTGGCTCAGTTGGTTAAGCAGCTGCCTTCGGCTCGGGTCATGATCCCGGGGTCCTGGGATCGAGTCCCATATCGGGCTCCTTGCTCGGCGGGGAGCCTGCTTCTCCCTCTGCCTCTGCCTGCCTCTCTGTCTGCCTGTGCTCACTCTCTCCGACAAATAAATAAATAAAATCTTAAAAAAAAAAAAAACAAAAAAAAAAACAAAAAATCCAAGCCAAAAGTCACACTACAAAAGTATCTGAAAGTGTTTGAAAGTTCAAAATTTCGAACTTAAAAGCTAAGAGGAAGAGAAAATCTTAATTCATTATTTTATGCTTTAAAAAAATTTTTTTCTCCCATTTGGAGGGATTGTGACCACCACATTTCCAAAAGAGGGCAGATAATTTACTAAATTAAATGTGAGTGATAATCCATAGAAATGTGCATGACACAAAGTAGAAAGTCAACAAATATTTGTTGAATGAATAAGTAAAATTAATGTGAAGAAAAATATTTTTCAAACATCCTAAAGTAAGCCATAAAAATTATATGGAAATAATATAATTAGTTTGCAGGTTTGTTTGTTTTGTTTTACCTTTAAAATAAGTTTTCTCCCTAAATACTTAAATTACCTTGATTGGGTTTAACCTAAAGAACAATTAAAAGAAAATGACTATTGGGATGCTTTTTCTAATTTACATGACATAATAGGATAATCTGATTTTATTTAAGGAAATTGATCAGATTCTTGGTGGGATTTATTAGTTAAGCTATGCAAAGAAAGTCTTCATCATTCTATTTACAAATATAGGCCCATATAATTGGTTATAATTTCACATAACTATATTGAAATCGGGCGTGAATAGAAGAATGTACCAAGTCTGTTTTGAAGCACCATCCTGCTTTTTTCCTGCAGTTGGATTCTTATATTAACACTATTCTAGGGGCACCTGGTTGGCTCAGTCAGTTGAGCATCTGCCTTTGGTCAGTCATGTCCCCAGAGTCCTGGGATCCAGTCCTGCATCGGGCTCCCTGTACTGCAAGGAGCCTGCATCTCCCTCTCCCACTCCCACTGCTTGTGTTCTCTCTCTTGCTGTTCCCTCTGTCAAATAAATAAATAAACTCTTAAAAAAAATAAAATAACACTATTCTAAATCAGTAAAACAGAATTACTCTAAAAAATGTAAAGTAACCTATAACAGGGAAAGAAAGATATCCAAAGGCAAACATTGTATTATCCAAACCAGACAGTACTAATATTTCTGGATGAAGGAGGCATCCTACCATACCTGTTTCCCTCTGGGGCTTTGCTAACCTGTTGTACCTGAGAGCCACGTTCACCCTTCAGGACTTTGAGGGTGCTGGCCTAAGTACCAGCCTAGTCCCCTCCCCACCACTGGAAAGAAGTCCATGGTAGCTTCCATAGTTCCAAACCAGGCCCTCTCTTTAGCTTTTTTTTTTTCTTTAATGGAATTTAATGTTTTTTTAATCAATTATTTTTATTAGCATATTATTTGCCCCAGGGGTACAGGTCTGTGAATCATCAGGCTTACACATTTCATAGCACTCATCATATCACATACCCTCCCCAATGTCCATAACCCAACAACCCTCTCAATATCCCCACTCTCCCCAGAAAACCTCAGTTTGTTTGGTGAGATTAAGAGTTTCTTATGGTTTGTCTGCCTCCTGATCCCATCTTATTTGATTTTTTCCTTCCCTAACCCCCAACACCCCCCACCCTGCCTCTCAAATTCCTCAGATCAGGGAGACAATATAATTGTCTTTCTCTTACTGACTTATTTGCTCAGCATAATACCCTCTATTTCCATCCATGTCTTTGCAAATGGCAAGATTTCATTTCTTTTGATGGCTGCATAGTATTCCATCATATCTATATATATAAATATATATAGATATATATATACCACTTCTTCTTTATCCATTCATCTGTTGATGGACATCTAGGTTCTTTCCATAGTTTGGCTATTGTGGACATTGCTGCTATGAACATTTGGGTGGACATGCCCCCTTGGATCACTACATTTGTATCTTTAGGGTATACATCCAGGAGTGAGATGGCTGGGTCACAGAGAAGCTCTATTTTCAGCTTTTTGAGGAACCTCCATGCTGTTTTCCAGAGTGGCTGCACCTTCTTGCATTCCCATGAAACAGTGTAGGAGGGTTCCCCTTTCTCCACATCTACTCCAACATCTGTTGTTTCCTGACTTATTAATTTTAGCCATTCTGACTGGTGTGAGGTGGTATCTCATTGTGACTTTGATTTGTATTTCCATGATGCCAACTGATTTTGAGAAATTTTTCATGTGTCTGTTGGCCATCTGGATGTCTTCTTCACAGAAATGTCTGTTCATGTCCTCTGCCCATTTCTTGATTGACTTGTGAGTTTTATTATTAGGTGATGAGGTGTGGACCTATTTTATTGATTTTTGAGAGGGGTTCTCTGTTTCTCCTGGATTTTGATGCTTGTTCCCTTTCCCATATTAGGGAAATTCTCTACTATAATTTGATCCAATATACATACCTTCTGCTCCTTTCTCTCTTTCTTCTTCTTCTGGAATCCCAATTATTCTAATATTGTTTCATCTTATGGTATCACTTATTTCTCGAATTGTCCCCTCGTGGTCCAGTAGTTGTTCATTTCTCTTTTGCTCAGCTTCATTATTCTCCATCATTTGGTCTTCTATATCAATAATTCTCTCTTCTGCCTCATTTATCCTTGAAGTAATAGCCTCCACTTTTTATTGCACCTCATTAATAGCTTTTTAAAAAAGATCTTCTTTATTTAATTAATAGTTTTTTAAATTTCAAGTTGGTTAGATTTTAGTTCTTTTATTTCTTCAAAAAGAGATTTTATTTCTCCAGAAAGTGTTTCTTTAATCTCTTCCATGCCTTTTTTGAGCCCAGTTAGCACCTTGAGAATCATCATTCTGAACTCTAGTTCTGACATATTACCAATGTCCTTATTGATTAGGTCCCCAGCCATTGGTACTGCTTCTTGTTCTTTTTTTTTGTGGTGAGTGTTTCTGCCTTGTCATTTTATCTAGATAAGAATATATAAACAAGAGAATAAATACTAAAAGGGTGGCAAAGATCCCAGAAAAATGTACACTAACCAAATCAGAAGAGACCCGAATCCAGGGGGAGAAGAAAGGGGGAAAAAAGGAAAAAAAATATGGAGATACGTATATATATATATATATATATACACACACACACACACACACACACACACACGTATCTCCATATACATATATATGTATCTCCATATATGTGTGTATATATACATATATATGTATCTCCATATACATATATATGTATACATATATGTATATGTATACATATATATGTATCTCCATATACATACATATTTTTTAACTTTTTAACATAACATATGTATACATATGTATGTATATGGAGATACATATATATGTATACATATATGTGTGTGTGTGTGTGTTTGTATATATATATATGAATGATAGACTGGTGAATATAACAGAGGCACCCAATTGATTTTGGGTTTATTCTGGTCTCTTAGAAGAAACTACATCATAAATTTTAAAGAAAAGAAAACCTATATAAATACAAAAATAAGGATAAACACAAAGAAGGGATGGAATATGACTGTAAAGATGAAATTTTTTAAAAATCTAAAAAAGGAATTGATAAGTTGGTTGGAAACAGGAAACAAAAAAGAGGAGAGAATGTGCTCAGGCTGGAGACTAGAACAATGTCATGTGCTAGATTTAGGGTATATTTTGATCTATTAGAAGAAATTAGAAGAAATTAGAAATTAGAAATTAGAAGAAATTGTCTCCCAAAGTTTTAAAGAAAAAAAAAAAACCTTTATGTATACAAAAATAAGGTTAAAAACAATGATGGGATAAAATATGATTATAAAAATGAAGGTTTAAAAAGATTTTTTTTAGAAAGTTATTATTAAGATAAAGTAGTTAAAAAACAAAAGAAAGAGGAAAAGTTAAAAAATAGAATAAGAAAAAAATAAAATAAAAAAATTTAACTTTGTAAGACTGAAGGATTATGGGGAAAAAGCCATGAATTCTATGTGTTATTTTCCCCTAGCTGTAGATTTCCACTGTTCTCCTTAATTGGTGAGCTTGGTCTCGGCTGGATGTTCTTGCTGATCTTCTGGGGGAGGGGCCTGTTGCAGTGAGTATCAAATGTCTTTGCACGAGGTGGAATTGCACTGCCTTTGCCAGGGACCAGGCTAAATAATCTGCTTGGTTTGCTCTGGTAGTTTTTGTTCCCTGAACGCTTTCTGTATAGCTCTGGAGGACAGGAATGAAAATGACAACTTCCCAATCTCTGACCCAGAGGAGCCGAGAGCTCGGGCCCCACTCCTCAGTGTGCCCCTGGAGAAAAGCAGTCAAATCACTCCCTTTTCCCTGGTGTCCAACCGTGCTCTGTGCTATCTGGCCTGTGACTGAGCATTTCTATCTCTGGCGCACAGTCCCATTTGGAGTCTCCAAACCCAGCTGATTCCTGTGCCATTCCTCCTGGAGGAAGAAGGAGGGGGTCTCTCTGGATCTGCCATTTGTGGGGTCCCTGCTCAAAGAGCAGTGGTCCCACTGTGCCTTGGATCATGGTTTAAGGTAACCCTGATCTGGAAGCTCACTCCTTGGCTCTGTCTCTGTAGTTGTCTTCCCTGCTCTGATACCTGGCAGCTCTGCCACACTCTGACACCCTCGATCTTTCTGTGACCCCGTGGGACCTGAGACCACACTGTCCCCACAAGGCCTCCACCCCCGCTTAGCCTACGGAGCAATGTCCCTCAGTGGAGCAGACTTCTAAAAGTTCTGATTTTGTGCTCCACTGCTTGCCGGGATCCAGCCCCTCTCCCCACGGTCTATCGTCCCATCACTTCAGATTCACTTCTCTGCATGTCCTACCTTCCAGAAAGTGCTCGAATTTCTGTTCCTGGAGTTGCTGCTCCTCTTCTCTTCTAGCTCCTGTTGAGTTTGTAGGTGTTTGGAATGGTTTAAAAACTATCCAGCTGAACTCCTGGGACCTGATGTCATGTCAGTCTGCTACTCCTCTACCGTCTTGGCCCCAGCCCTCTCTTCAGTTTTATCCTTCCTTTCCTGGAGCTGTGAGAAGCAGAGAATAAATTTTTTATCTATCACATTCATAAACTTGTACCTGTAATACATATGTATGTTATATGTATTAATAATAGTACACATCAACAAAGCCTATTTTCCTTTTATTGTACCCAATGCAACACTCTGTTCACTTCACTCCATAGATCAGTGACCCATGCATATTTCTCTGTTTCTCTGTTACAGTACTATTTGAAAATATGATATAAAATAATGAGGAACAGGTTTTTAAAACATAAAGGGATCATTATTAATCACACTATACACTTTACCTATTGAATTTAGTTTTTTTTTTTTTTTATTTTTTCTGTATAGTATAAACACAACTGTGAGAAATTCCTACAAGTACTTCTAGCAGTGGTTATTGTCAGTTTGAAGATTCTTGATGCATATGAAAAAAAGACATTGAGAAGGGTTGAAATGAGTTATCAATCCACCAATAGTGCCTAGAATTACGTTTCTTACCAAACTCTCATTAAAATAGGGAATTATCATTAAGGAAAAGAAAGTCTTCGATCAAATTCTAGCCTTGAAAAAATATTGTAAATATGTGGGTAAATACTCAAGTAATAAAGAATTTGGTCATTTTTACATGTTTATTTGCCTATATACATTGCCATAGTTTAATGGGGACAGTAATTTTTTTTGGATTGACTTTAGGGACTTTAAACATAGTATCAATAACTCATTGTCATGTATATTGACCTATTTCTTGAGCTTGTTATTTGCCTCATACTTTCATGTGATAATTTGCAAATATTGGAGTTTTAATTTCTATGCAATGAAATTAATTTCTGTGTAGTTCTTTGTTTTTATGCTTAGATAGTTCTTCACTATCTTGGTAATAAATATTCACCAATATTTCCTCTAAGTTGCTGTATTATTTAGAAATTTCCTTTTATCTTTGTGTTCTGAAATATATATTTGTCCTATGGTATATGCTAGATGAGTGTATCTTTGATTTTTCAAATTTTAAAATTTTCTCATTTGCACCATTTGTTAATTCCTCCATTATTTAGTGCTTTTTTCCCATTATTTTTCAGAAACAAAATACTATATAGACACACTGACATACACACAATCAGTTTCTACACATTCAATTCTGTTGTATTGACTTGACTGTCATGCCAATTTTCCTATTTTGGGGGCACATTATTTAACTTTATACTACATGTTTAAATGCAAAGTTTTCTAAAACTCCTTATTTTATGCATTTATTTGCCAAAAGTGTCTTGTAGTCTTCTTAATGAATCAATAGAAGAATTAAGGGAGAAATAACATTTTTATACATTTGAACCTTCCAAACCAGGAATATAATGTGATTTCTACAAGTCTTCTCTTTTGTCTTAGAGTTAAGATTTTTAATTTTTTCCTGTGATTTTGTACATTTCTTAGTGAATTTGAGTACCCTTCAAAAGTGAAATGGTATTATTTTTGTTATTTTTTTCTGCATTATCTGATACTTGAATTGCAGGGTAATTTCTGCAAGTGTCCCTTTCAGTTGCATGGCACTGAATGGTGGAGTAATATCACAGAGCTTTTCAGATATCTCAGGAATCCAGCATATTTGTAAACACATCTCAGCATTCATAAATGTGTGACCTTGAACAAGATATTTAAGTTCTTTTTACCTCTGTTTTCTTATCTATCACATAGAGTTATTAACAGAAAAATTTCTTTAGGTTTCTTATAAAATATAAATAAGTTAATAACACTAGAATACTTAGAACAGTGCTAACCAATTGGAAGTGCTCAATTATAAATTTTTATTTTGTTTAGGTGCTCAAGTGTAAGATATTAGCTATTATTTGTAGCCTTATATCTTACTACTAAAATATAATGAGACTATTTATATGATTAGTAAATTAGTATGATGAAGAAAAAGAGCTATGATGTAGTCAATGTGTTTAGTCAAATTAATTAATTGAGTCATCTAGACATCAAATACAATGAGCTATCCAGAAGTGTATTACTCCTGTCAAAACAAGCAAGAACATCATTTGATTCTGGAAGCAAGATCCATGAGAGCTGAAGGAGTTCAAACTCTAGTGACAATTATTTTAGTACAGTGAAAAAAGTTTGTTCATCAGTATTATAATTATTTTCTTACTATATTTCTGTGCTGTTTTTTAATGCAAATTACACGAGTTCTTGGTAATGCGTCAATTTAGTAAAACCAATGTTTTAATTTATCTTCATAGATCTTATTTTATTGAAAAAAAGAGCATTTTGAATAGTGACACAAACAACTAAACTTTGAAGTAAATGAACTGGCATTTATTACTTTATTCATAAAAAATTGATAATAAAATATTCATTCCTGATTCTGGAAAAATAGTGGACTAAGAACATTTATAAATTTTCAGCTAAAAAGACCTAAATTTGCTGAACCAAATACCAATAAAATAAAAAGTCTTTAAAAATAATGTCCACTTATATTTCTATATCTCATTGAGTTAACATCATAAGCTCAATATAAGAGTAAATCTTTTTTTTTAGGAAAAAAAGTTGTTGATTGTACATCCATAAAAAAGTGAATTGAATCCAGATGATTAAGAGAAATGTTTGAAGCAATATTGCACAAATAAATTGCTAAGTCTATGAGTAAATCTGAGCAAACACAAACTGTGGAAAACAGTAATGATAATAATTACGTATTGGGGAGTAAATAAATATGATAAATAAGATAGGATTGGCTTGATTAAAATTAAAGCATTCAAACTCTACATTATTCAGAAGGAGGCTAGAAGAGACAATGATTAAATTATGAAATTTCCGAAGCCAAAAATAATTGTGAAAGTGTAAACATATTGTTACAAATACAAATACACGAAGTGTAATTGTCAATGCAGGAAAGGAAATAATAAAAAATGAAGCAAACATAATGAATTAAATAGCAGGTAGGTAAGTATATATAGTAATACATGCTATTTATATATTCATAATATGTAGAGGTATGTATTACTTATTATATTTAGAAATAAAGGATAGAACTGAGAATAAAAATATGAAATGCATAAAATTATATGCATGTGTGTGAATCTGTGTGTATGTATACAAACCAGTATATATTTATATGTGTGTACAAATTGGTGACAGAAGGAAGAATTACTTAGATTATTTCTGTAATTTCACAGAAAGATAAAACTGTGCTGAAACTATGTATCCTTCAAGTAAAAGGTTGACATCATAAAGTAAACATTTCAACATTGACAAATGGAAATTGAAAGTCAGATTTGAAGATTTTATTAGAAACTACCTATGGGGTGCCTGGTTGGCTCAGTCTGTTAAGCATCTGACTCTTGAACTCAGCTCAGGTCTTGATCTCAGGGTTGGGAGTTCAAGCCCTGCATTGGGCTCCATGCTGGGCATGGAGGTTACTTAAAAATAAATCAATCAACCTATCTATCTATCTACAACAGATAGATAAAGTTGACAAAATTGGGCAATGATACAAAATACTTATTTAAAAGATTTATTTATTTATTTTTTAGAGAGAGAGAGCAGGGGAAGGAGCAGAGGCAGAGAGGGTCAGAGCTGACTCCCCACTGAGTACGGAGCCAGATGTTGGGCACAATGTCATTACTCTGAGACCATGACCGGAGCCAATATCAAGAGTTGGATGTGTAACCAATTGAACCACCCAAATGCCCAGATACACAATATTTTAATAATGTAATTAACAAATTTAATCTAAAGAACATATATAGAATTTTGGTTTAAAAAATTAAGTAAACACTTTCCTTTAACCATGCATGAAATATTTATAAACAGTGACCAAGTATTGAGCTGTAAAAGAAATCTCAGCACAGGTTAAATGACTGAGTTTACACCAAATAGGATCTCTTTCTCAATGGATTATTAGATGTCAATAATGAAGAGATAGGAATTAATGTCTTACTTTCAGGAATTTAAAAATATACTACAAAATAATTAATTGAAGAAAAATTTCATGTGAAAAATTAGACACTTGGTTACATGCACATAGCATTACAGTACCTCTAGGATATAACTAAAATGGCATTTAGAAGGTAATTTATAAATATAGATTCATATATTAGAAAGGGAGAAAGTTTGAATATTAATGCATAGCAACTCAAAAAGCTACAAAAGAATGAGATGATAAATTGATAGATATGGAGGGAAATTAATATATGTGATTGTTGAACTTAGAGTAAAAATAAAAGAAAATATAGGTGACAAGAAAACCAAAACTGTTTCTTCATAAATGGAATTAAATAGAAAAATCTCATCTAGGATGATTGATTAAGAAAGATAAAGGAAGTTACAAATAGTATATAGGATATTAGAAATTTAAAACAGGAAGTGATATCTTAAACCAATTGTATGATAGTAAGTTATATGTTAGTTACATAATAATATGTTATATTTCACCTAAAATATTAAAATCCTAAAAGAAAGACAACTATTACAGAAAGATGCAATTATTTAAATTGATTTGGTAACAAAAGAAAAACAAAACAGACCAATAAGTACTCACACACATGAACTGAACGTGATTTTTTAAGAGAATGCTACCAAACTTCAGGAACAGATAATTTATACAATACAAATTGTTCTAAATGATAGGACAAGAAGGAATTCATTCACTCGTTTTATGTTAAGGATAATATTAGTAACAAAGACAAGGAAAATAAAATTGTACAAGAAGAAAACTATAGGCCAATTTCCACTATGAATACTGAGATCACAAAAACCTAAACAGACATCATCCCTAAATTAAAACCTCACATGCAAACACACAGACACCCACCCCTGCCTTTTGTAATAAACAATGTGCTAGAAATTGCAGTCAGTAGCACCAAGTCAAGGAAAATAAAGGGACAAAAACAACACTTTGTTATGAACGGACATGTCCATCTAGAAAACTCAGCATGTTTTGTAGGCATATTGTTTCTACTAATAATAATATTCAGGAAGTTTGTTGCTTATAAGAACAATACCACAGGGGCGCCTGGGTGGCTCAGTGGGTTAAGCCTCTGCCTTTGGCTCAGGTCATGATCTCAGGGTCCTGGGATTGAGCCCTGGGCTGTATGCTCTGTGGGAAGCCTGCTTCCCCCTTCTCTCTGCCTGCCTCTCTGCCTATTTGTGATCCCTCTCTCTGTCAAATCAATAAATAAAATCTAAAAACACACACACAAAACCATAGCACAAAACAAATGATCAAATACATTCAAATGGTACAATCCATACTGTCATTGTTTGAGTCTTGGTGTTATAAAAATGCCAAGAAAGGATTCTGTTGTTTTTCTTTAATCTTTAAATAAAAGGTGATTTATTTAAATATCTTTCTTGGGGCCCTGGGTGGCGTCTGCCTTCGGCTCAGGTCATGATCCCAGGATCCAACGACTGAGCCCTGCATGGGTCTCCCTGCTCAGCGGGAGGCCTGCTTCTCCCTCTCCCACTCCCCCTGCTTGTGTTACCTCTTTTGCTCTCTCTCTGCCAAATAAATAAATAAAATCTTAGAAATAAATAAGTAGATAAATATCTTTCTTTATGTTTTTGTATTATTATTTTTCACATTGGTAGTTAAGTTTAGATTGTAAAGCTCTCATTTTTCAAACAAAATATTCCAGGCTTAATGTCATGAAAAATAAAACTTAAGCTAGAGAGTATATCTTCTAAGTAAATCATGAAAACTGACAACATTTCTTATTGATTCTCTATAAAATATATTTACACTTATGAATTTTTCCATGATAATGTCATAATTTTGTTCATTAGGCATGCCAATAATAATCCTGAGCTAAAATTTGTTTCTTAATTGGGTTAATCTTAAATTTTCATAATCTTTCCATCCTTAAAATTAATTTGAAACATTAAAATCTCACCAGTTTCTTTAATGTGGTAAAAAAAAACACATAACAAAATTTATCTTCTTATCTGCAGAAGAGTAGTATTAACTATAGGCACATTGTTTTTAATGAAATCTCATTAGTTTCACAGTCTTAGAGTGTATTTTCTTCCACATTAAGTTTACATATTTATGGCTACAATGAAATCATCTTAAAGTTCCTCTTTGAATATGTCTCTTTGCTTGTCATTTTTTAAAAAGTCTCTCTGTTTGATTTGAAAGCTACTTTGACTTCATTTTCCCAGTAAAATGGGCAGACAGCAAAATGCATATGTGAATACTATTTAAAATATCTCATCTAGGTACCTCATTAGCACAGTAGGTAGCACGTCAGTCTCATAAAATATCTCATCTAAATATATCCGTAGACTCAACAAAGCTATAAAAGAAATGCATCATATCAGTAATCAATCATTAAAATGAAAAACATTAGCTCAGAAATAAGATTGTAACATATGTACAAGTTACAAAATATAACATATTTAGGTTAGGGAAAATATTGTATCTCTTCTATATATAGGTTTATATTAATATTTACACTTTTATATCAGCAATAAAAGCTAAAAATCTGTATTTGAATTTTTCTGCCCAGGTCAATTTGATGTTCATTGTTTCCCATATGAGTGACTGTGATAGTCTGTTAAAAACAAGTCTTAATTTCATTATTTAGCATATAAAACCCTTCCCGAACACCTCTATTCTAGGAGACTCTAAAAGTCTTTGTCTTTTTGGCTACAGATACAAGTACTTATAGACATGAAAACCAAAATATAAAATAGTCTCTGAATTTTGATATTTTCAAGACAGCCCTAGTCAACTCAGATCTGCAGGAAGAATGGCAGGCAGTTCTACAGCAGTTCTTGCAGAAAGTTCTATCATTGAGGAAGAAAGCAAAGCACTTTTCTCTACCCTCACTAAACTGATTAAACTAACTTCAGTACCTGTGGGTCTGCTGAGCTGGTTTGAGGTGAAGGTGTTGATTGGTGGAAATGGGCTTATGTAGTGCCATGGTCTACTCTTACTGAGTTGTTCTTTGCTGTTATAACTGGTATCCACTTCATATACCACGCAATCTGACGGTTCACATTGGGAATGTGGCCTGGCCTGGAAATGACCAGATACTGGACTATGGAGAGCACTGAGTTCAACCCCTAAGACAAGTATTTGGTATTTTGACTCTGTGTCTTTTGACAAGTAATTTAAACTCTGAATCCTATTTGTATTATAGTAAACTGTGAATAATACTGACTACTTTCAAAGATTATTATATGGATTAACTAAGATAATGTATGAAGCTATTGTGTATTTTTGAAATGGGAGCAATGGTTGTAAGAACTTTAAACTCTTTATTACTTGATTCCCAAAGTAGTGATTGAGAGAAACATTCAGAAGGAAGTAAAATAGTATGTCTATTCCTTTTATTTTACTTCCTAGTTGTAATTTCTTAGTTTTCAAGCATGATTCTTATTACATTCACAAAAAAAAAAAAAAAAAAAAAAAAAAATTAGACAAACCGAGGTAAAAGTTGGGAGAGATAATCTCTTATTAAAAAATAAACCTTCCAGTGATGCCTGATTGGCTCTGTAGATTAAGCAGCTACCTTTTAGCTGAGATCATCACGATCTCCAGGTCATGAAATCGAGCCCCACGTGAGACTCTGCTCAGCAGGGAGTCTGCTTGAGATTCTCTCCCTGTCCCTCTGCCCCACCACTACCATTCATCCCCTCATGTTCTCTCTCTCTTTCCCATTCTAAAAAGAAAAGAAAAAAATAAATAAATAAACCTTTTGCCAGTTCTAACTTTTAAACAACTCAAATATAAGAATCTCATATGTATAAATGATGTTGTGTATGCATTAACTCAAGTTTGTATTTTCATGTCTCACTGTGAGTGATCTACAGTATTAATGGTTTGAGATCAAAATAGGAAACTGTGATGGAAATAGATGGTTAGAGAAAAAAACTGATGGCATAAAATGTCTTTTAATTGTTATAGTTCTTCTCATGAATTACATCACAAATTACAATTTGAAAACAACCAGAAATCCCCTGGAATGTTGAGAATAAGGAATTTTCATGGTTTTGTATCTTCACTCCAGATATTTTGGAAGATGGAAACATGTGGTTTGAAATGGGTTTACTTAATTATAAGTGGTATCCTGGTAAGACAGTTTGCTTCTCAAAATGTTGCCTAACACATTAACTGCTCTCTTCATGCCTTTGAAATTTCTTATTGAAAGAAAATTGGCATAAGTGAGCAAATCAGTATTTGTATGACAATTTTCAGTCTATGAGGCACATAAAAATAGAGGTGCATTAAATAAGTTTCTAAAGGAAATTATGAGAATAGAATTTTCCTGTTAAGTGTGGCAGTGAATTACCAAATGATGTCCATTAACAACCAGCTGATTAGTATATTGTCCCTATCATGACAAGGCTCTAATCAATAGGCACATTTAGTGTCAGCATTGGTCCAGTCAGGGAACAAAAAGGAAGGACGTTAACTACTTTGATCTTTTCAAGATCAACAGGCATTTGACAGGCTTTAAGTCATTTTAGTGATAGCAGCTATCTTTTAATTGAATGGACCCTTAAATATAGTACAGGATCAATAAAATAAGATGAAATCAGAGAGGGAGACAAAATATAAGAGACTCTTAACTGTAGGAGACAAACTGAGGGTTACTGGAGGGGAGGTGAGCAGGGGATGGGGTAACTTGGTGATGGGCATTAGGAATGACATGTGACGTAATGAGCACTGGGTGTTCTATGCAATTGATGGATCACTAAACTCTACCTCTGAAACTAGTAATACACTATATGTTAATTAATTGATTTAAATTTTTTAAAAACGTAAAAAATAGCACAGAATCTTCAATTTAGATATATCTAGAGTCTTTAAGATGGCGTTATGTTATATACACAAGAAAGGTGATTTTTTATTGATGAAACATGATAAAATTTACAAAAGAAAATAGCACAAAAATGGAAAAATATGAAAAGCAGAAAATTATTTAATTGAATGAAAACAATACACAAAGAAAAGTCTAGAGTTTCCTGTCTTTTTGTGGTAGTCAAGATTTTACTTTTAAGCTTTTTTTTTTAATATTAGCATCTTGTTTATGGGATTTCAATTCACTTTGTATCTTTCAGGAGCATGTCTTTTTTTTTTTTAATAAATTACTTGTGATTGCCTATTAGGGGCACAAATTAATTTTTAAAGGCAAATGTTGTATTTGCTTAAAATGGAACATAATTAGCTGCAGAAATGCAGTTTGTTTTTTAAAACCAGAAAGGCCAGTGCTGCAATTGTAGATTGTATTGATTATTCCTGTTTGGAACAGTGATCATTAGTAAATGTTTTGGCCCAGCGATTCAAATTATAAAGCTTGGTGCTGAGCAATCAGGCATGATTTACTGTGGAAGGTAACAGGGGATGAGGTTTTCTACAGTGTGGCAGATGGAGGTTGGAAAACCATTATAGTCAAGAAATGCAGAAATGTAGCTTCTTATGATAATCATATCTTGCCTACAGCTCCATTCTGTGATAATGATAGAAATTCCATGATTATTGCCTTTCAGTCTTTCAAACAAATATTTTCTTTCTGAGAAACTTTCTATCTGCATTCATCCATGTGTATATACATGTATCTAAGAAACCTCTATACATCCTCATGTATATAAGTAGCACATTTAAAGTTTTTTTTTCCATTTTGCTGAACAATCTTCCTTGTTTATTATGACAAAATCAATTATGTTAGTAATTCAAAATGAGAAGTTGAAGATGCTATGTACAGATTATATCTTTTCACAAGTATTCCTCCTTCATCATCAGAAAGAGAAGCACATTTTTTAAAGATTTATTTATTTATTTAGAGAGACTGAATTTGGGGAGGGCAGAGGAAGAGAATCTTCAGACAGAGTCCCTGCTGAGTCCAGACTCCCCTCCCCTTCTCATCAGCTGGCACCGGGCTCTACTTCATGATCCATCAGATCATGACTTGCGCCAAAACCAAGAGTTGGATGTTTAACCTATTGAGCTACCCAGGTGCCCCGGGAAGCACATTATTTTTGTTACTACTACTCCAAGCCTAATAATAAATATAGCAATATGACCCACAAATAGAACACATATTATAAGTAGTATTTAAAACTTTAGGTAATTTGTATTTTTGGATGTAAATCATGACTCCTCAAAAGGAATTATTTTGAGGTGTTGCTGATGAAATTAAATGCTTTTAAAATCCGTCTATACATCCTTTTCTGTACTTTTTTCTATTCTCATATATTCTGAGAGTATTGTTGAGTATTTACCTGATGCAATGATTTAAATAGATGCAAATGTAAGGGATTCTTGGTGGTAAGATTCCCAGGAAGGTCATAAAGAGTAGTAGAGTATGATTGTTGCATGAACCTGGACATGAATTCCATGATGGAAAAGGTAAACTCCAGGAGATTCTTGAGTGATAGTGGCGCTGTGTAATACGAAAGCCAAGTATTGTGGTCAAAAAATGTATTTCAGGATAAAGCTGCTATTGATTGCCTTACATTTTTTTTTTCCTGCCATTTGTTTCCTACTTAGAAAACATAACTATGACAACAAAGAGACACATTCTTTTCCTTTATTTTGTTCTCTAGCTTTTATGGTTATCACCACAGAATCTTACCTCTCTGAAGTTCTCTGTGAGAAAGTTGGAAGCTTCATCATACTCCCTTTATATCAGTGCAGAGCAGCTTGTTTGTTCCTGATTATAACTCACAGAAGCCCCCAGCTTGCATAGCTCGTGCTCACACAGTTACGTGCCCTGGAGGCTACTGAGGAGAGGATGCAAACACGTGATTTGGGGACTGGATAAAATACCTTTCCCTTTCAAACCTGATAAACAATAACATCAACCATGAGGTTTAGAGGATTTTTAGCAAAGAAACTGTAAAGGTGGAGACAGTACTCTTACTTACTTATTTTTTTAATTAAAAGGGTATCCCAAAAACATATGCTAGAAAATACATGATTTCTTAGGTATGAGAGAAAGGTCATTAATAAATATGGAGACTGTCAAATGTGGCTATTATGTAACAGAACTTCCATGATGCACACAGGAAAATCAGCTTCATTCAATCTTAGATCAGTCACATCAGGATTATAAAATGTCTTTCATTTGAAACTTTCATGTTGAAAACGCAGAAATGTCACTCTATTTCTTTTTTCAAGTTTGAACAGAAAAATGGGGGATTTGACATCTAAGTGGGAGAGGTTTGCAAAGGGGTATAGGACCACAGAGAAAAGTTTCTAGAAATCAGAATTTCAATTGTGAGTTGTATTTGCCTCACTGGGTCATTGAATTAAAATGAGAGTGCATTGTATATTTCAGTTAATAAACAGCATGACACACCAAGTTACTTAATACGTGTTTCCTTCTAACTTCTGATAATCTCTCCTTTTCTTCCTCCAAGTTAAATGTTTGCAAAACGCTGTTAAGGAAGATAAGCATTGCCTATGACCAAGGGAACATCTATATATGACCTAACAATATTAAAGTTAAGGCAACTTTGCCTTATCAGGAGTTACCCATTTCCCAACCCCTCTCAGTCTTCCCTCTGATTACACACATACACCAAAACTTGGCTGAGTACTCTATGGCATCGTTCTTATTTTACTAAAATCATTTACTATGTACCAAATATCTCCAAATAGTTATTGTAAAATGATTAAATTGATCCTCGCTGGGAGCCAAATATGATGGTATTGCTCTCAGATGATATAGTTTAGAGCCTAAAGATTAAGAAATAAATTTTTGGCAGCATGTTGATATATCCATATCATTTGTTTTCTTTTACTTAAAAGTAATTACTGCTCTACTATACATGAGAAAATAATTTAATGAGATTTGAACCAATGATCATAGAGATGTGGCTAAAGATTCATACAAATAGAGTTAGGAAGAAGGAGAGATTCAGGGATCAGGTTTGCTAACCTGAAGAATAAACAGTGAAATAATTGGTGGAAGCTGACACCTTGTTCTCCTAATTGGATGTGATTTGGATTTGTACATAACACTGTGTTTCAAAGAGAAGATAATTTTTTTTTTCCCCTTGAGACTGGCAGTAGTTCCCAGAAACATGGGAGGAGTTAACAAATCTTATGGAGTTATGATTCTCCACAGAAGAACTGTGCTAGATGTTATCATCTCCTTTACCTTCTTCCTTGTATTATGTACAAATCCAAATCACATCCAATTAGGAGAACGAGGTGTCAGTTTCAGCCAATTATTTCAGAGCTACAGCTGGGCTATCTTAGGATTGAAACCTCTCATTGAATAAGACTCTACATTTTTAACAGCATGATCCCAGGACCAAAACACTAGAAAACTGGGTCTCCCTCTTTTTAGGGTACATCTAAGAATCTTTTGGTTAATGTAGAGACACATAAAAGGACTTCTGAAAACAATACAATGGGCAACTCTCAAGAAAGTGGATTTACTATTGAAAATTACACAATAATGTTTTTAAATTTGGCATTCCAAATCCATCTCAGTTTAAACTCCATTTTTCCATCTTCCACTCATCTCTTCTCATGATATACTGAGAGCTCCTGACATTCACAGAATTCCTAAAAGGTTCATATAGATTGTATTTAACATTAAAATATCTCTCTAGAACTATATTTAATGAAATGCCCAACCCAACTTTCTACAACCCATTTAATTCTCTCAACTAAGAAATTTAACCTACACACCTGCTGGTGTTCCTGACTGGCAGCCCTAGTTTCTTAAGGATTTTATATACATTTTGATTTGATTTAAAATCCCTCAGAGAAAATTAATTGCCTCACTTTAAAAAAGGGGAATAGGCTAGAAAACACAGTAAAATAGATTCCTTGAATTGCTATTCACATACTGCAAGTCATTTTGTGTTATAATGAACACAATTTTATAAGTACCAAGAACAGAAAAAAAAAAAAAAACAATACAGAAATCTGAGCGAGTACTAAGCAAGGTAGAATTACTTGGGGATGCTTCTTAGATCTGTTCACTTGAAAAAAAAAAAACATTTTGGGGCACCTGGGTTGCTCAGTGGATTGAGCCTCTGCCTTCGGCTCAGGTCATGATCCCAGGGTCCTGGGATCGAGCCCTGCATCGGACTCTCTGCTCAGCAGGGCGCCTGCTTCCTCCTCTCTCTCTGCCTGCCTCTCTGCCTACTTGTGATCTCTGTCTGTCAAAAACAACAACAACAAAAAACGAAAAAAACCATTTCAAGTCAGTAGCTTTATATTTCAGAATTCTATTCTGCAGTAGTATAATATTTACTCTATGGCCATGGAATTGTGGCTACTTGTTGTCCTCCAACTTGATGCAGCAAGATTTTGTTCAATAAGATCAAATTCAATATTGGCTAACTTGATGAACAGAAAGGTTATTTTTGAGTAACCACATAATTTTAGTCCATACAGGGACACTTTTGAGAAGGTAAGGATTACTACTAATGATTATGGTGGGCCATTAGGCATAGCCTGGACTGTTTTGTGTCAAACAGGATATGATGTCTTTTTATCTAGAAGTTGTTTGAGGATTACTGCACAAGACATCTCATAAGCCAGACCAGAGTTCTCTATATCTTGAAGAATTACCTTGGATGGTCATCTATAGCTATTACAATTTTTTCCTTATCTGTCTTAAAGAATTTTTCCCAGACTTACTGAGATATAATTGATAAATAAAATCATAATTTACTTTTTAAAAATTCAATATTGGTTTTTTAACACGAGTTGGAATATAACTGCTTTTATTTGTAGTTCTTAAGTTACAAGTTCTAATTTTAATAGAAGAAATATTTTTATTTTGAAGGAGAATAATAATAAAACTAGGGAAAACAGTGCATTAGTTGCTTCTGAGTAGATCAATACATTATAGGCCATATTGGTCACCAGAGACTGTAGTGCACATTATGCAGCCATCCTGTGGGGTTTCAACAGGGCCATTTCCATTAATGACAATGAAATTTAAACTGCTGCACTTTCAGAATATGATTTAAAAGTATACTTTACAAAGTATATTTTAAGGAGATGCAGTAAGCTTTTTGTGATAGTACAAATGAAAACATCATGTGACATCACATCTGGTACACTTTTAGTTTTGGTTGTTTTTTTTTTTTAAGCTCAAAAGTTCAGCAGATGGTGGCAATGAATAGTAAACAAATACAACCATAGGCAGATACAAATTGTACCAAGAAGAAGTCACCGTCAAAGTCATTGTGTAAGGGTGTGTCTTTTCTGACTTCTCATTTTGAATATAAAAATAGAAATTACAGGGGCACCTGGGTGGCTCAGTGGGTTAAGCCTCTGCCTCCGGCTCAGGTCATGATCTCAGGGTCCTGGGATCAAGCCCTGCGTGGGGCTCTGTGCTCGGCGGGGAGCCTGCTTCCCCCCCTCTCTCTGCATACTTGTGATCTCTCTGTCAAATAAATAAAATATAGAAATTACAGATGTGGTTTAAATCAAAATATTCAGGTCCATCATCTTACCTGTTGTCTGATGTGGTTCTTTAGTTTTTAAATGTTATGGAGGGAACAACATGGTTTAACTAAGCAAAGGGTGAACTACATACTGTTTATAGGATATAGAAATAGATATCTTACTTGTGGTAACATTAAGTACTTGACAACTAACACTACAGAAGAATTTACTGTTAACTATTAGTTCATCTTTACTGTCATTAATAACTTTGGGTTACCATCCAGTTACACAAAATCTTGGAATCTATTTCCTTTGAAATCCTTATTCGATGCTCATCTAGACACATCTTAGATTGTTCATTTTCATACAGGCATTTGTATCAGAATTCTTGAGTTCAGATCCCAACTCTGATACTACATGACTGTGTCATATTGAGCAAGTTACTTCTTCTCACTGCCCACGTTTTCTTATTTGGAAAATCTAACAGTAGTTCCTACAGTCCAGATAGAGAATTAAATTAGTTAATTTAGGAGTACCTGGGTGGCTCAGTCAGTTTAGTATCTGCCTTCCGCTCAAGTCATGATATCAGGGTCCTGAGATCAAGCCCCACATCTAGTTCTCTGCTCAGTGGGGAATTTGCTTCTCCCTCTTGTTCTGCCCCTCCTCCTGCTCATGCGCTCTCTCTCTCAAATAAATAAAACTTTAAAAAATTTTAAAAAATGAGTTAATACATGTGATGTTAAAATAGTGCCTGGATTATTATAAGTAATAAATAAATGTTAATAATTATTATATCAATGTTATACCATTACTTATCTCTCCCCTGATGTTCCTCATTCTCCTACTGCCATCCAAAGAAGATGTGTACTAACGGGTTTAGTTCCTTTGTGATACTGAAAGTTTAGTCTTTTAAGTATGTCAATGATATTATAATTGATACTTCTGACCTAATTTTTGTTACTGGTCAATTCCAGGTTGATACCAAAATGCTAGCTGTGAAACTAATAACAATACAGTTAAGCTCATGCATGTTTTTTTCTGATTCCAATGCCTCAAAATGATTTGAAATATTTCTATGCAAGCCTCTTACTATAGGCAGGGCATAGGGGTACAAGAGTTCCTGGCTCTGGGTGTCTCAGACCAGGTTCAACCACTTGCTGTCAACAAAATCCAAGGGCAGAGAGGTAAGTGTTTAACCAGAAAGGAATTTATTTCAGTGAGACTGACACTGGGAAGATGGGGAGCTAGTGTCTCAAATACTATCCCCTCCAAAGTGCTGAAAATTCTTCCATGTTTAAACAAGGAAAACGTGGGACAAAGGTGGAATGGTATATGCAGGTAGGTAATGAACGTTAAAGAGATCATTGCCTTGGAGTCACTCACGGTTGGGGTCTTTTGGCTCAGGCAGTCCTTATTGCTTGAGGGATTAGTTTCTGTTTCCAACACCAGATGCTTTGACCTCAGGGTCTTATAACTGAGCCAAGAGACAAGCTTTCACCGAACTGGAAAGTCTGAGGTTGAAATGGAGGCAGTGGAAGTCCTCTTTCATTATACACACACATACACATACGTGTGTGTGTGTATATTCTATAGTATATGTATATGTAACACATGTAGCATATGTTACATATGTTACACATAACATATATAACATGCATGTAGGTATATATAACATATGTTACATATTTTATACATAAGACTAAATTATAAATTATCTATATATTTCTTGTGACTATGGATGCAGAGGATGTATAAACCTTCTTAGTTTTATAACATTTATAACAGTTTATAACATTTTATAACATATACATACATAGGTTATATATTCTGTACACAAGACTAAATTATAAATTATCTATATATTTCTTGTGACTATGGATGGAGAGGATGTATAAACCTTCTTAGTTTTATGTATACTAAGATTATCTTTGATTGGATTGTTACCAGGAACAGACAACTCCATTATTTTGAAACCACATAGACTAACCTGATGTCTAATGTTCTAGCATTTAATGGAGGGAAATAGTACCTAGTTGCTGCCTCAATGGAATTATATTGCTTATTTTTGAATAATTTAAATGGGTATAATATAAAAGTCTGGCTGTAAAGCTCAGAAAAAAAGAATGGTATTGGGTTTGGGATTCCCTCTGGAATTTTACCAGAGCCATAATTCAAGAGACAGTGACTAAGTCAGCTTCCTTGAGTCAGTCTGTCCCCAAGGCCAGAAAATCTGGTGGCAATGGCTATATAATTCTCAAAGATCATGCTGCTCCAAGTTTTTGTAAAATACTTGAAGAACATACATAAAATTACCCCTTCCTTTGACTTCCCTCTTTATCAACAAGGTGAAAGTATCCTCCCTGCATGGAAACAAGTTACTTTACTTTTGTGATTCATTTTTTCCTAATGGTTGTTCACTTTGTCCTTATAACCTGACTCTAAGTGTTACAATTGAGAAAATAATACTGTGTTACTTTGACCTTAACACCAGAGACGATTGCACAGAAGACATTTCTACTACTCTCAAAATGATGTCTATCATCATTCCTATCGTTTCTATCTCCATTTACTGTCCTAAGCTTTGTTTTAAGTCATTGGAGTTCACTTTGCTTATCCAAGAACCTTGGCCCCTTCCATTCCTTGGAATTCTATATAGAGCTCTCTATCTCAGTGGATGGGGCAGTTGCTAAAGATTCTTTTTGGCCTCAATCATGGCTTTGAGTGGAAGAGAGATACATCATCTCTCTGCTGTTTTTATTGGGCCTTCAGGTTCCCGCATATATTTTCATGCTGTGATGATTTTAATGCATTTACAGGAGAGTTTATTCTTTTTAAGAAGAATGTGGTTATGAAATCCAAAATGTAATAATTGGGACCAATTTCAGATAAAATTCATTTTCATCTTACCCGTTTTCACTTGTTTGATTTCTTGATTGGATACCCGACTTCTTAATAACTGTGCATTTGAAACACTGTCATTTTCTATAAGAAGATGAATTCTAGATAAATGATTCCTCAGCTAAGCTAACTCAATGCTAAGTATTAGACAGACTCAGTCCCTTTATAAAAATGTAATTTCTTGGGCACCTGGGTGGCTCAGTTGGTTAAGCATCTGCCTTTAACTCAGGTCATGATCCCAGGGTCCTGGGATGGAGTCCTGCCTCAGGCTCCCTGCTCAGTGGGGAGCCTGCTTCTCCTTCTCCCTCTGGCCCTTCCCCCTGCTTATGTTCTTTCTCTCTCTCTAATAAATAAGGTCTTTAAAAAATGGAATTTCTTAAATGAAGACAGTGTCTTTTGGAAAGAATACAGACCCATTACCAACTGAATATCAAAAATTAGGAAATCAGCATATATTATTTTTAAACCCACAACAGAGAGAATAAACTAGAACAGCCTTGTTTCTACAACCCAACCTAGAAAATAATGGTGCAAAACATTTCACGCTTGGATGAGACACTTTTCTCCCAACAGTATACCTAGGAGCCATGTATCATTCAACAAAAGATCCACAGAGCTCTTTTCATGCTTCAAAGAATTGGTACAATTGCATCCTTCCAAGGTGGGTCACTTAGTCTTGTACCATATGATGTTACTTGGGTTTTCCAATGGAGGTCATAAAAAAGATTGATTCCTATCCTTTGTTGTTTTGCCTTCCTTGCCTTATGTAGGGCTGTGTAACATGAGCTCTTTCCTTGGTGGCTAGTCTGATCTATTGCTGGTTGCAAGGCTCCAGAGACCTAGAAAACTAAATTGCTCCCGTAGCAAGCACCCTGCAATTACTCAGGCTGTAACTACATAGACCTAACAAACCACATTGCTCCCCAGGTGGCTTTCTGGTGCCTTACTCTTTCTGCTAGTAGGCCTTCTGCTGCTCCAGGGATCCAGGAGATTGAGTGTGAACCTTTCCAGAGTCATCTGATCTTTGCAAAGCCGTATTATACCCACTGTGCATCCAGAGAAATGGGTATCAAAACTCAAGTACTTCAAGACTCTGAGTAGACCTTATCATTGTCAAAGGATATGTACTGACCTTTTACTAAGAAACAATCAAGATCAAAAGGAAAGAAAGTAACAACCAATATCTACTAGAAACCTATTTAACAAAGCAATGTCTATTTTTAGGTTGTAAACACTCTAAGAAGGGGGGAGGAATGCAGATATAAAAATGGATATTTTTTAGTAAAAAAAATGCTTATGGTTTTATATATTTGAAATTAGAAGCCATTTTTAACTTAAATCTTCTCATTAACTTTTCTGATGTTTCTTGAACTATTCTGAGATTATTAAACAAATCGTCTTGTAATTAATCCTTTAAGTTTGTGTTGTCCTTTTTGGAAAATTCTTCTACACAGAAAATAGGAAATATATGCTCTTTCTTTATGAGTATGTTTTTATTATCTAAATACACTATTTGACAATTTTAGCAGGCTACAGTTACAAGTTGTAGCAACTTTGATATGCTAATTAATAGACGGAAGTGCTGAATAACTATGAATAGAAGAAGCTATTTTGAGAATAAAATCCATATAAATGTGAGCCAGTTTACTTAAGGGAATGAAGATATTAGTAAACAAGATAATATGTTAAAAATTGCCACATTTAAATTATTTACTGTTCAGACCCGTATTTTTCCAACAGTTCGCTTTTTAAAAAATTATTTATTTATTTATTTAAACAGAAAAGAAGGAGAATTTATTAAAAACTACATACAGTTGGACAAAAGCACCCAGCACTGGGGTCCAGGTCCCGTGGACTGATGGAAACCGCCCTGAGGTTGAGTTTGGTTTCAGTGCCTGAATCCATGTCTCGAATCTTGAACCTGATGACATCGATTTTGTAGATATTCTCCTCAGAGGAGCACAGGTAAATCGCCCACGATCCGCCGCAGCCCCATCACGTCCTCCTGCCCAAAGGGAAGCTAAGCTTCTGCAGCAGCAGGGACCTGAGCCCCGGCCACCTGGCCATCAGCTGGCTCCCACTCGGACCCAAGTTCGGTTTTTGCCTGCAGCTGTGGCTCCAGCTTGGGATCCAGGCGTGGTCTGAGGTCCCTGGAGCAGGCTCCGCCCCCGTCCCACCCGCGTCCTCGCGCCCTTCTTCACGTGCGTGGCCTAGAGGGGCCGCCTGAGTCGGTGGCCGCGTTTTCCTGCTGGAGCGGAGACAAGAAGGACATTTTGCCCTTTTCTGAAGGGATATAAATATCGTGTTCAAAGGTGAGTCTTCTTTATTTAATATCAGTCCAGGTATAAGATTGTAAAAGCTTACCTGGTTCTTTTCCCAGTCGAAGAGCGATTTTCACTAATTGGTTACCAGAGAATACTAAAGTGCTTTTTGCTGATTGGCCTTTATACTTATTTATTTTGTTCATTTAATTTTTAGCCTTTATTTTAAAGCTGACGGTTTTGCCCAATACCGTGTGAGGAACTCAGTATTGTAACATTTTAGATGAAAATAAATATAATAGAACTTTTTAACTTAACAAATACATATTATTTGCCCAAATTTCTGTAGAAATAAGAGAGACTCATTTACATTTAGATTTCTTTACACACAAAATTAACAGTATAATGTAGCTTAAAATTTTTGTAGCAAAAACATTTCTTTGGTAAGTCTCCAGGCATAAACCCAGAAAAATTAAATCAATTTATAATATCCGAGAAGGGAAATCTGTTGAATAACCCTTGCTCCCCTTTTAACTTCAGCTGGGTGCTTCCCTGGAAATGAGGACTTAATTGGTTGATTTTGCTCTCTACAATTAATCTGATGATTGGGTCTTGGGCTAATTTCTTTTTCCTTTCTTCTTTTCTTTCTTTCTTTTTTTTCCTTCCTTCTCGTTCTTCTTCTTTCCTTCTCTTTCTTCCTGCCTGCCTGCAGGATTTATGTGAAATTTACTTCATTTGCATTTTGTAGTGGTGGAGAGCCCTAGTGACTACAGATAATACAGTAATTACCCTTTATCCAAGTTTTCCATTTTCCTTGTCATCAGTTACCCAGGGTCAACCACAATCAAGAAGTAAAAGATCCTTGCCTCTCCTGAGGTCTTTAGTAGCCTAATACTAAGTCACAATGCCTCCCTCCTTCTCCTCACTTCTACTCACATCATCACAAGAAAGATGAGTACAGTACAGTAAGTTATTTTGAATGCTTGAGAGTCCACATTCACATAACTTCTATATTATTAAAATTATTCTATTTTATGCTAATCTCTTACTGTGCATAGTTTATAAGTTAAACTTTATCATAGGTAGGTATCTATGAGAAAAAACATATATAGCATTTGGTACTATTTGCTGTTACAGACATCTACTCCTGGTCTCAGAGGCATCCCCCAGGGATGGGGGGAGGGTGGGTGTACTGTAGATGCAGATAAGATGAGAGTTAAAACGAAGTTTCCCCACAAATGCAAGAGATTAAGTTTTACAAGACTTACAAGGATTTAATGGAACGTCCAGACATGCTGCTCAGGTGCACAATCTAATCTTAGCAAAATGATGTTTTCTTTCCTTGAGGAAAGAAAATCTTTTTTTCTTCCTTCCTTCCTCCCTCCCTCCCTTCATTCCTTCCTTTCTTCCTCTTTCCTTCCCTCCCTCCCTCCCTTCCTTCTTCCCCATTAGTTAGGACCCAATTCCCTCCAAAGTGAAAAAAATAGAACCAGAAAATGTAACCTAGGGGGTGAGGGGAGGGTGTGTTCAGGGCCTGGGTAGATTCAGGGCAGATGAAATCTCCCTCTTCACTCCCCTACTGCGCAAGAAGCTGCAGAACAGGGGACACCTGGACAAAGGGGCTGAAACAAAGTAGCATTACTCCTCTCTCCCGCCTGCGCATGACTCAGGCCATATCTGCTCTTTCAGGTCACTGCCCTCCATTCTGACTGTGCCCAGAGACAGAGGGGCCCAGGCTCTTGGGAGCCCTAAGGTGGCCGGCCCTGGGGAGATGCGGGCGCCATCCCAGGTGGGGACCCAGCTCCGGAGCGCTGGGGCCTGTTTCTGCCTGTCAGTTTTGGCCAGGGAGGGTAAGAGCCCTGCTCCGTCGGGGTTCGGGTTCCGAGAGCTTTGGTCGCCTGGTTGGACACTCAGGACCAGCCCCTATTCGTAGTCCTGGAAACCCGGATGATAGACATCCACCGCCGCGCAGGGGCAAAGACAGGGAGCAGGGGCCTTGATTGCTGGGCTGCAGAGCGAGCGGCAGGGCGAACAGGGTGCACACCTGCAGGCCCTTCGGTCAGGAGAAACAAAGCTCGTTGAGACAGACGCCCGAGGGCTCTCATTCCTCCAGAAACCCCACCTCACCCTCACCTCCTTACTGTTCAACCTTTGGCCTCCGATGCCTAGGTCCAAAGACTCTAGAGTAAACTATTAGCTTCTCCAGAAGAACAGAACGCAGACTAATGGTTTCCCAGTCCGAAAACAGTTTGAACCATTCTTATTTTAATTGGAACATTCTCCTTCAAATGAATTAAATGATAGTAGTTGTGACCTTTTACCTTTGCTTGTGAATTTGCACTATCAAAAAATGTGGATTTTTTTCTTGTTATGAGTCAATGAGTAAACAATTTTGGAGAGGAGTAATGGTGTTTTGTTTTGTTTTTTCTTTTTTTTTTTTAAGATTTTATTTATTCATTTGACAAACAGAGATCACAAGTAGGCAGAGGCAGGCAGAGAGAGAGGAAGGGAGGCAGGCTCCCCGCTAAGCAGAGAGCCAGATGAGGGGCTCGATCTCAGGACCCTGAGATCAGGACCCTGAGATCATGACCTGAGCGGAAGGCAGAAGCTTTAACCCACTGTGCCACCCAGGCACCCCTTGTTTTTTTTTTTTTTAGCTTCTTAAAAGCTCTGCACCTTGGATATGAAGAGAACCAGTAGTACCTGGTATGCTTGCTTTATCTTTCATTTTATTTTATTTTAAAGATATAATTTATTTGAGAGAGTGGGGGAAGGGCAGATAGAGAGAGGGAGAATCCCAAGCAAACTCCCAGCTGAGCACCAGCTAGAGGTGGGGCCCATCTCAGGTGCCCCACTTTATCTTTCACTTTAAATATCACTTTGGTCTGTCCAATATCTTAATTAAAATCCATAGCATTTTCTGATGGTCAAATGATTTTAAAATTTAGTATAGTTAAATTTTGCAAACTACAGCATTTTAAACATTTTAAAACAGGCTTCTGAACACATAAAACAATTTTTGTTTTAAAAAGTGAACATGGGGGGCGCCTGGATGGCTCAGTGGGTTAAGCCTCTGCCTTTGGCTCAGGTCATGATCTCAGGATCCTGAGATCGAGCCCTGCATCTGCCTCTCTGCTCAGCGGGGAGCCTGCTTCCCCCTCTCTTTCTGCCTGCCTCTCTGCCTATTTGTGATCTCTCTGTCAAATAAATAAATAAAACCTTTTAAAAAAATAAAATAAAAAGTGAACATGGGTAGATAAATAGCGCATTTTAATTTGTTTAGTTCTGCTTGTTAAAGCTTGCTCTCAGTAAAAGTCTCCAAAAGAAGTGGTGAGCCCTCTCCACCTTTTGTAAAAGAAAACCAACTTACCTACAAATAAACCTGTCTTCTTTTCCCACAATTCTTATGGGCCTAATCTATCATAAATGGTGAAGGTAGAGTTGGGTCATAAAGTGAATAATTCAGCACAAAAGATTCCCCAGAATGGAGGTGAGGTGATGGTGATAGTGGGGAGGTGTCTTGAAGAGAGGAGGGAATCAACAATATGTTGTTTAAATTCTCTGACAAGAAAAGATGGCTCAAGGGTAAATGGAGTGAGGGAAAATTTTTAAGATATAGTTACTCTTGACTGTTCAGAACTGAAAAAGGAACTATTTTTCTTAACATTTCTATAGCTATTGCCATTGTTTTTTTCAGTGCTTCTTGCCCTGTAGAAGTACTTAGTATAGATGTCAGCGTAACAGTATAGTTCCTTAAGGCATAAACAGAGACAGGAACAGGAGAACACAGCTGCCAAAGCACTGTTATCATATCCATTCTGGCAGTGTTGTGTGCCTCAAAGAACAGTTTTACAGTTCTGTAAAGAGAAGCAAAAGAGAATGTTCACAAGTTGGGTTGCTTGTGAAACAGTCTAAGATGGCGGTCTTCTGAGGAGAGCTCTTTTGAGATGTCCTGGGGAAGGAAAGGAAAGGAAAAAAAGGAAGCAGGATTGGACTGAGGAGGAAGTTAAGCTTGTTAACTTCTGAAGATGGCACGACCTTTCAGAGGTCTCCCCAGTTGAGGCAAGAATACTGGTTTCAGACTACCCTGGGAAGGGTGTGATGTTTAGCAGGGTCCTTCCTTTTTGCTGCAGGAATCCCCAAAGGGGGCTGACAATTTAAAGTTGTCTGCTGGCGGCACTCATAGCAGATGGGGAAACAAACCCTTCATTCCTCAAGGGGGAGTGATGAATGGAATATAGTTTTATACTGGCAAAAGAATTTGAAATTTTCCTGACATCTGTTTCTCCTCCCTCTGCCTCTTCCAACCCATCCTGCATTTAGCTGCCAAACAAATCTTGACTCGTTTATAAAACTACAAGTTCTCCTGACTGCATTTTGAATCAAATTTTACTATTTAAATTCCATTTTCTCCTTTTGTCTGCCCTTTGGTTTATTATAATAAACTTTTATTTCATTGTTAGTTCCTCCAAAGAGACATTTATAAAAATGAATGTATCTGCTTACTCTTCCTGGAACACAGGTGCTCATTATAGACTCTCCATCTCTGCTCATGGCCTTGTCTTCACCTCAGACTTTGTCTTCCCTTGTCTTTCCACCTCACTTTGGGTTTCATTTCTTCCTGAAGCATTTCCTGCCAAGTTCCACTGATCTCGTTTTTTGTTGGCCCCAAATGTACTTACACTGTGTACTTTGTCAAGTCTTAGGTAGCTAGAGACAAATCAAGAGGGCAGTCACTGTGCTTGTCTTTTTGTTTTATTTTGTTTTCTGTCACAGTTGCTAGCACATTACTGGGGCCAGAGAGGAAACTTCAAAGTACTTGTTGCTTATCTGACTGAACTATGTTCCTTATTTTCTGAGGTAACCAGTAATGGCTTTGCTTTAGTGTGGTACTGTTGCTCTTCTTCTGAAGCTCTAGACCATTTTATCTATTTCTTTTTTTATAAAGAATGACAATTGTCTTTTAGTTATCTGCATGTATGTCTTATTTCTCTTAATTCTCTTAATAATTTATAAGCAACTTTTAAGGGGAGACCATTGGTTACTTCTACCCCCCTTTTTTATCCTGAATGTCTAGTCCATTGCTTTTCATGTAGAAGTCATCAAATGTGTGTTCACAGAATGGTGTTACATTAATGGAATTTAAAACTGGACATCGAGGCTAGAAAAGAGTGTATTTTCTGGGGGAAATGGAAGATGATTCACCAACATGAGCTTGTTGCTTTCATCAGTTATTGCTTTCCTGGAGGAAAAATACGTTGTCGCTGTTATCATCAGGACTGGGTTATTTCTCAATAGCCTATTCCATGAAATATAGAGCTTCAAGATTAATGCCAATTTTTCTTAATCACCTTAAATATTTGTGTAGACAAAGGCCAGATCTCCTCCTGACTCTAATCAGGCCACCTAGTAGATTTGGTAATTGAAGCCCCATGTGAATAAACCATTTCTCTTGTTGACATTTCTCAACTGATATCATATAAAGATTCCTATCCATAGATGGAAAGTAGTAATTTAATATTTCTGTTCTTTTTACTAAACAGTGAAATTATTCTCTTCTCATCCTGGATTTTCCTCACAAACATTATTTTCTTTTAACATCACCATTTAGTCAGAAAATTTGTTGTCCCTTACACTGCTAATATGGTATACCAATTCATATATCTGAGGGCAGAGAAGATAAAATGAAAGATCATTCACTTTAAGAAGTTCAATTAGAAAGATGAAGACTTAGATTAAGTATTAAAATTAACTCATTTTCATCTTCTGATTATTGACCTGTAATTTTTCTATTATAGCTGTATTACATAATTATTATATTAATAGATAAGTAGAGACAAAAATTCATATGTAATAGGAAGGTCTTAAATACAGCAAATATAAAAAAACAGGAAGACTAACCAAATTAACTGTAGGCCCTATGACATTGTGAAGTGTCCCCTTTACCTCTTTTCTAAACAAAATAGTCCCTGTTTTAATTATCCTGTATATTAAAATGTATAGTTTGGAAATTCTGATTCTGTATAAAGTGAAGTTTTTTTTTTCCTAGATAAGAATATTCAGGATATTGTCACTTTAACTAAAAGCTGTTAAAAATGTTTCCAAGCTAATATCTAGGCAAACTGAGGTTTCAGTGTTCTATAAAAATTATAAGGAAAATAAGGAAAAACAATGTGATCCAGTATGTATACATCTGCCATTTGCTTGATGGCAAAATTGGCCTTGATTACAATTTTTTACTACTTCTGGTAACTGTGACTTTTACCATGTAACCTTATAATGTTCTGTATATTGCAGGTAATTGCAGTGGCAAAAAATAGTCTATCAGCGCTGTAGAGACATACAAATAGATATTATTTCACTCCCAGCAAAACTAATTACTATGGAATGTTTACAGTGGAGTATTGGATTATGTTTTTTTTAAACTTCTAATATTTCATGTCTTTTAACATATATGTCCAGCTTAAAAAGTGGAGACTCACTTATAAAATTTTACTATAGATTCACAGGAGCTCTGTTCTTTAAGAGCTTAAATAGTAATAGCTTTCTCTAGGATCTCTCCAATTTTTTCTCTTCAAATTTTTTACTACTTATGAAATAATTGGGGAAAACTATGTATGTGCTTTCATATTTTAAGATCACATATGAGGTTTTCTTTTTAATTCTAAGGTAAAATAAGTAGATTTCTTTATACACACACACACACACACACACACACACAGATTTTTTAACTAGGCTTCATGCCCAACATGGAACCCAGCATGGGGCTTGAACCCACAATCCTGAGATCAAGACCTGAACTGAGATCAAGAATTGGATGCTTAATTGACTGAACCACCCATATGCCCCTATATTTCTTAATATTAAGAGATAGATAGGGGCGCCTGGGTGGCTCAGTGGGTTAAAGCCTCTGCCTTCAGCTCGGGTCATGATCCCGGGGTCCGGGGATCGAGTCCCGCGTCGGGCTCTCTGCCCAGCCGTGAGCCTGCTTCCCTTCCTCTCTCTCTGCCTACCTGTGATCTCTGTCTGTCAAATTAAGTAAAAAATCTTTAAAAAAAAAAAAAAAGAGATAGATAATATGTTTCATTTGTAAGTGTGAAAAAAACTGAAACTTCCTTAAAATAGTAATAAATATTTCATATATTTATAAAATTAGTTCATATATTTGAATAAAACACCTCAAAAAACCACAACATATTTTGTCTAATAAACTTGCAGAATTTAATACTCCTGCAGAAAATACAAAATATTAACATTTTAAAGAAGGCTCATCAACAACTTATACTTTGGCTATTCTGAATGCAGTCTTTAGACATAGGCCAGAATATCCATTTCTAATGTAAAACTCTGTGCATGTGCATTTGTATTGATACTGTATGCCTCTGTGTATGTCTGTATAAAAAGAAGAAAGGTTTAAGGTTTAAGACAGCTTTGAATAGTGATTAAAGGAAAATTTCCTATAATCAGTATTTAAATGTATCCCTTTGTTTAGCATCCTAGAGTCTTTTAAGCCTTAGGTTAATCTACCTTCTTAAAATTAGGGGTAAAATAAAGGGGTATACCTGTAACTGTATAAAGTGGGAACATACTATGTGACTTTCGATTTGTTCTCAGATAAATTTTAAGGAAAACTATAAGAATATTCCCCTAAAGTCTTTATATAACCTAAGACCTGGGTTGAAGACATCTGCTTGTAATAGGACAAAAATTATGTTACTATAGTTCCTCAAACAATATAGACTTTCAAAGAGTTATCCAATTGAGTGACTCTGTACGCAACAGGAAAAAGTAGATGATTAGATGCTAAAATAAGCAATCCAGGCCACTTAATACCAAGAATTCAGAGAAGGGAGATGAAAACTTGTAGAAGTGTAATATCACACATCATATGAAAAGACAATTTGGTATGCCAAAAATCTGTGAACACATTTCTAAGTGTTCAGTATTTATGAACAGCTATGAGTGACTAGGAAATTTGTGGAAATATTTTGAATGCTTCTGATTAATAATTTATTTCTTAGAAGATAATTCTAAACAAATTTATTTCAACATCATTTTTTGGTAATCTAGAACATTCTGTAAAACATTGTGAAGTTTAAATGTTAAATCATAGCAATTACTTCCTAAATACTTAATGTTATTTTAGGCTAAATGTTTAACATATATGGGTGCCTGGGTGGCTCAGTCGGTTAAGTGTCTGCTTTTGGCTCGGGTCATGATCCCAGGGTCCTGGGATTGAGTCTCTGCACAGCAGGGAGGCTGCTTTTCCCTCTCCCTCTGTCTATAGCTCTGCCTACTTGTGCTCTCTCTGTCAAATAAATAAATAAAAAGAAAGCAAAAGATTATGCAAATGAAGACAATTGTTTAATGTGCTGAATATATACTTATTATTTTAGGTGCATTGTGAAAGATATGTGCTTTGTTTAAGATCTAGAGTCTATTTTTACAGTTACATTTTTTGAAGAAGTTTGCACTAAGTTACCCTTTATTAAGTGGCTTTAGAATATATACAATTGGTTGGTTTGTAATATCATTATACCATTTGTCTTTGGGAAATATCAAATTTATGAGGCTCTGCTTTATATGAACACATTTTATAATGTGATTTATAAGTGAAAACACTAATGTTTAAAGAGCACTTTGTAAAATTTATGTAATTAACTTGCACCTACCTGGCTTCATTTAAACAATAGTGTAAAGAGATGCCTGAAAGTACCATAATTAATAATAACTCCCTTTTCTTACAGCATTTATTCTTAGAACATTTTGAAATTGCATCATTTTAAAATTCATTCTAATCCTAACTGCCTTCTCCTCCTCTCCCACAGCATTGTTGGCAGAGTTTTGTTTTGTTTTTTAAAGATTTTATTTATTCATTTGACCAAGAGCAAGAGAGCACAAGCAAGGAGAGCTGCAGGCAGAGGGAGAGGGAGATGCAAGCTCCCCGCTGAACAGGGAGCCTGATATGGGGCTTGATCCCAGGACCCTGGGATCATGACCTGAGCTGAAGGCAGAGCTTGCCTGAGCCACTCAGGCGCCCCAGGCAGTGTGTTTTGATGGTTCTCTAAGAATGCAAATTTGCTAGAATATAGAGTATTTACCACAGAACACTGAAAAAATAATCTTTGTATTTAACCCGGTTAACCTTTGTTTCCATACAGTCTATTCCCCAAGGAGAAAAAGATCATTTCATCTAGTCATTCAGTTTTGCATTCGGCAAATATTTATTGAGTGCGTTCCATGCACTGAGTTAGGTTTGATAGTCCTCGTTGGTAGGGTGGTGGCTTTAGATACAGAATCACATATAATTTGGTGTCATACATGCCATGATTTGTATGAGTGCCTTTTTTTTTTAAATTAAAAAGTTCAGTTTCTTGTCCCCCAGAGGTATTGGCATTGCCTTAACTCTTAATTACCATTAACATCAAAATCCCTGGTCCTGTAACTTCCTGATCAATTGTATAGTCATGGGAGGAATGTCACACCAGACACAGACCCTATGAGCAAATGATAAATGATAGACGATTTTGCAGTTTTCTCTAAAGCAGTCAACCTTAACATCAAACACTAAAATGCAAATCAACTGCATATCTATTCTTTTTCTCTGCCAGAACAACATTTTCCTGAGGATTATCATATCTCCATTTCAACAATTCACAAGTAGCTGAAATCATGTAGCATCTCTAATTAAATTCCAAAATTCCATACCATGTGGAGAATAACTTGCCGGTGGTGGTAGTCAGAACAGTGTCAAGTTCTTGAGCTGGAGCATACAATTGCAACTTTGAAGTTAAATTTCACATCAGAAGTGCTTGGGAAATGTGTTGCTATATGATCTAAAGATATCAAATTATATACACAGCTAAATTCTGTGTTACTAAGGAGGAAATGCTTTGCAATCCCGTCCATAAAGTAGAATATGCAATCCATATGCAGTATACTAACAGAATACAGATTTTTGCATTGGATAAGAATTGCAATCAATACACTACTAATATCTGGCCTATGATATTAGATTGCTTTTGACTCGCAGAATATTTGCATCTTGCTCTGTCCCTGCTGGATTTGGTAGAATCAATTCCCATAGTTTTTACCTTGATAAAATGTAAAATAACATTCCTCTTCTATGCTAGAGAATATTTACTGCTCAAGAGAGGATAGTTAGGAAATTGCTTTTATTCTAAGTAGAGATTTTACATGTATTTATTTTTTATTATAATTGTTACAAATTTTTTTTCCAGTTAGTGTCTTGTGTTTTCATTTTCTTTGTGGTATCTATTGAGAGGAGTTCTTAATTTGTGTCAAAATGTTCACTTTGTTCAGTGCTCACATTTTATGTGATAGATACCCCTCTATTCCCCAAATCAAATATGAAAATCTGTACTTTAAAAAATTTTTCCTTTCTAATTAATGAATTTATATATTGATATAAAATTTTATAAATGGCATTTCATAGGTTTTTAGCTTTTTTATATCAATATTCATTTGTCCCATCACTATTTATTAAATAACCCATCTTTTCTATGAAGACCTGTAATGATTCCTCTGTCATATATTAAGCTTCTACATATGTGTAGGTATTGGTCTTAGCGTCCTGTCCTGTGCCATTTATTTATTTCTCCATCACCATGTCAGTATCCTACCACTTACTATCTTAATGTCTTCCTTTTGTAAGATCTTTATTTCTGCTAAGTCAAATATCTACTCACCACCTTTTTTTTTTTTTTTTTTTTTGGTCCTAAATGTATTGAATATTCTTTGGCCTTTTGAATTCCATGTAAATTTTAGTTGGACATGTCAAATCAATGAAAATTTTGTTGGGATATTGGTTGGAATTGCAATGACTCTTCATTTAGTTTGGGAACCATTGACATCTTTATAAATTGGTACAATATCTGTAAAAATACTGTTTTTTTTTTTTAAGATTTTATTTATTTATTTGACAGAGAGAGATCACAGTAGACAGAGAGGCAGGCAGAGAGAGAGAGAGGGAAGCAGGCTCCCCGCTGAGCAGAGAGCCCGATGTGGGACTCGATCCCAGAACCCTGAGATCATGACCTGAGCCGAAGGCAGCGGCTTAACCCACTGAGCCACCCAGGCACCCTGTAAAAATACTGTTTTATATACTTTCTTAATATCATTGAATTAAAAGTTATATAATTTTCTTCTTTCTTTTGCATATTTATTCCTATAGAAGTATTTATGTTCTTTGTTGCTCTTTTAAATGATCATACATAATACTATTTTAAACTCTAGAAATTATATTTTCTATAATATAGAATAGGATATATTTGGTATATCCTGGTATAAATATGATGTATTTCATTTTTTGACCTTACAGATAATAACACCATCATATCTATTGATTCCAATAATTTTTATGTTATTTGAAGCTTTCCAAATAGATAATATTACTACTACAAATGATAACAAATTTGTTTTTCCATTATAATTTTTACCTTTTTTTGAATTTGTCAAATTGTGCTGGCTAGAACCTCTGATACTATATTGAATAGAAGTGATAATAGTGTGATAATAGTGTGATTTCAATAGACTTATACCTCCTATTTGGTTGGTATTTTTAAAATGAAAATTTATGCTTTTAATTGAAAAGATTAGTATATTTACATTTACTTGGATTATTGACATATTTTATTTATTATTGGATCTTGATTTGCTAATATTTAATGATTCTTGTGTCTGTGTTCATGAGAGATAGTGGCATAGTTTTCTTAAAATTTTCATCTGCTTTTGCTGCTAGGGTATTGCTGGTCTCATAAAATGATGGGATGTGTTTTGGAAATTTCCAACTATTAATTCTATTACTGAATTTTAGTTTAATTCTGTTGTCATCTGAGGATATACTTAAATGATGTCTGTCTTTTGAATTGTTAATATGTGTTTTATGGCCAAGAATATTGGTTATCTTGGTGAATGTTCCATGTGAGCTTGAAAATAATGTGTATTGTGCTGTTGTTGGATGGAGTATTCTATAAATGTCAATTAGATCAAGTTGATTGATACTGTTACTTAGGTCATCTATATTCTTACTGATTTTTTTGTCTGCTTAACCTACCAATTAATGAAAGATGGGTGTTGAATTCTTCAACTTTAAAGGTAAACTATTTTAATTCTCCTTTGTATTTTATCAGTTTCTGTATCATGCATTTTGACATTTTTGTAGTTAGGTTATGTTAGGGCATATTTAGTATTATATTTCTTTTTAAAGAATTGACTTTATTATTTTGTAGTGCTTCTCTGTCACAGTGTTCCTTGTTTTGAAAACTGCTTTGCCTGAGATTAATGTAGTTACTACAGCTTTCTTTAGATTAGGTTAGCATGGTTTATTTTTTACCACCCTGATAGTTTATATGTAAAGTGGGTTTCTTTTAGACAATATATAGTTGGATTTTCTTTTTAATTCACTCAGAGAGTCTCTGTGCTTATACTGGTATTTAGAATCTCATATTTCTATGCTTTAAATATGATTATACTCATGTGTAAGTTGATTGTTGGTATCATTGGATTACTATCCACTGTTTGTAAAAGTTTTATTTTTTTAAATTCATTTCATGCATTTTTATTATTTCTTCCTCTTTTCTGCTTTCTCTGGTTTTAGTTGAGCATTTTATATTATTTCATTTTGTCATCTTTTTTGGTGTATGAATTATGGTTCTTTTTAGTGGTTGACTTAGAAATTACAATATACATTTTTCATTTCCTACAATTCCCCAGTCTTACCTCAGCACTGTTCCAGCCTTTGTCTGAGATAGAAGATGGAAAGGACAGTTTACTCTTCAGTGTGTTTCTTTCCAAGTTCTAGAGGTTGGAAGTTCTAGAGGTTACCAAGTTCTAGAGACTTCTGAAGGTTGCAGGTAGGGTTTAGAGCAACACTGAGTCTCATTTTCATTAGGACCTTCTCTGTTTCTTTTGCAGCTGCTTTATGAAGGTTTTGAAAGAAGATTTTTATCAGTTTTATTGTTTGATTTCTGCCCTTAAAATTTTTGCTGGTGTTTATTATGCCACTTAATTTTGTTAGATACTAAGTGGACATGACATTGTGATATAGGTTGATTTTGATGCTTAGAAGTCTAGATGAATAAAATTTTACTGAATTATTATGCAATAAAAATATTCCTAGTACCTTTTCTTAACTGAAATGGTTACTTGATAATATTTTCAAATTGTATAAATCCACATAATTATTCTTATCTTAATGATGGGGTTATAGGCAGAACCCATCTTTCTAGGTAGTTCTCTCTTCTCTATTCTTTTTTTTATTTTTATTTTTATTTTTTTTAAGGTTTTTATTTGTTTATTTGACAGACAGAGATCACAGGTAGGCAGAGAGGCAGACAGAGAGAGAGAGAGGGAAGCAGGCTCCCCGCTAAGCAGAGAGCCCGATGCGGGGCTCTATCCCAGGACCCTGGGATCATGACCTGAGCCGAAGGCAGAGGCCCTAACCCACTGAGCCACCCAGGCGCCCCTCTTCTCTATTCTGAATCTTTAGTAACATAGTAACCAACTTCCCTTACTTAGATTAGAACCACTGTAATGATTTATTCATCTGTCAATTACCCTCATATTTTAAGCAAAAACCACATCTACAGTTGCAACCTGTGTCATATGTCTCTTCTCTTACTTGCTGCTGCTGTTCTAAGCCAGATCCCCACTTTCTCTGATTTTAACTTCTTTAAAGCGTCCTATTAAAGTGAAGGGTGGAAAAATATACCACCTCAAAATATGCCCTTTTGGCATAAGGATTATTTTGAGCTAAAGGTACTTCAACAACAGCAGGTATAAGAAGAGTGTTCTGACCTTCTCCTTTCTTCTGAAAGCAGGAGATAAAACTCCCATGTGAAAGATGTTCTCCTTATACAAGGATGAAAGAACATTCTTATCACCAGAGACAGGAATAGAGAATGAGAGAATTCTGTACAAACAAATCTCGTTAAAATAACTCTTCTCTTCCTTTAGCTTTTCATATATTTTAGTAACTTTTCCACAACTGCCTCCCTTTGTTAAACCTAATATAAAAGCATTTAGGTTTTACCACTTCTTTGGAAAATTCATTTCCTTGTGAAGTCTCCTGTGTCACTGAAAACATACATTAAATTAATTTGTATGCTTCTCTCCTGTTAATCTCTCATATGTCAATTTAATCCTCAGACCCAGCTGAAGACCCTCATAGACTAGAGGTAAAATTTTGCCTACTGTGCCAAAATAAGTGTTTCTTTTTTTTTTTTAATTTTTTTTATTAACATATAATGTATTATTAGCCCCAGGGTACAGGTCTGTGAATTGTCAGGTTTACACACTTCACAGCACTCACCATAGCACATACCCTCCCCAATGTCCATAACCCAACCACCCTCTCCCTACCCGCTTTTCTCCGGCAACCCTCAGTTTGTTTTGTGAGATTAAGAGTCTCTTATAGTTTGTCTCCCTCCTGATCCCATCTTGTTTCATTTATTCTTTTCCTACCCCCCAAAAATAAGGGTTTCTTAAAGGATCCTGCTATTACATCTCTGTTACATCTCTAGCCCGTTATTTTTATAGCTGATGTGTAATTTTATTTCTCAAAAAGAAAAAAAAGTGAAAGTTTTCTTTATCTGTATAGTTAAATTAAAATAAACTATCATGAATTAAAAATTTTTTAATTCTTAGGATCCACAGACCTAACCTATGTGCACGTACCTCTGTCCCCTAACCTATAATCATTCATCAGTGCACCCATGTCCTGAACCACTCTGAGCCTACTTTCTTTTCTTTTCTCTCTTTTCCTCTTAGAAGTCTAGATGAATAAAATTTTACTGAATGTATTATGCAACAAAATATTCCTAGTGCATTTTTTTTGCTGAAATGGTTACTTGATAATATTTAAAATTGTATAAATTCACATAATTATCTTAATCTTCTCTTCTCTTCTCACTTCCCCTCTTCTCTCCTCCCCTCCCTTTCTGTCCCTTCCTCTCATCTTCTTTCAAGATTTTATTTATTTATTTGGGAGAGAGCAGGAGTAAAGGGAGAGGGACAAGAGGTTTTTGTGCTGAGTGTGGGGCCACACATGGGGCTCAATCCCACAACCCTGAGATCATGGCCTGAACCAAAATCAAGATTCAGTTGCTTAACTGACTGAGCAAACCCAGGTGCCTCCACTAAGAGCTTTCTTTTATCTGTGTCTTTGCCTATGCTCCTCTTTTAGCCTATGATATCAGTTTAATTTGAACTATGAAATATTCTTCTGACTGATAATCATATTTTTAGTCTGTACCTGATCAAATGAAGGATAGAGATATCAATGCATATAAGGTTAGCAATATGAAGAAAAATCAGTTTCATTGCCAATAGTCTAGTAAGTAGGCATTATCTTAGCTTATTACTGCACAGTTGGAGTTTATGGTGCTTTAATAAAGGATGAAGAAATAGAATTGAGTAGAACATCATGAAATAGGTTTGTAAGGACAATAACCTTGAAAACTGATATTAAATACATTTATGTCTTTGCACAAGAACAGATATTAATATGAAACATCATCTTTGAATTGCATGTTTAAATATAATGTGCTTTGGAAATAGTACAGTTTAATAAATACATAAAATGTTGAATTTGTTATAAAGGTACATATATATGATTACATAAAGGAAGAACAATTAATTTTGGGAAAAAAGTATTTGAAACCTAAGGAAAATGTTTTGAGTATCACTTTTTTTAAAAAAAGATTTTATTTATTTATTTGACAGATAGAGATCACAAGTAGATGGAGAGGCAGGCAGAGAGAGAGAAGGGGAAGCAGGCTCCCTGCTGAGCAGGGGGCCTGATACGGGGCTCGATCCCAGGACCGAGAGATCATGACCTGAGCCAAAGGCAGAGGCTTAACCCACTGAGCCAGCCAGGTGCCCTGAGTATCACTTTTCAAACAATTGAAAGGTGTTCAAGGAAAACTTTCCTCTATGGAGCTAAAAAACAAGATGCTAAAAGAAGCTAAACATACTGTAATTTTTTTTTTTAATTCAAGTTAGTTAACACATAGTGTATTATTATCTTCAGGGTAGAATTTAATGATTCATCAGTTGAATTTAACACCCAGTGTTCATTACATCAAATGCCCTCCTTAATGCCCTTCACCCAATTACCGCATCTCCCCACCCACTTTCCCTCCAGCAACCTTCAGTTTGTTCCCTGTAGTTAAGAGTAGTGTGCTTTAATTTTAATTTTCTTGATGAATAGCATGAAAAATGGCAACTAGAGGGTTTTTTCCACCTCTATGAATGTTTGTTAAACTTTATTGTGATCTCTGTTGATATTTTTAAGCATCAGAAGGGTAAGATAACAATTGAGAAGATACGTGTGTTTGTACACACACATACACTTTTGGCAAGTCACTTGAAGTAATTATAAACTAAGACAAAAAATATTTTTCTTAGAAATAAGAAGCAGGGGTTGCCTGAGTTACTCAGTCGGTTAAGCAGCTGTCTCTTAGTTTTGGCTTAGTCATGATCTCGTGGTCATGGGGTTGAGCCCCATATTGGGCCCTGTGTGCAGCTCAGAGTCTGCTTTACGTTCTTTCTCTCTCTCCTAATTCACAAACACTCTCTCAAACAAATAAATAAAGTCTTAAAAAAAAAAAGAGGATTTTCTATGACTCTGGTGAAAGATTAATTGGGTGTATTCAATTTCATAATATTTTCAGCAACCCTCATAAACCACCTCCTTTGTAAAGGGTAAATATTGAAAGAAGACATTTTGTAGTCAGAATTAAAAATAAGTTATGACTTGTATCTGGAATCCCCATTATAGCGTTTCATCTCACATTCCCATTTCAATTTTCTTCTCTGGGACAGAGGCTCCACGGGAAAGGAGAATGCAAGATCAAGAAACATGACAAGCCAGTCAAGTCACTTGGATATCTATAACATTCTACTTGACTAAAGCACTTGTATAGAATATTTATATATTTTAACTTCTTTAAAGAAAGTGTGCCATGTCCTGCTTTCAGATAAATTGTGACAAAGAAGATTTGACTGGCAGAGTCTTCATAGGTTCATTTAGCCATATAGTGTTAATCTATGACATGAGAGTTATAATGGCTTGGTCCAAACATGATTTAGACAGTGAGGAATTCACAAATTTTTGAGCTCTGGTATATGTAAACTTTACTGATATCTATCCCATGTCCTCATTTTCATTCCAACTATACCTTAACCACATGTGCCAAATAGAATAAAAATGGCAGAAATGTTACAATCTCAAGACAAATATTTGTGAATTTGTGAACTGAATAGTTTTTATAATGACCTCTTCTTTCTTTCCCTTCCTTTGTACCCTTTTGGAATACCACATCTGAGAAACAAATCTCCAGTCTGGACTTGACACTCAGCTCCAGAATCATACTTTCAACATGGCTATGGAGATGACGATAAAGCATGTATCCTTAATCTTTTTGAGGTAAAAATGTGAATTCTTTCAGATAGAATTCTTAGGGGATCTAATATGTGTAATTAAACCTGAATTTTCTTAAAAATTCAGGTGCTTACCAAACATGACAAAAATGCCAGGATATGTAAAAACGGTAGCCTGGAAGCTCTCAAGACAAAAGGCAATAATGCAGAATTTAAAATGCTGGTGACATGTTCTACTTCATGATGTGAAAGTTTATTAAATTTTTGAATATATAAAATTAAGGACAGTAGTTGGGGAAATTCATATTAGAAAAAGGTGAACTGATTTGCCTAAGGTATCTTAAGTTCAAAAAAAGAAATGAAGTCTCTAAACAACCAATCTCATGCTCAATTCAGTCTATCATGCTTGGAGTAGGTGAGCCGATATATAACTCAAGGTCATTGAAAATTTCAGAGTAGATGTCTCATGAAACAATTTTAATGAAATGAGCTTTTCCAGTACACTCACAGGTGTGTAATAGAATTTTCTTTTGATCTTTAATTCATTTATTTCACTTCCTCCTGAGTTGATTTAAAGTAGAATTTTAACAGTTAGTTGCAAGCTCTTGGAGATAACTCTTCATTACCTAATTTTGTATTCTCTGGAGCAAATGGCCTTGGTTAAGAAGGAACATAAATAAGTACGGATTTAGATGAAATATGATCAGCCTTGATAGGATGAATTGATTGTGACCATAAATGTATTATGATTTATTTCTAATAATACTAAAAGGGAATCCTAAAAATAGAAACACTAGTCAAATTACAGCTATGTCTCATATGAACATAGATGTAAGACAGAAATCCATTCACTATCTGATTGTAGATCACTCCCATCGAGGTTAATCAAATTTCCATCATTTCAATTTTTCTATGTATATAGTAATATTTTATGATAAAGAGTGATACTGATATGTAAAATATATAGTATGCTGTATATTATTATAATATATAAGTATATAATACATTATATAAATATGTATAATTTCAGCAAAACTGATAAAAGAAAAATACTGTATATTAAGATAATCTACTTAGTCATTGCATTTAGTTAAAAAATTCAAGTGACCATTAGTTTTGAAAAATACTTCTCTAAGTTTATAAGTGCTTTGCTCATGAAGATGTTATCTCTAACCACTGAGTAGAAAATTATAGTATTTCTAGAATAGAGTAGGAAGATGAGGTCTCAGAGAATCCATGAATGCATAATGCTATTAGGATATACAACAATAGAGGCACCTGTGTGGCTCGGTGGGTTAAGAATCTGCCTTTGGCTTAGGTCATAATCTCAGGGTCTTAGGGTAGAGCCCTGCATTGGGCTCTCCGTTCAGTGGTGAGTCTGCTTCTCCCTCCCCATCTCCCTCTGTGATCTCTCTGGCTCTCTCTCTCAAACAAACAAAATCTTAAAAAAAATATATGTATATAACAATAAAGACACATAAATAGAACCTAAAAGTATTGGGTCAACATATGTAATTATAATTAACATAAGGAAAAATTTTAATGAGAAGGAAATTCTAATAAATACAAAAAACATGGAGAATTAAGTCCTAAGAATTTTAATGGCAGAATAACTGCTTATATACATGAGTCTATCCTCCAGGTTGGTTTTAATAGGAACAGTAAAAATAATACTTATTATTGATATATTACTGCAAACTGAAACATTCAGTTTAAGAAAGTGCAATTAGTTGTCTGTTTGCCAAAAATGTTACATTGTATATTGTATCTCCATACATGCATACTTTTTTTAACAACAAAAATACTTTATTCTAGCTTTCCCATCTAGAAATTTAATATGAAAAAGGAAGGCAAGGGGTGCCTGGGTGGCTCAGTGGGTTAAAGCCTCTGCCTTCGGCTCAGGTCTGGTCTCGGGGTCCTGGGATCAAGCCCCGCACCAGGCTCTCTGCTCAGTGGGGAGCCTGCTTCCTCCTCTCTCCCTGCCTGCCTCTCTGACTACTTGTAATCTCTGTCTATCAAATAAATAAATAAAATCTTTAAAAAACAAAAAAGAAAAAAGAAAAAGGAAGGCAAGCCTGTGGGGTTAAAATTTGTTGCATAAGTTTCCCCCACTGAATTTTTCCAGTCTATATTTTCTTTCACTTTCCTTCAAGCAAAACATTTTCTCAGGATCCAAATCAAGGAAAACAATGGGTGGTGAAATGATGTATGGTATCATCTACATGAAAGAGCAGTATTTTGAAAGTTAGAAAACAAAGATTTTCACCTAGCCTTTTTTTTTTTTAAGATTTTATTCATTTATTTGGCAGAGAGACAGAGAGAGATCACAAGGGGACAGAGAGGCAGGCAGAGAAAGAGGGGGAAGCAGGCTCCCCACTGAGCAGAGAGCCCGATGCGAGGCTTGAACCCAGAACCCTGAGATCACGACCCGAGCCGAAGGCAGAGGCTTAACCCACTGAACCACCCAGGTGCCCCTCACCTAGCTTGTTTTAATAACTGGCTAATATAGCTATAATTTGCTCCAGAGGCTTATATATTTTCTTGGGATTTATATATGTTCTTGGTTCTCATTAATCCTTTATGTAGAGCTTCTTATTTAGTGACTTGAAAGAAAAATCTAACAGTGCCCTTGTGATCTGATCATCCTCTTTAGTTGAAAGTGAGGCAGTTCTGTTTAACACCGGAATAATATTATTTGTCCTACATATCTTTCCCTTCTGGCCAGTCATATGAAACAACCTTTTTGGTTGTTTAATTCCATTTTCATCAGCACTGTCATGATGCTCTTATCCGTCTTTGCCTTCTGTTATACTGTTGCCTTGCTACATTATTTTCAGTCAGTACATAACCACATGGGAATCAACTTTTTGTCTCTACCCCGAGACTCTTAAAGTTGATGAAGAGGTTTTGTCAGTGATATTTTTAGAGGTCTCATCGTCATTCCAGAAGTATGTGAATATCCATGTATATGTGACTGGGATTCTAACCAACATGTATCTTGAAACTGGCCTCTAGATGCTTATTCCTCCTCCCTCAGCCTCTGAGGTTGGCTTTGCTATTGGCTTGATGTCATCACTAACCTTCCTGGAATTACGGCTATGTCCAAGTCTCTACTATTGAGGGGAGAGTCACTAGTCTTTAATTCTCCTGCTGGTTGATGTTATCTCTGCCATGACTCATGGGGGTATTCAGTCATCGTGGCTTTCATTCACACTGTTGAAGTCAGTCTTTGATGGAGTCATTGTTAGTGAAGGCGAGAGTTTTGTCTAGTTTTGAGCAAATAAAGGGGATCTTTTCAATCATCCTATTTTATAACTAATTTTGAACCATCTGACCCTTTAAATTTGGATATGCCTGTGAAGTTTTCAAGTTAGATTTTAGTTCTTATGGAAATTCAACCATCTGAAATTGTTACCTGAAGTAACTGAGGCTTCAGTGGTTGCACTCTTCTTTTCAGGGTTCTGACCTAGGACAGATCCCATTGCTAGAGGTAATCTCTGAATAATGAGTTCCACTTGTGCTACTCTTAGGGTAGAGTCACATGGCCTCTTCCTATGTATATCTAAATGAATGCTTGTGAGTATTAAAAGCTGTAATTTATCATTTTTAGTTATTATTTCTGATAGTTATTTTTCTCCTGAGATTTCTGAGAATAGTATAAAAGAAGGCTGTTGATATCTGGTTAGGATCTCCTCCTAGGTAGGGAGTTAAATTAGGTACTACCAGGGCTCTACTCATACCCATTACGGCCAAATGATTTTTGGCTACATAGTGCGTGTAGAAGTGCTATCGGTACTCTGCTCAGATGCCCTCAGGTCTCTTTCACTATTTCTATGCATGCCTCCTCTGGTTTCTGTGTTCTTTTGCTTCTAACAGCTATGCTTGTGACACTTCCAGGAAATTTCCAAGAGCTACTTCAACCACTTTGCATATAGGCAGAGAGAGTCAGAAGTACCTGTGGGAGTTATATAACCAATGGGTACCCTTAGCCCCTGATTGACTGGTGGACTGATTGGAGAGTAGAAAAGGCCAGCATTGCACAGTGAAGTTTAATGTACACTCTAAAGTTTCCCTGCAGGAATGAGTAAGCCTTAAACTTATTCTATGTGAAGATTCTCTGGATTCTGCTCTGCTATCCACAAGGCTTTGTTGACCTCAGTTTTCAGCCTGTGGAAGGGAAAAAAAAAAGAGAGAGAGAGAAACCAAAGAGAAGGAACACCTATCTGCTTCTTTATAAAATGAGAGATTAACATATACCAGTTCTATTTGTATACTCTTGGCAAGAATCAGTAAGAACACCAGACCTAAACGTTGAAAGGCTGGGAAACTACTTCCTAGCACTAACTCTTTACTGTGAAGGGGAACACAAACTGTGGAGTCTCCCTAGCTATCTGAAACACTGTTGATTTATTTGAATCTGTTCTCATCATAATCAGTCCCACTGGTAAAGTCCATATAGATTTGTTTTAACATCTGTTACGAAAAACATGGATTGTGAATTAAATTCTGCTCTGAATGTGTGTATATATGTACGTGTGTGTATGTGTTTAAAACATATTTTTAAATGTTTCTCATGGAAAAATTGTGTTAAGCATATGGGCTACAGAAAATAATTTTAAAATATTGTGAGACTTTAAATTTACAAGATAGGAGAAGACATTAATACACAAACCCTCAGCTGAATTGCTGAGCCGAATGAACAAGTATTATATTAGTTGTATATGTGAGTGTATACACATACACACAAATAGATAAGTGAATATATATAGATCTATCTTAGATCAAAGAAAGTAATTATAATTTATAGGAAAGGGAATTTTTACAATATAGGTAGCATTAGAACTGAAACTTCATAGAAAGTACAATTTTCATAGACTGGACAACTCAAGAAAATATTCCATACAGAGTGAGCATTTTGGGAAAATTCTTTTTTTTTTCAAAGATTTTATTTATTTATTTGACAGAGATCACAAGTAGGCAGAGAGGCAGACAGAGAGAGAGGGAGAAGCAGGCTCCCTGCTGAGCAGAGAGCCTGATGCGGGGCTCCATCTGAGGACCCTGGGATCATGGCCTGAGCCAAAGGCAGAGACTTTAACCCACTGAGCCACCCAGGCACCCCCATTTTGGGCAAATTCTTAAAGATTTTTTGAGCTCATTGTGGTAAATGAAATTATTAATAACTTATTCATAGACTATTCCAGAGTGTATATGATGATGGTTTAGAGATAAACAAAATTTACATTTTAGTTGAATTTGTGTGCCGTGGAGTGGACATTGCTCTCTGTTCTGAGGGAATCAAATAACATTCTTTGTGGATAGAAAAAAGTCTTCAAAAAATTAAACTGAGAGGGCGCCTGGGTGACTCACTACATTAAGTGGCTGCCTTGGCTCAGGTCATGATCCCAGGATCCTCGAATCGAGTCCTGCATCAGGCTCCCTGCTCAGTAGAGAGCCTGCTTCTCCCTCTCCCTCTGCCTGCTGCTCTGCCTACTTGTGCTCTCTATGTCTCTGTCAAATAAATAAAATCTTAGAAAAATTAAATTTAGAAATGTGAATATTTTACTTAATCAACTATACATTCCTTAGGCTAGATTTCAAAACCAACCATAATCTGATAACTTGAACAGCCTTTGGTCAACGTCTTACCTGAGATATTTTTTTCTTCTTTTCTTTTCTTTTTACAACATATAAGCCTTTCCTGATGTTGATCTCTACCACAAAGCTTTTCGGGCTATTCCAGTTGTCTTTTAAAGTTCTTCCGCTGAACTTTCATGGAATTGATTTTACCTGCCTCTCATCTGCATTTATATACAAACTTACTTTTTCCACGGAATTTTAGACGTTTCGCACCTAAGCTTGCATTTTGTGTTTGTTCTGTAGTTGCTGAAACAGATAAAACAGTACCAAAGACAAAGTATGAAGCACAGCTACTTTGCTCGTTGATTGGCAGAGAACTTTCTGCTATAGAAATGATGTTGTGGGGGCGCCTGGGTGGCTCAGTGGGTTAGGGCCTCTGCCTTCGGCTCGGGTCATGATCCCAGAGTCCTGGGATCGAGCCCGGCGTCAGGCTCCCTGCTCAGCGGGGAGCCTGCTTCCTCCTCTCTCTCTGCCTGCCTCTCTGCCTACTTGTGATCTTTGTCTGTCAAATAAATAGATAAAATCTTAAAAAAAAAAAAAAAAGAAATGATGTTGTGTAACTCAGGTAGTGGGAGCTTTTGTCAACACAAGTGTAGGAAAGAACTAAAGGCATTTCTGTAAAGATCATGTTTGCTCTACGTAAGAGAACCTGAGAGAAATGTGGTTAAGGATTCTCTAAGCAGTTCAGAAGTTATTATTTTTTTAAATGAACATCTTTATTCCATGACATATTAATGGCTAGGCTCCCTGCTGTGTTGTCTGCTTGCTCAGTCTCAGACCTATTCTATAGCAGTTGGACACTTTCTAATTAATCATTGTATATGGAAAAGAAAGGTTTCTGAAGTATTAAGTTGATAGGGGAAAGCTTCAAGATAAATTAGTTCTAATAGAAAAGTATCTGCTCTTCTCATGCCTGATCTGTAAAATGAAAAAGAAAAAAGATTCTCTAGGCTGTCCACAAAAATTCATTGAATTTCTGCCCTAAGAAAGCTCATGGTATTGCTTTGACCTAAATCTGATAGTAATTTAGTGCCAGTTTCTTCCACGGTAACCCTAGGGTACTTCTGAATCTGGGCAAAACAAATTACCTGTCTTGTCATCTGTTTCAATCTGTAACTTCAAGACTTGCACCTTATTATCATTATTACAGCAGTATTGTCTCTGCCAAAGAAACCAGAGATTAGTGCCACTTCTATTATCAATCCCAGTGTGCAAGCATTTAATAATAATATCGTCAACTTTGTACAATTATGTATAAATTCATATCTGTTGAGGGGCTTTTCATTTTTTTCACTTAATTTCCATGTGTGATTGCAAATACTTGCATGGTTTTAAACTGCTAAGTACAAATTCAAAAATACTAGTTTAATCTATGGTCTGAGTGCCGGATTCATATATTCAGATTTCTTGTGGATGACACAAGGTCCCTCAAACTCCAAGACTGAGTATGTTTCCTTTTTTTCTCACCAAAACAGTTATTTGCCTTGTATTTAGAATTTGCTTTAGTTGTACCACTATCCTTCCAATTATCCAACCCAGGCATCTTTTTTGTATTGCAATCATTCCTTTAATTACTCAAGCCAGATCTTCTAGACCTTCTTAAATTTCTTCAACTCCCATTCCCTCCATCTTTTCTACATATTTAAGTTCAGGTCCTCAAAACCCTATATGGACTATGGTAGCATAGCCTTCTAACTGTTACTACTGTGAGCTGTTCTCTCTGGCCCAACTTGCAGTTCATACTCCCCACTGCCACTGGAATAATTCATGTATCATTTTCCTATTTGGGACACTGCATGGATCCTTGCTGGCTACAGGAAGCATACCAGTACCTCCTCGCATGTTCCCCGATCTTCTGCAGGCTCGAACCCCATATCACTCTGACCCTCATTCTTTACTCCCATAATGAACCGATATGTAGTTTCTGTTGGTCACTCAGCTGTTTTATTCCTTAATGTTTTGTAAACACAGTCCCTCCCTCCTTTTGTGCCTGAAGTCTCTGTTGGTTGCTAAACCCATATCCATTTATCAAAGGCTTACTCAGCTGACATACTGCTGAGGTTTCACTGGACCATTTCCCAGTGCATGCCCTTCCCAAAACCGTCTGTTCTATTTCTGAGCTTTTATATAATTATAGCATATATAACATTGATTTACAACATTTTTCAACTTTTATCTACCCAAATAGTATGGTTCTTATATGCAGAGACCTTATAATATTCTTGTTGAAAATTCTCTAGCATATAATGCAGTGCCTGACTATTGTAAGGACTTGTATATTTTAGTTAAGAATAGCTGATCTCATTAGATTTTTGTAAGATAGGTTAGTAGAAATCACACCCATTATACACATGAGGGCTCCATATTATATGGCTAAATAAATAAAGGCATTAGGAGATAAGCTAAAAATATAAAACAAAATAGTTGGCACTTACCTCAAATAAATTATATGTATATTTAGATTTATGTATTTTAGAGAGAGAACATGAGCAGGGGAAAGGGCAGAGAGGGAGGAAGAGGGAGAGAAGCAGACTCTGCATTGGGCACGGAGCTTGAGGCAGGGCTTGATCTCACAACGCTGAGATCAGGACCTGAGCTGAAATCAAGAGTCAGGTGCTTAACCAAACCGAGTCACCCAGGCACCCCCAAAATAAATTATATTATTAAAAATTTCATTTATTACCTGTTTAGATTTTTTACATGCTCACCCAATGAAAAGTAAAATTCAAAATGTAAGACATTTATATTTAAGTTACTTGTTATTTTGATTACTGTAGCAGATAATTATGAGAGTCAGCATCCTTAGTAGTTAATAGCATGTACTTAGCAGTCAGACTTCTGAGTTTGAATAGTGTTTCAGCATTTTCTATCTGTGCGGCCTTGAGCAAGTCATTCAATGTTTCTATAATTCGGTCACTTCATCTGTAAAACCTGCCCTGTGAGTTTGTTGTGAGGATTAAATATCTTATTATGAGTAGAATTATAGTCCCTGGCACATACTAAATAATCTATAAGCACTATCATTATTATCATCTATAATTCACAACCATTAAGGAATCCTAGTGAATACATATACATATGTGTGAAATGTGTGTGTGTGTGTATAAACATGGACTACAGAGTTTCTCAGACCAAAGTTCTGAAGTCTGTGAGCTTACATCATCTGTGCTTTCTTAATTCTTATTTTCAGTTAGTAATGAATTAACATTAGTGTAGCACTTGACTCTGGTTGAATAGGATTCTTTGTTTAGTTATGACAGATTCATAAAATCTTCAAAGAATCATGGCCTATGGAAATGCTTTGAACACATTTGAACACATTTACTAAAGGAAACACTACATTTGTAAAGATGATAAATTAGGAGAAATGTATTTTTAGTAGAATTCATTAAATAGCAAATGGTGTTTCATACCATGATTGAACATTTCCAGTGTTTGAAAACATATTGCCTCTTCAGATGGCTCATTTCACCTGTTGGCCTGTCTGAGCATTAGGAAAACTTTTGGTAATAAGAAAAAGGTTAATTGGAATTATCAAAGACTTTGGATATGGTCAAATCTGCAGTTGAAAACTCAATTGGGCACTCACTTTCTGTGTCCAGTAGACAATGTAGCAACTATCTTGAGATTCAATTACATAGCACCTGATACCTAGTAAACATTCTACAAATATTTACTCATGACCTTTTTTTACTTTATAAGAAGTTAAAATCAGTTTATTTTCAGCTTTCACCCAGTAGTACCTCAAGATTATATAATATTAGTACCTTATTTGCATAAATTCCTTCATTTAAGATTAAGATTTAAGAGACTTTCAATTATTTTTATGACATTTTTCAAGACTTACAATCTTATGAACTGATCTTACTTCTCTGGATGTGTTTCTATCTTTAATATTTTTAAAAAAGATTTATTTATTTGAGAGAGAGAAAGTGTGTGCATGATCAGGGGTAGGGGAAGAGGAAGAGAGAGAATCCAAGCAGACTCCCTGCTGAGCACAAAGCCCCATGCAGGGCTTGACCCCAGGACCCTGAGATCATGACCTGAGCTGAAATCAAGAGTTGGATGCTTAACCGATTGAGCCACCCAGGCACCGCTCTATCTTTAATATTTTTTTAAAGGCAGGTTGTATAACTAAAGAAAACAATCCAGGTATGGCTTGACTATAATAGGTATCAAGTTGTAGATTCCTATTTGTAATCAATTGAAAAGAAGGGGAAACTTGCTTTTACAAAATTCATCTTGTGACACTGACAATTAATACTGAGAGAATATCGATTGAAACTCCTAAGCTGCTTTACATTTTTCTACCATACTTTTGGCTGGTAAGCCACATTTCTTTCCAATCATTCTTGTGCAATTAGGTTTTTGGACATAAGATATCCCTTGTGTAACCTTATAATTATTTTGATTAAATCCGTCTTGTTAAATTTGGCCCATAACTTGAACCTGTCAAGATCTTGGAGCATGATCATCATGCCTACCAAATTCATATAATTCACACATTTTCTGAACTAGCCTTGCATATTTTAATGCATCTCATTAATGAGATAGAAGATAAGGCTCTGTGACTCTCCACACCATCAAAGTGGGCAGTGATTCCATATCAACATTTAAATGTGGCCACTTAAGCCATCAATTCACCCAATGTTATAAGTGTCCATTGAAATTAGAAATGAAGAGACTTAAAATTTTTCTTGTGCTTATTTAATACTGGGATTTGGGAAAATGGTAAAGTGCTTTGTATTAGAGGTTTCTTCCATATATATAAATGGAGGGTCATGATTCCAGGGTCCTGGGGTTGAGTCCCCACATAGGGCTCTCTGCTCTGTGGGGAGCCTGCTTCTCCCTCTCGCTGCCACTCCCCCTGCTTGTGCTCTCCCCTCTCTCTCTCTGACAAATAGATAAATAAAATGTTTATCTCTTTCTTTTTTTTTAAACTTCTATCTTACAACCTTGCATTTAAGAGGAAATAACCCAATTTAGAGAAGTTCTTTCTTCTGAACTACTTCAACACTTCTATGCCGTACACTGGTTTCTCTCTATTTCTCTTACACACATACACACGCACTCACACACTATAGAAGCAACTGCCTTGGTGAAGAGGGACTAGTAAGAAATCAGTTCTGATGTGACAGAAAAATTTGGGACAGTCACGATAAATTTCTGAGTCCTGGGGACCCCTGGGCAGCTCAGTGGATTAAGTGTCTGCCTTTGGCTCAGGTCATGATGCCAGGGTCCTGGGATCAAGCCCCACATCTCCCTGCTCTCTCTCTCTCAAATAAATAAACAAAATTAAAAAAAAAAAATCTCTGAGTCCCCTCAATCTTTAAACTGTTGTTATCTGCTTAAAGCCGTCCTCAGTAGATGGAGACTTCATCGGGCTCTGATCCTCCAGCTTTCTCCTGGAAAGGAGAGAGGCAATAACTAATGGTGTCCCGTAACAAAGGAGTGGTTAGACATGTTGATCCAATAGCAAAGCAAACACAGAGCAATGAATTTTCTCCCCAAATACCAAGAATATGGTAATAGAAGAATTGGATCCACTCCTGACTTTTTTCCTCTACCCATCTAATAAGTAGTCACATCTGATTTTTAAAGACCTTGATTTAAAGAGGGACTAGTCAATAGTCTTATAAGAGTATAAATTTTTGATGCTGTGCAACAGAAGTTAATCTTGATCAGGCGGACAGGAAAAGTGAGATGAGTGACTGCCCATAGAGCACATAAAATACTATCTGTCTTGGGGAATTCATCTTTTTTTCCAGCTTTATTGAGGTATAATGTACAAATAAAATTGTAAGATATTTCAAGTATACATTGTGGTGAACATCTGTGTATGTTGTGAAAGAATTCCTACTGTATAGTTTCTGAACACATTTGTCAGTTCACGTATGTGTGTGTGTATATATGTGTGTGTGTGTGTATCTATGTATCTATATATCTTTCTTTTCCCATTTTATTTTTTTCATCATGATAAGTGTGCTTTTTTAAAAGATTTTATTTATTTATTTTTCAGAGAGAGAGAGAGAGAGAGTGTGAGTATAGGCAGAGGCAGAGGGAGAAGCAGGCTCCCTGCCGAGCAAGGAGCCTGATGTGGGACTCGATCCCAGGACACTGGGATCATGACCCGAGCCGAAGGCAGCCACTTAACCAACTGAGTCACCCAGGCGTCCCGATAAGTGTGCTTTTTAATCTCCATCCCCTATTTACCTCATCCCCCCACCAACGTCTTCTCTGGTAACCATCAGTTTGTTCTCTACAGTTAAGAGTCTGTTTATTGATTTGTCTCTCTTTTCTTTTTTTCTTTTGCTCATCTGTTGTTGGTTTTTTTTTTAAATTCCATGTATGAGTGAGATCATATGGTATTTATCTTTCTCTGACTTATTTCACTTAGTATTATATTCTCTAGCTCTAACCATTTTGTGCAAATGGCACGATTTCATTATTTTTTTTAAAGGATTTATTTATTTGAGAGAGAGAAAGAGAAAGAGTGTGTGTGGATGAGTTGGGGGAAGAGCAGAGGAACAGAATCTCAGGCGGACTCCCCGCTGAGCATGGGTCCAGAAGCAGGACTCGATCTCACCACCCTGAGACCATGACCTGAACTGAAACCAAGAACTGGTTGTTTAACTGACTGAGCCACCCACCCAGCTGCCCCTTATGACTACTGCTTTGTAATATAACTTGAAATCTGGAATTGTGATACCTCCAGTTTTCTTTTTGTTTTCTTTTTCAAGATGTTTTGGTTGTTCGAGGTCTTTTGTAATTCTGTAGAAATCTTAGATTGTTGTTCTAGTTCTGTGAAAAACTGCTGTTCATATTTTGACAGGGATCGCATTAAATGTGTAGATTGCTTTGGGTAGTATGGACATTTTAACAATGTTTGTTCTTCCAGCTCAGGAGCATAAAATGTCTTTACATTTCCTTGCATCATCTTGAATTTCTTTCATCAGTATTTTAAAGTTTTCAGAGTATAAGTCTTTCACCTCTTTGGTTAAGTTTATTCCTAGGTATTTTATTATTTTTTGGGTGCAATTGCAAATGGTATTGTTTTCTTAATTTCACTTTCTGCTGCTTCATTATTAGTGTATAGGAATGAAACAGATTTCTGTACATTGATTTTGTATCCTGTGATTCTACTGAATTGATTTATCAGTTCTGGTAGTTTTTTGGTGAGGTCTTTAGGGTTTTCTATATTTAATATGTCATCTGCATATAGTGAGAATTTTACTTTTTTTTTTTTTTAACCATTTTGGATGCCTTTTATTCCCTCTTCTTGTCATATTGCTGTGGCTAGGACTTTCAGTGGTATGTTGAACGAAAGTGGTGCTTCAGTTTAGGTAGGCTCTGTTTCTAGAAATTTATCCGTTTCTTCTAAGCTGTCCAATTTGTTGGCATATAGGTTTTCATAACATTCTTTACAGTTGTTTGTGTTTCTCTGGTGTTGGTTGTTATTTCTCTTCTATTAGTAATTTTATTTGAGTCCTTTTTTTTAAAAATGAGTCTTACTAGAAGTTTATCAATTTTTGTTATCTTTTCAAAGAACCAACTCCAGGTATCATTGAGCTGTTCTATTACTTTTTTTTTTTTAGTTTCTATTTTTTTTTTAAAGATTTATTTATTTATTTGACAGAAATCACAAGTAGGCAGGGAGGCAGGCAGAGAGAGAGAGGAGGAAGCAGGCTCCCCACTGAGCAGAGCGTCTGATGCGAGGTTCAGTCCCAGGACCCTGAGATCATGACCTGAGCTGAAGGCAGAGGCTTAACCCACTGAGCCACCCAGGTGCCCCCCCTTTTTTTAGTTTCTATGGCATTTATTTCTGCTCTAATGTGTATTATTTCTTTTCTTTTGCTGGGTTTGGGGAACTCATCTTTTTAAAAAATTTTATTTATTTATTTATTTGGGAGAGAGAGAGAGAGAAAGAGAGCACAAGCAGGGTGAGGGGCAGAGGGAGAAGCAGGCTCTCCACTGAGTAGGGAGCCTGATGCAGGACTCCCAGGACCCTGAGATCATGACCTGACCTGAAGGCAAACACTTAACCAACTGAGCCACCTAGGAGTCCCTGGGAAATTCAGCTAGGTTTTAACTTTGGTACTCAGCATTATAGGCTCAGAATTTTTTTTTTTCCCATTTTAAACATAAACGAGATTAGGTTTGTTTGCCAAGGATGAACTCTCATTAACCAGACTTACAAAACTGATGTGTATAAAAATTGACAGTAAGAGTTATATAAAAAAACACCCAAAGACTTGAAAATTCTGCCCATATATTTTATTTCAATAAATCAGGCTACTCAGCAATCTAAATTATAATCAGACAATTGTTCAGTGGGCTTGGAATATTAACAAAGAGATGTGAGTTGTCAAAAATAGAATTTGTTGAGCATCTTGCTAATATCTATATAAGATAAATGTACCATATTTTCTTTATATTCAAGTTTAGTAACAATGCACAAGAAGCAACACATTTTTTATACTTGATTTAGCAATTTTATTATGGTTGATATTCACTAATTTTCTTTATATATCTACAAGCTTCTTCTTCAACAAATTTCTTTCCCCAGTTTAATTCCATGCTTCTTATTACATATTTCTTGGCATCCCACCATTTTAATGAGGTTTCATTTACACTTCTTATTTCTTTTGATGTTATTCATGACTTTTAAAAATTACTAGTAGCATTTCAGAGATATTATTTGAGAGTTTACTCTGTACCCTGTGATACAATTCATTAAACCCCCAAAAGTTGTAGTTCTTTATTAAGAACTTAGACACCGTCTTGCATATGCCTTTATCATTTCTTTTCCGACATTTTTCTTATACATTGAAGAACAATTTTCTCAGGGAAGACAACATAAAAATAGGGATTGCTTTTCTTTTTAACTTGTTGTCCATATGTACTTTGTTTCTTTGAAAATCTAGGTTAATTTTGGCCACCAGTAGATTCATATTTTTGAATGTTTCTTGAGAGATTTGTGCTGTTCATCTTCTATTTGTCCTTAGATATTTGCCTATAGACATTTTAAGTGAGGGGTGTGTTAAATCATCAGGATGTCATCAAGAAAGCCTAACTACTAGGATATTTCTTGGGTTAGCTTCTATTGGTGAATTTTTTAGGGGTCAGGGTCTTATACTCATTTGTATATACCATAAAGTTAATGGGGATGCTAATATGTGAGAATGATCACTGTTGGCATAATGTATGTGAGACTAGCTCTTAAGAATGCCAATTTGTTAAATGTCCAGGGCAGATAGATAATCCTTTATTTATTTATTTATTTATTTATTTATTTATTTATGAGAGAGAGAGAGAGAGAGAGCAGGGAGAGGAGCAGGAGGGAGGACAAGAAGACTCTGCACTGAGCACGGAGCCTGACATATAGCTCAATCCCATGACCCCAAGATCATGACCTGAGCTGAAATCAAGAGTCAGATGCTTAACCAAATTGAGCCACCCAGGTACCCCTAGATAATCCTTTTTAATGACCCAGTTGTTCAGTATGCATAGCATTTGCTGTCCTACCCATTATGATACTGGAGAAGGTGAGTAAGTAAAGGATTGGGGAGGGCATTGATTTGAATCAAAAAAGAGATGAACTGACAGCATTGAAGGATACTTGTCCTAACTCATGGTGAAGCTTAATTAATCCTTTTTCACCTTTTAAGAGAATACCCAACTAGACATTTTTGGTTTCTTAGGTTTGGTGTTTCTTGTGTCTGCTCAGTTATTGGTATAATCTACTTGTTCTACCTCATGGACTGCCAGGTTTTTAATTTCTTATTAAGAATGATGATGTGAGAGGCGCCTGGGTGGATCAATGGGTTAAGCCTCTGCCTTCAGCTCAGGTTATGATCTCAGGGTCCTGGGATCGAGCCCCGCATCGGGCTCTCTGCTCAGCGGGGAGCCTGCTTCCCCCTCTCTCTCTGCCTGCCTCTCTGCCTACTTGTGATCTCTCTCTGTCAAATAAATAAATAAAATCTTAAAAAAAAAAAAAAAGAATGATGATGTGAGATGGGGGAAATCGGAGGGGGAGTCAAACCATGAGGGACTGTGGACTCTGAGAAACAAACTGAGGGTTTTGGAGGGGAGGAGGGTAGGGGGTTGGGTGAGCCTGGTGTTGGGTATGCTTAAGGAGGGCATGTATTGCATGGAGCACTGGGTGTGGTGCATAAACCATGAACTTTGGAACACTGAACAGAAATAAAATAAAATGAAAAAAAAAAAAGAAAAAAGAAATATGCATTCAAAGGAACAACAACAAAAAAAGAATGATTGTCCTTTCTTACAGTGCCTTTTTTCCTCCTTTAGATGTACTTACATTGGTAACAAGGCTACATTGCCATTTGGTGGGCTAGGGAGTACTCTTCATCCAACTTTTCTGTGTTACCCATGGTATTTTTCCATTGCTTAGTTGAAACATCATTATCATACTAAAATCATTCATTCCATGTTTTGTTCAGATCCTTTTGAACATATTAGCTCACTGAAGAAATTCTTGTATAGTTATTTTAACTTGGTAAGGTGATACTTTCTTTTTAACCTTTTTGGGTGATTTCTTTGAGTCTGACTTTGAAACTAGTTAATGTTTTTTGTGTCCCAGTCTCCTGGGGTAACTAGTGTTATCTGGTAGTTCCAGGAATTTTCAAAGTTGTCTTCTATCTTAAATGTAGCAAAATAGCAGAAGATTAGGGCACATATCACTAAATTATTTAAAGAAGCCATGGGCTGATTTCTGCCAAGATTGCTACACCAGAAATGCTCTCCTTATCCTCAGGGATTACCTTCTGTCCCAGAATTGATATCCTTAATGAGTTTTTGCCTACTTGTTCAAATATTTAAAAAGTTGTTCAAAACAGTGTTAAATTCTCTACCTTTCATATCATTGTAGATCTATTTTTCCTTTTAGTTAAATTTGGATTTTATATATTTTGAAGCTCTGTCATTAGTTGTATACACATTTAGTATTTTCCATCCCCCCTCCCCCATCCTCTTGCATGCCAGAAAACCACCCTGAGTTCAGTGGCCAGAAAACCCAGGAAATTTATTCCCACCATCTAGCTTCCTATCTTCCAACTGGTCATCAATCTTGTTTCCCTTTGAGTATTTTTATGAAATCGGAAATCTGATTATGTTCATAAAGCACTTCTATTGTTTCCCTTTGTTTTTATTTTTATTTTTTATTTATTTTTATTTTTTTAAAAGATTTTATTTATTTATTTGCCAGAGATCACAAATAGGCAGAGAGGCAGACAGAGTGAGAGGGGGAAGTGAGCAGAGAGCTGGATGTGGGTCTCAGGGCTCAATCCCAGGACCCTGGGATCATGACCTGAGCCGAAGGCAGAGGCTTTAACCCACTGAGCCACCCAGGTGCCCCTCCCTTTGTTTTTAATAATCTGAATCTTTAATGTAGCTTACATGGTCCTAATATGTGACTCTTTCTCTTCTTTTCTCTTCTGGCTTATCTAGTCATTCCTTCTTTTTTTGTTCTGCTTAAGACATAGTGGACTTTCTTGTGTTCCTTTTAATAATCAGGTTCCTGGAGTCATGAACTTTTTCATATTCCAGTTATTCTTGGGAGAAAAACTATAACCATTCTTTTTGCCTGGAAAACACAGCCTGCAAATTGAAATTAAAAAACCACTTCCTTAAGGAAACCTTGCCTAACTGTGCAGACCAGATAGCATTCCCCTATTTTATATTTTCCATTGTGTCATGTATCTCCCATTGAGAACACTTGTCATATCTATAATTTGGTGTTTATTTTGGCGTTTGATTCATGCCTAGCCAGTCTTACTAGACAATAAGCTGTTTGAGTAGGGACAGTTCTGTTTTGTTCACCAAAGTATGTATCTCTTGCCATGTATCTGGCAAATATTTCCTGCCCAATAAAAACTTGTTGAATGAATAAACTTAATGAATGAACAAGATGCGTTCATGAGCATTTCTACATTGACTAACATAGAGCAAAATGTTCCAGAAGGGGGAAAAAAAAACAGTACACGTTCTCACAAACACTTGGATCTTCTTTCCTTCTCCCCTAAATAGAATTGATGTTTTAACTTTATTTAGTGCTTAAATGATTATTCTTTTTAAAGTAATGCAAATTGGGTGCTTGGGTGGCTCAATCAATTAAGCGTCTGCCTTCAGCTCAGATACTGATCCCCCAGGGTCCTGGGATCCATCGACACCCCACATGGTGGGGGGGGGCCCTGCTCAGCGGGGAGCCCTTCTCCCTCTGCCTGCCACTCTGCCTACTTGTGCTCTCTCTTTCTGTCAAATAAAAAAGTAAAATCTTTAAAAAATAAAAATAAAGCAATGCAAATAATAGCAATTATACAGATTATAGCATTTTCTTATAACTGTACCTGGATATATTTGTGTAATCATTATGTAAGAATAAAGTTACTGTATTGTTATTCTTTCCAGTTAATGCCATTAGCAGTGAAAATCTAAGTTTGGAGACTTTTTTGCTGAATTTTTTCCCTTAGCTGTTTTCATCCACCATCAAAATTAAAAGTTCAAGTTTTCAGTGAGATATATGATTTTATTGAATGCCATTAGATTCCTCTATGCATCCTAAGTTATTAATGTCTAATTGTAAGACAGAGAAAATATATTTATTTTATTTAGAAAATGTAATATTTAAGCTACTTAAAAATGTTATTTTTTTCTTTTATGAGAAAAGTGTATATAAGGAAAAAATGGTGATATGGTAAACAGAAAGCAAAATGAAAATGGTTTTTCTATATATGTGTGTGTGCGACTGTAAAATTAATTAACTAATTTCTAAATATGAAAAGAGAAGCTAGGTTATTATCAAGTGATATAATTCATATATTTTTATTAGCTCATTTTTTGTTCTAAGTAAGCACTTGGTAAATACTGATGTCATCTTATTATTGCTATAATTACTGGAGCTGTTCTTATTTAACCTTTAAATTATACCGCATCCTTCTCTTATAAATGTTCAATATTACAATAAAAGACTTTTAATGGCCCAGAAATTTTAATGTCCCGGCAATAGATCATTACATAGAGCAATCATTTCTTGCTGGTGTAATCCATCATGCTAAGTCTTTTGATGTCAAAGTTTCTTAAATCCACATGAAGAAAAATTGAGGAGGGGTTGATTGAATAACAAGCTTTTAATACAATATTGATAAGTAAGAAGTGTGCCTCGTATTGAATTGCTAATTTATTTTGAACCAAATTATTGTTTGCTCTAGTTGTCCTTTATTCTTATTACAAACAAAAATATTTCCTCAACTTCTAACATGGTGTATGACATATAACAATAGTAGGTGATAAAGAACATTTATTGTGAAATTAATTAGTTAATGAAATCAAGCTAAATTTTGATGATAAAGAACACCTTGATTATTCCATTTTATATGAAACTGTGAAGCATGCAGTCCACTATGCATGGTTAAGTTCATTTTTTACTTTGTTTAGCCATTAATCTTGTTAACTCATTACTTTACCTCCTAAGACAATATACCAGGTGGTGTCAAACTGAATCTTAAATAGGTTGTAGCCTAACAATTGAAGGAGGGGTTGGCTTGGATCGGTGAGGAGGGAGAGTGTAGGCTACAAGCAGAAGTGGGAACCAAACCCACACATGCTTAGAAATGAGGTGGTATTTAATAGCTCATGTACACTACTTGTTTGAATGAATGTGCTTCAGCACCTTTATCCATGGAATGAGGCTGATAAAAATGAATGTTTAAATATGCTGCTTTTTGTCAATTCTACAGTCTGGAACTCTTAGACTGTTTTTTTCTTTTTTAAAAAAGAACAATTTTAAAATTATTTTAAATTATTATTTCATCATAGATTTTTAAATATTTTAAGGCTTACAGTATTCAAAAAGGGGTTAATAATAATACTAGACCAAGATTTTCTATTGCTTGTGCGAAATAATTTTTGAAATAAATGCATTGTTTTCATTCCTTCTGAAGCTGGCTAACATTCCATTCTTGGAATGTTAGCGGAAACCCAAGCGCTGGAACCTAGGGTGATGTTCTGAGTCTTTTACTGGACTTTCTGCTTCTCTTATACACTTAACAACATACATACCCCTCAAGTGAGTACATTTCAGGAATAAGGAGAATTTTGGATTATTTCCACATTTTGAGGTGCTTGACGTATTTAAAATATATTAAATTACCATAATATTGTGAGTGTTTACATATTATAAATAAAATATAACAAACACAAATGAAAGGGTTGTATATACAATCCCACTCAGAGAATTGGAGACCTTGCACAAGCAGTTTGCATGTTCATTCTCCTTTTGGTCAGTCCTGCCCATTACTTAATATACTTTATGTCTCTTTATAACAATAAAAATAGAACTTAAACAATACTCCATTTACTCAATTTAATATAAATCCAATATATTTATAATGCATTTCCAGTCTCTGTTGGTTTTTCAAAAAAAAAAAAAATAGGAAATACCTCAGTACATACTCTCTTGAACTTGCTCTTACAAGATATATATATAAAATTAAAAACTAGGCATCTAAGCTTATGATTGGGATACAAATAATTCTGGTCATAAATAACATATCTAATGAGATAGAAAATAATATAGGGACACAGGAAATGTCAACCTTTGCCAATCATTTTAAAACTTAAAGATGTCTAAGGAATTTTATCATGTTCTGAAAAAATATTTTTTGAAAGTTGCAATGGATTTCATTTAGGAAGAAAAACTGGCTTATGATTAAATTAAGTATATTTCTAATAGAAAAAATGAAAAGTCAAGTTTACTTCTATTAAAGAGATTTCCATAAAGGAATGGCTAGTCTTAAAATAATTGGTAATGATTGATAAACGAATGTCATCCTGTATATGCTATAAAAGATTAAAGCAAGGACTGAGTCCTAAGAAAGGGGAAAAAAAGTATACAATATAGAACGAAATCTAAATATAAGGAATTAAACTGTGGTTTTCATGAATTAAATAAATATTATGGGCTAAATAGTATCCCTTCCAAATTTATATATTGAAGTCCTAATCCCTAGTCTTGTAGACTATTTGTAGTATTTGGGTATAGAGTCTTTAAAGAAGTAGTAAGTTAAAAATGAAGTCACTGGGGTGGGCCCTATTCCAGTATGACCGATGTCCTTATAAAAAGAGGAAATTAAGACAGACAGTGACAGTTAGAAGATCATGTGAGGACACAAGTAGATGATAGCCATGTACAATTCAAGGAGAGAGGCCTCAGAAAAAAAACCAACCCATTTGACAACTTGATTTTAGACTTACGTCCTCCAGAACTGTGAGAAAATAAATTTCTGTTGATTAAGCCACTTTTGTGACATTCTGTTATGGTTGCTCTAACAAATGCACTAATTATAAACTTACGGTGTTTCTATAATATATTCTATAAATGTTTCTATAATATATTATAAGCATTAGGAGAAACCTCTCAAATGAACTAAATTACTTTGGTAACAAGTCTTTCAATAAAACTGTGTCATTAGTATACTAAAACTTCCTAAAATGTGGAGGTCAAAAAGAGCAAAATCTGTGGGAACTGAAGCAGAATAAAACAGTAATATTTAATAAATAGCTAACTACAGATATTTTCAAGAAAATCTCAGTAATGGTCCTTCAGTGAATTATAGAGGCTAAAGAAACACCATCTCCACTTTCACAGAACTTCTGGTAATGTTGATGAGGATGGTGACAGTAACCATTGTCATGTGTTAAATGGTGTGCCAAGCACTTTATTATCTCACTTAAAGAAAAAAGTAATTATTTTTTTCCTTCCTTTACAAATGAAGACCAGAGTATTCAAATGATTTATCTGAAATTACACTGTTAGCAAATAGATTACCAGATTCTCTACTCTTAATCATTAGTATTCTCTACTCTTAATCATTAGTATGATAGACCATAATACATTATATGTTAATAAAAATAATTTAAAAAAAGATAGACCATGAGAAATTCCCCAAGAGTATAGGCAAACAATAATAAAAATATACAACAGGGGAATACTGAAGTACATATGGTACTCTAATTTCAGTGTTTCTTCTTTTTTTGTCACATGTTAGTATTGATGAAATTGGAAAGACTACTACTATTTTTTTTCTATTTTATTTTATTTTATTTTATTTCTTTTCAGTGTTCCAAAATTCATTGTTTATACACCACACCCAGTGCTCCATGCAATACATGCCCTTCATAATATCCATCATCAGGCAAGACTGCTACTATTTTAATATGTATGCATTAGTGTGTGTGGATATATATGTACATATATGTAAATATATGTAATATATATTAGTATGTATATATTAGTCTGTAACATTAAGTAGTAAAATGTGATAGAATTATATATTGGTCATCTTCATCTTTCATTTACATTAGTATACTATTTTATGTATTTTATGATACATGTCATTTATTATTATTTTTTAATATATTATTTTTTTTTTCTTAGAACAAGCTAGTGGGGGATAGAGGAAAAGGAGAGAGAGAATGCTTAAAAAGGATTTATTTATTTATTTGAGAAGGAGAGTGAAGGAATAAGCACGGGGAGGGAGAGGGGTAGATGGAGAGGGAGAAAGTCTTTTAAGGAGACTCCCGTCTGAGCCCAGAGCCTATACAGGGCTCAATGCCTGCTTGATCCCACAACCCTGAGATAACAACCTAACCAACTGCCACCCCAAAAGAGAGATTCTTAAGAAGGGTCCATACCAAGCATGGAGCCCAACACAGGGCTCAGTCTCAGGACCCCGAGATCATGACCTTAGCCAAAATCAAGAGTCAGATGCTTAACCAGCTTAACCAGCTGAGTCATCCAGGTACCCCATGTGTTACTTTTTAAATGTTACTTAAAATAATTACTATTTGATCAAACTTTAAAGTGGTGAATATATGTAACTATACATATTTGGTAAAGTATTCAGTATTCTTTTTTAGGAATTGCCATATTGCAGGCATATTGTAACTTTTAGTAAACAGTCTTCTTTTAGAACATAAGATTATCCTTTCTTCGTTTTTTTTTCCAAGCTTTTTATTTATTTCTTTGACAGAAAGGGAGAGATCACAAGTAGGCAGAGAGGCAGGCGGGGCGGTGGAGGGGGTTGCAGGAAGCACCTTCCTGCTGAGCAGAGAGCCTGATGCCAGCTCTATCCCAGGACCCTGAGATCATGACTTGGCAGAGGCTTAACCCACTGAGCCACCCAGTTGCCCCTACCCTGAGAAGTATCTTACATTAACCACTTTACATGCATTTTTTCAATTGTAATAATATTATTGGGTGGATTTTATGATTGTACTTATCTTTGGGATAAGAACATGGAGGAAGGACACACACAGTGATTACGTAACACAGTCAATGCAAGGTCAGTTGGGAATTCTACCATACTTAGTTTGGTATGATTTCAGAACCAGAGGCTTCTATACTCTCCTAAGGTAGCCTTTTTTTTTTTTTTTTAAGATTTAACTGTTTATTTTAGAGGGAGAGAGAGCACGAGTGGGAGGGGCAGAGGGAGAGGGAGAGAGGATCTAAAGCAGACTCCACACTGAATGCAGAGCCTGACAAGGGCTTGATCCTGGGACCCTGAGATCATGACCTGGGCAGAAACTGAGTTGGATGCTTAACTGACTGCATAAGCCAGGTGCCCCCCTATGGTAGCTTTTTTGGTTTGTTCTGTTTTAAGGATTTTATTTACTTATTTGACAGAGAGAGAGAGAGAGTGAGAGAGCGCACGAGCAGGCAGAGTGGCAGGCAGAGGGAGACAGAAGCAGGCTCTCTGCTGAGCAAGGAGCCTGATGTAGAACTCGATCCCAGGACCCTGGGATCATGACCTGAGCCAAAGGCAGCCGTTTAACTGACTGAGCCACCCAGCCATCCCCCTATGGTAGCTTTTAAGATTAGATTTCTCTGGATAGGGATATAAGATACGGCTAAAGTTTAATTGACTAGGTGGACCTTTTTTTCAAAGATTGCTCCAGGACAAGCTTCCTTTCCAGCAGATAGCTACAGGATCTTGAGAGCAAGTGGAGACAGATCTTTGTGTAAAAGAAGGACTTTATGTAGAGTTTGACTTCTCATGTAATTTTTCACAGAGGGATCTTCTGTAATAATGGGGACTTCACAGGTTAGCAATCAAGGGATCTCCGTTGCGCAGCTAGAAGCACGGAACTGGAAAAATGTGGAGGTCACCACCACATCTTCCTTATCTTTCCTGACTGCATAGAAACTTTTCATATTCTGAGGAATAAGTATTTAGCATATCTGATTTCAAGTGTAGATCAAAAGTTTTCTTTTATATTCATGGACTATTTTACCTGGAAATTGATAGAAAAGGGAGTCATTTTATGTTCCTGAATCAAGATTTATAATATACTGACTCCTGAAAATATTTGCACAAATTATAACAGTAACATTTTTACAGAATACATTTTTTTGGTTATGCTAAGTGTCAATAGATTCAGATTTTGTGTAAAAGTAGAGCTTTATTTATTCCTTTCAGTGAGCATGAAATTGTGCACATTGAAGTTTGGTGACTATTAATAGTTATATATACCAGGAAGAAGTATTAATAACAGTCAATACTTTCAAATATGATATGACTCCCAGCTTAATTATATCTTATCTGGAAAAGAATAATAACTAATAATATATTTGAAGGTAGACAAAAGGCAAATTGAAGATAACTGTTGGCCAAAAGGTTATACTTCCGAGTCAGTTCCTCAAAGGATGAACTCATATTTGGCAGTAAATGAAACATTTTTCACTTCTTCTGGCAGAACTTGATTAATTCAAGAAATGTTTTCTCTGCTGCTTAGCTTCTCAGCACTCATACCATCTGCTCATATTCGGCTTTGGTTTCTATTTGGTTTCATTTTTGAAGTAACATAAAATGAGAAACTCTTTAAAAACTTTTGAGACACATCCCATGTAGATACATAGAACCACTCAGTAACTGCCAGTTTTATAGACTCAGATATAAGGGATCTGTACGGAATAGTTTTTTTTTTTTTTTTTTAATTCAAGGTTTTAGGGGCACCTGGGTGGCATGGTTAGTTAAGTGCCTTACTCTTGGTTTCGACTGAGGTCGTGATCTCATGGTCCTGAGATAGAGCCCGGTGTTAGGCTCTGCTCTAGGCACGGAGTCCGCTGAAGACTCTCCTCACTCTCCCACTCTTCCCCATCACTTCCCCCCACTTTCAAAAATAAATAAATCTTACCCCCACTCCCTCCAAAAATTGAATTCCAGTCTGGGTAACTATGGTTAGTAATGGAAGCCACATTCGGGACTTAAAATGTGCTGAGGTTGATAGCTGTTGTTCTGGACTAGCATATCTTTGTGAAGGTTACTTTGATTATTTGAACTTGAACTGAAGTTTTTTCTCCGAGTTTCTATAGTATGTATACTTCTTAAGTATTATTTATTATCTATTAATTTTCATTAATTTTCCAAGCATGAATATTTCCTGTTCCTCATTAATGGAAGGCGGCAATCAAGTCTTTTAAAAATAAGATAAACATTATAGTAAAGACTACCTGTCTTGTTGATTACCTCCAAATTCCTAGTCTATTGTTAGACTTGTAAATGATACCTTCCTATTTTACTTTTGAATATCACAGGAAGGTACAACAGGTTTAATCTCAATGGTTGTTTTTTTTTCTCCATTACCTGCTTAGTGGTAGGTTTTTTGTAACATGTTTTCACCTTTTATATTTCATTCCATCTTCAAAAAGATGATGTATAACTGGGAGTTACTCTATTCCCATTTATCAGTGATTAAGATAAATTAAATGATTTGCCTGCAATTACAAGTAGTAGCATTCAGTATAGAAGTGTTGAATCACTATATTGTACACCTGGAACTAATATAGCAGTGTATGTTAACAATGCTGGAATTAAAATAAAAAACAAAAACAAAAGCAAGTAGCAGCATTCATTCTCTACAGCACAGCTGTAGCAGCCCTGAATTAGAACGAGTGATACCAGATTAGGATGTAGTAGAATATTAAAGAAAAGAGGTTCATGAGATTTCTCCCAAGATATTACATCAAGACAGTTCTGTATGCTTTTTCAAAAACTCAGTGCTCTTTCTTTATGAGTGGAATAGTATTTGACATTAACTGATTAATGAATTTAAGCAATCCATCTTAATACCTTTTAGAAAAGAACTTGTTTAATACCTGTTTCATGAGTTCTCAATGTTTATACCTTCAGAAGAGTTTGGAGTTTGTGTATGTATGTGTATACACATAGTTTGTTCTATTTCAATATATTTTTATTTTGTTTTTTCCTGATGGTAACTAGTGTGGTTTGAGCGTGAACTACTGTGTGTGATATTGCTCTATGTTATGTGTTTACTTTTTTGTGTGTGATGGGCATGGTTTTCTGGCATGTTATAGCCTCCATTATCTACCCAATATAAGTTAAAAAATAAAAGGATAATTGCACAGTAATTTTTAAACACTGCTCATCTTTTTATATCATGCATATGTATCGTCAATTTTACATTCCTAATATAAATGTTTCAGTGACAAGTAAAATGGTAAAAATAATATTTTAGTATACTTGATTCTACCTTATGAATATTGATATAACCATGTCTGTTTATAGCAAAGTTAGTGCTCTAGAAGTTGACAAATGAAATGAACAATTCATTTCAAGACACTGTACTATTCATGTTAGTCTTCTGTTGTATGACCTGTGCTACTTTGCATGTGGTGGGCTGTTACATTTGTGAAGCCCCTCCATGATCTCGATTGTCCATCTTGCCTCTGCTATTTTTGGGTGGCCACAGAAATGCTCTGAAACTGTACAAAGCAGATCTGGCTAGACACCACTTGCCAATCTTCATAATGTTATTGTCCAGAGACCTCTGTGGGACTTAAATGGCCATTAGGATATACAGTTGTAGATAAGTTCCCTGGTGCTTTCTATTCTTACCCATCCTTCACTTTGACAATTTAGCCGGCACAGGTATGATGGGAAAAGAGGAATTCTGGTTAGGCATTCTGTCGTCCCTCTCTTTCCTGTCTAGAGCCTTGACCAAGGCTTTTGAAATGAGAAACCACAAATTAAAGGTTGTTCTCAGGTGCTATTAATAGAAAGTGAGGGGTGCCTGGGTGGTTTGGGTCATGATCTCAGGGTCCCGGGATCAAGGACCACGTTGGGCTCTCTGCTCAGCAGGGAGCCTGCTTCCCCCTCTCTCTCTGCCTGCTTCTTTGCCTACTTGTGACCTCTCTCTCTGTCAAATAAATAAATAAATAAAAATCTTTTAAAAAATATAGAAAGTGCATTCTATTACTAGAAGTTTAAACTCCTGTTTCATTATTTTCTTGATTCTGGTGGTAGGTGACTAATGAGGAGGACTTTAAGAATATGATTTTGATAAATTTTAAAACAAAAGAAGTTGAATTCACTTTTCTTGATTTTTGAATGGCATTGGGATTTTTCTCTGTCTGCAGTTTTGCAACTGGAATTTTTAATAGCTTTCTTATAAGTGAAATTTATTCTGGTTTCAGACATATCCAGAAGTTTGTGAGGAAGGAAAATAGGAATTTCCTGACATTTCAGGGACAAGGCTTTGCATTAAACTTTTGTTGTCATCCTTCTTGAACCAAGAGCAGGAAAACACAATCCTAAGGGGAGTTTCATTTACACGTTGCTGAACAGCTTGATGTCCTCAATTGGAACACAGCAAAGTGCATAACAGGCCACCTGATTTTTCATAGCCGAGAATGAAATGGGAAATTGAAGAGAAAGAAGAATTTCATTCCACTCTGCGTATTTGGTTTAAATTCACTGTTAAAAATATGAAATGTCTTATTCAGTTTAATTCATGCAAATGAAGCCTATAGAGGATGACAGAAATCATATGGCAAAGACTTTCCCAACTGCTGTGACACAGTGAAGCAGTTTTATACGGTATTTGAGGGGGAATACCACAAAATACTGTTGAAATGGCTGGAGATTATGTTGAAGACCTTCGTAGACTGGAGGAGATTAATGATTTAGGATTCATATTAAAAAGAAGGTAAGTAATTTAGCAAAACATTAGAAGGCTTTCATGTCTTTTAAATTAATTTTCTTTTTCTTTGCCATTTAAGTTGATAAAGGGACTACATGACTATATATTCTCTTGATAACTTTGTATATATGAAGACATAATCCAAATAATCTAACCTAGAGAAGTCCTTTGTTTTGAAACACCCAGGTAATTGAAACAAAAGGAGAATGTTGGCTGCCTTTGGCTCTGTTCACTTAACAATTGTTACATTATTAGCTTATTTTTCTCTTTACATTTTTTATTGCATTTTCAGTAGCAAAATAACAGATGTGACTGTTCCTTGAAAACTGTAGTGTATATAATTTCAGTTGCTATCTTTAGTATTGTTGTTCTTCTACCCCTCCATAAATTCTGTATTCCAGTGCACATGTGTTATATATTTAGTCACGGATATTCATTGACTATTCAGTTTTGTTACTACTTTGTCTTTACTTAGAGTGTTCCCTTCACTTGTTTGTGGGTTTGTTGTGCTGTCTGATAGACTTTTAATAGTACAGTCTCTGAAAACCCCACTATTTAAAGCAATGACATTAATTAACTGGTCTCCTAAAATTTGACTTAGAATCTTTTTTCTTTTACTACTTAATAAGGCTTCGTGTTTATACACATGAGCTTTAGTTGTGGAAAAATTTTATACCTTTGAAATGCTCTTCTCTCTCATTTCTTCCTTCTCTGTTAATTATGCTATATATCAGTTGTTGGATTTGTTGAAATATTCCTCTTATTTTTTTAATCTTTTCCCCCTACGTTTCATTGTTCCATCATTCTATTTTAACTTCTTATTTTTTTCCACATTTATTTTCCGTGCTTTTAATGAATTGACCATTCCAGTTATAATATTTTAATTTGTAAGAACTCATTAGTTTTGCTGAATATTCATTGTTACATTATCATGTTCTTACTTTATTTATGCAATAATACAGCTTTCAGAGTTATTCATTATAGTTTCTTTCCATGAGGATGTCTTTCTCTTTTCTCTGAATTCTTTTTTCTCTGGATTCATTTTTATATTTTGCTTGTTTTTTTCTCTTTCTTTCATGTAATAAGCTTTTTCAAATCACTGCTGATTTTTAGATCTCTGTTCATATATACGAGTGAAGTATGAAAGAAATAATTAGACTCTTAGCATTTGTAGTAAAGTTTGCCAATAGCTGGAGGTCTTTTCTCTTTAGTCATTCTTCTTCTCCAACAAATATTTATCTGGTCAGCCCTGCAAAATTTGTGATGCCCAATGCAATCAGGAAATGCAGAGCTCCTTGTTAAAAATTAAGAATCTCAAGACAGCAGTTACAGAGCTTTAAAATAAAAGTGTGATCCTTTTAAGTGTGGGTCGGCATGAGATGACAGAAAATGCATACCAATCAATCTGGCCCTGTCTCTAGTTGATGTTTGCCTGAAACCCAACGTTCTGTGAACAGCAGTCCTCTGTAGTAAACAGAACTTGGTCACTTTTACTTTCAGTTAATCCCTATTTTTCAGCCTCGTGTCTCACTTATACTTTCTGCTTTTTCCTTTGTTCTGTTTTCAAAAGCCTCTTTAATTTCTATTGAGAATAAGGATTACATTTGCTGGGATGGAGTGATGTGTTCTTCAGCACAAGGGCAAGATGCTGGAACCATGGTGTCCATCTTCTCTGTGTACAGACTGTTAACCAACCACCCTAATTTCAGCCTGTGCCCTACATCTTATTCTGGAAAATTTAAGTCCAGGGTCCCATGAATATTTTTTTCTTTGAGACTTTTCCCTTTTAAGGATTTATTAGATTTTTCCCTCCTAATAAAGTTCATCCTATTCTTCTATCTCCTTTCAATCTTCCAAAGCTCTTGGAATCCCTTGACTTTGGTTACCTTCTCTCCTATTCTCTTTATTTCTATGATTTTATACTTGGTTTTCCTGCTTTATCTCATTTACTGTGATGTAGTGTGGAATAGAAGATCCATTGTATGTCCAATCTTCCATAGGTGAGTAATAATTTTCAAAATATTATTTTAAAATATAAAGTAACTTCATAAAAGTAAGGAAATTTCTTACTTACTAGTAATCCATTTAAGAGTAACATGATATACACTTGACCCTTGAACAACTTGAGGGTTATGGTTGTTGACCCCGTGTGCTTTTGAAAATCCATATATAAATTTGACTCCTTCAAAACTTAACAATGATGGCATAGTGTTGACCAGAAGCTTTACCAATAACACTAGTTGATTTATACGTATATTGTATGTTATATGTATTACATTCTTAAAGTAAGCTAGAGAAAAGAAAGTTTTAAGATTTAAGATTTTAAAAAATCACAAGGAAGAGAAAATACATTCACAGTACTATATTGAAAAAAAAAATCTGCATGTAAGTGGACCTGTACAGCTTAAAGTTGTGTTGTTCAAGAATCAACTATATACTAAAAATTAGACAATAATTTAAAAAAATCATTGGACTTTATTGACATTTCTTTTGTTATTATGGAAAGTAAGGTGGAATTTGGGGAGAAAATGAATTTAAGATTGAGGGGAGGGGCGCCTGGGTGGCTCGGTGGGTTGGGCCGCTGCCTTCGGCTCGGGTCATGGTCTCGGGGTCTTGGGATTGAGTCCCGCATCAGGCTCTCTGCTTAGCGGGGAGCCTGCTTCGCGCTCTTTCTCTCTGCCTGCCCCTCTGTCTACTGTGATCTCTCTCTCTGTCAAATAAATAAATAAAAATCTTTAAAAAAAAAAAGTTTAAAAAAAGATTGAGGGGAAATATTAAAAATTAAATAAACTAAATATAAGTCTTTAACCATCTCTCAACATGGCAGTTCAGTCTCAAATTTCAGACAAAAATTGAATTCATCTTCCCTTAGTGAAGGAAGTAAATGAGTGAATTTTTGCAAGTCTTCCAGCTGACTAACTTGACTCGCTAATTTCTGTTAGTTACTAAAGATTTATTGATATCATGGTTAATGAGAAAATGAGGTTCAACCAAAACTTTTGCCAAATTTAAACATGGAAGAGAATAAGAGGAGAAATGACATTGTTTAAAGTGGATGCTATTCTCTTGCTGGTTTGCTTCTGTAAGGTGTCATTAAGCTCCACCTTATTCTTTTATTTTATATAACAGAAATAGCCTTGTTTCTCTAAATTTTAAAATATGTTCCTCTAAAGAGATTGGAATTATTTACTTTTAAATATTACTTTGGAACATTTATTGTATTACCATTAGATTGCTGTAATATATTCCAGTCATGGATTTCTTGAAAACCACCTGGAAATTTATCTTTTGGAAATTTTCACTTAACATCCAGGAATGAAGGGGAGCATTGAGTGTATTCAGTTACGATCCCCAGTTGGATGAGAATGGGGTAGAACCATAAAGTGTCTCTTGTGTCAGGGATTTTTTCACCATGAAGGAGGGGTTACTGTGGGACAGTGTGAGCCTAAATTTGTTTTGAGCCTCTTCATTGAAACCAGAAGAAATATATCATCCTTATATCTAACATATCTTTTTTTGAATACCATTCTCTGGATGCGTATTTTTTCTAGTCATCATGGATCTTTAGACTATTAGGAGGCATGTGTTTCAATGAACAACCTGCAGTGCACTGTTCTTGATATCTTTTGATATTAACATAAGTACATAGCAAGGGTTTGAGGGTTCCAGCTGTGGTATCAGAAAGACTTGGGTCTTGAGTCCCAGATTACCACTTACGAGTAAAAAAAAATGGGTAAACTTAGCCAGAGCCAAAAGTTTTCAAAATTGTGTGTATACTGGAATTACTGGAAGTTTAAAAATACGTACAGTTGACCCTTGAACAACAAGTTTGAACTGCATTGGTCCACTTATATGCAGATTTATTTCAGTAAATACAGTATGGTGCTATAAATGTATTTTTCTCCTCTTTAAAATTATAACATTTCTCCAGCTTACTTTGCTGTAAGAATACAGTGTATAATATACATAACATTCAAAATATCTGTTAATTGATTTTATGTTATTGGGAAAGGTTCCAGTCAATAGTCAGCTATTAGTAAAGTTTGGGGGGAATCAAAAGTTATATGTGGATTTTTGACTACACAGGGGGTTGGTACTCCTAACCCTTGGTTGTTCAAGGGTCAGTTATATTCATCACTAGCACACTAGCACACATTATTGGTCAAATAAATCATAACCTTAGGTTTTGGGTTCTTGTCTCACAGAGCTCCCTTAGTGATCCTAATGGATAGTAAGGGCTGAGACTGTCACCTCTAAGCCTCATTTTCCTCATCTTTAAAATGGGTGTAATAATAGCCCCATCATTATAGGGTTATTTTAAGAATTAAATGAAAAAAAAACATGCATAGTACATAGCACAATGCCTGGAGCATTATAAATAATTCATATCTCCCACTCCCTGGCTGAACTATAAATACAGTTAAGGAAGAGACTGTATCCTTCTTGTTCACTGTTTCATGCATGGAACATGTAAAGTATTTTGTGGGTTCAATTAATCACTTGCACTGTCTTTGAGAAGAGGGGTGAGACATTTTAGTGTTAATTTTTGTTCAGCCTCAGAGACCCTAACAAGAGAAGAAATATATAGATTGACTAGGTTCTGTTGTAGAACAACTTCTTTTCTAAAATGCTCATCCTAGTTATTATTTCTTTCAGGCTAATACATTACCTTATCTTACCAGATACATGTATCTGCCTTCTATTGTATCTATATAGCTTCCTTTTTAATTTCTCTGTTCCTCCTCCCTTCCTGCCCTCCCTTTCTGCTTTCTTCTCATCGTTCCTTCTTTTCCTTTTTTCTTTCCTCCCCCTCATTTCCTTTCCTTCTGTCCTGCCCCTGCCATACTCACCTTTCTATTTCTGTCTCTATCATAGACAATCTGTCTTAAAACTTTTGGTTCCAGGATAAATTGCTCTTCTCTTAGCCTTGCCTGTCAGCATCCTGTCTACTCTGCTTACTTACCACAGGTGGTAATTGTGAATTTGTCTCCTGAGTTGCAATACCCTCCATCCTTGTACTTCAGTGCTACATATAAGTAATTGACTATCTAGCTTGGCAAATGACCAAAAAAAAAAAAAAAAAAAAGAGCTCGTAGTTCCAAAATTAGCATTATTCTTCTTCCATAGACCTGATTTCAATGTTACTCATTAAATTGTTTTTTATATATTGATTTATTCTACAAAAATATTTTGGGTCATTAACATGTGTCAGGCCTTTTATTGATACTAAACAGAGTGGATATATACCTGGCCTCAGAGAAAGACATAAGCTTGTGGAAATCTCAACAAATAAGCAGATTATTGTACAGTGTTATACATGCTGCAAGGGAAATATTAAGTGCCTTCCCCATACATTGTAGAGTGCACAGAATAACGGTCTTCACTCAGTCTTGGCTACATGGGAGGCAGGGCCAGGGGTCATGCCATTTGAGCATAGTTCAAGGAAGGAAGGTAGGAGTCAGCTTTGAGGAGTAAAGGGTAAGTAAGGGAGGTGGGACATGGCTCAGCGTTCTGGGTTAAGGAGACTGGTGATAAATGAAGTTGAAGAAGTTGGGGGAAGCCGGGTATTAAGGAGCTTGGACTTTATCTTTAGGACACAAGGTAACCATTAAAAATTGCTCAAATAAGTTGGATAATGCATGATAGAATTTCCTTGAAAAATCAGATTTACCTGTTAGTGTGAAGGAAACTTGGAGAGCAGCAGAAGACATGCAACAAACAAACAAACAAACAAACAAAACAACGACAACAAAAAACCCCAGAGAAATAGGTACAGTATTTTTTTTTTAAATTAACATGTAATGTATTATTTGTTTCAGGGGTACAGGCCTGTGATTCATCAGTCTTACACAATTCACAGCACTCACCATAGCACATGCCCTTCCCAATGTCCGTCACCCAGCCACCCAATATGAAATATTTTTAAGCCAACCAAAAATAATCTCACCCTTAACATTATAATAACAAAAATTTATTGAGTACTATATGGTAGTTTTCTAGGAACCATGCTCATAGTGGCCACCATATGGTAAATTATATTTTCATAAAATGGTGATGATGTGAGAAGTAGTACAGAGGGGAGGTCATGCCACCTGAAGTCAAAGCTTCACTTCACCACTTGTTTTCCATGTGACTTTGGACTGACTGCTTGATACACATAAATACATACAAATAATGACAAGTTTTTTGGGTCAGTTAGGGGTTCCTTCAACCCATACCTACCACTTCCTGTGTCCAGTGAATTTTAATAAGACAGTGAAAAGAAGTTGTAAATAATAGCAAAAAAATGATGTTCAAATCTGATTGAAGTCAAACTTTATACCTCCATCAAAGAAACAAACATCAAACAAAAACTAGATGAAATAAATTGCCTGCAAGCAGGGACTCTGGAATTTGGAGTGGGTTAAGAAGTAGAATGGCATAGGAGGGAGGGGACGTGAGTAGACTGATTTCCCTGATGCTGTTTGAGGAATGTGGGAGGGGGGAGGCTCATCTCAATTATATAAAAACTTCGTAGAAAATACATATGTCTTTTTGGAATCTTGTCTTTATTGCTTCTCAGCTGTGTGATATTGGGTAAATGACCAAACTTCTCTTTTCCTCCAGTTTCCTATTCTACACCTACATAGATAATAGTATTGAACTCATAAGATGTTACTAAGATTAAATGTGCTAAGAAATGTAAAATACTTCAGTAGTTCTGTCACACAACGCCACCATATATGTTATCTATTATTATTATTAAAACATCCTTTGGAGTTCATGTGTTGACAGTTGCTTAGTAGTAAGTTGTGTATAGTTCTGTCCTAAGCTTTTAAAACTGGAGGGCCACTGGCAAGGATTTATTGTCTTTGCTTCCTAAACTGTGGTATTTTCTGCCTTGCTAGAATTACTGTTTACTTTTAGTGTCAATCAGGGAGAGCTTCTAAACTGTCAATGAGTAGGGCTCAGGGGAGTGGGTCAGACAGAACAAGTAGCAATTGCAGTAGACATCCCTTTCTATGGAAGATGGCGGTCATCTCTAGTGGGCCCATTTGAGGATGTAATGTCAAACATGCATGTTTCAAGCATAGTGCAGGAACTTATATTTGTAGTGTTAGAAATGAGCTAATATGCAGGAATTTTAAGAAATAGTGCATCTGGAAGGTGATTCATGTACTCCTTTATCTAACATGAAATATAAAATGAATGCTCGTTTGTTTTGTTTTGTTAGTTCTTGTTTCCTGGGGAAAGAAAGATCTCTGAGTGATAGATTACAATGTGACAAAAAGTTCAGACATTTTTCAGGTGGCTAAGATGTGTGCCTGGGAAGGAAAAATTCGGACTACACACTGAGCACTCTTGGGGTAAGATGAAAAGAATCAAATGCCTTAGAGATTGAGATACACAGCTGGATAATGCAGATATAGATTCTTGAAGTTGGAGCATGGGGTGAAAGTTAGGAAGGCTTTTGCATCTGTGTTTGACCGGTTGCTGAATTTAGAACACGTTTTCTGCAGGGCAGAAATTTCTATGGAAGCATGTTTTTCGACACCCAGCAGAGAAAGGATAAAAGAACTTAGAGTTTTATGAGATTAGTTTTGTTATTGTTGTTGTTGTTGTTTTTGGGTGGGGGGCGGTATTGTGACCTGTACTGGAAATACATGATACAAAATCAAAGATCAAACACTGTGATTACAGAAGCAGTCCAGGACCAACTTCAGCACATAAAAGGCCTAATCTTACTCAAATTGAAGTGTAGGAGAAGGAAAAAATGGCACAAAATAAAACAAAAGGATAAGATTGTATGGCTGTGGTGAGGTCTGTGACCCACATTTGCATCTTCATGCATAGGAGAGAGTTAGACATTAAGAGATGATGTGAAGTAATTGCAGTCTTGGTATAAAGACAGTAGGTATCAGAAAATTATGAGTTTCAAATTGGAGTGGAGTTGGGTGTAGGACTCAGAAAGTTACCACCAGTGTTGACCATTTTCTTCTGGTATAAATAGAATGAATGAGTACTCTGGAATCCACCCAATCAAGAAATCCCTTCTTACTGTAAGAAAAAGAAAAAAAATGTGAATATCAACAGAGCTATAGTATTGGGATATTGCAAAAGTCTCCAGACTAAAACAAGTAGAAGTCCAGAAAATGAGGCCAAACAGTCTGAGCTGTGTCAGAAGTTTCAGGAATTCTTAAGGCTGGTGAAATCTCAGTAAAGATATATGAGCAAGAATTATGGGTAATTAATGCCAAGTGCTACTGGATAGAGAATAACAAGTTAACACCACTATTAGCCATTGGAGTGGAGCTTGATCTATGACTTGGGCCATAATTCACAAAGTTATAGTCCTTTATACTGACCACAAACAGATTCCAATAGCCTGGGGAACAGTGTCCTGAAATTGGGCTTTTGCCAAAGAGACTGGAGGCTACCTAATATTGCTGCTTGTGCAAAGGTGTGTCCAGAATTGAAAGGCATGAATTGAGTAAATGTTCTATTTGAAATCAAATAAAATTTGTTTTTCAAGTTGCATCCTATTGTTGCTGATAGGATGCAACAGTACGTAATGTTATTACGTACTTGCTAAAAGAGCCCTGTGAAAAGCATCAGGAAGCACTGGACCCAGTTTCTGAGACGTTTAAAGCAGATTTGACTTTAATAATTCCTGAGCCTCGGTTTTTTTAAAGGGTAGTTGCGAGATAGGAGTATTTTTCTATCTTTATAAGTGACACATGCATGATCTGCTTAAAAAAGAAATAGTGCTTAATAGAGTAAAAATAACCCAGAACTTTTGGGAGTGCTGTAGAATGATTGCCTTCTCCCAGATCAGTTTTTCTGAAGAGAGCATAATAAAGAACTTTTAATTAATGCCATTAGCTTTTAGTCTGGCAGGTATTATGGGTCACTGAATGTAGGAATACATAATAAATCTTGTAAAATTAGAATATATGTGGGTAAAAGAACACTGAAAACACAGCCTGAGAGTGATCACTGCATCATTACAAGCCCAAGGTGCGGGAGACTGCCTGCAGCATGAATGGTTTCAGTTTCAGACTTAAAGAGTAGGTGTAACCAGATAGCCATCATAGAAGAAAGGAACTCTCTTCGGAAACCGTTACCTGTGTAGAGCCAAATGCAGTGTGGTTCTCAAAATTAACAGGTACAAAACTGAAGTTTTGATATTACCTTCCAAAATGGCTCCTTCTATATCTTCTTCATATCTGTGACACCTCTGTTGTATTTGTTCTGGTCAAAACTTTAGATTGATTCTTGACTCCTTAGTTTTCTCTTATACCTCATTCCATTAATAATATTAATTAATAATACACTATTAGATCTTTCTTCAACATGCACTGAAACTTGGATGACTTCTTACTACAACATCTGCCTGATTCATCTTATGCCTGAGTTATTCCAGTACCTTTCTACCTGGTCTCCCTTGTTGCATTTCTGTCCACAGTGGTATTCATTAGGACTTTTTGCTAATGTCATTTTTCTCACAGTGGCCATATAGTAGAAATCTACTTTTCTCCCCACTTAAACTCCTGTTTCGGTCATGTGACTTGATTGGCTAATGAAATGTATAAGAATTTATATGTATCCTTTCTGGGCAGTAGCATTAAGAACCAGTGTGATTGATGGACCGGACATAATCCATTCATTAGGGTTCCCATGACAAGCCCTACGACCTTGCAGACTATGGGTAGATATGTAGGATAAGAGAAAAATCAATTTTGTTGTTTTAAGTCACTGAGACTTTCAGGTTCACAACCAGTTTAATTTTGCCTGTCCTTACTGATAAAACATTCCAGGAGATGCCAGAACAAGAACAAAACCCAAAACTATTTGTCATTGGTTATTGCAATGGACGGTATGGGTCACGGAAATATTACTGGAGGCCAGATGGGTGGTGATTCATGTTATATAGTGGTAAAATTCTAACCTATGGTCACATGGAAAGCAAATATTGTATCCACTGGACTTGTAGCTTTATACAAGAGAATAAGCAAACAACAACTAGTTTCTTACTTTTAACTTCATTTTGACATGTTACAACAGGAAAAAAGATAAAAGAATTGATTGGTTTGCAAGAAAGAATGAGAGATGAAAGAGAGTTCAGAAATGTGGGGCTTGGCAGAATAAAGATACAACTGACTTCCAATTCTATATAGTAAAAATAAAACTGTTAAGGCCCTTAAAAAACAAAGACTGAAATTCAGCCTAGCAGCAGTAAGGGCTAAAACGAAGAATGGCCATCAGACACACGTAAAAGTCTCCGAATGAATTTGTTCTTCATCTTGTAAATCTTGTTGTTGAACCAGAAGGTCTAGAGAAAGAATATCAGGGTGGGACCTCTCACAGGATATTTGTTAATTTTATACCCACAATAAAGTCCAGAGAGCAGAGCCGTTCTCCAAAAGAATTGTAAGTAAGATTACTGGCACATGAAGATGACTGAAAACATTAGGAACAAGAGGACTATAACTTGCAGTGAGAAAAAGGTAGAGAGGTCAGAGTCCAGGACTTTTTTGAGAATTTCAGGCTTGAGAGCTTTTCTCAGGTACATACCTCTCTCAGTGGCCCCTCAGTAGGAATGCAGAATTTCTATGGTTCAGTGACTTATAGGTGCTTCCTCCCCATGTCCATTGTTCCCATTTCTTACCAGGAATATTTATTCTAGTCATTCCATTCCTCTTCTGTGAATCCAATGGAGTAGGATAGAGAGGTAGATCAGAGAGCTTTTTTGCGTAGATTATTTATTTATTTATTTATTTATTTATTTATTTAATTTCTAGTTCTTTACAACAAGAAGTGGCACATCCAGACTTTCATAAATATACTTACTGGATCTTGTGCTTTTAAATCTGATGATATTATTGGACAGAGTTCTTGAACTCTCTTGGGGAGGGTTTGAAGATGTTTTGCATATGGGGAAGGGAGCAAACTAAATATTTGTGACCATAAGGGAATCATGTTGGTTGGTCAGGATGTTAAAAAATGTCTGTTCTGCTTTGGACAAATTTTTGTTGAAATTCTTTACCAAATTCAAGCAGTTAGGGTTATAAGATTTGCATGGTCCAGTGAAATATGAGCAGAAGTGGTAGTAGCACTCAGTAGCAGAGGCTTGAAGGACCATATATGGTTTGTCATGCCTTTGTTGTTATACCTTGGTTATGAAAACAAGTCCATTGGTTTGGGTTTCTGAGTAACTCCAATAAACATAATCCTCTTTCTGACCAACAGTGTAGATATAGAACAAATAAGAATTACTTCTTTGGTTGCAAACCATTTGCTTCTATGGTATTTATCAGGGTACCATAACAGTCTATCTTAATTGCTACAAACCCAAATTCTACCCACAAAGCAAAATCTAGAACAATCATTTTAAAGCACATCATTCGCTCCTCTTCATAAACCTCTCCAGTGGCTCAGAGTAAAAGTTCTAATATGAACTTCCTTCCATCCAAATTTCTGACCTTATTTTGGCATTCCATTTCATTCTTTCTACTGTAGCCACACATCTGTGACCTTGCTCTTCTTAGAACATGGTAGATACATTCGCCCCACCCCCGCTTTTTTTTTTTTTTTTTTTTTTTTTGCTACTTCTTCTGCCTAGAACACTCTTATCCCAATTATACACTTGACTTTCTCTCTCACTTCCTTTATGTGTGTTCAAGTATTGCTTTATTGGTAATTCTTTCCTGACAACCCTTTATAAAACAAAGCAGTAACACTTGCTCTTCTGTTTCCTTCTTAATCTGCTCTCCTTCTAATGAAACACTTAATGCTCATTGGCATATTGTATGTTTACTGCCATAACTCTCCCTGCCCTTTCCACATACTGTGCACATACTAGAATCTAAGCCGCATGATAGAAGAGGCCTTGTTTTGTTTGTTGTAGCTCCAGTTCCCATGACATTATGTAACTGACAGCAGTCAATAAATACTGAATGAATGAAAACTAGGAGAGGTAAATTTGAGATTTTTTTTGGAGGTGCTGGTGTATTTAAATAATATAATTTTGTTTGGAAGGAGGTAGGGACATTGAAGGAGAGGAAGAAAAACTACATTAGGGTTCTGGTCATCTAGAGAAGGCAGGAATGAAACTGACACTTAATGTACTATAGTTGACTGTCTTCCTCTGAAATATGTGAAAATAATTATTTCCCAATTATAGATAAACATAAAAGCAAACAACTTCTCTATCTTCATTCTCTGCACCTGGGACAGTTAAGAGAATGAAGAGACATTAGATGAATCAACATGCATTTGTACACAGCTGCCAGCCAGCCAGAAGCTTATACACTCTGATGTGCCAAATCAGAAGGCTTAGAAGAGGAACTTTATCTAAGAATTTAAGAAAAAACAAAACATTTCCATTTGTTGATTGACAGGAGAATTATTTATTGACCTATCTGCAAACTTTAGTTTTTTTTGTTTTTATTCAAAGCCTTTCAAAAATACCTATAAGAAGTATGTGTATGAGGTCTTTTAATTTTTATTCTTTTTATTTTTAATGTAAATTTAAGTTAGTTAACATATAATGTACTGTTAGTTTCAGGGTAAGGTACCTTTTCTAAGTGAATTGATAATAAGTCTCCAGCGTCCAATATTTCCATATCCTAAGGGATAACAATATGTTGTCTCCTTAGAGAACTAAAATTTTAGTCATTATTTGTCATACATGAAATCTATGGATGTTGAGACTCTATTGCCCACATTTTTCAGATCACTGACTCCTTATCTGGTGAATAGATCCAAACTATTGTGAATGATAGAATCACACTCCTAACATTTCTGTGGCTCATGGCAAGAGTATGACTAGAGGCCCAAATAATAATGTATTAATATTAAAAGTTGCCAATCAAGCAAAATACAAATTATGCTTTTTGTTCTGTGCTAGAATGGCACCCTGACCCCTTCTACTCCCACATCTAGTTCCATATTATACCAGGAAGGGCCTCTTGTTTATTTTTATGGATACTTGAGCTTAAACACCTAAGCTCTATATTCTAACTTTATAAACTTCTGATCCTTTGGCAATCGCTTGGAACTAGGGATACACATACATCTTTGGGAAGAAAGATCCAGAGGAGAGGCCAGAATAGGTCCCAAAACAAGGTTCGGGTCATTTGTGCAAATAATTCTGAGACCTTTGGTATACATGGTCTGCACGTGGGGAGTTTGTTCTCAAGCTGGATACGTCCCTTGACCTTACGACTCTTTTTCCCACGGGAATGGGAGTGCAGGGTTGGTCAGAGAAAGTCCAAAATGGGGCTTTCTTTACTACAAAGCCCAGGATAACTGCCTCTCTCGCGCACATCTAAAGGCAGTGTTGTTTTGGTGAGGGTGATGTCTAGAGGCCCCTCCACGGGATAAGATGTATCAACAAGAGCTTGTGTGTTTTATAACCCTAAACCTCGCCTGAGCCTAGAGCTCAGTGGGAGTATTCAAAGTGGTAGACAGAGTAGAAAGCAAAAAACTGGGCCTTTAAGAAGGTAATATGAACTCTGACTAAGCACAGTTCTTCTCAGGAAGAGTAGAACATTTAATTTATTTAATGGAGTATTTTATGAAGTAATTTGGAACCTCATAAAGGTGCAGTTAAAGCAATTGGTGCTGATTCGAAGAATATTCCTTGCATAATGACTTTGGATCCTTGGGGAGAGAATGGAGGCTGTCATTAAATAGGGTGTGGTTTTTCTGGCCTGTGGTGGTGGCACATGGTCAGCAAGCAGTTTTAGTTGTGCTAGAACTATTCAGTGCGGAATATTGCGCATCATGGTGTTCTGTCTACATATGATGCAGATCTGCCTATCGATCTCTGAAATTAATATGCATTAATTTTTGTTCATTAAAACTAGATACCTGATGCTGGATTATTTACTGGTATTAAAAAATAATTGCATTCTCTATATGCTTGAAATCTTCCAGAGTAGCAGGGCTGCTGTAGGAAAAGTGCTCCTCTCAAAGATAGAGTCTGACCCAAGAGGAGATATTGATTATTGATTGCTGTGGGAAACATTTAGAAGTGCTTTGTACTACTTCCAATCATCCTCAAAGGATCAGCCAACACAAAAGATCCTCAAACCTTTGTTAGACTTGCAAGGAATTTTCCTCTCAAAATAGGCAGTGAAATTATTGGGCTGCTTTCTTCAGCAATCCTCAAATTTTGGGTTGGAGGATACTCTTGAAAATTATTGTGGACCCCAAAGAGATTTGTTGATGTGAGTTAACATCTATTGATACTTACCATATTAGAAATTTAAACTGATAATTTAAAATATGTATTTATTAACATTACATGAATGCATATGTCAACAGGTGCTTTATAAAATATAACTTTACTTTTCAAAAATAGAAACTGGCATTATTGGGGCACTGGGTGGCTTAGTCAGATAAGCGTCTGACTCTTCATTTTAGCTCCAGTTATGATCTCAGGGTTGTGAGATCGAGCCCTGCGTCAGCTTCTGTACCAGGCTTGGAGCCTGCTTAAGATTCTCTTACTCCCTCACTTCCACACTATGGGTTTTTTTTCTCACTCTAAAAACAAAAACAAAAACAAAAAAACAAAACTGGCTTTATTTTGCATTTTTTCTTTTGTTTTTTTATGTTTGGCTTAAGAAAAGACAGTTGGATTTTCAAATCTATTGCTGCATTCAGTCTGTTGAATACCATATGTCTCGTAGCCTCTGCAAAATGCCACTGTGACAGCATGGAAGTAAAAAAGCAAAGAACCTCTTAGTAATTTTATAGAAGGTAGTTTTGATCTTGTGGGTCCTGTAAAAGGTTATGAGAAAGACTTAGACCAAAAAAAAAAAAAACAAAACAAAACCTTAGACATCCATAGACCACATGTAGGGGATCCCTATTTTTATTTATTTAATGTCTCTAAGACTTCACAGCCCAGTAAGGTAAAATAATAGCTGTGTTAGGTGTTTGAATGCAAATTGATGAAAATTAAATAAAATAAAAAATCCAGGTTCTTATCTTTACTAGTCATCTTAAGTGTATGATAACCACGTGTGGTTGGTAACTACTCCATTGAACAGCACAAAATTTGAACAGCAAGTTAACTTTGGCAGTATTGCTCTATTCTCTATTTTTCCTTCTTTCTGCTCCCTCCCCTGACATTGAAGAGAGCATTAGCTAGTGATTGTCTTCACTTCTGAGTAAAAAACAAGAATCCAGATGTGAAATTCTCACTGTCTCCTGCTCTGATGAACATCATCCAAACAGATGATAGGCACGCAGCATGCACTGCATGATAGGAAGGAAATACCACCCTTGGAAATGGTATTAAGAGCTACCTGGTGTTGGGGGACTGCTCACAACACTCTGTTAGATGTAAATTAGGAGACATATGTGTGTAGCAGCAGTCAAGATAGTCAGTTCCTTGCCAGTTACACCAAACCATTGATCTGGATTTTATACTTTAATATGTGAAAATGATTACTTGTAAGAGTGCCACTTTTTTTATATTGAAGTAGAAAACAGACATTGGTTATTTTATCATATAGGTCTTAAAACATGGCAGAGCACTCCTTGATATTTTTGATATACTTCCCTTTTTGGATGCCTTTGCTTCTGATGCTTTGATAATTTAGTGTGTATAAACGTAAATTGCTCTTCAGATGTTTCTAAAAATACTTTGTTATTTCTTTCTCTTTCTTATTTTTTATTTCTCTTCTCTTACCTATTTATTTCTTATTTCTTTCCCTATGTTATAATGTCAGGTTGTATTATGACTGATGATGTCTCTGGGTTCTATTTCTATTAGACTGTAAACTCTGAGAGGGTGGGACGCTAGCACAGAGCTTGACCTGTAGTATACCTTCATAGTGTTGCTCGATGGACATGTCTGGGCCTCTGAAGGCAGTAATAGCTGAAGTCTAGCCCCACTGGCTCGTTTCTCTTTCTGGCTCTTCTCCCTACATGTGTAAATGCGCAGTTCAGGAACTCTCACTCACCACTTTCCCATGTGAAATCTTAGATACTCTGAAAATTGCTGAGGACCTGATTAGCAGTGACTTGTGGTATTTCAAGTCCTAATGCTCTAACTTTTAGCTGTATGTCCTTAGGCAAGTATCTGGGTCTAATTCTTACACCTCATTTGAATCTAAATCCAGCTATAAAATATATATAAATATAAAATGTTATCTTCTAATCTCTTTTGCATTATTATATTTATTATACCATATAGTAATTCCCATTTTATCATGTTTATTATTTATATATTTATTATTTTATAAAGATTTTATTTATTTATTTGAGAGAGAGAGTGAGAGTGAGCATGAGCAAGGGGAGGAGAGAGGGAGAGGGAGAAGCAGACTCCCCACTGAGCAGGGAGCCCCCATTTGGGGCTTGAGCCCAGGACCCCAGTAGCGGACCTGAGCTGAAGGCAGATGCTTAACTGACTGAGCCACCCACGTGTCCCTTGTTTGCTATTTTTTTTTTTTAAAGATTTTATTTATTTATTTGACAGACAGAGATCACGAGTAGGCAGAGAGGCAGGCAGAGAGAGAGGGAGAAGCAGGCTCCCCGCCAAGCAGAGAGCCCGATGCGGGGCTCGATCCCAGGACCCTGGGATCATGACCTGAGCCGAAGGCAGAGGCTTTAACCCACTGAGCCACCCAGGCGCCCCCCTTGTTTGCTATTTTTATAGGGAAAAAGAACATCCAGTCCTAAACAATTTTTCTGATTAATTAGCAAGCATTGTATATTTATAATTCATTTTCATAATTTACATGATACAATGGCATCTATTAATAAAGAAGATACATCACATCCCTGCAACATGTTTTATTATCAAAGCTTCAACACCAGAAGTAGAAGTAATCGAGAAAAGAAGGAAAATATGCATCAGCACTTTAGAAGGAGGTAGAAGAATATTTAAAAATCATGGAAAAGAATGATCTTAGTCCAGAAGAGGAATGCAAGGAACCCAGAGCTTAACTAGCAAAACAAAAAGTTGTGGAAAGCATGAGAAAGTCTGTATGAAGTGGCTTTTCCAAGACACATCTATGCGAGGTAGACAGGGTAGGGAATGTCCCCACATTTAAAGAGGTTGTAATTGAGGCCTTTGGCTGCTGTGGTGGCTGGATAGTCTTTCTGAAGCCCAAGCTAAGCTGTTTCCTGGTGTGTGTCTATTGGTTTGAAATACCTTGGAAGAACCCTTTTTAATACCTTCCTCTGGCTGTCAGGAACGCTTAAAAGGATTCTATCAGACTTACCGTTCAGAGATGAAACATTTGAAGTGCACTGTCTGGTTTAGGTAATACATTGGCAGCAACTATTTTATTTCAAAGAAAAATCCATCAATTAACAAGTGAACATGACAGATAGAGTGACAGTGTTTCTCTGTGTTCAAAAGAGGTAGCTAAAGAAAAGGGAACACTGGGTATCTGAAGAGGAAAAATCACCCCTGGGGAAGAAAAAAAGAGCCCCCTGAGAATGCAAAAGCTCACAAAATAGATCTGTCAGATCCTTTCAGACTTTGATGAAAGACACAGTGCTTGATATTAGGAAGACTCTGGGCAAAACAATCCTTCACCTTAGATGAATTCTAAGCCCAACTAAAGAGAGAGATTACCATGAAAGGAAAAATGAACCAAGAGTTGGAAAAAATCAGTGCAATAAAGAATAATTTTTCGTACTCCATAATTTGCTTAGAATAAGACTTACCTACCTCCAAATCAGTGTTGAAACAACAGAATCCAGGCATTGAGATATTTTTGTATTTGTAGCTGTGGAGGCATGCTATCAAATACCAATACATCTTAGCAAGACCAGCATGAATGTTAATGTATTTGTTCTGAGGAATTGTGTCCTAAAATTTTAATATAATTTAACTAACATTTATGATGTGCCCTCTATATAGCACTACGTAGGTGCTGTTGTCAGTGCATTGAAAAAAGACAAAGAACTTGCCTTCATACAAGTTCTAATCGAACAGAGTAGCTATGGTATACAGGCAATGTGTATGTATTTAAGTGGGCTGTATTTTTATTCATAGAGCTGTATATTTTAATAATCTGTAAACTCCTAAACATACAAATAATGGAAGTAGAAATCTTGCAAATTAATTTTTTTGAAGATTTTATTTATTTATTTGAGAGAGAGAGGGAGATAGTGAGAGAGAGCATGAAAAGGGAGAAAGTCAGAGGGAGAAGCAGACTCCCCATGGAGCTGGGAGTCTGATGCGGAACTTGATCCCAGGACTCCGGGATCATGACCGGAGCCGAAGGCAGTCACTTAACCAACTGAGCCACCCAGGCCCTCTTGCAAATTAATTTTTATTGTTTATTACCATCTTAATATTTCAGAAGACATGCCATATTAAGAGCATGTGCTCAGTGATTATCTATTTTTAATTAAAACAATAATGACAAGTTTGTGTTTTGGGGTTTTTGATTTTTTTTTCCCATGATGAATAGAGAGATTTTATAATGACATTTCTTTCTTTCTTTTTTTTAGTAAAGATTTTTTAAAAAATTTATTTGTTTGACAGAGAGAGATCACAAGTAGGCAGAGAGGCAGGCAGAGAAAATAGGGGTAAGCAGGCTTCCCACCGAGCAGAGAGCCCAATGAGGGGCCCCATCCCAGGACCCTGGGATCATGACCTGAGTCGAAGGCAGAGGCTTAACCTGCTGAGCCACCCAGGCACCCCTATAATGACATTTCTTAAAGACCCAATCTAAGGCAGGCAACTTCCAAGATACCCCATTGCTCCTTCTCTCCCACTGTTCACAGCATTGTGTAGTCCTCCCCACTTTGGATAGTTCTCATCTGTGTAATTAGTGGAATATTGAAGAAATGAAAGTGGATTTCTGAGGAAGCTCAAAATAGGGCTTGTGGCTTCTGCCTTGCTCTCTTGTGGACCACTCTCAGCTGTTATATGGTGAAAACACTCCCAGCAGAAAGGGCCTCATGGCAGTAACTAATGTTTCTCCAGGACAGCCAGCTTCAGTTTACCAGGCATTTTAGTAAACCATTTTGGAAGTGGATTCTTTAGTCCCAGTCAAACTTTCCAGTCCAGGCCTCTCTCTATCTTGACAACAATCTGTTAAAAACCAGACAACAGGTCCATAATCAAAATGGAGTTCCTTATGTTAAGTCCCACATCACCAAACCGAGACTTAATCGCAGTTTTGGTTTTCCCAGGAACGGCATCTTAAACCTGAAAATTAGGAATCCCCTGATCAGTGTCACTTAGGTCATCTGCCTGATAAGCCTCTGCCATTCCCTAAAGGAAAGTAACCTTGTTTGCCTACTATCACTTCCTGCCTTTGCTCCCTTCTGCTTGTGTAACTTTTTCATTTTGTACAGCTCCTTAGACTTCCTTTTTGTTAGTTTGGGTATTGCCCAATTCTAATAGATTTTTTGCTCAACGACACTCTTAAAATTTTAAATGTTTTATCTTTTAATCAACCTCCGGAGAAAACCTATGCCAGAACCACCCAGCTAAGCTCTAATGGAATTCCTGTCCCAGAGGAACTGTGTAATGAGAAGGGTTTCCTGTTGTTCTAAGTACCTAATTAGGGGGGTAATTTTTATACGTGGTGATTGATAACTAATACCACAGCCTTTGAGCATTCTTGTACATCTTAAAACCAGTGAGGACTTTGATTTTGACTTCAACTGAAACACGTTGGTTCCATTGGACTATCAGCTTGTTTCTCTATGCATTCAACCTGGTTGCCTCTAATCCAGCAGAAGTGCGAGGCTGCAAGTATCTATCTTTTCCTTTGCTTCAGCAGTAGCAAGTAGACCTTCTTGTCAACTGTTTCAACCTCTTTAATAGCTAGTGAAAGTGTCTTTGTCGGCCATTGTTTTTTCCTCCCTCAAGCTAACGCTAATTCATTATAAGCAAAATGCTCTCCTCTTAAATACTTAAGCTTCTCAGACTCAGTACAATCTATTTTCCTTTTATCTATTCTTTGCTCAAAACATAATGCATGATAAAATAATACATATCCTTGATTACTATAAAATGAAAGTGATGGAAGAGCATATCTGATGGCAATAAAAACATCAAAAGCAATTTAGCTGCACAACAAATATAATTTTAACATGGCAGAATATATTATGTTGGCAGGAGATATGTGAGCATATTTTATTTTCAAAGGGTCAGTGTTGCCTTTTTAAAGGAATGTTTTCTGGATTTCAAATTCAGTAATACAACTGGGATGAACAGTACCATTTTCATATTCTTATACATCTATCCCAATTTTGACCTTCTAAAGCTTGACTACCTCCAATCTAATTTCTGAATTTATGCAACATGTCTCTAAGCCAAAATATAAATTCATATTTAATTTATAAATATGTCACTTCTCTGAAAATCAAATATTGATCACATACTGTTTCTTAGGAATAAAGTACTTAATTATGCGTGACTTTAAAATAGTTGTAAACATTTTTTTGTGTGTGTGTAACTTTTTTTTTTTTTTATTTGTCAGAGAGAGAGAGAGAGAGAGCGAGCACAGGCAGACAGAGTTGCAGAGGGAGAAGCAGGCTCCCTGCGGAGCAAGGAGCCCGATGTGGGACTTGATCCCAGGACACCAGGATCATGACCTGAGCCGAAGGCAGCTGCTTAACCAACTGAGCCACCCAGGCGTCCCGTGTGTGTAACTTTTATCTGACCTATTTGGGTTGTACGTTTCCAAAGACTGAGGAGATTTTGAAATTTTACTTGCTACTCAGCTCATTTAAGCTTGGAAATGACAGAGTGATTTTAATTTATAAAATGCCTAAGTAAATTTTAATGTTATCCTCCCAGATATATTTCAGTAAATACAGTGTATTTTAATTCATATAAATACCAGCAACAAATCCAACAATAATAAAAACAAAATAAATAAAACAGTATTGAAGACTAACCTATAAAATTAATCAACTTCACAAACGTATTCTATGAGTTAATGGCTCCAAGTGCTAAATCGAATAGAACTAAGTTACCTGTAGATTTTACCAAAAGCCCTCCTAGAATATTCTTTAGTTTAAAGCAACATTCCTTTTTTATTTAAATTATCCAGATGTTTACTTAATTCCTTTAGTTTGCATGTGTGGACATGGCTTTAGTCCCTCATGTTGGATGGTGGTAAAAACATAATTTGGTCCCACTGAATCTAATGAAGTGAGAGTGTTATGCTCTATTATTCTCCAAAAGGTCCATTTACGTGCATTGTGCTCCAGTCTAAAAAATAAATCTTGCAGTTCAAGTTGCCATATGCTCAGAATTTTAGCACAGGTGAGCACAGTAAGACCAGCTGCTGTTGCTCTAAATAATGATATCATGTAAACAAGAGAAAATATCTTTTGAAAATGAATACACATCACTCTTTCAGATTAGAAACAGGTAGACATTTGAAAAAAAAAAGTACAGAAGGAAGTCCACATTTTTTTAAAAGATTTATTCATTTGTGAGAGAGAGAGAGAGCGCACAAGCAGGGGAAGAGGCAGGCAGAGGGAGAAACAGGCTCCCTGCAGAGCCAGGAGCCCTATGCCAGACTCAGTCCCAGGACCCTGGGATCCTGACCTGAGCTGAAGGCAGCAGCTTAACCAACTGAGCCACCCAGACGTCCTCATTGTTAGTATATTCTTAACACTGTTTTAATATATCTTTGTCTAAGCTTAGAAAAACAGTTGCTGTCTGGCTTCTGTTGGTTGGTTGGCTTGGCTTTCAAAAATTACTTCCATTTTTAAGGAAATACAGGTTATAAAATATATGGATATATATTATGTATTATATATTACATATATAAGTGATTTTAAAATAATAGTAATATAACAGTACTCCTACTAAAGTTACAAGTATATGTATGAAAAAAAATAGAAAAAACATAGTTCACAGTACATATGGAAATTTAGCATATGATGAAGTTAACAACTCAAATCACTGAGACAAAATGGGTTTTGTAGTAAATGTTATTGTGTCAACTGGGTAACTATTTGGAAAAAAAAAAGATGAAACTAGTTTTGTGCTTCACACCATGCACAAGAATTAATTATGAATTTATTAGGGAAATAAATGTTAAAAAAATGAATCCATACAACTACTTGAAGAAAACACGGGTGAATGCTGATGTGTGACTCAAATCCAAAGATTTTGAGAATAACTGATAAATGTGATGACACAAAATTATGCCTGGCAAAACTACAACAGCAAAACTATCATAAATAATGGCAAAAGACATCTGATAAATTGAGAAAGGAAATTTGCAACATATGGCACAGAAAGAGGACCAATAATATTAACATATAAAGAACTCCTAGAAACTAGAGAACAAAGGATCAAAAAACAGATGAAAATAAGTAAAACACATGAAAATACATTTCAATGAAAGATGTATAAATGATAACATGAAAAAATTTTTAAAGTTACTCAGAGAATTGCGTATCAAAGTAGTGAAATACCCTCTCTTACCTACAAAATAAGTGAAAAATTTAAAAATATGACAACACATTTTGTTGGGGTAATAGACTGTCTTATATGTTGGTTGTTAGAATACAAGGCAGTATAAACCACTCAAGTGGGATTTGACAATAAATAAGAAGCTTCCTTGTATGTTTATTCCTAACAGAGCAATTCTACCTCTACAAATCTGCCATGATGTTCTATCTCCCACAGTATGAACATAAGCATCTCAGTGAAAGTTATTCATTGTAGCATTCTTTGGGGGCATTTCAGATAATTAAAAAAAATCTTCAATGTTCATATATTGGATTGTGTTTTAATAAACTATGACACAAGGGTGCCTGTGTGGCTCAATCGATTAAGTCTGACTCTTGATATTTCAGCTCAGGTCATGATCTCAGGGTGGTGAGGCCAAGCCCCTCTTCCCACAACTTGGTGTCAGTTCTGCACTCAGCAGAGTCTGCTGGAGATTCTATCTTCCTCTCCCTCCCTCCCCCCATTCTTTCTCTCTCTAAAATAAATAAATAAATCTTAAAAATAAACTATGATATGCCCACATAATGGACTATGCAACTGTAGTAAGGAATGAAGAAGATCTCAAAGAACTGATGTGAAGTGATTTCCAGGTTGTATTATTACAGCATAAAAAGCAAGGATATCTATGTAATGCTGTCCTTCTTAGTGACAAAAAACGGGGGAGGGGATTAAGAAATAAAAGAGCAGAATAGAAGAAGAGTAAACCAGCAAATGATGAGATTGGTTATCTACAGCATGAGGTGGAATGGAGTGGAAAGGTTAAAGGAATGAGTGCAGTGCATCAGGAATGAGAATAGAGATTTATTTGATTATCCTTTTTTTATATAGCTCTGCTTCTTAGAAACATGTTAATATTTCACATACTCCTCCAAATAAATAATTAAAATCAACCAGGATGTGGCGGGAACCTAAAATGGATTGTAAACAATAATAAATGGACCTAATGTACTACAAATGGATGCCATGCACACTACAGGGAGTGGAGAAGAAAAGAATAAGCCTAAGAAAGGTTGGCAAGTAGTGTTTTGAGTATAAACTGTATGGATAAAGACAAAAATAACTATAAAAGTATTATCTACTTATTCAACATATTTTGCATGGGCTAATAATTCTAAAACTAGCTTATGTGTATATTAGGATTAAAGAAATAGATGAAGTTATTGCAGATAATGAGAGTTATGTTACAGAAAAAGTAACAAATAGGGAAAGGGGGAATGCTAGAATGAAACTCATGGTTTTGGGATATAATTGGAGGTATTCATAGAAATTCATGCTCTGTATCTCTGTCTGTTGTATCTACAGATTGAGAGATTAATGTTGATGTATATATATGCATGTGTTCATGTATTATACATGCATATGTTTCCTAGTTCTGTCCACTGAGGGGCAAGAAAAGCCAGTAGCAATGAATACACACAGTACCTAATGCCATTCTCAAATAAACAATGAGGTTACTTTGGAGAAAAAGTCTTGTCTCCAGGGCTAAGTCAATGAATCACATGATGACATTAAAATATCTTACAGTGCCAGCAAGTAATGCTGTGTTCCACAAAAATGATAGCAGCTTGGGGCACCTGGGTGGCTCAGTGGGTTAAAGCCTCTGCCTTTGACTCGGGTCATGATCCCAGAGTCCTGTGACTGAACCCCATATCGGGCTCTCTGCTCAGCGGGAAGCCCGCTTCTTCCCCTCTCTCTCTGTCTGCCTCTCTGCCTACTTGTGATCTCTGTCTGTCAAATAAATAAATAAAATCTTAATAAAAAAATAAAAAATAATTGAAAAAAATGATAGCATGTCTAAAGGATACCAAATCCAAATGACCAAACCTGGGACAATTTTAGCAACAAAATAAATAATGATAGAATTGAAATAGAACCTAGAGAATAAAGTAACCCTAAACTTACACTGATATTAACAAATTGAGTCAATCAATAACTAAATTATGGAATAGGAACAGCTTTTCTTTACAATAAAATTCTAATTGATAAATATAGAAATAACTAAAAATAGAAAACCATCATTAGGCAAATATCACAATAATAATTGTTGTGGGCAAAATCCATCATTGCATGATAAACAAGTTAGCAAAGGCATGAGGAGTAACAAGATATTTGCATAGTATCTGAGAATCTTCTCACAAGATAATTATTAAATACAAAAAGAAAATAACATTATAGATAAATCTCACAGATACCACCTTAACCAAGTGATCAAATTTGACATCACCAAAGAAAAAACACCCCAATGTCATGTATATACTCACTGAGGAGAGTGCATTGCCTCTAGAGATCTTGCTCAAAATAAATAATCCCGTTCTAATCATGAGAAAACATGACACAAATAAAAATTGAAGAACATTTTTTGAAATACTGAGTAGGTCCCTTCAGTTTAAGAGTTTAAGTTTCCTTAAGAGTTTAAGAAACTCTTAAAGCCATGAAAGAGAAAGAAAGCTTGAAAAATTGTTTTCTAAGGAGTTTGTACAAGTCTACTTTTAAATTCTCATAGTTTAATTGCTGTTTTATCCTTTTATGTTCTCTTTACACTTGTTGGTTAATGCTTTATGTTAAACATATTGTTATAATTTTTGTAGTTTCAAGAGAAAATTGGGGCTAATAATTTCATGCTTTATCAAAAGCATTTTATTTATTTATTTTTTATTAAGATTTTATTTACTTATTTGACAGACAGGGATCACAAGTAGGCAGAGAAGAAGGGAAGCAGGCTCCTTGCTGAGCAGAGAGCCTGATGTGGGGCTCGATCCCAGGATGCTGGGACCACGACCACAGCCGAAGGCAGAGGCTTAACGGACTAAGCCACCCAGGCACCCCTATCAAAAACATTTTAAAGTGAATCTGCCATTTAATATTTATTGTGGTATATTGCAGTAAAGAATACAATGGCTTCTAGAACAACTTGGGGACAATGTCTTGAGTTTTGTCAAGGTATCCCCATCATGGGTTTTGTACTATCAGTGTGAATAATTTCATAGTAAGAAAGCCATGAAAATGCCATAAAACAGTTGAGAAATTGTCTCAGGGATTCCATGTCCTCAGAACCCACTTTAAATACAAACTGTTCTAAAGGATATATTTTCAGACAAAAATATTAAAATAACTTTTAGAGGTTATACTCAAAGAAGAAATAAATGTTAAGAAATGTTAGAATGTTGGGGCGCCTGGGTGGCTCAGTGGGTTAAGCCTCTGCCTTCGGCTCAGGTCATGATCCCAGGGTCCTGGGATCAAGCCCCACATCGGGCTCTCTGCTCAGCAGGGAGCCTGCTTCCTCCTCTCTCTCTCTGCCTCTCTGCCTACTTGTGGTCTCTGTCTGTCAAATAAATAAATAAAATCTTAAAAAAAAAAAAGAAATGTTAGAATGTTAAGAAATTTCTACCATTCGATAATGAATGCTGAGGAATATAGGGATAACAGTGTAAGTGAATGAAGATAAACATTGAAGGTACAAAACAGGCAAGAGCATAATTCTGTTTTCCTTTCAAAAGACTCACCGTCAATCTTTTTAATACCCTCATAGCCCTAGCCCTGACCTAGAATTTCATTTAATCACCTATGGAATATTATTGTGATAGATGCTGGCTTGCTTTCCTTCTTTTTTTTTAATTCAGTTATTCACCTGTACACTAAATGTTGCAACAGTTACTTCTTTATTTTCTACCCTCCATTTCACTTATTATTCCATTTAGAAACTTAGTAGAATTCATATTGGAATTTTAAGATCTGAGTCTTATGTTCCTATCTTTTCTTTCATGCAGCTATGTCTTTTTCTGTTTGCTTAAAAGTCTCAATGTATTCTTTGATTTGAATTTTCTTTTTTTTTTTTTAAGGGTTTTTTTTTTTTTTTTTTTTTTTGACAGAGAGAGATCTCAAGTAGGCAGAGAGGCAGACAGAGAGAGAGAGAGGAGGAAGCAGGCTCCTCGCTGAGCAGAGAGCCCGATATGGGACTTGATCCCAGGACCCTGAGATCATGACCTGAGCCGAAGGCAGAGGCTTAACCCACTGAGCCACCCAGGTGCCCCTGATTTGAATTTTCTATTCAGACATTTGAACTAAATGCTAATGAAACAACTGCCATCAAAATTAATGCATTGATAAGGTGATGTAAGGTAGTACTAAGAAAAAAATGTACAGCTTAAATATGTTAAATAAGAGAAATCCGCATAAATTATTTCCTTAAGAATCAAAAAGACTAAAAGTAAAACTCAAACTCAATGGAGGAAATAAACTGCTAGGAGGAGTTAATGGAAGACAAAATAGTCAAACGATAGAGGAGATGAGTGAAAATAAAAACCGTTTATTTTAAAAGATCATTAAAATTTGTAAAATTCTAGCTAAGCTAATCAAGAAAAAAAAGAAAACACCAAAATTAATATTATTAGGAATGTAGAGAGGAATTTCACCATAGACATTTCACATAATAAAAGAATAAGAGAAATCCTTGAACATAATTATATCAATGAATTACAATACTAACAGAACAAAGAAAAATGTATAATAATCTTCATACATACATAGAAGAAACACTGAAAGTCAGTATTCTTTTGTGATTAAAATCTCTCAGCAAATTAAAAATAAAATCTGCTAAAGTTCATCTGCAAAAACCTGTAGTTAACCAAATACCTAGTGGTGAAAATTGAAATGATTTCTCTGTAACATGAGGAGCAAAGTAGTATGATCTTTCTTTCCACTTTTATTCAACCTTATAATTTAATCTTGAAACCCTGGACAGTTCAATAAGGCAATTACATAAAATATATGCATATTGAAAACAAAGTAAAAGAGTTAAAGGATATGATCTTGAACATAGACACCCTAATGGATCTACAAAAAACTACTTAGAACTAGTAAGTAAATTTAGCAAAGTTGCATAATAAATATCAATACACAAAAATCAATTCCATTTATATTATTGTACTATATATATTTCTACTTATATATATTTGTTATAATACTAACAATGAACATTTGAATGATGAAACTTAAAAATATTATTTATAGCATGTTATCACAGCATTATTTACAACAGCCAAGATATGGAAGTAACACAAGTGTCCATCCATAGATAAATGGATTAAGAAGATATGGTATATATGTAATGGAATGTTACTCAGCCATAAAAAAGAATGAGATCTTACTATTTGCAACATGGGTGGACCTAGAGGGTATACTATTAAGTGAAAGGTCAGTCAGAGAAAGACAAATACTGTAGGATTTCACTCATATGTGAAATTTAAGAAACAAAAAAACAAAGAAAAAAAAAGACAGATGAGCTCCCCCCTCTTTTTAAAGATTTATTTACCCATTTATATGACAGTGAGAGAATGACAGCGAGAGAGGGAACACAAGCAGTGGGAGAGGGAGAACCAGGCCTTCTGCCAAACAGGGAGCCGGATGCAGGGCTTGATCCCAGGGCCCCAGGATTACAACCTTAGCCGAAGGCAGACGCCCAACGACTGAGCCACCCAGGTGACCCCAAAAAGGCTGAGCCACCCAGGTGCCCCCCAAAAGACCCTTAAATATGGAGAACAAACTGATAGTTGCCAAATAGATAAAGGAGATTATGAGTACACTTACATTGATGAGCACTGAGTAATGTATAGAATTGTTAAATCATTAGATTGTATACCTGAAACTAATATAGCACTGTATGCTAATTATACTTTAATTAAAACATTGAATGAAAAAAATATTTACAATGTCATGAAATGTTTGGGAAAAATTTAGCACAATATTTATAAGAACTCTTAGAAAAAAATACAGAAAATTGTTAGAGGAAATAAAGAATATACCAATATATTGAGAGATAGTCCATGATCATGAATTGCAAGATTAAATGCTGCTAAGGTGTTAGTTCTTAAATTGATCCATAGATCAGTCATTTTAATGCACATTGACAGTCTGATTCTAAAACTTAGGTGTCAATGCAAATAGCAAAGGATAACCAAAACAATTTCAAAAAGACCAAAGAGGGCCGAACTACATGATTTTAAGGCTTTCTCTAACACTGCAATTATCAATACAATTTGACAGTGCTATAAAAACATAGACATATTAAACAATGGAACAAAAGAAAGTGCAGAAGAGGGTTCCCACAATACTCCCAATTGATTTTTGACAAAATTAACAAGGGAATTAAATATGGAAAAGTAGTCTTTTTTAAAAAAAGTGATGGGGGGCGCCTGGGTGGCTCAGTGGGTTAAAGCTGCTGCCTTCAGCTCAGGTCATGATCCCAGCGTCCTGGGATTGAGCCCCGCATCAGGCTCTCTGCTCAGCAGGGAGCCTGCTTCCTCCCTTCTCTCTCTGCCTGCCTCTATGCCTACTTGCAATCTGTCTGTCAAATAAATAAATAAAATCTAAAAAAAAAAAAAAGTGATGGGATATCTAGATCCTGATATGAAAAAAATAAACCTCAACTCATGTTTCACACCATACACAAACATTATATTAAAATGGAGTGTGCATCTAAGCATAAAGCCAACAATAAAAATCACATAAGAAAGAATTTATGTGACTTTACAATATGCAGAGATTTCATGAACAGAGGATACCAAAAAACTAATCAAGAGAAAAGGATGTTACATTGAGTTGAGCCAACGTAAGAAACATTTGGTTTGAAAGATACCCTTAATATGAAAATGCATGTATATTTCATATTTCATACCTTCATATATTATATATTTAATATTTATTACATATCTTATATCATACTAAAATTTATATTTATATTCATTTTATAATTTATATTTATTGCATATCCATATATTTAAATGTTTTTGCTCAAATATAAGAAAAAAATCATACAACTCAATAAGAAAATGACACATGACCCAATTAAAAATGGATAAAGGTTTATACATAAACCTTATAAAAGATTAAAAAAAACCCATAAAAAACATAAAAAATGATTAACATCATCAGTCTTCAGGGAAATGCAAATTTGTCTCTAAAATACTTCTACACACTTACTAGATGCCCTAAAATTAAAAAAAAAAAAAAAAAAAAGGGAGGCCTGGGTGGCTCAGTTGGTTAAGTGGCTGCCTTAGACTCAGGTCATGATCCCAGCGTCCTGGGATTGAGTCCCACATCAGGCTCCTTGCTTGGCGGGGAGCCTGCTTCTCCCTCTGCCTCTGCCTACTCTCTCTTTTTTTTAAAGATTTTATTTATTTGACACAGCAAGAGAGGGAACACAAGCAGGGGGAGTGGGAGAGGGAGAAGCAGGCTCCCCACTGAGCAGGGAGCCCAACATGGGGCTCTATCCCAGGACCCTGGGATCATGACCTGAGCTGAAGGCAGAGGCTTAACAACTGAGCCACCTAGGCACCCCAACAATTCTACTCTTAAGAGAAATGAATGTCCAAGACAAAGTATTTGTCTAGAAATTGTCTTGCATATTGATTTTTTTCTAGCAGCCCAATCAATTTATTTATAAAGCCTCAAAACTAGGAGGAAATCAAATATCCATCAATGGGTACATGGATAAACAAACTGCAGTATATGCAATAGAATATTTTTTTAAAAAATTAAAAATTGAATACTGATATATGCTACTGTAATGATGTGTTTAAAAAATACAATACCGACTGAAACAATTCATCCCTAAGAGTATATATTTTTGATCAATTCATATGGAATTCTAGAAGGTATACTGACCTTTAGAGGCAGAAAACAGATCAGTGGGGTGTCTGTGATAGAGATAGGGAAGGGTCCAACTAAAAAGGAACATGAGGAAATGTTTCAATGAGATGGAAATATGTCTTCTTTAGGGTACAAGTTAAATAGGCTACGTTCATCAAGTTACAAGACTTCATAATGGGCACATTTGATTGTAAGTGAAACTTTAATAAATTAAGAAAGTAAAAGAATACTATCTTAAATGTCACTAGTCATAGGTTATGATTTTACTCCTTATATTCTGTAAGAATAGTTTTATCTATATGAATATTTAGTAAAGAAGGTGCATGCTTCATGCATTTTCTCTTTATCTTTGCAACCAAGAAATTTCACCTGGGTGAACCAAAATGAGGATATTTTAACAAGATTCATATATGATATTTAATAGTGTTTATGGGTCTTTTTGTAGCACGTGATTATTTTCTTCTTACATTACTATTTTATTTTCTATCTTCTATCACTCATGCTTTCTTTTTTTAAAGAACTACTAAAGGACGTGTGTTAGAATTTTAGGCTCTGTGTCTATCAACACTTATTTCATCCTTCAATTTCCGTGTTCTTTATTCTGTATTTTTTTTTAAGATTTTGTTTATTTAGTTGACAGAGAGAAACACAGCAAATGAGGGAACACAAGCAGGAGTGGGAGTGGGAGAAGCAGGCTTCCCACTGAGCAGAGAGCCTGATGTGGGGCTCGATGTAGGGCTCAATCCCAGGCCCTGGGATCATGACCTGAGCCAAAGGCAGATGCTTAAGGACTGAGCCACCCAGGCACCCTTTTTATTCTGTATTTTTAGAAAATTCCTTAGTTTTACCTTTACTTTCCCTACTCATTTTATTTTTATTTTTTTAAAAGATTTTTATTTATTTATTTGACACAGAGAGAGAGAACACAAGTAGGCAGAGAGGCAGGCAGAGAAAGATGGGGAAGCAGGCTCCCTGCTGAGCAGAGAGCCCGATGCGGGGCTCGATCCCAGGACCCCGAGATCATGACCTGAACTGAAGGCAGAGGCTTTAACCCACTGCGCCACCCAGGCGCCCCTGTTTTTAATGTTCAGCTGTATTAATTATTATTTTCAGGACATTTTGAAAGTAGTGTTACTGTCTTAATTTCAACAATCATATCTTTAGTTTCCAAAAACTGCAATATTTCTTCTTCTGAAAAGACTTTTCCATTTCTGGGTATGACAGCCACTCAAAAGTCTTGGAGAAAATTAATCACTGATTATAATTATTTTAGAATTTTCTCCTGTTTTCTGGTGTATTCTTTTGCTTTGAGAGTTAAGACTTTGTTGAGTTCATGGCCTTTCCTTCTTGCTGTTCAATTTTTATCATATGTATTGCAGTTTTTGACTTGTTAGATCTGTAATTTGAGCAATACAGTAGTCCTGCCTTTTCCATGGTTTCAGTTGTCTATAATTAACTGTAGCCCAGAAGCAGATGGTCCTCTTTCTGATGTGCTGCCAGGTGATGGTCAATAATAGTCAAATACTATGTCATAATGTCTATGTGATATACCTCACACCATCTCATCACATAGCTATTTTATCATTTCACATCACTAAAAGAAATAGGATGAATACAGTATAGTAAGATATTTTGAGAGAGACCACATTTACACATAACCTTTATTATTACAGTATATAATTATACTTATTCTATTTTAGTATGTTAATGTTGTTACTTTCTTACTGTGCCTCTTGTATAAAATAAACTTTATCATAGGTATGCATGTATAGGAAAAAAACATAGTATATATTGGTTTTAGTAATATCTGCCCTTTCAGGCTTCCACTGAGGGTCTTGGAATGGATCCCCCATGATTAGGTGGGACTACTGTATAGGGAAAGAAGAACACAGTACTTCCTTAGCTCACTTGGGAATGTCTGCGAGTGCAGGTTTTGATTATATGGTCCCTAGTTCCGGTGTTTTAGCAAGGAAAAGAAGGGCAGGGACCGGCAGACTAGTGTTTACTCTTTAGTGTGTTTGAGCAACTTTTATTTTTTTTTCCTGGATGTAAAATCTCCTCATTTTTTGCTAGTGGCATTGGTGTTGCTTCCAGTGTTATGATTTTTGTTTTGTTTTCATTTTGGAAAGAGCATTCAACATATTTAATTAGTCATCTTGAACCAGAATTAGTACTTGGCAACTTTCATGAACAGTATAAGTTCCGTGTTTTTACTTCAAATAGTAGTATTCTCTGCATTATTTAAATGAGTGTATATCATCACATTTTATCAATGTAACTGCCATAATGACTTCACTAATCCCTTTGCATCTTTCCATACTATCACCAAATTCCTGATGTAGAATGCAACTTGTGCATTTTTAACATTAAAACCTGCAGCTCTAAGAAATTCTGAGAAACCATTTTAACTACATATGTATTTACTTCATTTTTTCTTTATTCAAAGTTCTGAAATTTATACAAATTAGTCCCAGATTGCATACACAATTCCCTTTCTATTGGCAAACATATTTGATATACTATACGTGAAACAGCCATTCGTCTAAGTTATAATCAAAATTATTAAAACATACATGGCCAATAAAAGAAAAAAGTTGAATTCAACACTTTAATGCATCTGCTTTGAAGTTTCACTTCACATGATGCTGGCTAATTTTCACATCTATTTTTCTCTGAACTGACTTCCAAGGATATTAGAGAAATGCTTGGAAAAACATATTTAAAGGGATAATTCTTTAAAATCAATTCTAAGAGTAAGATAAACAAAAACTATAATGTAAGTAGATAGTAAATAAAGTGTTTTTGATTCATGAAATGGAGTCAAAACTTTGAAGACTTTCATATAAAAATCTTCAAAAGCTTATCACTTATGACTTTCATGACAAATATTGATTATTCTGGGTTTTCATGAGTCATAATAAACAAAATCTGGGACCTTAACTCTTTTTTTGTCAATGAGCTTTTTAAATTTTCTTTATTTCCAGTTCATCTTGTTGTAATCCAAATACAAATGAAACAATTAGTTTTTAAAAAGTCAATATGGTGATATTCCATTAACATTTCTCTAAAGTAAATCATGACCTTGGATTCAGAAAGAATAACCTTTGAAAGGTAAGTTTTTGCAGTGTTATTTGACATTCACATGTAAAATTTAACTTCACATGACAATACCTCTGGCATGTATATTAGAACTAAAGCACTTTGCGTAGCCCAGAACTGATTGATGTCCAAATTAATGAACAGTAGTATGACTTAAAGAACTTAAAAGCTTCCATCAGAAGTAGAGGTCGAAATAGTTAGGTTAGTTGTTATTTTTGTCCTTAGGCCTTGTCTTTTTTCTCATAACTCTACCCATGTGAGATTTTTATCTGGTATCATGACTTTAACTGTCACCCCTTTACAGATGACTTTCATCTTAGAGTCCCTAGGTAGGAGCTTTGGATCTATTTCCAGTTGTACAATTTGACAGAAGCATACTTTGTTCAAATAGTACTTCAGATCCAAGAAACTTGTTCTTTCCCAAGTGTTTCTACAATAATCAAGTGCAGTACCATCCTTTTAATCATCCAGATTATAAAGTATAATTTAAGTTATCTTTAACTTTCCCAACTTCTTTACCCTGAGTTTATTAAAAAATTCTATTTTCCCGCACGGTTGATCCTGTATCACACTTTTTCATTCCTTTGGTCTGCCTGGATATAGATCTTCATCACATTCTACCTAGAATACAATGTACTAGCCTTTTAATTTACCTGCCTGCTTTCTTTCTTCTCTCACTCGTCCTGTTTCTGTTACCTCTAGTCTCTTCATCATAATTAACCGGACATTTTAGTCTTAAAACATAAGTACTATGATACTGGTACATCCTGAAAAACCTTTCTCTCCATTAACAGCCATGGCCCCTTTTCAGAAATGTTTACACCACACTCTCTCTCCCCACACGTGCTCTTCTGCTACTGCCGTTGGCTCGCTCTATCACGAATCAGTTTCTTCCTTCACGCATTTGAATTTGGCACATATTACAGCTGTGACCCACTGAATAGGGTAGACTTGATGTGTTCCTACCTCCTGATGAAGCCCTTAACTGCTCTGGATATTATGCTTTTGGACTCTTGAAAATAATTTCCTATGTAAAAAGCATTACCGTGGTATATGAAGCCTGAGGCACACGAAAAGAGAAATACCTGGAGGAGGAATACCATGAGCAAGAACCCATCTGGTCTCCAGACACATGAGCAAAGAAGAGTCTTTGGGAATGCGTCCTGCAGCCTGAGCTGCTCCAGCAGACTCCATGTTGATCAGATGTGAACAAACATACCACATCCTTCCCAAATTCCTGACTCATTAAATTGTGAACAAAATAAAATGGTTGCATTAAATTTTGGCATAATCTGTTCACAGCAATAGATAATCAAAACAATAACAAAGAATTATAAAAAGTTAATCTGATATTTTTGCTGCGATCTGGACAAATCGTGATTTCCACCCAATATGTTTACTCTCTTGAACTTATCCCAATTGTGCAGACTGATATTAGTGTACTTGTTATTTTTTCTTTCTACTGTGAACCTACACACTTTGTACCCTTCACAAAAGCTGTTTACTTGAACTAAAACCCTCTATAGAGACAAGAACTCCAAAGACTAATCATTCTTTAAGCCACAACTCAATTATCACCAGGTTTCTAAAGTGTTACTCTGTCCCTGTAGTTCAGAATTTCTCTGTTCTGTGTGTTCATCATCCCAAAAGTATTTTCATTTAATATTTATGTCTTACTTGCTCTTCTGAAATTATTTCCCTACATGGTTTTCTCTCCTTTGCCCATGTGTGTTAAGTAGGCTGGGCTGTACAGGGCTAACTGTATCTAAATTTTATTGGCTCAGGTAACTCACACTGCAGTCCAAATGACTGTTAGTGAGTGGCTTTGCTCTCCGGTGGTGGTGATTTCATCTAGCAGGTTTTAAAAGTCTTTCTAGCAGGTTTGTTACAGCTAGTAGATCTTCATATCCTTCATTGGATCTTCTGCATCTGTCCTATAGATGAGGAAAGAAATAGCAAGCATAGAATTTCATGAGAAGTTTAGAAGCCAGGTCGATAAGTAAATATAGTACGTTAACCTAGATTCCTATGGTTGGAATAAATCACAAAATCCCATTTCAATTCAAGGCAAGCTGTAACTATATAATAAGAATCTTAAATATGTTTTCTTAAGGTTCTATGTAGGAGTTTTTTCAGCATAAATATGTCTTGGTACAGAGTTGCTGAGCCATATGATATACTTGTATTTAATTTGATCAAGTAAATCTAGCTTGCTCTTCAGAATGGCTGCTCAGTGTCCCTAAGCAGCAGATCATGATGGTTCCTGTAGTTTTTTTTATCCTGCCAACACCAGGCATTACAGTGGTTTTGCTTTAACAGAATGTAGGCATAAAAGAATATCCCATTTTTGCTTAACTATTTAACATTCATTTATCTATTAATTATGAACTTATTTGCATATATTATTATCTTTAAAAGACTTTTTTTTTGCACTTTATAACTTTATCCTATTTCTCCTACTGATAACACTGACTTTTCCTTTTGACGGGCAAACTATTCTTACGTGTTTCATATGTCTCTGTTATATAAAAAGTAAATTCTCTATCATTCTATCACATTCTCTCTCTAATTTTGGTAGTGGTGTTTTAATTGAATAGAAATATATAATTATGATTTAACCAAATTTACCTATTTTCTAATAATTTGTATATTTGAAAATTTGTTTAAAAATTATCTTCTAGACTCTAGATATTTTCTTGCATTTTCTGTAGACATTATACTTTTCTTTCACATTAGGTCTTTGCTGTATTCACTGTGTACTCTTGGATGTCCTATTAGATAGGAATTCAGCTTTGTCTTTATGTAATGAGTCAGTTTTTCAAAGCCATGTCCTGAGCAATCTGTACACTCACCAGAATTCCTGGGTCATTTTTATCATGTATATCATGTATGTAATGTACATCATTTATATCAAGGATTCCTCTTTCAGGCCTCCGTTTGTTCCACTAGATATTTTTCTGTTTGTGCACCAATGCTATGTGATGATTTTTGTTATGGCTTTGTTGTGTGTTTTAATGTCTGGTAGAGCACTTCTTCATGTTACTTTTTTCATTTTTTTCAAGGTTAAGTTAGCTATTTGTGGATCTTTATTTTTTGAATACATTTTATAGTAACTGCATTGAAATCTTGAAAAATATCAAACCTTAATATTGAATGAGATTGCATTGAACAAACCTGTAAGGCATAATTTGGTGAATAAGCAGCCTCTTTGTGTTATTATTTTTTTCATGCTACCATGTTATTTTTAGAGTTTTAAGATTTTTTAAGATCTCTGGAGCTGATACTCTGAATAGTTTTCTACTTGATTATGTATGGTATAGAGAGGTACTGTAAAATTTATGAATTGGTTTTATTTCTAACAACTTTGAAGAATTATTTTATCAGTAACAAAAAATTATGGAATATGGATTTCTAAAATCATTTTCAGAAATTTGTAAATGTAATGGTTTATTTTTCAATATTTACATATTTATATATTTTCATTTTGTAATATTGGTGATCAGGGAAGTGATACTATGCTAAACAATAGTGAGGACTATGGGCATCTTATAATTTCTGGTTTTGTTTAGTAAAATACTCTATCAAGTTAACAACAATACTTTCTATTTTAAATTTTAAAGACTTTTGATCTTTTTCCAGATCTTTTGAGATAGTCATATGATTTTAAATTTTAACTTATTAATGTGGTAAATTGTCATCACGACTATTCTGATGTTGAGGGATCCTTGCAGTTTAAAGGTAAAGCTACTTGAATCTGACATAATACTTCTTGAGAACATTGTTAGATTTAGTTAGCTAATATTTAAATTTCAGTGTAATATTTATTAATCAATTAAATTTTCATTTAAATTTAATTTAGGATTTTTGATTTATACTTCAAAGGTGAAGTAGGCCTATAATTTTATTTGCATTGTACTTATTTGGTATTACTGTTAAGATTACACTAGTCTCATAAAATGAGCATAGTTTCTTTAACTCTTTTTTTTCTCTATAAAATAATTTTAATTTTTATCAGGGTCCTACAAAATAGACATCCTTCTCAATTTATAGTTGTTGAAGTTGAAGATCAAACTATGTTATAATTTTCTCAAAGGCCCATGACAAAGCCAAAATTTTAACCAATGTGATCCAGAAGTCTAATGAACTTCCCTATAATTTCCTTTAACTTGTCGATATTCAGTGAATATCTGTGGAAATGTATTTGAAGCAAGATATAATGACTGGCCCTGGTCAGGAGCCAGGCTGCCCATGTCTGCATCCTGACTGCCATTTGCAGCCTGAGTGATCTTGATTACTATATTAGAATGAGCCATATGAAATTGATGATATTTGGATTTTTAAATTTCTAAAATGACAGTCTCATAAGGCTTAACCTAATATTTAATCATTTGTTTTCCTCAATTTCCTCATGCTTACCAGTATATTAATAGCATGCATCCAATTTTTTTGCTTGTTTGTGTGTTTAAGGAAAATTGACAAGCAATGCAGGTAGGTTTTTTTTTTTTTTAAGATTTTATTTATTTATTTGACAGACAGAGATCACAAGTAGGCGGAGAGAGAGGAGGAAGCAGGCTCCCTGTTGAGCAGAGACCCTGTTGCGGGGCTCAATCCCAGGACGCTGAGACCATGACCTGAGCCGAAGACAGAGGCTTAACCCACTGAGCCACCCAGGTGCCCCTGCAGGTAGGTTTTTAAAACAGTACTTGAGATATAGTAAGTGCCTAAGGCTGATACCTTTTTATAATTACCACTTATCTTAAAAATATATTTCATAATGTGTCACCTTTGTGTTAAATTTCTACATGTCATATGAAGCTATAATTTTCAGAAAATGATGCTGGATGGAGATTCACATTAGTGTAGTGATTTTTACTTCAACACTAAAATTCAGTTTCCAGGAGGGAATGAAAATTTCTTTTTTCTTTACATTTCTATCCTTTTCTATTCTTTTCATTCCTTTTCCTTCCATCTTTCTTTCTTTCTTTCTTTCTTTCTTTCTTTCTTTCTTTCTTTCTCTATTTGGGGGAGAGAGAGAGAAAGAGCAGGAGTAGGGAGAGGGGCAGAGTGGGAGGGAGAAGCAGACTCCCCGCTGAGCAAGGAGCCCTATGTGGGACTCAATCCTAGGACCCTGGGATTATGACCTGAGCCGAAGGCAGACGCTTAACCAAAGGAGCCACCCAGGCACCCTGGGGATGAAATTCTCTTACAAAATTTTGGGTTTGAAGGTAGATAATTTTTTAAAAATACTCACTTTTATATAGTGAGTTTTTTTTAACCCATAACATGCATTGTTTTAATCATCTAACTCATTATTACTTGTTTAAAAAGACAATGTGTTAATTATAATTGTGTCAGAATGCCAGTTTTGCATATATACTTCAAAAGCATTTCAGTATTTTATAGCCGAAAGTGTTTATTTCTAATTTACAAGATTAATGTTTTGCAGTCAGGATACGGGAATGACAGAATGAGACGACTGCAGCAGGAGATTTATAGTGAAGTCTGGCAAATAGAGCAACAGGCAGAATCCACATGCTGGTTGTTTTGTTGGTACTGTAGAACCAGATCATAATCATTATAATTAAGTTAGAAGAAATGCCCTAGTTCACATCAAAATGGAGGATAAAGAGTATTTATCCTTAGCCACAACTGGAATCTGAATTCATACTCACTCTGTTAACCTGCAATAGCAGCATGAATGGAATAGATTGCCTTGTACATAAATTCAAATGTTCTTATAGACCTGCTTTTTAAAATTTTCAGCTTAACCAGGACTTTAAAGAGTGTCATATATATTGTCTTTTATCACTTAAGATAATTTCACAATCTGTAAACTCATTGTTTAATATTAAGATATACGTAATATCCCTTCAGTATTTTCTTTGGTCTAAGAATGACAATTTTAGAAGCAGCAAAGTTAGGATTGAGAGCCTGATTGCAGGATGTTTAAGATACATAAACACCCCCTTGCCTCTTTTTAGAGAATTTACCCTTTCTGCAGCTGAGAACTTCCGTGTAAATGGCATCGGTGGCCAGCTGTGTGGCTGGCTTTCAGAGACCATTGTCAACATTTTGCCAATTGACCAAAAACAACATTTTGATTAAATTCCCTTCTTCTGGATAAAACACTGTCTCCAGAAGGCACCTGCTAAATGAGAAATGAATTATTTGAGAGGAGGACTATGCCGAACAGAATAGAGATGTGGTTAAACGGATGCATATCGCCCCAGAGAGAGCTTGCATACTCAGATGAAGACATGAAGGTACTAAAAATGAAGTTTTTGTCTGAGGAATTTACCAGGCACTGTAAGCACAAAATGAAGTTTTGAGGAATAGATTGGTCATATTTGAAACATATGGAAAGGAATTATTTATCTGTGTTCTGAGGGATTTTCTACTGTTAGGATTTCCTAACTCCTCTCTGGATGACGATATGGTTCTGTAGGTCAGTAAAATTTAGCATGGAGCCCTGGGTCTAAAAGGCCTGAACTGCAGGTAGAAATGGGGAGAAGGTAACTTCATTTGTGTACCTTCTGAAGCATGACATACTTTTCACTTTTAATGCCCTCTGGACACGAATTATTAGTTAACAGTATAATGCCAGAAAGATAACCATTAAAAATAACAATGTGCCTGCTTTTACCATTATTTAAAAAATACTGTTGAGGGGCGCCTGGATCTGTTGGTTAGCCCTCTGCCTGCAGCTCCAGTTATGATCTGCAGGTCCTGGGATCGGGTCCTGGGATCCAGTCCTGCTTCAGGCTCCCTGCTCAGTGAGGGGGGTCTGCTTCTCCTGCTTCTCCATCTCCCCGTGCTCCTCCACCTGCTTGTGTTCTCTTTCTCTCAAAAAAAAAAAAAAAACTGTCTAGATACAAGCCATTAAATTATATATAGTTTATATAAACCAATAAAAGAAAAACAAAAGTTATAATATTATTTTTGTATGTTACCAAGGTACTATATGACTGCTGAATAATTAAAAATAATTATTATTGTTGTACAGCATGTCTGTGGTCCTTGAAAATATATAAATACATTTTGAGATATATAAATTCAAATCAGAGTTTTAACTCTCCAAATAATCCAGTTATTTTCATGAAAAATTATTATATTGGTATCTTATTAAACCATTCTTTATTTGATCATATTGAAATTTAAGTGAGAAAATGACGCTGATCTTGAATTGTATGAAATTATTAAATAGTATTGCTTACATAACTCAAAGCATAATCAGAATAAATTTGGTCATATTCCCTCACAACACCATCTTCAGAGGACAGAATTTGTTTTTGGTAGTCCTATTAACTAAAATAAAAACATTCAGAAAAATTTCAGACCCTTACATTGAATGATTATATTTTTACTTTATTCAATGATAAAATCATAAGTTTTTAAATTATGACATAATGCTTTGTTGAAAATATAATGGCTTTAAACATGCTTTTTTTTCAGTATTGACTGCTATCATTCCAAAGTTAAAGAGAGATTACAAAAGAAATAGAAAACATAAATACAGATATTCAACCAGAACATTATCATTATTTTTGTTCTCTCAAAAGTAGAATGCAATTATAGCTTGTTTTCAAAATGGATGGTTTGAAACAAATCTGTAGTATTTCCCTAAACAATTCAAAAGAAAATAAATGTCCTTTAATGAGTAACTCTGACAATAGTAATAGTGTTTTGTTTTGTTTTTTTAAACTATGAATGTTTACTAAGACAAGAGAGGGGGCACCTGGGTGGCTCAGTTGGTTAAGTGTCTGCCTTCGGCTCAGGTCATGATCCCGGGGTCCTGGGAGCAAGTTCTGTTTCGGGGAGTCTGCTTCTCCCTCTGCCTCTGCCTTTCCCTCTCCCTGTGCTCGTGGTCTCTCTCCTCCCCTCTCTCAAATAAATAAATAAAATCTTCCAAAAAAAAAAAAAAAGACAAGACAGGTTTTGCTAATAGTATGAAGACAAAATTTAAAAAATCATATTTTAATGCTATGTATTTAGTGAGCATCTATTTTACACCAGGTTATCTTTACCTGTCTATCTCAAGAGCATACCTGGAAATGTCTCCTCTCATCTTGCGTTTCTCTTTCTGTCTCTGTCTCTATGCCTTTGTCTATCTTTTGTTCCTTTGTTCCTTTTTCTCTTTGCAATATTAATATGTAGGGAAATGATATGAGAAGATATGTAGCAATTTGTTTCATAGGTAATCTTTTAGCTATTATAAAATCGGGTAGATATTTATAAATTTTTATCTGCTACTAGAAGATTAGTATATATTTACATCTGTGAAACTACTACCATGTGTGTGTTTGATCACTCATTCATCCACTAGATTTTTTTTTAACCGATACATTGTCTTACTATGGAAGTGATCTCATGTGGTATATCTTGTTAGTGCTATTTTATTCTATTTATTTATTTTTTATTTTATTCTTTATTTTATTTTTTATTTATTTTATTTTTTTTAATAATGAACCTAAGCATCTTAGTGCCTGAGTCAATTAAATCTCCATAATAAGGAAAGATCTAAATTGACTGACTGCCTGTCTTCTGATTCCCTCCTCCTCTTCCTGGATAGCAGATGGACTAATTACAGTCTGTGAATTTACTTTTTTTCATCTTTTCTTAGAATTTATCTAAGCAGAATTGCATTATTAAAATGTTTTATGTTGTATACGATTTTGTATTCTGTGACATATGATAGGTAGATAGATAAATAGATACATGTAGATATACATACATATAGCCTATAAATACACATATATAAATATATACAGGTTATATATAGTTCATTCGTTCATTTATACTTCCTTTTATGATCACAATCCTACTGACTTTTAGATTATCTTTAATTGCCAAAAGTCTGTGAAACTCCCAATTTACTCAATCCCAAAGATCCCCCTATTATTTTATAACATTAATGATGTTAACAATAAACAGAATAATTTAATATTAATACCTGATATTTACAGAGGTCTTATTAATTGCAGTCACCGTCCTGTGTGTTTCATCTGTAAAACTGCACTTATTTCTCAAACTTTATGAGGTAATTGCTATTGATATTCCAGTATCACAGAAGGGAAAATAAAGTCACAAGAAAGTTCATTAATCTGTTCGGGGTCACAGCTAATAGTGATAACATTAGAATTCTAAACCCAGGCAGTCTGGCTCCAGAGCACACACCCCTAAACAATAGTCTTTACTTGTTCTTTATAATACTTCTGCATTTACATTACTTATATCATTTTGGCTCACATCATAGTATTTTGTGTAGGCTCTCTATTACACAGTATTTTTACTTAATATTTACTGAATAGTAATCTCGCACAAGGAACTGTTGTATGCTGAGAATACAGCACTGAGAAAGATAGAGATGCTAAATAGAGGAGAGAGAACTTAAGAAACTAAACATTAAATGAACAAAATGATTTAAAATACTGATAACTGTTATAAATACAAAAATATTTTGTGTTGTAGAAGATGACTGAAAGGGCCAAATTAGATTAAATGGTCATGGAAGTCCTCTCTAAAGAGAAAGCGTTTGAGGAGAGATGAGCCCTGGATGGAGGAAGTTGCCAGGAAAGTAAATACCAAAGGTCAGAATGTTCACACACAGAGGGAACAGCAGATTTAAAGGATGTTTAAAAATGAAAGGACTTTGATGTGGGAGAAGCAAAAACGAGGGGGTGATGTTAAGAAATTAATTCTAGGAGAGGGGTGCCTTATTCGTTCAGAAGATGGAGATTGGTTTTTATTTTAAATGCATGAAGTCATCGACAAGACGAAGACAGAGAATTGACATAATCCAACTTGCATGCCCCCTTCCCCACCCTCTTTCTTTGAGAATACTCTCACTGCTGTGCGGGCAACGGACTATAGGGAAGCAGTGGAACCCAGTAAAAAGCTATTGTAGGTTTTTATGTGTGAGTGATGTTAATACAGAAATGGATAAATAGAGAAATGGATGAATGTAGTTTGGAGGTGAACAAACAAAAGAGTTAATATAGTCTCTTAAAGGCAGAAACAATTACTCATTTTTATATATCCAAGAGTGTTCTGAATATAGTAGGCCTTCTTTCATATTTTGATATATTGAGTGTGCTTAAATGGCAGTTGCGGGATCTGAACTATTTTAAAGTTCTATTTTATTCCTAAAATATAACAGCTTTTATTTTTTAATTGTATTTATTATTTTTTTTAAGAAAGATTTCATTTATTTATTGACAGAGAGAGGGAGATACACAAGTAGGCAATAAGGTAGGTGGAGAAAAAGGGGATGCAGGCTCCCTGCTGGGAAGAGAGCCCGATGCAGGGCTCAATCTCAGGACCCATAACAGCAGTTTTAGAGTTAGAATGTTGATGTTTATATGTTGAAAGACTTACTTTTGAAAATCTTCCTAAAAAGTGAAGTAACTCTTGTTTGCTTTTTCTTTATTGGCTAAAAGGAAAATTTATAACACTAAATCTATATATTATAAAGAAAAAATATCTCAAATCTATAATCTAAGCTCTCACTTCAAGAAAGTAGGAAAAGAGCAAGACAATGATAAATGGCAAAAATCAATTAAATGAAAAAAATAGGAAAAGTGAAAAAAATGGGTAAATAAACATATGGTTCTTTAAAGGTATCAATAAAATAATAGATAGAGTAGATAGGTGATAATGAATGATTTCCAAAGGGATTTTGCACTTTTAAATAATAGTAATAGTAATAGTTGTAATAGTGCAATACAACATTATTGTAAACTGAACCTACTTAACCTACTGAACCTACTTAAAACACATAGACATTTTTATTTTATTTTTTTATTTTTTGAAGATTTTATTCATTTATTTGAGAGAGATAGAAGGGAAGGGAACGTGAGTGGGATACGGGGCAGAAGGAGGAGCGACTCCCCATCAAGCAGGGAGCCCTCTGTGGGGCTCGATTCTGAGATGCCAGGATCATGACCTGAGCTGAAGGCAGACACTCAACTGACTGAACCACCCAGGTGCCCCACATAGACATTATTTAAAATTTTTTTTTTTTAAGATTTTTTTTTTTTTTTATTTGACAGAGAAAGATCACAAGTAGCAGAGAGGCAGGCAGAGAGAGAGGAGGAAGCAGGCTCCCCACTGAGCAGAGAGCCCGATGTGGAACTCGATCCCAGGACCCTGAGATCATGACCTGAGCCGAAGGCAGAGGCTTAACCCACTGAGCCACCCAGGCGCCCCATACATAGACATTATTAAATAGTTTTGTATACTACTGTTTTAAGGATTCAGGCTAATGCAAATCTCAGGACTATGTTTATATGGTCTCTTTAAGTGAAGCCCATTAAAATGTGTGAATTAGCATAATTAGCATAATGCTTTCAAGTTCCATGATATCTTATTTATTTATTTTTTTAAATATTTTTTTATTTTTTTAATCCATGATATCTTAAATGACAAGATTTCTTTCTGTGTTATAGCTGAATAATATTCACATATATGTGTATATATGTATGTATGTATATCTATCTACATATATATATATGTATATATATCTACCACTTTTTTTTAAGATTTTATTTATTTGACAGACAGAGATCACAAGTAGGCAGAGAGGCAGGCAGAGTAGGGGGGAAGCAGGCTCGCTGCTGAGCAGAGAGCCCAGTGCGGGGCTCGATCCCAGGACTCTGGGATCATGACCTGAGCTGAAAGCAGAGGCTTTAACCCACTGAGCCACCTCAGTGATATATAGGCACCCCTATATATCACTTTTTTTATCCTTCCATCCATCATTTAGGTTGTGGACATTTAGGTTGTGTCCTGCCTTGGATATTGTAAATAATGAATAGGAGAATATACTTATCTTTTTGAATTAATGTTTTTGTTTTCTTTGGATAGATGCCCAGTATAGAATTGCTGGATCGTATGGAGTTCTGGTTTTAATTTTTTGGGGAATATCCATATTGTTTTCCATATTGGCTGCATCAATTTACATACCCACCAACAGTGCACGAAAGTTCCCTTTTCTCCACATCCTCGCCAACTCTTATTTCTTATCTATTTAATGGCTCTTGCCATTCTTAGAGGTGTGAGGTGATATTTCATTGTGGTTTTGATTTACCATTCCCTGATGATTAGTGATGCTGAGTACCTTTTCATGTACCTGTTGTCCATCTGTATGTCTTCTTTGGAAAAATGTCCATTCAGATCCTCTTCCCATTGTTTAATCATGTTGTTTGTTTGGTTTTTGTTATTGAGTTGTATGAGTTCTTTATATATTTTGGATATTAACCCCTTATCAGATATATGATTTGCAAATATTTTCTTCCATTCAATAAGTTGCCTTTTCATTTTGTTAAGGTTTCCGTTGGTTTGCAGAAGATTTTAGTTTGATGTAGTCCCACTTATTTATTTGCTTTTGTTATCTTTGCTTTTAGTGTCAAATCCAAAATCTCATTGCAAAGACTGATGGCAAGGAGCTTACTGCTTATGTTTTCTTCTAACATTTTTATGGTTTCAGGCCAAATTTATTTTTTAGATTGCATAAACATGGTTGGTTTTTTGTTTTAATTCCTTTCTTTTTCCTTTTTACTTGCACCATCTACTTCCCCTAAAGGGATATTTAGAAAACTTTTTTATTGTTCTCCCTTTCCTACCAGACTGTAAGATTAATGAAGGCAGGAAACCTGTGAATCTTGATTATCAGGGTATCCCCAGGCATAGGCACTTAACAGAAGTGTGAAATAGATGTTTGCTAAAGCTAAAAGCTATAAAAACATTGTCTCTTTGCACCACAAATATTTTTGACGTAGTCATATGCTTGCCAATTATGTTATACATTTTGTCCTTCACTCACTTCTTTGTATTTATTTTTAAAATTTTTATATTTAAAATTATATCTAACAAGTTAGATCTTTTTTGAAAAATCAATTTTAAAGTACAATATTTTTATTTTGAATTTTATTTCCAATTCTTTCTTATTATTTAGAAAGCAAACACACTTTTTAGCCAATATTTGGAGAGATTTATTTAACTTATTTAGACAGCATCCTTCCCATAAGTGGCTTAAAACAATGCATCTAGTTTGTCTTTGGGTTATGGTGGTGTGGGGTGGTTGTTTGTGTAACATTAAATGTGTGTGTGTGTGTGTGTGTGTGTGTGTGTGTGTGTAGTCCATGCAGCAACAAGATGTATAACTTTTCCATGTTGGTGCTGAGACAGATGAAGTAATCTCCCACCAGTAAGTTCAACTATTTCACAGTTGGTATATCTACTGTTATTTTTCAGAAGTACTGTGACTATATTAACTTTTGGGAATAGATATAATCTATTTAAGATAAGTGTGTAGGTTTTGTTGACAACTCATTTCAAAACTTGAATAGATGGCAAATGATTTGTATTGCACTTCTCTTAGTATTAAAATTGATGGCGAGTTGTTCAATTAAATTTATTTAATGAGAAAAACTGAAAACGAATACATTCTGTGACAGATACCAACTTCCAAATAATCTAGCAAGGCCTGGCACCCTATAATATTCGGTCTGTCCAAATTGGCAGTAAAGCCTTTTGGAAAGAAGTAAAAGCAGTACCTTTGTGTTATCCTGGAATTTCCCGAGGGCCTCCTTTTCTCCCATAGCAGCCAATTCCTCCTGGCTGAAGGTGTAGGGAGTGTGAAAATTGGTCACTGAATGGGTGGACATGCAGAAATTATATGTGTGGTGAAGAAGAAAACGGATTTGTGAGAAATAAATGTTAGATGGTAGTAAAAATAGTCTTTATAAAAACATTTTAAAATATATTTCCCGCTAGAAATAGAGGAGAAAAGCTTGTGATGCTACTCACAAGAAAACAATTTTCTCAAATATTTCCAGACCTTGTTAGTCTGACTGAAATGGAGTGTGTGCCTTTGGGATGTGGAGGTTATTTTTTGTTAGAGATGTGACATACTGAAGGAGCGCTGGTTGGTGGGATCAGGTAGAGAACCCACAAAGCAGTGAAATGGGAAGCATTCAAAATATTATTGCAGATGTAAGTGGATGGAAAATCCTTACAAATTCAAATACATAGATGCTGCGGATTTCTGTTATTAACTAAACTGGATGTTTTGGATTTTTTTCGGTATTTTGCAAAGAATGATAAAAAAATATTTCATTAAGATATTTTAAATTAATTATATGTCATTATCATTTATAGTTATTTTTAGACTCAGGATGACAATGATCTGTCCTTTTGTTTACAATTTACAGTACCTGCTTGTTACGAAGAGATAGACAAACATAGGCTCATATTCTGGCACACTGATTCTTGTTTAAACTTTTTTATATTCAAGGACTATCTTAACTTTAGACATACAATTCTATACCATATATGTGATGTGTAAGTTCATTCTAACATTAAGGGAAAATTAATTACATGCTATTACATCATTTAGTGAAGACATATTTGTTTAAGAGAAGCACTAAACTCCAAGGGGCTGTGTGTCAGAACTGAAACATTTTATCATTTTTCTTGTCCTGGGTAGCTCAGTGGTTAAGCCTCTGCCTTCAGGTCAGGTCATGATCTCAGGGTCTTGGGATCGAGTCCCACATGTGGGGCTCTGTGCTCAGTGGGAGGCCTGCTTCTCCCTCTTCCAGTGCCCCAGCCTGTGTTCCCTCTCTTGCTGTATCTCTGTGTCAAATAAATTAAAAAAAAAAAAACTTAAAAAAAAAAAAACCCAAAACAAAGTTCATTCTACTTCCCAAGGATGCATCAGATCACTTGGTCCTATAATCTTATAATTGATCTGCTTGATTAACTTGAGATTCAGCTAATTTTATCATTATGGAAATCTGGTACATTAGGGAGAACCACGTAAATCATGTAAGACTTGTCAAATCTGGATATTTACTTGATTTCCCTCTAAATCAGAATTTAGGTTTGCAGAATGCTTATGCAGGTCTTCCTTTCCACTTCTTCAACATTCTCACTAAAGATGGCTTCTCAAATGTCAGCTTATGAGAAGGGCTGTAAACAGGTCTTTGCTAGTTCTTCATACTTAGTTTTGAAGCACATTAACTTTCACACTTCTTGGGAGAAAACCAAGAGCAAGAGCTTGAGGCAGAAATTAATTGTTTAATCTTATCTCTTCAAGTTGGGACTAATCACCTGTAAGGGTACAATATTTTTTCTCAGAAGAGAGAGAAACAGGGGTGCCCAGGTGGTTCAGTACATTAAGTGCCGAACTCTTGATTTTGGCTCAGGTCGTGATCTCAGGATCAAGCCCCCGTGTCAGGCTCCACACTCATCATGGAGTCTGCTGGTCCCTTTCCCTCTGCTCCTCCCACCTGCTTGCGTTCTCTCTGTCTCCCTCTTGCTCTCCCTCTTAAATAAATAAATAAAATCTTTTTTAAAAAGAGAGAGAAACAAATAAGCAAAATAAACCCATGTTGTTATCATTCATCTTGATTAAATACAACTGATTTTGTTTTATATTATTTTCCTGTATTATCTTCCTGATCTCACTTATATTATTACGTTACATATGTTTTAAATCCTTACTACTTAAAATCATTCTTACGCTTTTATTGTTCATACATAATTATTACAGGCATTGTTCCAGGCTAGCGTTTCTTAAATTTCAGCATGCATTAGAATAACCTAGAAGACTTGGCACAGGACACGTTGATTACTCAGTCACTGCCCTAGAGGTTCTGATTTAGTAGAGCTAGGGTGATGCCCAAGATTTTGCATTTTTAACAAGTTCCAGGTGGTGCTAATGCTGCTGGTCACAAGAATCACTGGACGAGGCATTGCAGGTATAGCTGTGATCAATAAAGAATGTTTACTCTCGTGGATATTATGTTACTTTGGGAGATACAAACAACAAATAACTAAGTCAGGAAGATACTGATGGTCATTTCTGTAGTCTGAATATGTATGTCTTCTTCAAATTCCCATGTGTAAGTCCAAACGCCCAATGTGATGGTATTAGTAGGGGGGGCTTCTGGGAGGTGATGAGGTCATCAGAGTGGAGCATACGATTAATATCCTTATAAAAGAGAGATGAGCGCAGTTCCTCACATCTTCCTCCAGTTGAGAGTAAGGGAAGTCTGACTCAGAAGAGGGCCTTTACCCAACTCTGCTGGCACGCTGATCTCACAGACTTACAGCCTCCGGAACTGTGAGTAATACATTTCTGTTGGTTTTAAAGTACTCAGTTGGAAGTATTTTGTTATAAGAGACCAAACAGAGCAAGATGTCATGAATACTATGAAAGGAATCATGGTCATAGGTAGAGCTGAAGTGGTGTGGTAGTGGGGTGTTCTGTTAAACAGCATGGCCAGAGAAGGTCTCTCTGATGAGGTGGCAGTTTTCTTAAAAGTCTGAAAGATAAAAGGCCAGGCATATTAAGAACTGTACAAAAGAGGTTTGACGTGATTTTGATGAGGGATCTCATCCTGGCTCTGCTAGTCATTAGTTGTGTGACTTGGATATAGTTGTCTTTTTCCATATATGCAAAAGGAGGGAAGATACTCATTGCATAGAATTTTTGTGGAGATCCTATAAGAATAAAATCAGTCTTATTCTAGTATCTGGCATGATACTTAACACCTCTCTTTCCTGTACCCCTATTCTATGTAACGCAGTTTGTATAATTCATACCTATTCAAATTTAATATATGCATAATTTGGTAATGATTTTAAGTTTGCTTCAATTCTCAATCCTGTTACTGTGGTCAGTTCAGGGAGGAATACAGCCTGCATCCATTTTGCTTAGCCTGCATTATTTTTTATTTTACTTTTGGCACAGTAATAATTTCAAATTTGTTTAGTTTTTGAACTAAATTGCAGAAAAACATTTATGTGGAGACTGTATAAATTAGCAAAGTTACACTAACACAGTATCTACCAATTTATAGGAGTTGATATAAATGTTTTTTTGTCCACAATAAAATGGTATACAAAATTTAGTAGTAGAGAAAAAGACTTAATACTAAGGAACTCAGAACGCTTATTCAATTTCCATTCATCTGTTCATGACCAGGTAATTGGTGGCATTCTAGAATATAACTTCTAGGGCTCCTGGGTGATTCAGTTGGTTAAACAGCCAGCTCTTGGTTTTGACTCAGGTAATGATCTCAGGGTCCTAGGATTGAGCCCAGGTCTGGCTCCGCACTTAGTGGGGAGTCTGCTTGAGGATTCTCTCGCTCTCCCTCTCCCTTTGCTCCCCACCTCCCCCGGCTCTCTCTCTCTCAAATAAATAAATCTTTAGAATACAAGCTTCTATTAGTGCTGACAGACATTTACTGCCTTTTGAATAGATGTAGGGCACTGTACTAGGTCTGATAAGAGATAAACCCATGTGAGACATGATAACTTTGTTCATGTCTTAGAGCTTAGAGTCTAGTTGGGGTGGGCTAATGCAATTACATTGATAGAAGAACAGAATATGAGATATGCTTTAAAGGAGACAAAAGTAAATACTGGAATAAAAAGTAGGGGTTATCACTAGGTAGCAATGGGGCGAAAGACCACAGCTTTTGAAAGAACTGTATATTAGGTGCAGCTGCAGAGATAAGTAGGGTTAGGTACAGAGGGTAGTAATCCCATTAAGTAATTCCAGGTATGAAGGTGAAAAAGTTGAAATGAATAGGGTATGACCAGTAAATAAAAAATACATGAAATCTAACAGTGGGGATAAGATTGCAACACCACCTTGTACTTGTATAGCGGTGAATATTTGGTTGTAGTTTACTCAAGGAATGCACAATGGATAGTCATTGAAGTTGTGTTAGTGGGTAAGTTATGTTTTTTCAATGTCAACATTATGTTAATTGCAATATAGGAGAAATATGGGGAAGGAGAGTTCCAGTCTCTTAAACTTTAAATTACTTGCTGCTGAGTTTAAATGTGACCTTTGGTAGTCTTGTGCCTTTTTTAGCTAATCATTAGTACAATAGGTAACTGGGTTAGTCAGGTGAGTTCATGATATACTCAAAACGCTGAGTGGGAAAAAGATGTAGCTAAGAATGCTTTATTCAACAAGGCTCTCATTCAAACAGAAGAGCTATGAAGAGTTTGCCAGGCAAACACAAATGAAAGGAGTTGGTGACCATTACACCAGCCCTGCAAGAAATATTAAAGGGGACTCTGAGTGTGAAAGAAAGACCAAAAGCAGCAAAGGCTAGAAGGGAATGGAGAAAATCTCCAGAAACACCAACTTTACAGGTAATACAAATGCAACTAAATTCATATCTATCAATCTGAATGTAAATGGACTAAGTACTCCAATCAAAAGACAGAGTGTCCGAATGGATTAAAAAAAAGAAAGACCCATCTATATGCTGCTTACAAGAGACTCATTTTAGACCTAAAGATATGTGCAGATTGAAAGTGAGAGGATGGAGAACCACCTATCATGCTATCTCCATCCTCTTGGACATCAAAAGAAAGCCAGAGTAGCTAAAGTAGATTTTTTTTATATTGCTAAATTTTATTTAAATTCTAGTTAATATATAGTGTAATACTGTTTTCAGAAATAGTTTTTAGTGATTCATCACTTATATATAACACCCAGTGCTCATCACAAGTACCCTCCATAATGCCTATCACCCGATTTAGCCCATCCCTCACCCTCTACCTTCATCCCTCTACCTTCTCTCCAGCAGCCCTTGGTTCTGAGCCTTCTATGGTTTTCCTCCATCTCTTTTTTTTCTCTTCCCCTGTGTTCATCTGTTTTGTTTCTTAAATTCCACATATGAATGAAATCATGTGGTGTTTGTCTGACTTATTATACTTAAAATACTTATTATATATAAACTTACTATGCATATTAAAGTGTAGTAATATAATTTATTTAATGTTACATATAATAATTTAATGTTACATATATAGGACCACATAATGTTTTTATTCATTATGACTTGTTTAACAGTCTACTAAATCCCGCTTCTGTATGTCTCTCCCTTATTCTTTGTTTAGATATACTGCAAACATTTCCTCATTGTTTTAAAAAATGGGGTAAAGGAAGCATCATTTAAGCATAATTTATGCATCTTTTATCAACATAATATTGGACATACTACATTGGTAAACTCAATAGATATTTATTTGACTGAAGATTTTATTTACTTGACAGAGTACAAGCAGGGGGAGCAGTGGGCAGAGGGAAAAACGGGCTCCCTGCTCAGCAGGAAGCCCAATGTGGGGCTCAGTCCCAGGACAGTGGGATTATGACCTGAGCCAAAGGCAGACGCTTAATAGTCCGAGCTATCCAGGAGCCCCTCAATGGATTCTTTTACTTAAACATATAGTAGTTCAGTCAGTGGATAGATCAAAACACAGCCAGTTGGGGCGCCTGGGTGGCTCAGTGGGTTAAAGCCTCTGCCTTCGGCTCAGGTCATGATCCCAGGGTCCTGGGATCGAGCCCCGCATCGGGCTCTCTGCTCAGCAGGGAGCCTGCTTCCTCCCCTCTCTCTCTCTGCCTGCCTCTCTGCCTACTTGTGATCTATGTCTGTCAAATAAAGAAATAAAATCTTAAAAAAAAAAAAAAAAAAAAAACAAAACACAGCCAGTTATTTCCTGTTCTTGTCCTCTAAGATTAGTGCCATAATAAACATTCTGTGTCCTTAGGAATTGACACTTTATTCTTGTGCTGTCACTGTTCAGGCGTGGAATGGCTGGATATTATGGTTTAAGAATTTTAAATTTTAATAGGTATTTTCTGATAGTCTTAAAGAGACTTTGACACTTTATATATTTTTATCAGTGATGTACAAAATTCATCTGCATTTCAAACAACTGATTGCATAGCTATTTAAAATTTTGCCAGTCTGATAGACATAAACTGATAATTCACTTTCAATTTGTATGTCCCTGACTATTAGATTGAGCATATTCATACATTTTGACCATTTGAATTTAGTTCTTCTATTCATAGTAATTTTTTTTTAATCTATTGAAGGCTTTTGCTATACTCAAATGCTATAGAAATCACAGCTTTTTTTCCTCTTATCTGTATTAAAATATTTTCCTGATGCAGAAGTTGTATATTAACACTTTTGTTTTCCACACCTAAACATTTAAAAAGAACATTTACATATATTCATTTTGTGGCTTATAACCTTGTCATCTTGAAGTAAGGTATTCATCCTTATATATTAAATTTAGTCTTTTAAATTTCTGTTCAAGATTTTTATTTAATTTTTGTCATCTCATTTGTTAATCAGATTGGAATACATTTTTCTATGTGATGTAAGATAAAAATACTCAATATTTTTTTCCTGTAGTTATTGAGTAACAGTATCATTAAGAAATATTGTCCTTTTCCTATTGTTTCATTTACTATGCTTTTGCCATTATCAAGAGATTAAAGTGACCGTATGCTGTGTTGACAAACTTACTCTCACTGTTACATTTACTATAATGTTTAAGCTGTTTGGGTTAAAATCTTGAATTCCCCAAACACTTTATCTAATTCTAAGAAACTCTATTGTAATTCAAATGAAATTTTTATTAACATTGTATACAAACCTGATGTTCTTAAATTTAGATTTTTTTCCCATCCAAAAACACGATGTACCTTTCCATTTATTCAGATACTCTGTTGTGTCTCTAATTATTTTTCTTCATATAGGTTCCCTATATATTTGTTAAATTAATACCTGAATATTTTAACTGTGGTTGCTATTAAAAATGGAATAGTTTCGGGATGCCTGGGTGGCTCAGTTGGTTAAGCCGCTGCCTTCGGCTCAGGTCATGATCCCAGGGTCCTGGGATCGAGTCCCGCATCAGGCTCCTTGCTCAGCAGGGAGCCTCCTTCTCTCGCTGCCTCTGCCTGCCTCTCTGCCGGCTTGTGTGTACTCTCTCTCTCTCTCTGGCAAATAAATAAAATCTTAAAAAAAAAATCTTTAAAAATAAAAAAAAAAAAGGAATAGTTTCCATTGCCATATTTTTGGTATTTTTTGGCTAGAATGTTTAAAAAAAAGTTGATTTTTTTTTAAACTTTATCATGAAGGCAGACACTTGATTAAAATTTTTTATTAATGTTGAGGTTATCGGTGTTTTTTCATTTAAGATATTTTTTGTTAAATTTAGTGAATTAGTTTATTTGTATATTACATATTTTTCTTTGGGTGTTGAGTTTTATCAAATGGCTTTTAATCATCTACTGATGCTAAATATACCAAAATTATTTTTCAAAACTAAAAACAGCTGGACAGCACTGCCTTTGAAAATTTGACAAACCTGGTCATCTGACAACTCTATGGTGGCAAATAATTCCGTATAAAATGATCCAAATGAAAAGCAGTATGTGTTATGGTAGAAGACCCAAATAGCTTCATGATTATGATGGAGTTTGGAGAGGAAGCAACCACAACAAAAACCAGTACAGAGTCAGAGTTTCAGCTATCCTGGCAATCAGGACCATATATATACTTCAAAATCTAAATCAGATGTTGCATTCATGAATAAATTTAAGGTCTTTAAACCAATTACTTCAGGTTGCAGAATGGGTGGGGGGGAGGAGAGAGATGATTTGTGCCCAATTTTAAGACTCATGAACTTGGATTGAAAATGCAAAGTTATAGGCAATGTTACAGAAAATTATTTGGTGTGTGTGTATGTATGTGAGTAAGAGCGTTTGATTATATCTAGAGCGTTGTCTGGAAAAACTCCTTCAAAATGAAGCCAAGAGCTCAGAGCCTGAGATTCACCCCCAAGTGATGTTCAGAGTCCAGGTTGTTTTTCTCCTATTAGAAAGCCGTTTACTCCATGCTGTTTTTGAGAAGGTGTCTTTTCAAATGCTCAGTGATACAGTCCTGAGCAGCAACAGCAGGAGGTAGAATTGGTTTTCTATCTTCAGTTTGGCAGACATGGCTATTGAAACTACATGAAACTACAGGGTCAAGGATCATATCATCCAAAGGACTAAAGTGGAATCTTTGTTTTGTTTTTTCTTTTCTTTTTTTCCCCCCTCTGAGGCAGGATGTGAGGTTTTTTTTTTTTTTTTTTTTTTCCAGTCTGGTATTTGGATCCTGAAGTTTGCAAAGGAGAAACTCTGTCACAGGACAGAAAAATAAAACAATATATTTATGACTTAAACTAGAAATGACATAATTGTACTTTTGTTCTATTAAAGTGGAAAAACCAGTTACAATATATGCAAAGTGTACTTATTAGAGTATAAAAAGTTAAATTTTGAATCATCAGACAAGTATAATTGGTATATTTAAGATTAAAAAAATTATACTTGATTCAAATGAACTTTCCCAGTGAAGCTTTCTTAAAACAATTCTTTATCCTATTTTTATTAAGATGTTTACTATTTCAGAAGTGATTCCAATATGATATTACAACATTTCAATATCCCACCTTTTAAAATTCATCCAATACTGGTAGAACACCTAATTATGCCAGGTGTAATCGGGATGCTGGGCTATGTCAAAGGAACAAACAAGAATCCTTGCCCTTATGAAGCTTACATTCTCCTTGAGGAGATATACAATAAATGTAGTAAGTAAATTAGACACTTTATAGTACATAATAAAGTGCTAAAAAGATGGGGACTTAGAATGGGAGAGTAAATGAAATGTTACATAGGATGATTAAAACATGATTTTGAGCCAGGACTTGAAGGAGGTAAGGAAATTGGCATCTAAAATATCGGTGAGGAGAGGGGTACAAGCGGAGATAGAGTGGATACAAAGACCCCAAGGTGAGAGCATGTTTGATCAGTCCCAGGAAATATAAGAAAACCATTATGGCTACAGCAGTGAACCATTGGGAGAGTGGTAGGAAATGCTATCAGAAGTAGTGGGAGGAAATATCAGGGCCGGAAGTGACTTTTATTTTGACTGAATTAGGAAGTTGGGGTGGGTTCTGTGCAGAGGAGTGTCCCAAATGGATTTATTTACTTATTTATTTATTTAGGATCCCAAGGCTGTGGTATTGAGGATAAGTGATGGTGGTGGTGGCGGCGAGGGGAACCAGGTTTGTGAGATGTGTTTGGATTAATACACTTTGAAAATGGTCTCCACGATTTCCTGGTAGAAAGAATGCAAGGTGTGAGATAGATGTCAATGTTGACTAACAAATTTTGGCCTGAGACAAGAAAGATTCTAGATGACCCAGATCTGAGAGAGGAAATAGAAGAATTCAGTTTTGTACAGGTTTTTGACACTTATTTTCAACTAGAGAGATTTGTATCTCTCTCTCTCTCTCTCTCTCTCTCTATATATATATATACCTATATATACTGTGTATATATAGTATATTACATCTATATGCAGTATTTAATATGTTAGATGGATATGTAACCTATATCTGTTCCTCAAGGAACAACTCCTTAGTTACAGCTCTATATTTGGGAATTGTAAACAAAATAAAGCAGAGAAAAAACTAGCACTAAGAATGGTGCTAATGGTTCAATATAGAGTCCATAAATAACTCTAATTTTTATGTAACCTTGGTCATCGTATCCCAGTTCCCTGATCCACAATTACATCATTTGTAAAGCTTCTATGATCTCTTGTCTTTGGTTTAATTCCAAAAAATGAGCATGTTAAAAATATCAAGGCTGATACTAGCACATCATTCTATATAAAACAAAGAATAGAATGATTTTTAAATATTCAACATCTTGCAATTATAAATACTCAACTATTTATAAAATCTCTTATTTAAGCTTTGTTTCAGGAAACTTCTTTACAGTATAATATTACTATCAGTTAACCCTTTTACTGGAGAGAGTACAGATGACAGATAAAAATGTGAATAGGGTAGACTCAAGGAAACATTTCCTATAAACTTGCCCTACTGCTGATCCTGGGTTAGAACCATATTCTGAGATGCTTTATCAGTGACCTTGATCACAGCAATCTGTACTGCAATTGTCAAGTACCCTGTGAATTTCCTGAAAGTGACAGTTATTTTATCTGAATAATTTGTGGACAGTCATTGGTGTATGATCTGAGCTCAGTAAATGTTTGTTGAATAAAAGTCATTTTTCCTCTGAGCTCATATTTGAAATATGACAGCATTTAAAATTGAAAATTTCAAATCTATAAACATTTTATGGTAGGAAAGAATTTCCATAAAGGAGTTCATGTATAATTGCTATAAATAACACCGTTGCTTTCATTATATTAGTTTAAAAATACAAAAATTCAAAAACAGTGAAATAAAACGTCAAGGTGTATAAATATTTAAAACATTCAGACAGATGATTCAGTTCTGTGAGTAAAAAGGTATATTAAGAACATGATAATCTATCAAAATAAGGACTCTGGTAAAGTAGTTAGATAAAAGCCAAACTGTAAATATCACAAGCTTTGATTTTTTTTTTAATCAGTAATCAATTTGTAATTTGTTTTGTAATCTGTTTTGGACAACAAATGACTTCACTTGACTGTAACGTATATAGTTTAATGTAAAATGTAGGTTCAGGAAAATGAGATCCTACATTTGTAATCCTACAAATGATTAGGTCCTACATAGTTACTGTGGTTGAGTTTTAGAATGGGTAAAATCTTTCATGGTGGGTAAAGTGAAATGGAAATATGATCGCTTGGAGATTTCTTCTGTGCAAGAGAAAACCCCAAGCAAAACACAACAAAGCAGAACATAGTCACACTGCCAACAGAGAACAAAATATTCTTTAGTAATGAAAGAGCAAGAGAGATTGTTCCTGTAGTACATGCAGGAAAAGTTCGCATGAGTTCATTTTTTATAGTCTCCCTCACTCAAAACAAAAATCAGTGAAAACACTGGGAAGGCCACAAATGTAATGTATAAATTACAGACCTTTATGATGGTCTCATTTGCCCTAATGATAAAACTTAGGGTATATACAAAATCTTTGAAATGTTTGTCTATAAACTTAATGTAGTGATCACTTCTTCAGAAAAGGTTTCAAATGGTACAAATCATCAATATTTCAAAATAATAAAAATTTGAAATAAAATTATGACTTTATAACATCAATAAAAAATTCTATCAATTCACATAATAGTTATTGCTACAATGTATATTTTACTAGACACTGAAAATAAACTATTTAATGGAGAAGATCTTGCTTCACAAGGCTTATTACCACATAATAGATTCGTAACTATAGAGAACAGACTAAAGCTTGCTGCAGCCGGGGGTGGAGGGGTGTTGGGAGAGGTAGGGGAAAGATGGGTTAAAAGGGTGATGGGCATTAAGGAGGGCTCTTGTGATGAGCACTGGGTGTTATCTGTAAGTGATGAATTACCAAATCCTACTCCTTAAATTAATATTGTACAATATGGTAACTAATTGGAATTTAAATAAAAACTTGAAACAAAATAAAAGGAAAAAAGTTTACATTTTGCTTGGTATTGGACACATTGAAAAGCAAATGGAAATTAATATTTGTTATACTAATTGCACGTGATGGGAGACGTATACTGTGCCTTCAGAGCCCTTAGGCAGTACCAGTTAATAGAATTAGTAATATACTGTATTAGTTTCCTATTGTGGCTGTAACAAGTTGTCACCAATTTAGTGGCTTAAAACAAACACTTTTTTTTTTACAGCTCTGGAGTTAAGTCTAGAATGGGTTGCTGGATTGTATTTCTTCTGGAGGAACTAGGAGAGAATCTCTTTATGTTGCCTCCTCTGTTTTCTAAAGGCTGCCTGTAATCCTGGACTCATGGCTTCTACCTCTAAAGCCAGTGGTGTAACCTCTTCCAGTCCCTACCCTTCATATTTATAGTTTTATGACTGAGCTGTCTCTTACTAGGACGTTGGTGATTACATTGGGCCTACCTGAACAGTCCATGGTGCTCTCCTCGTCTCCAGATTTTTAACTGAATCAGCAAAATCCCTTTTCCACGTAAAGTAACGTATTCCTGGGTTCTAAGGATTCAGGCATCTTCGGCGATCACTCTGCTTGCCCACCTAGGAAAGATCCTACTTTTTTCCTATAAGTTAAATATAAAATAGACCAATTTCTATTCAGCAAGAAAAACATTCAATAAATGATTGTGATATCTGATTATCTATTTAGAGAGGAATCCTTCATTTTGGTGTTCATCTCACAAATTCGTCAGATAAAGAATTCTCTGAGACTTTTCAGTCTCCAGGGGATGCCGTTGATGCAGACTACAATCGGAATGGCTTCACTGGAGTTTTATAGTGTCCTCTTCCACAACTGACCACAGCAGTACTTTTTTAGGGTAGCAATGGAAATGACAAATTTCTTCGGAAGGGATTTGGCAATATGTACCAAAATTCAACTATGCATGCCATCCTGGTAACTTACTTTTTTTTTTTTTTAATATATTTAGTGTGCTCAATTTTGTAAGAAAACTGTTATGTGTAGTCATAGTTATTCTAAAGTCTAATTTAACAGAAGATGATAGGAACAGTATAAAATTTCTAATATTGGGGGCTTAAGTAAAATATTTAAATCCACTTGTAATATTTAAATCTTAGAATAAGTTTCGACTGTAATAGAACATATTTAAGTGATATAATCAGGATAGAAAGTTCAAATACTGGAGAGTTAAATCATAGTTGAATTCCCATATTTATCTCCTTTGTCTACCAGTACCCCTACCAAAATGCAGTAAAAAATATTAAACTACTTTACAGAAAGCCACAATTGTTAAGAATGCAGTAAAAGTTTAATAAGTGGAAGGTAGGATGTAGATTTGTGGTGACTAGCTTGGGAGAGTAGAGGGAAATACAATATTAAGTATATGGGGTTTTAAATTGATTCTTATTTCTGCATGATTTCTTTCTTGATTCAAAATCTCCAGGTGGGTCTCTGTTTCCGAAGTTTAGGATGGGGGAAACTTAAGAGTCATTTGAGGGATGTGGAAGGTCTAATATCTGACTTCCTGTGAGTTCTGCAGCAAGAGATGTTGCCTTGCCCTACCTACCACCAATCCTGGGTAGCCAAAAAATAACAAAACTACACTCTGCAGGTCAGGCAATTTTCCATTTTCTCTCTTAGCTATTATCATTTGCTTATCCCCCACCCCCAGTCCTTCTCTGTTGATCAGAATCCAAAACTTTTAATCTACAGAAAATTGGTATATCTCTTTCCTAAAATTATAATGAATTCCCTAAATGAATTTCTATAAGATTCTATATTCTTTTAAAATCTCATTTTGTTTACTTCTGGTTCCGTACTTCTGGAGGTGGACAGGAGTATAGCTTTTTGTTCTTCATCAGTATACCATGTTTCTTCTGGTTAAATCTAAAACTAATGTATATATCTGCAGTTTAAGAGGATATGTGAATTCATTGGGAATGGACTTCCTCATTATTTCATTTGAATTACCAAACAATATTTCACATTTGATTCTTTTTTTTTTTTAATTTTTTATTTATTTATTTATTCGAGAAAGAGACAGAGTGAAAGGGCATGAGAGGAGAGGTCAGAGGGAGAAGCAGACTCCCCATGGAGCTGGGAGCCTGATGTGGGACTCGATCCCAGGACTCCGGGATCATGACCTGAGCTGAAGGCAGTCGCTTAACCAACTGAGCCACCCAGGTGCCCTCACATTTGATTCTTAAGAGCACACTTATACAACAAAAGCATTGTCACATGAATAAGATACTGACCCTATTCTTTTCTCATTTCTTTTCTTTTTCTTTCTTTCTTTTTTTTTTTTTTTTAAGACTTTATTTGTTTGAGAGAGCACAAGCAGGGGGGGAGTGGCTGGCAGGGAGAGGGAGAAGCAGGATCTCCACTGAGCAGGGAGCCCGATGTAGGGCTTGATTCCGGGACCCCAGGATCATGACCTGAGCCAGAGGCAGACACTTTAGCTGACCAGCCACCCAGGTGCCCCATACCGACCCTGTTTTGAAGGAATGCAGTTTCATGAGATAAATACCAAAATCTAATGTTGAATACATAATCTATACTTTAAATTATGTACAAATGGATGTGAGTGCATAAAACAAATAATTCACCTTGAGAGGTTTTCACACAGAATAGGTCATTAAGTTGATCCTAGAAAAATTTAATGAATACCATCGAATCTGGAAAGCTTTATATTAGTACCAGAAGAATTGGCATGTACAAAATCAGACATAGATGAAAGAATCTTCTCTGGAAACATAATAGCTAAAAGAAACTTAATTAGTGTTTTGGGGACTTTAGTGTAATAGTTCTAAAAATATTTTGGAAAAGTGCTGAGTTCTGAGTTTTACTTTCTTGCCAGCCATTTAACCTCTCTGCTGTTCCTTGAATACAGGTTTCATCTTTCTTTTTTTCTTTCTTTCTCTCTTTCTTTCTTTCTTTTCCTGGTTTTTATCTCTTTAGTGCAACTCTAACAGCCACATTCAAGCTCACATGGGTGAGTGCACTAATAACAAGAATGACTGAGTTTATGAACATCTGACAAATCTCTTCACAAAAATTCACTCCTATAACTCAGCGGACAGGTGGTTATTTGAGTGAAAGAAAATGCAGAGGCTGTGTCTAAAATAAGTTTATATTCAATTAAAACCTCAGAGAAAGGAAAAAATGTACTCTTTAGCAAGTACTGCTTTCAGAATAAAAGGTGATCTCACTGCTCTGAAAATGTCAGTAAAATGTCTTTACTCATATAATTGAAAAATGACTGGTTTCCAACAGTGTTCTCCCTGTAATCCAACATGGTAGCACAGTATAATTATTTTATTAATATAATTATTCAGTGGATTTTATTTACTACTGTCTATCAGATTCTGTTGGCCTTCCTTTCAATTGGGTCTTTTCCTTCATGAACTTGTTATAATACTTACATTATTGTAATATATATATACAGTTTCCTAATAAATAGTAATAGCTCTCCAAGTAAAAGCATTTTGTGTGTTGCCTAAATTTGGTAGATCACAGCTGTCTGTTTTCCTTGGTGTCCATTTTCCATGTTCCACAGAAGGTCAGTCTTGAATCATAGCTCCAATTGTACAAGTCATTTCTATCAATAATGGCGTATAAATTTGGTATGTATGCTTGTATGTGTAATAGAAAAGCTTGTGAATGCATAAGTTGTTGGCTTTATCTCTTTGCAGAAATTACTTTATGCAGAATGGTACTATTGTGACAAATAGGTAAAATAACCTAGTAATCCAGAATGAGAATTGCCTTAGTTACCTGAAAACATTGCTTCTGATAAGTTATAATCCCTTGCACATTTAACTTAATTGATGATCAAAAGCCAGTACAATGAGAATACTCTAAATATTTAAAACTAAAGTATCTCATCATTAGAATTATTACCAGATTTAAATGATACATTTTAATCTGTTGCTCATTATTCTAGACAATTCAGTATCAGAAAGTATTGAACACAGAAAGGCAGGTACTTATTTTATTCCCATAGTCAAAACTTAAGACATGACAATATGGATTTTCCTGAGAATGTGTAGGGAAAAAAAAAACAAAAAACAAAACACAACCGTTGCAGTTTCTAAATAATGGATAGGAATATAGTCTTTGTTAAAAAAAAAAAAAAAAAGTATGAACATGATAACCGTCCTATATAAAACAAATGTCAGATGATATAACTTTTTCATTCTCCCTATATAACTTGCTAGAGCTAACAGAATACCCCAGATTAGGTGAGTTAAACAACAGAAAATATTTTTTTCACTCTTCAGAGGATGCAAGTCCAAGATTAAGGTGTCTGCAGGGTTGGTTTCTCCAGAGGCCTCTTTCCTTGCTTTGTAGAAGATAACCATCTTGCTGTGTCTTCATATGAACTTTTCTCTGTTTGAGTCCCTGCTAGTGCCTCTTTTTATGGGGTCAGTAGTCCTGTTGGTAGGACCTACCCTCATAACCTCGTTTAACTTTAGTTACCTGTTTAAAGGCCCCATCTTCAGACATAGTAACGGTGATTCAGCTTATTAATTTGGCGGTATACAATTCAATCATAACATGGCCCCTTCTGAGTAATTTATTTTTACCCTGTACCTATTTTCATAGCTTTAGATCTGGTTACTCTGCAAGGTGTGATCAACTTCTATATGATGATAATAGATGTATTTCTTCATTAAAGGCCCTGAATATCTTGTGGAAGTAGCAACTTCTATGTGTTCAGGTTGAAGACTGGTAGGGTAGTCCTTTCTAATGTTGTTTCAGATGATAAGAAATTTAAGTTGGCAAATCAATTATTTTGACATTAGTGAATGCCTGCATTTATATATTAGGGATAATGTTTAGTAAAATAAGCATCTCTGGTTTCAGATTGAATATTCAAACAGGATAAATCATATGGATTTGTGTACTGTTATAGCTTATCAAGTGCTGAAAAAGAAAAAGTATTTTAAACATTAATATGCTTGATTCTTTTTCCTTAGTACTTTTTTTTTTTGAGGATTTTATTTATTTCTTTGACAGAGAGAGAGAACACAAGCAGGGGGAGTGAGAGAGGGAGAAGCAGGCTCCCCGCTGAACACGGAGCCTGATGTGGAGCTTGATCCCAAGACGCTGGGATCATGACCTGAGCTGAAGGCAGATGCTTAATGACTGAGCCACTGAGGTGCCCCTTCCTTAGTGCTTTTAAGTGATCTACATTTTAATGCTTTCAAATAACAAAACACATATCTGTGTTTATAAGAAATTTACATGAACAAAATCTATTAAAGTTCTAGGAATATATTTCAAACAAGTTTAGTTTCTTGCTAATCTAAATCTCTTATTCAACAAGTGTTTACTGACATCCCAGATACTGATAGGACTTTAGAACTTAGAACTGTAACTAGCATGGAAGGGTCATGGTCCTTGGTGAGTTTGTAATCTAGTAGGAAGACACAGATAATTAACAATAAACAGTGAATAAGTAAGCATATGCTAAATAAAAATGTGAAGAATACTAAAGAAAAAATCAGCATTGTGGAAGGATAATGTAACTTTGAAAATTTGAAATTTTGAATATGGAGGGAAGAGTAGGTCTTATTGAAGGAGCTATAATAGAGTGAGATTTTAAGTAGATGATAAATTAGACATGCAGTATTCTGGCATGGGGAATAACCAATACAATTGTCTGGAATATTTGAGAGAAGGAAGGAAGTAGTTTTGGCAAAATTGAGTGCAGAGATGGGAAAGTAGTAAAAGATGGGTTCAGAGAGAAAACAGTATTTACCTGATAGAATCTGGTAAGGTCTATATTTTTAGAAATTTTATTGATCAATCCCATTGAGAGAACAGGAAATTTGCTTTGAATTTTTCACTTTTTGTGTTTTGTTAGGTTACATAAGCTAGATAGCAAGCAGAACCCTGTATTTGGAATTAAGATCTAGATACATTAAGCATTTTAATAACATAAAACTGTCAAAATATTGGACTTCTTGGGTTTTTTTTTGTATGTTTGCAGTTTTTCATGTTTCTCACCAAGTTATGCTTTTACTTAGAATCCAAAAAAATGTGAAATTGATGGTATAGTAGATACATGGTATATTCACTTAAAGTCGAGAACAACATCATTAGCCTTTGGGCTACATACTCTCTAGTAGGTCATATTTTGCCTCACACCATGTAATGTAGAAACTAGCAACACTAAGCTCAAATTCCTAGGCCTCATGGCTGAGTATTTTTGTTTCCCTTTTGTTTTTGACTGGACCTCAGGTGCAGAGGATTGGCTTAATTATTCTATTCATGGCACATTATCCTCATGGTTCTGTGCAAGGCCTCACTTATTTTTTCTATTTTACCACTATTTATTTCTGTATTACCTGCTATGTCCTCAACATTATGCATTTTCCATTTAATACAAAGTAAAGAGCAATTATAGAATGATAACTCAGTTGTGTACCTATTCAAATTGAGTAATTAAAGGATTTGATTTCCAAAGATCCATATTTTACTCTGAAATCTGTGGTGAATTAAAATCAGTTCAATAGTTTAATGAAAGGGAGCTGAAAAGTAATGCAAATGTATTATGTCCTCTGACAAAATAAACAAAACGATTAGGCCAGTTTCTTCTACTACTATGCCAAACAGGTATTGAAACTATAATTTTGCAGAGAAAAAGACACTGGATTTTAGTAATTTGCCAGTGCATTTCATTAATGTATAGACATAAAAGTATCCAGTTAACTATCCATTCTCCATGTCCATGATATGTTATCTGCTTTGAATTTTCCAGATGACTAGTTAAATAATTGTGTCATTTAAACATTATTTAGCTCTTTCCTTTAACACCAAAAACAAAACAAAATCTGATAGGATTTCGCTTATTTATGCATGGTTTATAAAGTACAAAACTCAAATTATGTTCTGTTCTATTAAAAATCCTTCCCCCAGAAAGTAGATTTCAGTACAGACAATGGAGCAATTGCTTGCTTAAACAAGTATTGGTAATTATCTGAGGTCTATTCTTTTGTACAATAAGAAAAAAATGCATAAATCATAACACCATCCAGTTATATATTATTTAGTGAACTTAATTAAAGTAAGCATTTATACCTTATTTGGCAAAGAGGAATTGCCACATGGGAGGTTGAGCTGAACTGTTTCACACACATACTCACACACATACTCACACACATACTCACACACTCACACACACACATACACACATACACACATACTCACACACACACACACGCACACACACACACACACACAGGTTTTCCTAGAGTGCAACCAGACTTCATAGTTGAGCTTTAATCTTTCTTATATGAAAAGTGAGAAACAATCTGGTTAGGAAAAAAAGATTATCTGTAAATTGTTTTAGTTCTACTTTGGTTTTTAGAGCAGGAAAAAAAATTGTATATCAGATTTTCTGGCTCAACCTTCTCCCTGTGCAATTGTGGGAATGGGTTAAATGATTTGTTTGATGACATTATTTGAAAAAAAAAAAATGGAGAATTATTTACTTATAAGACTCCTACCACCAGTTTGGAGCCTTAGACTTTAGATTGTTTTTTTCATCATTGATTGATCTTAAATCTATAATAGAACTCTTAAAACACCATAAGGAAACTAGTGTGACAGGGTATACAGGATGGTTTGGAGAAGCATAAAGAGATTAACACATAGACCATGGTAGATGAAGAAAGGACAATGGGAAGATGGAAATAGAAGGTGCTTGAAGCCCAGGACTTGGTTAGCATGTTGAGAGTTAAGGACCTAGAAAGTCAAAATCTTGCTTTAAAAAGGTAAAAGACAACTGATTGCTATGCTTGCAAAAGGAAAATTTTAATAGGACTGACACTATTGAAACAGCTTGAATAGTGAGATCTATTTGTTGACAGGGAACTCTATGCTTATGTGCTTTGCACATATAAGAAGTAAATGCTAGAGATCAATTAAAACCAATATGTCCCAATAATTTCAAAACTTTATTGCCTTCATTAAGTGCTCAGATTCTCCAAAACTTTTAAGATAAAAACCATGAAAACTGTCTCATGATTTCAACAAGAGTAAGATTGCACAAGGTATAGAATGTTCCCATACAGAAGAATCAGATCTGCTGACATAGCAAAATAGTTTTAGTTTATAAGTAATATCAATATAATATCAATGGTTTAATCAACACATTTGTTATGTTTTTGAACATAGAGCTGAAAATAGAGTTTTTGAACATAGAGTTTATAAGTAATATCAATATATTATATTGATATATTATATATATATAATATATAATATATTGATATATAATATCAATATAATATCAATGGTTTAATCAACACATTTGTTATGTTTTTGAACATAGAGCTGAAAATACAAGGAAATTAAGAGGCCAATACTAGTAATTTTCCAAACTAACAAATGCAAGCCAATTCTATACAAATAACTAAGCTTGTTTGCCTCAGTGACGGTGGGAAATAGACAAGCTTCTGTACTCCTTGAACATCGGGGAAGATTTTTTATGTTAACATCTTTTTTAAACATTTGGATATAAACATCTGGTTAATTTAGGAAATTAGGCAAAAAAAATTAAAAGAAGAATCATTAACTTTTAGATAGTGAGATTTAAACTGAAATGAAAATAGTTTATTTAAAGAACATTGTTATACTTTTTAGTGGAGAAACCTGGCAACATATTATCCAAATGTGTTTGGTGGAAATCAGATACACTTGGCTCTGTCTGCAGTTCCTTCTGGTCGCTGACAAGTGTATCAGGAATAGTAGACCACCTGCAGAAGTCACCATACTGAAGTTTATGATTATAGTCTAAAAACAATATACATAGAACACGTAAACCTTTATATCACTTTGGAAAACTGAACAGGAACTGTTCTTTGGTGGGAAGAACAAGGGCTATTTTTTTTTTTTTTTTACATTTAGAATTCAGCTCACAAATATTTTTGAATTAACATTTTTAGGATATATTTTGATTTATTGAAATGTTGTAAAGGTATTGACCCTCCTCTAACTTCTTTTTAACATTTTTACCCTTTATGGTACATTTGTCAAAACTAAAACTCCTCCTAGTATGCTATCATTAGGTAACTCCAGACTTTATTTGGAGTTTAGCAATGTTTTCATCAAGTTCCTCTTTCTGTTCAAGGATCCGATTCACTATGACAGTTTCTCTGCCTTTATTTTCCATGACCTTGGTAGGCTTGAAGAGTAATGGCCAAATATTTTGTGGAATGTCCTCTAACTTGGGCTCCTGTGATGTTTTTCTCATGATTAAAGTTACGGATTTTTGGACATAATATTAGAGTTGAGATGCCTTACTGCTCAATTTATATCAGATGGACGTGATATCCATATACTGTAATTGGTGATGTTAAGCTTCATCACTTGGATAATGTGTTGCCAGATTTCTCCGTTAAAAAGTATAACAATGTTCGTTACATCTACTCTGTTCTTTGATATAAAGCCTAGCTTATCCTCTACTACATTTATTTGGAATTCTTTTGTAGAACAGATTACACAGTTTTTTTTTTGTTGTTGTTTTTAAGATTTTATTTATTTGACAGATCACAAGTAGGCAGAGAGGCAGGCAGAGAGAGAAGGGAGGAAGCAGGCTCCCTGCCTAGCAGAGAGCCCGATGCAGGCTCGATCCCAGGACGCCGGGATCATGACCTGAGCTGAAGGCAGCGGCTTTAGCCCACTGAGCCACGCAGGTGCCCCCAGATTACACAGTTTTTAAAACAACTCAGAAATACAAATTTCATACTAAGGATTCCTGTATTACAAATAATGAATATTAACATATTTTTCATGATTATATTGTCTTTTGTCAAAATATAAAACCATACAAATAAGGTTGAATTTCCCCTATGTTTATATTTTCAAAATTTCTCCTCCCTACTATATTTGAGTCTGCCACCTTAAGGAGGTGGTCATACATACAATATTCCATGATTTCATTTCTACATGTAGTCCTTAAAGAATCATATATATGTTTTTTCAGGCAAACTTTTACATTTTTCTTTAATCTTGTAATTTTTTTTTTAGGATTTTATTTATTTATTTGACACAGAGAGAGTGATCACAACTAGGCAGAGAGGCAGGCAGAGAGAGAGGGAGACGCAGGCTCCCCGCCGAGCAGACAGCCTGATGCAGGGCTTAATCCCAGGACCCTGAGATCATGACCTGAGCTGAAGGCAGAGGCTTAACCCACCGACCCATGCAGGCACCCCTAATCTTTTTATGCTTTACCATTACTTTGAGATATGCCCATATTTGTGTCAATAGATTATTAACTTTGCCTGCTGTGTTTTATATTTTGAATGACATTTTATCCCCTTTAATTACTAATAGATTTTGGGTTGCTTTTCATTTTGAGACCATTACAAATATCACTTAGTGAATAGACTTATAAATCTCTTTTGTCATTTGGAGAAATTCATTATAGAGAAGTAACTTTTCAACTGTAGCTGTATGTTAGAATCCCCTGGGTAGTTAAAAAACAAAACAAAACAAAAAAACTCATTGCCTGGGTTGGACCCCAGATTCTTCCTGAAGTGGCAGATCCTGTGTATATCCTATGTATATGGTTGTGTATTTCCTTATAACTCCCAAGAGCTCCAATGTATAGAGAGCAATAAAACTATTATTCTTACATATGTGTAGAAATAGACTTGTGTACTATTTCTTTTAACTATATTAGATCTCCCTGTTAAAAGTGGTTGTACCATCACTATATGTGAGTTTAGTCACCCTGAAATCCTTAACACTTGAAAGTGACAGATTTCTTCCTCAAAAGTTTATTCCATTTTTTAGTATGTTCTGATTCCAAGCTCATTGCTCCATGACCATTGATTCAATGTAATTTTGTCTGTTTTATGATAGAAATACTATCAATATGAGTCCAACACCAGTTTTATTAGCTTCAAAGGACACAGAATGGCAATTTAGTGCTTAGCCAGACACCAGTTACACCAAGACATCTTGCAGCATCTCAAGTGTAGTTGTAAGGCATTTCTACCTTATTTCAGGATGTCTTAGTTATAAAACATGAAGTGGGAAGTTCCCTTATATTCCTGATAAATCTTTTATACTTGGCACTTAACCAAGTGGTTAAGTGCTGCCAACTCTCACCACTGCCAGTATGGAGGAAAATTTTGTCAAGAATTTCACAGCAAACCATCCTATCAACTCAATATTGCATACTTACTTTATTTAGTTATTTAGTTAGCTAGTTAATTTCTTTGAGAGAGTATGAGCAGGAGGAAGGGGATACAAGCAAGACTCCCCAACGAGCAGACTCTGAGGTCATGACCTGAGCCGAAGTCAAGGGTTGGACACTTAACCAAGTCACCAGGCGCTCCCACATTTACTTTCAACTGTGATATTTTGGAGAACAGTGTTTAGGGAGGGTAGGTTCAGGCTTGTTTTAGATTCCATGAGTCTGGGTGAGGGCGCATAACAGTTGTTAACATTTCACCCAAATTAATGAAATTGCATATGTTTTCCTTATTTTTTTTAGTCCTTCACATTTACTTGCTGTAAATTACTTATTCATAGCCTTTTCCCTTGTAGTCTGTCTTTATCTTATTGGCTTGTGGAAATTCAAAAATTCTGAATGCTAACTTTGTTACACATGTTACAGTATTTTCCCTCTTTATCAAATGCTTTATTTTTTTTGTATTAGGTAGTATTTTAAAGCTAGAAGGTGTGAAATATACTTAAACACGCATGAAACATACATATATGTATGTGCATGCAAAAACATATATAGTTATAGACATGCATGTTTATATAAAACTGAAATGAGTTATTCTACAGTTGAGTAAACTTAGAAATATGTATTGCCTAGAGATCCATAATAGTTAAGGGATGGTATCAAAAAAGTTAACATTTATCAACAAAATCCAGGTTAGGGAATGAATTATAAGTGGTTGTGACTCAAGACAAATATTTAATTTGTGTTAACTGAAAGGTTTTAAAGATTCTGATATACCATGTTTCCAATATTTATTTCCATTACTTTATTCCTTACTTATCCCATATAAAATATATAAAGCAAAAGCAGCCATAATGAAATGGCAAGAATGATTTTCAGGCATCTATAGGCCAGAATAGGACTCACTTTTTATGTCTTAATTACATAACATATGGTTTTAAATTATAAAAATTACATGACATGAAAATGGACTGTGTCTTTCCCTTTTGATTTGCGTGATTTTCCTGAGGCAGTGGTGTAGCAGAGTCAACCAGTTGGACCCAATCACCAAACCATGGGGATGAATGGTACCTTTAAAATTTGAAAAGTTTGAGAAGTTTTGTATTAACTTTTAAATATTACATAGAATGCCAACTCTGGTTCTGGACTTTTGTTGTTGGAAATTTTTACTTTTTACCTTAAATTATTATGAGCTATCATCAGTAACTCTCAAATTATGTAATAATCTTGTCCAGAAACAATGCTGACTACAGCTTAGTAGCACAGGCTGGGTAGATAGAGATGGCTAAGTGAGAGCAGCAAAGTTGTGAAAGAGCTTGAAGTAAAATCAGTATATTTTTGAAAAAATAAGGCAAAACCAAACAAAAACTTGTATAGCAATAATTGCATTTGGGAGTTTTCTTCATGCTTTCTTTAGTGACATTTTGAAATACGTTATTTCAACTAGTATTTTTTAGTATTTACTTTTCAATTTTGGGATGTCACTTGCTATTTTCTTTAGTTAAAATAAATAAAATAATAATAATAAATAATAAAATAAATAAAATAAAATAACACAGAGATAGAGAAAGAAGTGGCCAAGAGGCCAAGACAAAAGCCAGTCTTTATAACCTTATCTCAAAAGTGAACATACATCACTTTTGCAGTTGATTACATAGACCAATCCTGGTGCAGTGTGAGGGAACTACAGAAGAGTGTGAATGTTAGGAAGGGGAGAAATTGGGGATCATTTTTGCATCTGGTTATCATACAGATATATGGTACATATGTATATATAGCACTTAGCGCAGATTCACTGTAAAAGCTGAATAAATATTGCTAAGTGTTGTTACTATATACAAAAATCTGTGGCTTCACTGGGTTCTTTTTGCCAGATCAGTTAAATGAGGGCCAGAGGTTTTAAGTTTCATTTGTGGTCATGAAATTAGTGTTAACTGGTGATAGTCTGGCTGTTTTGATGTCAAATCTCATGATTTTTCTACTGAATGCAAAACAAAACCCAAACTTTTATATGTCTGAATATGTACTGTAATAGGGCTAATATTAGGCTCCTAATCTCCCTACTCCAAAGTTGTTCCTCCAACTATCTACCCAAAGTCAATGGCAACTTCGTATTTACTTAAGTCAAAACTTGGGGTCATTTTTTTCTCACACTCACATACAATCTATCAGCAGATCCTGGCTAGACTTTCCAGTCACTTCTCTCTCTCTCTCTCTTTTTTTTAAGATTTTGTTTATTTGACAGAGATCATAAGTAGGCAGAGAGACAAGAGGGGTGGGGGAGGGGAAGCAGGCTTCCTGCTGAGCAAGGAGCCCGATGTGGGGCTCGATGTGGGGCTCGATCCCAGGACCCTGGGATCATGACCTGAGCCGAAGACAGGGGCTTTAACCCGCTGAGCCACCCAGGCGCCCCTCCAGTCATTTCTCTTTAATTCTGTTTAGCTACACTCTGGTCCAAGATATCAGCAGTACTCACTCGGATTATTACAGTAGCCTGCTTCAGCATATTCTCCAGATAATAGCCCCCCCCAAAAAACTATTAAATGTATGATCATCACCTCCCATTTCCCTACTGAAATATTTCCAATGACTTCTCATGTTATTCCCACTTCAAACCAAAGGCTTCTCAAGGCTCCACATACAACTTTCACATTTCTGATGAATCTCTTATGTGTCTTTTTACTCACTATCTCCTATGTTCTGTCCCTTCATTCATGCCAGGTTCACCTCACTTGCTTGGACTTTTATTAATTTATCAAACACACAGGACCTTTTAACTGCTTTTCCCTCTTTCTGTTTTTCCCTCATTTGAAGTTTTCATTCCTTCACTGAGATCTTTACTCAAATACAAATTCTCAGTGATGCCTTTCCCAGCAGCCTTGTTTAAATTGCATTGTCTTATCCTCTCTAGAATTCTCTTCCTTTCTTTCCTATTATACCTTTTTCTTAAACCAGCATTCTGCCCAGCATCCAATATACTGTCTTTTTTTTCTTTAGTCTCTTCATCATAACATAGTTATACTTAATGAGGCCAGGACTTTTGCTGCTAAGTTTATGTAAAATTAGAGGAAAACTGTTAGTCATGAGAAAAACTACATGATAAAATAAATCTACCATAAATAATCACAATCATAAAGTTTTACACATCAAAAAATTGAGCCTATGAGTAGAATCTATTGAGCAAAATCATAAATGACTAAGCAAATTTAAAATTGACAGATATGATAAGAGATTAGTAGTACTAAATCATAACAAATGTAAAGATTTGGAACAACATAATTCACAAGTTTGATCTGCTATTTGTAGTATGCTGTAAACTGCCCCACTCAGTGTAGAGAAGATGCATGCTTTGTAAGCTCACATGAACTAGTTTTAAAGTTTAATAGAATCTACCACCTGACCTGACAATGCTGCTCTGAAGGTATTTACCTGAGAAATGAAAGCCTATTTCTACACAAACACCTTATACTCAAATACTCCGAACATTTCTTCATAATCATTACAACCTGAAAGCAACCCAGTGTTCATCAGTAGATGAGTGCATTGACAAGTTGTGGTGTAGCTATACAATACAATTCAATGAAAAGGTACAGATTATTTCTATACTTGATCACGTGACTGGATCGCAAAATCATGCTGTTCTAAATGAAAGTAGGTAGATGTGAAAGACCGAATTCAGTATGATTCCATTGATACGAAATGCTAGAAGAATCAAAACTACAGTGACAGGAAGTACCTTACTGGTTGTTGAGAGCCTAGAGAGAGAATTGACTGAAGGGTGGGAAAAGAAGTTTGGATGTTCTGGGGAATGTTCAGTATCATGATTATTGTGATGGTTACTCAACTATACTTGGCAAAACTAAAGCAGGCCATTAAAATTGCTGAATTTTTATGTAAAATATACTTCGTACATTTGTTTGATTAAAAATCAGTTTGATTAAAAATCGTACATTTGTTTGATTAAAAATTAGCAAAACTAAAGCAGGCCATTAAAATTGCTGAATTTTTATGTAAAATATACTTCGTACATTTGTTTGATTAAAAATCAGATTAAAAACAAAATAATAATAAAAACATTTACCCAGATAAATTGTTAGTCATAGAAATATTTCATCCTTTATGCAACATCTTAAAGGAAGCTGAATAAATTCTGTGTTCAGAAAGATCATGTAATGAGAAATGACGTGCTGTTTTCAGAAGTTGTTTCCATATCTAGAAAAGTTCCAAATGTTTTGCATTTCCCTTTCAGGGTGATAAATCATTTTTGGCTTGACCTTCTAGTCATGTATACCTCATCTGATAATAGTCACATTATTCAGCTTCTTTCATTTGAACATACAACTTCCAAATCTGACTTTTTGGACTGCCAAAAGCAGTTAAATACTTGACATTCTTGTTAGGATGAAACTAATGTAACTTAGCTTACTTCGGCTTTAATAGACATTCCGAAAGGGAGGAGTGAAGTAAAGTCAACAAACACACACACGGGACTAAATTTACTGCATTGCTCACAGTAGGCTTTGATTTGAGGCTGCTTCATTTTCTACCAAAGGCTTTCGGGATGGACCAGTGAACACTAGGCAGTGCAGGACTATGATCTTTATTTTTTAAGGCAAATCTACTCTTTGTAAAGTTTGAAAAATATGACAGAAAAAGGATCAGATAAATGAAACATGTGTTATGGCCACATTTGAAAAGTTGATCTATTACCACCTATAGAAGAAATCCTAAAACTGTTCCCACTGGACTTGTTACTGACTCCAGGAAAATTAACGTACTGTCTGTAGTCATGTGTACAGTAGTTTTAAAAACAAGCAAAGGTAAATCAAACAGGAATTGTGTGTAGTATCAACTGTCAAAAGGAATTTAAGGACCGATTGGATTCCTGAGATGATAGGATAAGGAACCAGTCATTCTGTGGATTGTGAGGGGGTGGGAGGAAGGAATGGAAAAAAAAAAGACAATCCTTAGTTTTTCTTCAGTGAATTATTGATCTATTTAAATTCTACTTTTAAAATTCAGTATCTCTGAATACTGATAAATCAGAAATAAAATGTGAAATAGGTGCCCACATTCCTTAATACTGTAGTAATTTACAGTTAAAAAAAATTACACAATTGTTGATCAGCTTACATTCCTCTTATAATCACTTACTGTTAAATTCATGCTCATCATCCCTTGCTAGAAATGTTGCAGGGAAAGAGAAGGGAGGAAATACAGAAGGGCAATTTTTGAATACCTGCTGTGTCTCATGTTACTATACATAATAAGCTTCATAGCCTCCAAAAAAAAAAAAGAAAACCCCTCAAAAATGGCTATTATCATTTTAATGATGGAGACCTTGAAATTTAAATCATTTATATAAATGCCTGAGGCTAGTAAGCAGCAGTCAGAATTTGGTAAACTGTTGAATTCCAAAAAAATTTTCTACCTATGCTATATCCTCTTTCATTTGAGTTAAAAGAAACAGGAACTGTGTATTATTTGACTCAATCTATTGTCTGTATCCATATCTATAATCTGTAGATGGGTTGAAATGCATGAAAGCAAAATTCCTTAATTTGTCCAAGAATTATAAGCTAGGAATCTATCTTTTTCTACATCTCTCCCCCCTTTCCCTGTTAATTGGAGTCTAATACGTACTAAATATTTAATATGAAAATAAACAGATGTGAACTATAATTGTATGCTTAATGAATCCATAATCCCCCCAAATATTAAATATACTCCTATAAAATTGAATAAAAAATGCATGGGCATAAAAGGCTTTTCTCAGTTATGCTAAGACTAAAATCTTAATACACATGACTTCTGTGAATTAATATACCACTCCAAGGAGAAGTATGAATTGAGAAAACCAAAATTGAAACTTGAGGTAAAGATTTTGTTCTTCCCATTCTATTAAAACTAATGGAAGAAATAGCAATGGAATTAACCTCAAAACTTATCCTTCTAAATATACAAAAATTAAAAACCAAAGAATAAATGGGATATAGTAATGTAGCAAAGTACTCTTTCAAGTAAATATAAAAACAAAACAAAAAGCTAATTGGAAAAATTGAGTAAATGTGAATAAGTTTAACATCAAATCATTAATTAAAACCAGTATGTCCAAATTCTGAACTGATGACTTATAAAATCTGATCACTAAAGGAAAAAAAAAAATAATGTGATCAGAAAGAACTCCTGCGGTGATATGAGAGAAATTCACTTGAAGGAAAACTATTGAGCTGTATATATCACAAGCTTCATTTGTGTTTAACTCTTTGCCTAGATCATTTGACTTCTAGGAATTTATCTTTAATCTTGATGCTTAATCTTGAATGTAAATCTTTATGTGCAAGATTCTCATCACTGTTAATGTTAGAATGGGAGCATGGTTTATTGAACTGCATTATGTGGAAATAAGAGGCATGATTACAAAGACTTATTGTGGCAATGCTTAAATGAGTAAATGAACATGATACATAATGCTATGTGACTTTGTATTTTAAAAGTTATATACTACAGGGTGCCTGGGTGGTTCAGTTGGTTAAGCGTCTGCCTTCAGCTCAGATCATGATCTCAGGAAGCCTGAGTCTCCCTCTGCCTGCTGCTCTTCCTGATTGTGTTCTCTCCTGTTCTGTCAAATAATTAAAATATTTAAAAAAAAAGTTATATACTACAAAAGAGGTGGATTAAATATGGTAACCCTTGTGGCTTTTTTGGGTCAGGTTATGATTCTCATTTTACTTTTATACTGTATATATTCAATGTTGGACAAACTATTTTTATAATCAGAAGCCTATCTAAAAGCAATTTCATAATCTCGTTTTGATTTTTGGGGGCAAGCATGCTTTTAGATTTTTTCTTCTGTTAATGGGACTAAGTGGGAAACCTCAGGTATCTTTTAATCTTTCTTGCTGCTCAACCCCATCGTGCAGTCAGTTGCCAGGACACTTTAATTCAAGCTCTAAATACCTTTTAAATTCTGTGCTCCCTGCTTTCTACTCCCACTGCTATTGCTTTGGTTCAGTATATTCTTGGTTTTCTGTAGGAATGTTAAAATAGCCGCCCAACTGGTTTCCTTTGTTTCAGTCCAGCTCTACCTCCTGCCTTTCCTTCAATTCCTCTTCCTAGCCACTGCCAGAAGGATCTTTCTACAACACAATTCTGGTCATGTAGTTTTCCTGATTAGAAAAACAAAAGACATTATAGCTTTCCATTTCTTGAACGATCAGACACTTCACCGTGTCACTTGAACTTTCAAAAAATGGGCTTCATTTTGCTTTTACTTATTTCTTTTAACCCTAACCCCAGTACACATGCATATAGGCGTACGTGCACATATGTACACCCATTTGTATACTTAACAGAAGGTCAAGTTACACTATTTGCCATTTTCAAACACTTGATGAATTTTTATTTGTGTACACTTTTTTTTTTCCCTTTAACATGTTCTAGTCTAAGCCTGGCAAAAACCTTCCACATTTTTCACAGTGCGGTTTAAAAATGGCCTTTTCCATACCACACACAAATATTAAGCACATTTGTCAATGCTCCTAGAGTGTTCTCTGGGCAGCTAATATTTCACACTAATAAACTATTCTTTGCTCATCTTTACCATCAATGGCTAGCTCTGTGGTTAGTACCCAGGAGGCAGAGGCTATATCTCATTTATTTCTGTATGTTTGTGTCCTGAACTGCATATAGCATGTAGTAGATGCTCAACAATTTTGTGAGTTAGATCTAAATAAGTGCCATTAGGAAATACCTTGATGATATATCAAGATTTTATAAAAACTCTGGTGAAGATTGTTGCCATACATCTGTTATGTGAACTGATACTTTTATGCTCTTAGCCTCTCTTTCATTATTTGACACACAACAGTCTGCCTTTCAGTCCCACAACGTGAGTGATGATATTCTCCCTAGGATCTCCAATCAGACATTGCTAAATCCAGTGATCCCATTTACTTTGTTTTTGACGAATTAATTTCTATTAGTTTTATAGCCATATTTACTTACGTGAACATGCTTCAGGGTTTGAGTCTCTCCAATGCTCATTTTTGAAGTTTTCCTCCCCTGGGTGATTCCTACCTCTCTGATGCTGGTATATTTCTAATGCTCTGGCCATTACTGTCTCTGTCCTGAGGATTTCATTTTTCATTTCTGTTGTCAAATGTTGGTTATCATTTGCACTTGTCGTCTGTGTGCTCATTCCTCATCTTTAGTATGGCCCCTTTCTAATCCTCAACGTTGCATGTCTAAAAATTTTTATAAAATAAAAATTTTATTGTTTTGGCTCCCTATTTATAAATCCTAATGGTGACCATAAATTTGCTCATGTAAACATTTTTATTTTACGTGTTCTAGGGGAAGATGAGTAACAATCAGGCATCTGCACTTAAGGGTTGGCTTAGTATTCAGTCTGAGAATTCCCTCAATCACAATACATCATTGCATGAACCCCCAGCATTCTTGATCTTTCTTCCTTTTTTCCCCTTTTACTTCACAGCATCTAATATACTCTGGATTTTACTCTTCTCACCTTTCCTATATCCTTGCACTATAATTCCCATGAAGGAAGGAATCTTTATCTGTTCCAACCAGTTTTGTTCACTGCTGTACAGCAGTTCCTAGCACATACTATGTGCTCAGTTAGCCTCTTTTGAAGGAGTAAATATGAATGTTAAACTTTTTACCTTATTCTTAAACTTATGAAGTTATATTGGTTCTTCTGTACCTCAATCTTTCTTGACAATATTTTGTGAAATATTTATATTGCTATTAATGAGTTTCCCTAGAGATTGGGTTTCTCAAAGCTGAGGATCTGCTCTATCATTTCCTTATACCAACCGTGATTCCTGATAGCCTAGATTTGGTGTTCCTTCTGCCTGGCTAACCTCTTCACTTATCTGCTCTTGCCAACTTTTCTTCCATTACCATGGCTATGCTCATCTACACTCCATTCCTCTCTCTCTCTCTGGATGGCTGGGTTAAGAACAAAACTTTTGGGTTCCTGTTCTAACAGTATTACTTACGGCTATTAAAGTGTTACTTCTTTTCTTAATGATAAGAACAACGGGTTAGGAAAGTTAAAGAGGTAGTATAAACAATAAAGGGGATTAGGTTGTTGGGTGATGAATTCAGAGGGAAACAGAAATAAACTTCCTTCCCTTATGTGAATCAGGAATGATTCAAAGAATACTATAGCAATTTATAACTTATTTTTCATGTTGAAGGAAAATAAACATTCGTATTGATAAGAGCATATGTTCTGATAGTACTAAAGTAAGACACGACAATTTAAAAAGTTTGTAAAACCAATAAATGAGACCTAGAAACAGGGAGAAATCTCCAACATTTCTCAGCAAATATTGGACAAATACAAAAACAAGAATGGAGATAAAACAACCACCTCTACCAAGGCTGGGACTTTTCAAAGAGGAGTGTAGATGACAGTTTGATCTGCTAGAGAACTACAGAATGAGCTATTTTAAATGTTCAACCCAAAAATTAAGATGCCAGTTAGACAGCTTTCCTCAGTGTCCAATTAAATCCTCTTGAATCCTGTTGCATGTTATTTGGTGCCTGGAGATCTTCCATTCACCCTGCAGATTAGAATAGGGAGGGCAATGAAGAATATTTTGAGCCTCTTTAAAGTTCTAAATCTCTGCCTCTATAAAATTCTATCAGTGAAGACAGCATCAGATTCCCCCAGTGTGTACCCATTCTGCTGATCGTTCCAGGTGAGACCCAAATCTCCCCCCTGATTTCCCTTGGAAAGTATCAATTTCCACATGCATGTGTGTATATGGGTAGAATTGTCTGAGGTTGGGGCACCTACAGACCTGTCCATTAGTATATTGCTGGACTTCTTTTCTTCCTGTGACTAAAACTTCACATATTTTCTTCACAATTTTCTGGAACCTGATCTTTTTGAAGATTTCTCAAACTCCACAGTCTTCATTTCACATAAACAGTTTAACTCTCCACACCTACTCAGTATGGTTGCTTCCTATTGTGTATTCCTGAACTCATCAATGTAGTGTACTGTTAATGAATCATTGACTATAGGACCAAAATAACAAAAATTTAAAATGTTTACTTTTCCATTACCAATATGCCTGAAGGAAAAGGAATAAACAGATTTTTTAAAAATCATTTCTTCTTAAAGATTTTATTTACTTGAGAGAGAGAGAGAGGGAGAGCACAAGAGGGGGAAAGTCAGAGGGAGAAGCAGACTCCCTGCTGAGCAGGGAACCCAATGCAGGACTCCATCCTGGGACTCCAGGATCATGACCTGAGCTGAAGGCAGTAGCTCAACCAACTGAGTCACCCAGGCACCCCAGATTTTTTTGTCATTAAACCTATTATAGCATCCCTCTTAGATAGCAAAAGTAGCTATAATTAACTTTTTAATTTTCTCTTCCAGAAGTTCTCATATTTGACAAACATGCATTCCTAATAATAATTACAGCTAGAGAAGTCATCAAGCACTTCCTTTGGGCCAGCAGCTGCTAGATACACTATTTCCATAAGTGTAACTAATGGACATTTACAAAAGTGGAAACAGAACGAAAGATGTTAAGTTTCACCTAGCTATTCACTATTCTAATCATGATCCAAGCCCATGTAATCTGATCCTCCAGTATTTATTACCATCACACTGTATCACTCTTGCTGGGCGAGGAGAAATGTGGGGATGATCACTTGAAATCACTAATCACGACGGATTTTAAAACTCTTGATGTTCCCAATCTTGTTCTTTTAGCCATGTTCCCTGTACAGTGAGCATGTAATTGCTGAAATCCTAGGTTTGTGAGCATCTCCCATTCAGTGAGGATGAAGTTTAATTCTGTCTGTGTTCAGTCTGGTAAAATATGAAAGTGGAATTTAACCCACTTTCTTCCTTTCTTAAAATATCACTATGGATCCCTGTTCTCTGTTACCTTCCTCTCATGGTATTACTGTGCCTTCCGTTCTTCAATGCAGTATGTAAATTATAAGTTTTAGGGTAGAAAGATCTATGATTTAGAACAATGTTGTAAGTCAAGGAAAATAAAGGTAAGTTGTTGTAATTGTCGAACCAAGAAAAGGTGTGTAAGACATTCAGCCATAGATAAACCAATACTTTATATTGTGATTTGTTTGAGCTGAAAAAACTCAAGATTTGTGATCCTTAAGGTGCACTGGCTCTTCTTACGTGTTTACTTTTTCCTCCATTAGTATTAATTTCTCTTCTTAAGTCTCAGACCAGGAACACTTAAAGTTCTTGCTAACAACAACAAAAAACAAGCTTGCTAAACAGGCAAGTATTGGCTAAGTAACACAGTCTATTTTTTCTTTTTCTTTTTTTTTCTGTCACTGTGGTTTTATATCATCCTCCGTTTGAAAGCAGAATTCAACTACTTTTGACCCTGTGGTTCATTAATACACAGAAATCAACATTGATCTGAACACACTTTTTTCCCTGTTACCCAGACTTACTCTGATCAATTTGAAAATTTTCATGTTGTCTACATTAAAGAACTTTATTTGATTTTTATACTAACATTTAAAAATTATTAGGTAAAGCTGTAGTTCATTTATATTACGTTCTTACTGATTTTCATTTTTAACAATAAATTACATATCTCGGTAGACTAAAAGGAAAGTGAGAATTCTAGGCATAAGAATGACAACCCTGGGTCAGAATTAACATTTTCTAGCTATGTGTCTGTGGGCAAGCCGCTTCATGAGTCAGTCATTTTTCATTTCTAAAATGGGCTTAATTATGCCTCCCTCAAAAGTTTGTTCTGACCAATGAGACAAAAGAAGTGAAAGTGCTTCTTTATAAATAGCTAAGTGCCTGGTAATGTTACATAATTACTTTAAAGTGCTTTATGTTTATAGAATATAATACATATTTTATATTTTATGTATATTTAAAAATATGAATGTGTAAGTCCTATACAAGTTTAAGGTATAGATCACTCCAAAGCATATAACATTTAACATTAATGTTAACACTTAACATTAATGCTTAAATTAATATATAGTTAAAAAGACTTTAAGTCTATAATTTCACTCTTGATAATGGTTTTGAGTTGAATTATGTTATTGTTCCCATTATGTGAGAGAGTGACATAACTTACTATCAGAGATACTCAATTTGAAACTTAGATGGGGCTGATATAGTTAATTTGGAGACATTATTTGCTGAGAGGAACACAAGGTAATTTATTACTATAATCAATACTATTATTATTGAGTTGGAAGCTTTCAGGATTTTCAAAAGGTAGTGATAACTAAATATTTAAAAATCTATCCCATCTAGTGGCTTATGATTCAGGGTGCTTAGACACTTAAAGCTTGATCTGATGAACCTAACAAAGGGGCTGACTTCCTTTCAGGAGCTTTGAACATCATAACAATTCTGATTCTATGTCCGTCCTACCTGCCACCTGCTTCAACTTCAATTTCTCTTGATTGCTGGACATCTAATTTTATCTCGTAAGGTTTTGTTTTGTTTTTTATTTATTGTTATTATTTTTTTAATGAGGTTCCATGCCTTGTTGGGAGGCCAGCATGGGACTTAAACTCACAACTGTGAGATCGAGACCTGAGCTCAGATCAAGAGTTAGAGGCTTAGCTGACTGAGCCATCCAGGCGTTCCTATCGCATAAGTTTTTTCTTTGTTTTTTTGTTTTTTTTTTTTTTAAATATTTTATTTATTTATTTGACAGACAGGGATCTCAAGTAGGCAGAGAGGCAGGCAGAAAGAGGAGGAAGCAGGCTACCCACGGAGCAGAGAGCCAGATGTGGAGCTCCATCCCAGGACCCTGGGATCCTGACCTAAGCTGAAGGCAGAGGCTTTAACCCACTGAGCCACCCAGGCGCCCTCGCGTAAGTTTTTAATGGACATTACTGCAATAATCTAGGACTTGGAAATCTTACTGTCTTAGGCAACTAATGGCAACCCCTTTTGGTCTGGGTAGTAATAGTAAGATGACATTTTACTCTTAGCATCCAGTAAAAGGTTTTTTGTTTTGTTCTTTAAGTTTATTTATTTATTATATTTATTATTTTTAAGATTTTATTTACTTATTTCAGAGAGAGAGAGAGAAAGAGCATGAGAGGGAAGAAGGTCAGAGGGAGAAGCAGATTCCCCATGGAGCTGGGAGCCAGTGTGGGACTCCATCTCAGGACTCTGGGATCATGACCTGAGCCGAAGGCAGTGGCTTAACCAACTGAGCCGTTCAGGCGCCCAAGTTTTTTTGTTTTAATTCCAGTAGAGTTAACATACAATGTTTTGTTTCAGGTGTACAATACAGTGATTCAACAATTCTGTACATTCCTCAGTGCTCATCACAATAAATATTCTATTAATCCCCACTCATTCCACCACCGACCTCTCTTCTGACCTCCACTGACCTCTCCTCCTCTTCTCTATAGTTAAGAGTCTTTTTCTTGGTTTGTCTTTGTTTTTTTCCCTTCATTTGTTTTGTTTCTTAAATTTCACATGAGTAAAATCATATAGTATTTTTCTTTGACTTACTTCACTTAGCATTATACCTTTTAGTTCCATCCATGTTGTTGCAAATAGCAAGATTTCATTCTTTTTTATGGCAGAATAATATTCTGTGTGTGTGTGTGTGTGTGTGTGTGTGTGTGTATGTATGTATGTATCACCTCTTCTTTATCCATTCATCTATGGATGGACACTTGGGCTGCTACCATAGCTTAGGTGTTGTAACTAATATTGCAATAGAGGCGCCTGGGTGGCTCAGTGGGTTAAGCCTCTGCCCTTGGCTCAGATCATGATCTCAGGGTCCTGCTCAGCAGGGAGCCTGCTTCCCCTCTCTCTGCCTGCCTGTCTACTTTGATCTCTCTGTCAAATAGATAAGATCTTTAAAAATAATAATATTGCAATAAACATAGGGGTGCATATATCTTCTCAAATTAGTGTTTTTGCTAATTTGGGTAAAAACCCAGTATTGCAATTACTGGATCATAGAGTAGTTCTATTTTTAACTTTTTAAGAGTCCTCATATTGTTTTCCACAGTGGCTGCACCAGCTTGCATTTATAGCAACAATGCATGTGAGTTATTTTTCTCCACATCCTTGCCATTTTGCAGGTATGAGGTGATGTCTCATAGTTTTGATTTACATCTCCCTGATGAGTGAAGTTGAGCATCTTTTCAGGTTTCTGTTGGCCATCTGTATGTCTTCTTTGGAAAAATGTCTGCTGTCTTCTCCCATTTTTTTAATTGGATTATACGTTTTTGGGGTGTTGAGTTGTTTAAGTTTTTTATATATTTTAGATACTAACTCCTATTGGATATGTCATTTGCAACTATCTTCTGTCATGCAGTTTGTTGCCTTTTGTTTCTGTTGGTTGATTCCTTCACTGTGCACAAGTTTTCTTTTTTTTTTTTTCTTAAAGATTTTATTTATGACAGACAGTGAGAGAGCGAGCACAAGCATGGGGGAGCTATTGAGGAAGAAGCAGGCTCCTCGCTGAGCAGGGAGCCCTATGCAGGGCTCAATCCCAGGATGCTGGGATCATGACCTGAGCCGAGGGCCAATGCTAAATGACTGAGCCACCCAGGCACCCTGCAGAAGCTTTTTATTTTGATGCCATCCCAATAGTTTATTTTTGCTTTTGTTTTCCTTGTCTCAGGACACTTATCTAGAAAAATGTTGTCATGGCTGATGTCAGAGAAACTACTACTTATGCTCTCTTCAAGGATTTTTATGTTTTCAGGTCTTCAGTCTGTTTTGAGTTTATTTTTTGTGTGTAGTATAAGAAAAGGGTCCACTTTTATTCTTTAGCATGTAGCTGTCTAGTTTTCCCAACACCATTTTTTGAAGAGACTTTTTCTCATTGGATATTCTTTCCCGCTTTGTTGAAGATTAATTGCTTATGTAATTGTGGATTTATTTCTGGGTTCTCTATACTCTTCTATTGACCTATGTGTGTATTTTTTTAAAGATTTTATTTATTTATTTGACAGCCAGAGATCACAAGTAGTCAGAGAGAAAGGGGGGGAAGCAGGCTCCCTGCTTGAGTGGAGAGCCTGATGCAGGGCTTGATCCCAGGCCTTGGGATCATGACCAGAGCCGAAGGCAGAAGCTTAAACCACTGAGCCACCCAGGCGCCCCTATGTGTGTATTGTTGAGCAGCACCGCACCGTCTTTTATTACCATAGCTTTATAGTATATCTTAATCTGGGATTGTGATACCTCCAGTTTTGTTCTTTTTCAATATTGCTTTATCTGTTTGGGGTGTTCTGTAGTTCCAAACAAATTTTAGGATTTTTTTGTTTGTTTGTTCTGGTTCTGTGAAAAATGCTGTTGGTATTTTAATAGAGATTGCATTAAATCCATGGTATGATTTGGACAATATGGACATTTTGACAATATTCATTTTCCAATCCATGAGCGTGGAATATCTTTCCATTTGTGTCATCCTCAATTTTTTTCATCAATGTTTTGTAGTTTTTTTATAGTTTTGTAGTTTCTTTTTTTATAGGTCTTTCATCTCTTAAGTTTATTCCTAGGTATTTATTTTTTGGTGCCATTGTTAATGGGATTGCTGTCTTAATTTTTTTTTTTTGGTGCCTCATTATTAGTGTATAGAAAGACAATGGATTTATGTACATTGACTTTGTATTATGTGACTTTGTATTATGTGACCTTACTGTATTATGTGACTTTGTATTATGTGACCTCACTGAGTTCATTTATCAGTAACAGTTTTTTGGTGGCATGTTTAGAGTTTTCTATATATAGTATCATCTGAAGTACTGAAAGTTATATTTCTCCCTTCCCAGTTTGGATGCCTTTTATTCCCTTATGTTGACTGCTTGCTGTGGTTGGACTTCAAATAGTATGTTGAATAAAAATGGTGAGAGTGGATATCCTTGTCTTGTTCTTGATCTTAGGGGGGAAGCTCTAAGTTTTCATCATTGAGTATGATGTTAGCTGTGAGTTTTTCATAAAGGACTTCATTAGGTTGAGGTATATTCCCTCTAAAACCACTTTGTTGAGGATTTTTATCTTGCATGGGTGTTGTACTTTGTCAAATGCTTGTTCTGCATCTATTGAAAAGATCACATGGTTCTTATCATTTCTCAAGTTGATATAACACTTGATTTTGTGAATATTGAACCACCCTTGAGTCCTGGGAGTAAATCCCACTTGAATGTGGTGAATGATTTTTTTAAGGTATTTTTGAAGGTGGTTTGCCAGTATTTTGTTGAGGATTTTTGCATCTGTGTTGATCAGAGATCTTGCCCTGTTCCATTTTTGTGTGTGGTGTCTTTATCTGGTTTTGGTATTAAGGTAATGCTGGCCTCCTAGAATAAATTTGGAAGTTTTCTTTCCTCTTCTATGTTGGGGAATAGTATGAGAAGAATAGGTATTAGTTCTTTAAATGTTTGGTAGAAATTATCTGTGAACCCACTTGCTCTTGTACTTTTTTGTTTCTTGGGTGATTTAGTTTTTTTTCTTTCTTTCCTTTTTTAATTACCAATTCAATTTCTTTGCTGATAATTGGTCTATACAAATTTTCTATGTCTTCCTGATTGAGTTTTGGAAAGTTCTCTTTCTAGGAATTTATCCATTTCTTCTGGGTTGCCCAATTTGTGGGCACATAATTTCTGATAGTATTCTTATAATCCTTATTTCTGTTATGTCACTGGTTATTTCTCCTTTCATTTCTGATTTTGTTTGAACCCCCTGCACCTGCCTGTCTTTCAAGGCTAAAGGTTTATCAATTTTGTTGATCTTTTGAAAGAACCATCTCCTGGTTTCATCAATCTGTTCCATTGCTTTTTTAGTTTCTATTTCATTTATTTCTATTCTAATCTTTATTATTTCCTTCCTTTTACTGGTTTTGGGTTTTATCCTTTTTCTAGCTCCTTCAGGTATAAGGTTATGTTGTTTATGTGGGATTTTTCTTGTAGAGAGTTTTCTTGTACTCTTCACCCAATATCCAGTAGTGATTATGGCTTAACATTAATATATTACAGTATCTGCACTAGTAAAACTGCTGTAATGTGCATAGTTGTATTTATAGATGCCATTTTTTCACATGTTTTGATAAATATAACCACTGCAGTCAAGATACAGAACTGTTTCATCACCACAGATCTAAGTGTCAAGGCTTGTCCATGTAAGTAAAGTGTAGAAATGTACTCCTTTAATTTTCTGCACTTACTCCTTTTCATAATATTGAAGAGAAAGACTTTCCCCCATTGTGTATCTTGGCTCTGTTGTCATAATGTAATTGATTATATAAGCCTGACTTTATTTTTGGGCACACTATTCCGTTCCATTGATCTATGTGTCTGCTCTTAAGTAAATACTGTACTGTTGGATTACCATAGTTTTGTAATATATTTTGAAATCAGGGCTTGTGAAACCTTTGGCTTTGTTCTTTCTTAGGTTTGCTTTGATTTATTTAGGGTCTTTTGTGGGTATATACAAATTTTAGGGTAGTTCATTTTCTGTGAAAATGCCATTGGAATTTTGATAGTGATTGCATTGAATCTATAGATTGTTTTGGATACTTTGGACTTAAAATTATTTCTCTAATCTTTGAATACAGCATATCTTCTCAATTTGTGTTGTCTTCAATTTCTTTAATATCTTAAAGCTTTCAGTGTACAGGCCTCTCCTTTGTTAAATTTATTCCTAGGTATTTTATTCTTTCTGATGCAGGTTTCTTTTTTTTTTAAGATTTTATTTATTTGACACAGAGAGAGAGAGAGAGAACACACAGCAGGCAGATTGGCAGGCAGAGGGAGAGAGAGAAGCAGGCTCCCCGCCAAGCAAGGAGCCTGATGTGGGACTCGATTCCAGGACCCTGGGATCATTACCTGAGCCAAAGGCAGCCGCTTAGCTGCCTGAGCCACCCAGGTGTCCCTCTGATGCAACTGTTAATGGGATAGTTTCCTTAATAACTCTGATAGTATATTGCTATATAGAAATGCAAGACATTTTTATATATTGAATTTTGTATCCTGTAACTTCACTGAAAAAAATTATTTAGTGTTAACACTCTTTTTTGGGTAGTGTCTTGGGTTTTTTCCATATATTATATACCATCTACAGATAGTGATAGTTTTACTATTTCCTTTAAAATTTGGATGATTTTAACTAGTATTTCTTGCCTGATTGCTCTGACTAGGACTTCTTCTACTGAACTGAATAAAAGTGGCAAAAGTGGGCAGCCTTGTCTGGTTCCTGATCCTAGGAGAAAAGTTCTCAGCTTTCACTGAGGATGATGTCAGCTGTGGGTTTGTTAAATATGGTCTTTGTATATTGTGGTATGCTCATTTCCTATATACCCATTTTGGAAAATTTTATCATAAATGTTGAAGAGAAAAATTTTTATTTCAGTTTCCTCTTTTAAGGGTATTTCCCTGGGTGGCACCTGGGTGGCTCAGTCAGTTAAGTGTCTGCCTTCAGCTCAGGTCTCGATCCCAGGGTCTTGCAATCGAATCCCACATTGGGGTCGCTGCTCATTAGGGAGTGTGTGTCTCCCTCTGCCCCTTCCACTTCTTGTGCTCTTTCTCCCCCTCTCTCTTGCACAAATAGAAAAATAAAATCTTAAAAAAAAAGATATTTCCGTGGGTATAGAATAATAAGTTGGAAGTTTTCCTCTTTTAACATTTAAAAAAATTTGCTTACTTTCTTTTTGCTTATGATTTTGAGAAGTCCACTAAAATTTTTTAATGAGACCAATATTAATATTTAACACTTCATTATGTTTGTATCAGGACAAAGGAAAGTTAGGGCTATATGTACTAACCAGAATAAGACCTTATACAACAATTTATGACCATCCATAGGAGATAAAAGAAGCTTGCATCCTTATATAGCACACAGCACTGCAGCAAAATGGAAAGCATTGATTTAGAATTCTAGAAACAAGGTAACTTGTTTATTTAAGTTTTATTGTATTGTTTTATAATAAAAATCCATGTGGGCAAAATTAAAATATTTGAGTTATATAATTGAGCATAATTTAAGAGATTTATAAAGAATGTTATCTTAAAATGTTTTTTCTGTATCCTTGGAATGCTGTACACACACTAAAATTATATACTGGGCCACAAAAAACTTTAATAAATCCATGTATGGGTAAAATATGTTTATCCTACTCTGGCTCTTTTCAAGATTTTCTTTGCCTTTGGTTTTCTATAGTTAAAGGAAGATCCCTCAGTGTTGGGTTTTGTTTACTTGTTTTGGTACTTGCTTCATGTACTTTCTAGTTCTGTGGTTTTGTGACAATTTTGGAAAGATCTAGGCCAGTATTGAAATATTCCTGGTCCGTCTATCTTTTCCTTCTGGTATTCTATTTGTACATTACAACTTAAAATCGTCCCACAGTTCTTGGATTTTCTGAAGTTTAGTTTGGGTAGTTTTTATTTATATTCAGGGTCACTGACAATTTCCTTGCCTATGTCTATCTACTGACGTCATTTAAGAATTCCTAATTTCTGTTGGATTTTTAATTTTTAATATTTCTTTTTCATTCTTCCTTAATTTTTATCTCTGCTCATATTACTCATCTGTTTTTGCCTATAGTCTATTTTTTTTCCCATTAGAGCCCTTAATATGGTAGTGTTCATTTAAATTCTCAGGTAATTCTAGTACATGTCCTGCTTGAGTCCGGTTCTGATGTTTTTTTTTGGTCCCTTAGGCTGTGATTTTCTTTATATTTTGGCCTGCACTGTAATTTACCTGAAAGATGAGTTGTATTGCAAAATAACTGAGGTAAATAGGCTTTTAGCATTAGAATTTATGGTGGTCTAGTTAGGAATTGACCTGTGTTTAATATCTGCTCTAGCTATAGGTGCCAGTGGCTTCAGATTTTTCTAGTGTCCCTGCATTTTATGTATATATATATATTTTTATCCCTCCTGATTTTTGTCGTACCTAAATACTCAGATTCTGTATCTCTTATCTAATTCAGCCATAATCCACTGTTGCTATAATTGAGCCCTGTATTTGTTAATATGGTGGTAAGGTGCCAGCAAAGTGGCATGTTCAGGAATCTCCAGTTGTTATCATTACTTCAGGGGGATTGTGTCTTGAGGCTATGACGTTTGCAAGTGTTTGTCCAGTGGTATAATAGCTCTACTTCTGGGTCCTTACTCCATTCCATGTCCAGTTTCCCAGTCTGTTTCTTCAAAGCTCTTGTCCGGTAACTATTATACTCTAAGGTAATACAAAAAGGCTAGAAGGTAATGGAGTCCGAGGAATTACCTTACATTAGCTGAGAGAAAACTCTGGCAAAGTATCACCCTGTGAAGTAGGCATTTGCTATGGAGAACTCTCCAGGCATATTTCACAATGAATACTTTTTCTGTGCCCCTAATTGGCCATCAGGGAATGGGTATGAAATCTTTTTCTAGAACATGTTGGTTTTCCTGATTTTAAGAAGCATGGACATGTGGGAGCTCCCTAAGACTAGGCCCATGAGTTTCTCCTCCATTTCCAGCAACTTTTCAAAATTACTATTTCAGTGTTTCTTCGAGTTTATGGCTTCAGCTTCTCTATATAAGCAGTTATAAGCTGTGATTGTCTGGATGCATTTGTCTCTTGACTCTTTATGTGTATATGTTTTCATGGCTCATACTGGGTCAGCTGATCTCTTCTTTTATAGATGTCTTATATAAGTTAATGTCTTCACAAATAGGGAATGATTTGGCTCCAGATTCCATCAGTCTATAGCTAAGCTGTGCTATATTCTACGGAAGACAGAAAGAAAATGAGAAAGCAATCAATAGGAAATCGCTCTCTTCTGTAACTTGTGAAATAAAATATCTGTATAAACCTAAGTAAAATATACTCCTTTAAAATGATATTTGATGTCTTTGAATAAGCAGATTTAATACTCCCCATTATAATAAGTTGGATCTCAAGTCTTTGCTAAGTTTCTTATATCCCTCATGGTGAAAATACATGGTAAGAGCATCTGAGTCCATGGTTTTGAAGAAGAAAATTTTGAGGCCAGCTTGAAGAGATAACATGTTTTTCCCTGCCAATTGTTGAGTTGCTTTTCTCTTTATTTCCTGGGATATATTTAAATGTAGACCATTTTCTTATATATATTTTAGAACTCGGTCTTTGTGATTTAAAGATTCTTGATTTATAAACCTATGTTTCTTATGGAATGTTTTCTTAAGTTATTTCTAATTGTTTTTTCCTTCATTTGTTCACTGGTGATTATCAAACTTCTTTCCACATGTGCAATTCTAAAAAAACAGCTTTTTAGTCATTGATATTCCTATATATTCTTCAGATTTGCTTCTGATCAATGATTAAATACAGTCTACTATTTAGTGCTTTAATCATGCTGATATAAGGCACCAGGAATCAACATATTTTCAATTTATTCTTCATACTGATAGTGATGAAACTCAGGAGTTATTGCAGGTCTATGTTTGAGGAGTTTCTAGGGATGCAAGTTGCATTAGTCCTAAATATTGAAATATTGAAATATTTGAATTATATATTAAAATATTACCTGTAATCTCATCTCTGCCTTATGAACCTTTCCAACAGATGGGCAGCAGGGTGGAGTGAGATCCCACATTACGAATCCCCTGGAGCAAAATGTATATCTTTACTTTGGGTCAAATCCCCCTTGCTCCTATGGGTAAAGAAATGCAAAAATTGTTTCCTAGAATTCTATTACCTAACTTTATAAATGTCATACCTTTGAACTCTCTTCTAAACTTAACACATTTTATTTCTACTAAATGTGATCTACTCCCCCATCCAATATACTGGAAGCCCCTATGAACAATAGAGTATATGCAATTAAATTTTTGGCAGTGTTTACTTTCTTTACAGTATTAATTGCACTCTTAGAAGTTGGTTGATTTTCATTTTTATTTTCTATGCTTATTATTTCTGCCATCTTACACATTTCTCATTATCTCTTCTTGCTTATCGTTATAGATGTCATGTTCTCTTACATATTCTTGAAAACATCAATGAGATTTCTTCCAAATAGTTGATACATTTCTTTCATAAAATCATTTTCAGGGATTTGACATGCTTCTGGTGTTAAGGATGAGTTTACAATCATCTTAAACTATAGTAGTTTTTCAGAAGTCTCATGTCCTGTGTTAAGAGCTAAAATACATACTTTTTAATATGTGTGTATATGTAAACTAAATCTAGAAGAATACATAAACTGGAAATACTTGTTTCTTCAGAAAAAGGGAATGGAGGCTAAGCAATATGATTAATTATAAATGGTTACTTTTCTAATAAGCACTGTTATAATTAAGTTTAATGTGAAGAGTAACCATGGTTATTTATGATGATTTTAAAGGAAGATGCACTTGTCATTGTCATAACAGCAAGAAATGTCTCGCAAATTTGCCAGTAGACACCTATCGATGTTTTTGAAAGCAGGAAAGAGCAATATGAGAACAGAAAGAAAATTGCAGTGATTGAGGATTAACTAGAAAATGAGGAAACATAAAACCAAAGAAGGGATTAAATTCTAAGAAGCTTTACAGTGACATAACAAGCAAGAGAGCTCTAGCTAGAAAGGGAAATGGAGTTAGTGGGGTGTTCATCTTTTGTTTTTGTTTTAGCAAATTGAACCTTAAGGTTATTAGCTTGTAGGATGGTAAATTCCAGAAGAGGGGCTTTTCATCAGTAGAGCCAATTAGATGGGGGAGGTCTTGAGACTGAATGCAGCAAAAGGTAAAAATAAAACAAAACAAAACATTAGGAGAGAAGAGGACTGACTGAACTCATGCTGGATGGAAAAAGAAAGAATAACTTGTCTATTGATTATCAGTTGAATAGCTGAAAGGTGAGTGTTAAGATTTTTAGTTAAGAAAGGAAGGAGGGATGGTACAAACAATGTAGACAGGATAAAAGAGAGTTTAATTGAGAAGTATGGTATAGAACATTTATATAGAGAAAATGCTCATGTGTTTTGTGTGTGTGTGTGTGTGTCTGTGTGTCTGTGTGTGTCTGTGTGTATAAAGACAGGAAACTAAAAGGAAGAATGTATATAACTTACAATCTATTCTTTGGGTGAACACTTAGTCCAGCTGTGTTCCAGGCACACTATTAGTAACTGAATATACAGTATTGGACAAGAAGGGCTTTGATCCCCCAACTCACAGTTTTCAGTTGAGGTGAAGATAATGAGTCTTTGTCATTGGAACTCTTATTTCTTGCATATTTGCTGTATTTTCTCAACTTTCCTCACAGAATTTGTTTATGTTCCTAATTAGAAAAAAGACACAAAGACATAAAGACAAAAATTAAGATTAAAAAAGACTGGTGACAATAAAATATTTTCCAAATAGCAACTTACAATAATATAAAAAATTAAGGCAAAAATATTTTCTAATCCTTATTCTTTGAAAGCTCAAGATGTCCATAGACCTCTCATAATCTTGATAAACATGAGCTATACCTAATGTAACTTTTTTTTTTTTTTTTTTTAATTTTTTTTTAAATTTATTTATTTGTTAGAGAGAGAGTGAGTGAGCACAGGCAGACAGAGTGGTAGGCAGAGGCAGAGGGAGAAGCAGGCTCCCCGCTGAGCAAGGAGCCCGATATGGGACTCGATCCCAGGACGCTGGGATCATGACCTGAGCCGAAGGCAGCCGCTTAACCAACTGAGCCACCCAGGCGTCCCCTAATGTAACTTTTAAAAATGGTATTTTTGCAATGGCATATTTTAAAAATCAGTGATTTCTATGAAAAAATGTACAGACTGTGTAGTTTGAATTTTTGGGAAACTAACTTTATTTACTATATAAAGGGTTTGCAAAATGGAACAAGAAGGAATTTAGTCAAGATTTAGCATATTGGATTACATTAATGTTTATTGATATACTCATCTTGCTTTTTCATATCTTTTAGGTTTTATCTGGAAAAAGGATAGTTTATAATATAAACTGAATTATTGACAACTTCATTTAAATCTTGAGTAAATTTCATTCTGTTGTACTACATACCTATCAATTCTGGAAACGATTTTATTAAAAAATCAAGCAACAGAAGGATTACATGGAAAAATATGTATATAAGCATAACCTCTGTTGGTCTTTTTAAAGCAAAAATGAAGTCATAGCAATCAACAAGATGACAGTCATCTTACCTACATTATATTTTACATAAAGAATTTCTTGTCCCTCTTACAGCTCAGGTCCCAAATGTAAGTGTATTAACTAAGCCGGGTAAAAGAAAATAATCCGAGAAAATTAAGACCTCTAATAATGAAACATTTTTGGAATAACCACAGAAGATACCACCTCAGTAGATGTCTGTGTTCTTCTTGTTGGCTCTTGATTTACCAGTTAAAAACAAGCATAATAAAAACCAGTCATCTCTAGAAACAACGTAATGTTGCTTTAGTTTACTCATTCATAACATAACACTGTAACCATGATTACACATTTATATAAAAGATATAGTGAACTACATCTACATTTTGTTGTGAAACTGCAAAGTATATTTTATTTTATTTTTTTTATTTTATTTTTTTAAAGATTTTATTTATTTATTTGACAGACAGAGATCACAATTAAGCAGAGAGGCAGGCAGAGAAAGAGGAAGGGAAGCAGGCTTTCTGCTCAGCAGAGAGCCTGATGCGGGGCTCGATCCCAGGACGCCGGGGCCATGACCTGAGCCGAAGGCAGAGGCTTTAACCCACTGAGCCACCCAGGCGCCCCGCAAAGTATATTTTAAACAAATTGGTTAAGCACAGTGCTAATGAAATAATTTATATAAGCCAAGTAAATGTTTTATGTCCTATGTCAAAAATCATGTCTCTTGGCCTAGATAAAACCTTGGATCTGAACGTGTCATTCATTATAATTGGAGTCAAAAGATGGAGGTAATTGGGTAAGTTCAAATTCTATTATTACAAAGTAAATGTTAACTTACTTGAAAACAGTTCACATGCATCAAATCACTGCACAAAAACTGCAATGCTTTAAAAGACAGTTGAAAGAAAATTCATCTTGCTATTACGATTTTTCACTTAATGTTGAATGCAATCTCTAACAATCTGTCTAAAATGGAACCTGTCACCTTCTAGCCTATAACCAGCTTTTCTTAGCACTTACACACACCTCATGAGTTACAGATCTATTTTCCTGCCACCTCACTAGAATGAAAGCTCTTGTGGATCAGACCTTTCTTCTCTGTTAACTGTTGAATTTTGCTGGTCTCCAGGGTCTGATGGAGTTATTGCCCAATAAGTATTTTTTGAATGAATAATTCATCCTCTTGTGGCACCTGGGTGGCTCAGTTGGTTAAGTGACTGCTTTTGGCTCAGGTCATGATCCCAGGGTCCTGGGATCGAGCCCTGCATCAGGCTCCCTGTTCACTGCCGGAGCCTGTTTCCTCCCTCCCCACCCTTACCCAACCTTGTGTGTTCACAGGCATTTTCTCACTGTCTCAAATAAAATCTTAAAAAAAATTAAAAAATTAAAATTTCATTCTCTTAACTATAAATACAGAACAAAAATTACTGTTATGAAATTTAAGGATATATACACACTTTAAGAAATATTTCAGTAAATACACTTGGAGTTTGGAGAGGCCTAACAGACTGTCAGCCTACTGATAACTATAAGATTAGTAAGTATCACAAGACCAATAGGTCATATAGACCAGGTTGATAAAGCAGAACCATAAGTTAATATTTCACATCCATGCATTTTCACCAGTATTCTGTTTTACCACGAAGAATGCATGAACATAGGCATCGTCTATTAAGAATTTTTTCCACATATTAGTGTGCTGTGAATATGATCTGGTATAACATACAGATTATTTAAGCATACGTTGCCTTTACTTTCCCTCGTTCATAATGTAAATGGAATCCTACGATCCAGGTGTGAAGTTTTATTCACCAAAGTGTCTTGAAATAAGTCCTGTCATTGCAATACTGTAGTTTCTGCTTTGAGCAGGATCATATTCTGAGACTCAACTCACAGACTGGCCTTCCCAGAACTTTCCGATTTGTCATCAATTTCCAGAGTGCAAAACGTGTGTGTTGGGCTTCTCCTAAATATAACTTTATATTTGTGAAAACTTTCAGCTTGAGCTAACTCTACCTTGTCTTTCAGAACTTAAGAGATTTGAGCCAGAATTTATCACGCGTTTCCATAAGTACAAGTTTCCCCCCCACTATCTGAGAGTTCCTATGGAACTTTTCATAAGCCGAAATGGAGTAAAGCAAAGAATGTTTCCCACGTTCTGAAAATTTGCATTGAATTACTTAGCATATGAAAGACCTACATTAGTACTTGATTTCACTAACAAATCTGATGAGAATTTTGGCTTGTATGAGAAATGTAGACCTCTGGTAAAAAAGCAAGGTGGTATAATGTGAATTTCTGTAAAGTTGGGAATACCTGTATCTCCATGATCATTTCTCAGAACTCAATAATATTGATAAACATACTCCCTGTGACAAGACAAAGCATACAGGACTTAAAAACCAAAAGAAAGCTCTGTACTTTTATTTCTTGGGTAAAATATTTCCAGTCTAAACTACGCTGTTCTGATTATAAACAAACGAATTCTCTAGGCAATTTGTGATTGTTTTTATTTAGAAATAATCATTTAGAACTTCTGCTTGGATTAATTTTGAAGTAGCTTGTTTTTAAATGGAGCAGAGTAAAGACTATCCTATATTCATATTTTCAAATGTGGTTGATCAATTTCTTTATTACTTAATTTCCCTCACTCCTGAGTTACTTCAAATTGAAAAGGACAAGACTTTCTGGAAGGGGACACAGACAATAAAATTATGAAAATGGCATTTCTATTTTCAGAGATCTCACTTGGGCCAAAATTCGAAGTCAGTTTTAAAAAAGAAAATTATAGTTCACAGCTAGAGGAAAGTAATGTAATACTCAGATCCCAGAAATGACAAGAAATCCCAATTCCATCTACTATGCTATTGCTTCTTCTGGAAAATTCTGCTACTGTCTGGTAGTATAGCATATGGATTTTTAAAAGGCCTAGAGATGAGAGAAAAGGAGACAAAGCCCAGGTCCCAAGAAATAAAGTTGGATCAAACACCCCACATTAAAAAAAGTGAGTTACAAAGGCAAGAATACCGGTGAGTGAACTGGAAACAGACCACCTCCTTTGGTTTTAGATAAAAGGGAAATTGGCAACCCAAGGTCTGTTCTTCCTATCTGAGGGGTTTTTGAAAATTTTAGATTAAATAGAAGAGAGAGCATATGGTATTTGTCTTTCTGACTTATTTTACTTGGCATAATGCCCTTGAGGGTCCATCTAAGTTGTCATAAATGGCATGCCATTCTTTTATGTCTGAACAATATTCCATTGTATACAGACACCCCCCAAATTTCTTTATCCATTCATCCATTGGTGGATACTTAGGTTGTTTCCATATCTTGGCTATTGTAAATAATGCTGTAGAGATGATGGAAGTGTTGGTTACAGTCCTTTGGGGCCCATGAGCCTCAGCCTTACTGAACACTAGAACCAGGCAACGTAGAGGTGTTCCTTGGCAGTAGTGACAAAAATCAAGACCCTACACAAAGGTGGGAGTTTTTCTGAGTGACACCAGTTACTGAAGTCCACTGGATCAGGGATGCTAACTCCCCTGGTCTTTGGAGCCGGGTGATAAAGAAGCATCCCGTAAGTGAGAACCCTTAAAATCAGGGCACCAGATGTGTGTAAAAGCTCCCTTCTGGAAGATACTTGTCCTCTGGAGCATGGCAAAGGAAGAGTGTGAAGATGGTGACTGCTGGTCTCTATCCCCAGAGAAGATGAAGGCAGGCTTCTCGATTTGTGTGTTATCTCCTTGCCCCTCAGGCCAAAGCTTTAATATAAGCAGGTAAACTTCCTTCCCTTTAAGTCTGGCCATAAGCAGCTGCCTCTGAAGTGGGCTCTAGAGGGGGTGAGTTTGAATGCGTGAGCCTTTTAAGAGCAGTTCTTTTGATGCTACAGTCTTGTGGGTTTTGCAACGAGCCTTGTTGGTTTTCAGAGTTACATGTGTTTAGAGCTTGTCTCTCAAGTGTATGTCTTAAATGTTCAGAGGACGGGCATGGGGTTTGAAACCTCGGTTCCTCAGGGGGATGTTCCCAGTTTTGAGCTCCCCCTAGGTTATGGGTCTTTGCACCAGGAGTGGGGTTTATGGTGAGATTCTTTCTCAGACTCTCAATTCACTTGGTGGTTTTCTTCCATTTGCCCAACGTGTCGTTCTCACTTAGCCTTTGCACTCTTTTTTTTTTTTTTCCCCCAAAAGGAAGTTTTCCATATGTAGCTATAGACTCTATGGGTCTGTCGGTGGAGGTCTGTTCAGGATCTTCCTATATCACCATCTTGAACCGGGACCCTCGGGAATTTATATTTTGTGTTCTGAACAATGCACTGCCAAAAATTTAAATTGACTTCAGTTACCAAAGCGAAGCAAATCCTCAGTGGAGTTTTTCATATTCAGGCTTTAAAGAACTCCACGGATAAAGGTTTAAGGGAGATAGTTCACAATAAAACCAGACAAAAATCACATGGGAAAACCAACCACCCTGAGTCCAGAGAAATAACCAACTGCACAATCAGGCACAAAAAATGGCAGGTATATTATCATGTCCATAGTATAGAATTCACTTATAAATGCATTTCATATATTAATAAAATAGCTTAAACATGAAGTAAGTAGCAATTTACAGTCAAACATTTGAAAAAGAACCAATTTCTACAACTAAAATACAATTGGAAAATAACCCAAATGGATTGATAACCACTCAAGCTAAGGAGCATCAGAGGTGAAGAGAAGATTTTAAAAACAGTCTATAAAGAATGAAAACTAGACTAACGTTTAATTTTTCAGTAGCAATCATAGAAAGAGGAAGTCCTACTCACGATTCAAATATAAGGAAAAAAAAACCTCATTTAAACTATGTATTGAGGAAACTTTTAATATTATAATGGAACTATTTTTAGGCTAACCAAATTCTCAATAGAGGCCCTTCTAAATGTAATAAATACTGCATGTGGAATTTAAAAACCAAATGAGCAAAAGGGAAGGAAAAAGGAGGGTAAACCAAGAAACAGACTCTTAACTATAGAGAACTGATGGTTACCAGAAGGGAGGTGGGTAGGGGGATGGGTCAAATAGATGATGGAAAATAAAATGCACTTGTAGGGGCATCTGGGTGGCTCAGTGGGTTAAAGCCTCTGCCTTCCGCTCAGGTCGTGATCTCAGGGTCCTGGGATCAAGCCCCACATTCGGGCGCTCTGCTCAGTGGGGAGCCTGCTTCCTCCTCTCTCTCTCTCTCTCTCTCTCTGCCTGCTTTTCTGCCTACTTGTAATCTCTGTCAAATGAGTGAAATCTTAAAAAAAAAAAAAATGCACTTGTAGTGAGCCTTGGGTATTGTACAATATACCATTCAACGCTTTTGTACACCTGAAACTAATATTACACTGTATGTTAACTAACTGGAATTTGACTAAAAACTTAAATGTTCATATTAAAAAATTAATTTGGAAGTATAAGATGCAAGGAAAAATAGCAAAATATTAGCAATTACATGAATAAGGCAAATATTGACTTTACAAAATCATAATGATGGCCAATTTGTGGTGTTCTAAAAGAATATTGAAAAATATTAGCTTATATGTCCCGCATGCTAGAGCAATGACATTGGTAAAAGAGGGGTACCTTTAAGAAAATCATTCTAATATCTTTGAACAGCTCAAGAGAATGATAAATATCTTGAGAAATGTGAATATACCAGTAAAGGTTTTACTGTGAGAATCTGACCAGCCCAAAACTAGGATCCTTGGAATTCAGCATGTTACAGACCTGAGAAATCGACTTTTCAGCCTTCCTATTGGCTCCTGAAGTTTTCTTGCTTTGCTGGTATGCTTCAGCGGCTCCCTCATTTGCCTCCCTCATCTCTCCTTTCATGTTACTCTAGAGTGTCTCTTTGTAATATTGCCTGTCCCTTTGGAACACTGTTTGAACAGCTGTTTGTGTTGAGAACAACACTTATTGCAGTTTTAATCGACTGCATCTCATAAGATTTTTTTTTTTACACGCATTGAAGTAGTTTTAACAGTTTGTGTGTAAAGGGGAAGTTCATTTTCTCACCATAATACATATACATTTGTGTCATGTATCATATAACATCACAAGGGGGAAATGTGGTATAATGGAAAAACACAAAGCCAGAAGAATTTCTTGTCTCTTCTCTGTACTAATTTGCTCTGTGAGCTTCTCAGTTCACCTAACCTCTCTGGATATAACACTTGTTCTTCCTACCTTGAGGATAAAAAAGAGCTAATAGCTATTAAATTGCTCTGAAACAGTTCAAAGTGTTACCGTTACAAAAGAACAGGTCACTTATCAAAGAAAAAAAGAACACAGCTAAATCCTGCAGCCACTTCACTTATTTTTTGTCATGCCTTAGGGAATTATTCAATCAAATGTTGAACTATCCACTTTAGAATCCTTCAAGCCCTAAAATGATCAATACTTTATTTGCCTCTCTTTCTATTTGTATCATGTAGCTTTGATATGTGTACAAGGTTAAGAGAGAAAAATCAGAGTTTGGATGTGTTTTCCACATGATGATAAGGTCTGATGCTAGTAACAATGTGTTGGATATAAGTATCAATATAAAATACTCTAATTATTCATAAATAGTGTTTTGAAAGGGGGGGGAATCCTCAGGTATACTGGAGAACTTTCTTTCTTGGAAGTGTTTATAAATTAGCCCATACTAAATGAATAGAACCTTAGAAAGGCAAACAGATGAACTGCAGTCTAGATGAATGTTCTTCTTTTATAAAACTGTACTGGATAATTCTGTTGCTTCAAATTTCTTACTTAAAAAGTGTATTTTTATTATAAGACCTGAAAGTCTTGCCCAAAGCTTTAACTTGTTTCTCTCTTCTTTGAGCTGTGCTTTAGCTACCTATTTACCTGGGCCAATTATTTTACCTATCCTGGAACATGTTGCTTTTCCTAAGAATAATTACTTGGCCATTGAGTTAGTAAAATACTTACATTAAGATTCTTCTCGGGACGCCTGGGTGGCTCAGTTGGTTAAGCGGCTGCCTTCGGCTCAGGTCATGATCCCAGCGTCCTGGGATGGAGTCCCACATCGGGCTCCTTGCTCCGCAGGGAGCCTGCTTCTCCCTCTGCCACTCTCTCTGCCTGTGCGCGCTCTCTCTCTCTCTCTCTCTCTCTCTGGCAAATAAATAAATAAAATCTTTAAAAAAAAAAAAGAAAAAAAGATTCTTCTCCTGACAATGAGTGTGGTTGCAACCAACTCTCCTCTGGAGAATAGCAAGGAAGTTGGAAGAAATTAAGTTTTAAAGATTTTTCTTAAAGGTATTGGAAGAGCTAACAAATCAGTGAGAAACTGTGGAAACAATGTGAGAGAAAGAGGGAAGGAACTCTGGCACTTAGAATTACTTCTAGTTCAGGGCTTCTTCCAGTTCTGTAATTATGGCTGAGAAGTTGAGAGACTGATTAGTATCTGAGGATTCAAGCACTGGGGAAGAATTTGGAATTCAGTGCCCACCAAAGTGGAGCAGGCCTTGTTACCCACCAGGCTTAATGTATTCTGTCATTGTTAACCTCCTACTCTAGCTGCTTGCCTCCATATAGGATGGTAACTTCGTATGTAGAAACATGAACTTCAGTTGGCAAATCAAGAGAGACTATAGACAGTAAAAAAGCAAACAAACACAAAACCCTTGTGAATCCAGATGTGGACTTTAGGATAAAAATGTTTGTGATGGTTAAGGAAGTAAGGCAAAATTGAGAATTTAAGTCAAGAACTGAAATCTATTGAAAAGAACCAAATGGAAAGTGTAGAAAAAAACTACAATAATTGGCATTTATAACTCAATAGGTTATGTTAGAGAAGATTAACTACAGTTAAAAAGCAAGTGAGTACACTACAAGACTTCAGACGAAAATATCCAGAGAAAAAGGATAAAAAACACAGGAAATTGTATAAAAGACATATGGGATGCAGTGGAAAAGTCTAATATATGCCCTTGGAGACCTAGAAGGTGAAGAGAAAGAGGATAGAAGTAATATAAAGAGAAAATGGGAAGAAAAAAAATGTCAAACTATTAAGTATCAAGACTTAGGAAAACCAAATAGCAGTAAATCTTAAAAGCAGGAAGAAAAACCCAAAATGATGTATTTTGCAGGTACAAAAATAAGATGGGACTGATACCTTAAACAATGGAGACCAGACTAAGATTAATATAACGTGCTGAAGGAAAATAGCTGGCAAGTCAAAATGCTATAACCCATTAATATATCCTTAATCCAAGTAACTAAATACAAATAGCTCAAAAATTATTAACAGATGTTAGATATTATGAAGCATAAAATGGTGAATTAGAAAATATTTTTTAAAAAGAGGTACACAGGGGCTCCTGGGTGGCTCAGTGGGTTAAAGCCTCTGCCTTCGTCTTAGGTCGTGATCCCAGGTCCTGGGATCGAGCCCCACATTGGGCTCTCCACTCAGCAGGGAGCCTGCTTCCCCCTCTCTGCCTGCCTCTCTGCCTACTTGTGATCTCTGTCAAATAAAATAAAACCTTAAAAAAAAAGGTACACAGAATTCTGTTTATTTCTGTACAACAGATTACCACAAACTTACTGTCTTAAAACAACGTGTGCTTATTATGTTGCAGTTGTCATTGGTCAGGAGTTATGAGCATCATCACACTGGGTCCTCTGCTTAGAGTTTCATAAGATTGTGCTCAAGTTGTGAGTCAAGTTGTATTCTTTTATGAAGCTCGGGGTCCTCTTCCAAGCTCATGTAGTGACTGGAAAAATTCTGCATCTAAAGAACCCAAGTCTCTACTTTCTCACTGAACGTTAGCTAGGGACTGCTCTCAGGTTTGAAAGATCTTCTGCAGTTCCTTTCCATGGCCCTCTCCAGTGTGCCTTTCACTCAGAAAGGGGATGTTTAACTTGTGAAGGCTAGTAGAAGTTTCTCTTGTCTGCTAAGATAGACTGTTACATCATGTCACATAATTCTGGAAGTGACTACTCTTTCACCTTTGACATGTTTTTTGGCTATAAGGAAGTCTTTCTGCTTCCATTCAAAAGGAAGGGATTTTACATAGATGTGGATAAAGGGCAACAAGAATCATCAGGCCTTCTTAGAAGTCTGTTTACCACAGGAATACAGTTAAAAAACCTACAACAAGTATGAGTGGAATCTGAGGAGAGAATATTTAAAAAAAAAAATATTTATTTGAGAGAGAGAGCATGAGAGAGAGTGAGAGAGATCATGATAAGGGAGGTCAGAGGGAGAAGCAGACTCTCCGTGGAGCTGGGAGCCCAATGTGGGACTTGATCCCAGGATTCCGGGATCGTGACCTGAGCTGAAGGCAGTTGTTCAACCAACTGAGCCACCCAGGTGCCCTGAGAATATTTTACATGTAATATTACACATACACACACATACAGCAAGGGTATAGACTAAAGATGGAACAACAGAACTCTCAAATGCATCTGATGGGAGAGAATATTGCCACAGATATTTTGAAAAAATAGAGAAGATCAATTAAATCTGAAAACTGATATATAATCCAGACATTTCTTTTTTAGGAATAACAAAAACATAAGGATATAAGATTATCAAAAAACATAACAGAATATTCATCACCATACATTTGTATCACGATATGTTGTTATGGACAGAAGTGTCTTCTCTCCCAAATCTCCCTAACCCTCAATGTGGCTGTATTTGGAAATAGGACCTTTGAAGAGGTAAAGTTAAAGGGGGTCATAAAGGTACTGCCAAGTCCAATATGACTGGTGTCCTTATAAGAAAAGGTAGAGACACAGGGGATGTGTGTGCCAAGAAAAGGCCGTGTGAAGACACAGCTGGAAAATGGCCACCCTCAAGCCAGGGAGAGAGGCCTCAGGAGAAATGAGACCTGCTGGCACCTTGATCTTAGACTTCTAACATCCAGACCTGTGAGGGAGTAAATTTGTTGTTTAAGCCACCTTCCTATATTTTGTTACAACAGTCCTACAAAACTAACCCAATACCCACACTGAAAATGACAGGATCCCAGTCAGGAGTAGAATAAATAGACTGTGCTATAGTCATGCAATGAAATACTATGTAGCAATGAGGAATAATAAGCTATAACTGTATACACAGTATGAGTGACACCTACAAAGACAGTTTAGAGCCAATGCCAGTCATGAAGTGATAATAGACCTTATATACCAATCTTACTCTGATTTCAGATACATGTGATTTCACTTAAACAATTTCATAAGCATTGGCATTGAGTCCTACTTAATTGAACAAACATTTGTTGATTTCCCACTGTGTAGCATAGAATGTGTGAGGTGATATATTATTGAGCCAGTAGACATTCCTACCCTTAGGTGACTTATATTCTAGTAAGAAATACTCAAAAACTACCACTGTGGCAAGTACATTGCTTAGTGTATTGGATGAGTGCTATGGGAGTGGAGGGGTGTTGGGGGGGAGAAAAAAGTAGTAAAGGAATCTGTAGTATTTGGGGAAAAAAGTTGCAGTTTTAATAGCATGTTCAGGATAGACCTCATGAAGGAGGCTTTTGAACCATTGCTTGAAGGATAAGAATGAGTGACTCTTGCAGATATGTAGGGGCAGAGCATTCCAGGCCTAGGGAAGAACTGGTAGAAAGACTCCAAGCTGGGAATGTGCCAGACAGGTTTGAAGAACATCAGGGGAGTCAGAAGGCCTGCAGCGTAGTGAACGTGGGAAAATAAGAAAAATGATCAGGAAGTTTGGAGATGGAGAAGAGGTTATGTGAGCTTTTCTTTGTTTTTTTTTTTTTTAAAGAGTCTTTCTTTCTTTTTTTTTTTTAAGATTTTATTTATTTTTTGACAGAGAACAACAAGCAGGGGAAGTTGCAGGCAAAGGGAGAGGGAGAAGCAGGCTCCCCACTCAACAGGGAGCTTGATGTGGGGCTCGATCCCAGGATCCTGGGATCATGACCTGAGCTGGAGGCAGATGCTTAACCGACTGAGCCACCCTGGTGCCCCCAAGTTATGTGAGCTTTAAAGCATGTATGAACACTTTGGATTTTGAAATGAGACATTTGGGGAAAAAGTAATGATAGTACTTTCTTTAACTACTGTGTGTCGTGAATAGACTGTAGCAGGGCAAGGATAAATAGGGCAATTTGTTACAAGGCTATTAGAGTAATCCAGGGTAGCGATGATGATGGTTTATGGAAGAGTGTTAGGTCTGAATGTAGTAAAAAGTGGTTGGAATTTGGGTACATATTGAAAATAGAGACTGAAGAATGATATGACAGATGACTGTTTAGAATGAGAAATAAAAGGCCACAGAAAAAACACAAAGTTGCCAGCAATTGAAATGAGAAAGCCTGGGGGTGGAATGTTTATGTGGGAAGAAGATGTCAGGGGGTGCCTGGGTGGCTCAGTGGGTTAAGCCTCTGCCTTTAGCTCAGGTCATGATCTCAGGGTCCTGGGATCAAGCCCCACATTGGGCTCTCTGCTCAGCAGGGAGCCTGCTTCCCCCTCTTTCTCCACCTGCCTCTCTGCCTACTTGTGATCTCTCTGTGTGTCAAGTAAATAAATAAAGTCTTAAAAAAAAAAAAAAGATGTCAGGGTAAGAGGTCCCTTAAGCATCCAAATGAGAATGTACCTTAGGCATCCAGATGAGGTTATCAATTGCTATATAAATAACACCCCAAATCATGCTGGTGTACAACAACAGCCATTTTATGCCTTCATAATTCTGAGGAATGATGTTCAATGTCATGTTTGGAGTCTTGTTGGGAGGTAGGCAGAAACTGACCTGGCTGAAATGTCCAATACGGCTTTACACAAATGTCTAGTAATTTGATATGGATGGCTGGAAATCTAGGACCTGGAGACCAGAAGGGCTTCTCTCTCTTTATGGGGCTTTTTCATGCGGTATCTCTACTTGGTCTCCCTAGCCCAGTAGCTGGACTGCCTAAATGATGGCATAGGGCACAAAAAGCACAAAAGCAGAACTTGGTAGGCCTTCATAAGGCTTAGAACTTGAATTTGTACCACCTACTTCCTTAGCATTTATTGGATTAAGCAAATCACATAACCCTATCCAGAATCAATGTGGCAGCAGTCTCCAAAGGCATGAATAATGGGTGTGTAATTCACTAGGGCCATTTTGGAGGTTTGGAGGCTAAATACCACAGGCACATAAGATATGAGAGGTCTATTAGGCATCTAAGTATAGATGTCAAGGAGATAGTGGGGCATAGGAGCAGAAGTTTCAGTAGGGTAGTCCGGCTTGGAGATAAAATTTCTAGAATTTTTGGCATATTAAGTAGATGTAATCACCAAGAAAATGATTTACATGAGAATCAATGGGTGAAAATGTTCCTGTTATGTTTTTAGAAAAATCTTACTGAACTGGAGGCATTTCACACTTGATACAAGGTACATATGGGTAGAGTGTGTTTTAGTTGTGTGGCAGTCTAGGGCTCCTTGTGCTACCTTGTGAGTTTGTTGTACTACTTATCTGATACAATTTTAAATGAAAAACAAAAGTGTGTAACTTAGCTGGTTGTATGCTGTGGCCTTGAGGTAAACTAAATGGAAAAAAACTATCCTGCTCAAATCCATTTTAAAGGTTTCTGGGTAGGAGAAAACTCTAAGATACTGTCAAAATACCTTGAGGGAGTAAATGGTTCATCTCATTAGTCTTCCCTGGACACAACAGCCCAGAGGAAGTAGCCTTAGGGAGGTTCGTGGCATTTGTTTTTCTGCTGAGTGTCCTCTCCCCACCAGTTTGTATCCTGTACTCTGAAAAGAGCACACCACCACCCCGGATTGAATCTGACCTGTGTGTTACCCATTGCACTTCAAATTTCCTATGCTTTTCCAAGCCTCTGTCTGAAAGATTTAGTAAAATCCAGGAAAGTTTATTGACTAGAGGAATAAAGTCTATCTTTTATTTGAAGATAAGGGGATTAGATGGGGAATGTAGTGGTAATGACCAAATGTGGGTGTGGCAGCTGAAGGAAAGCCCGTCCTACCCTGTTTGCGAGAAGATGCTCTCTGCCAGCTTCTCCTCAGGACCTAAAGCGATACCCTAATGGGCTACAGAATGCCTGGAACAGGTACGTCATTTCTGCTTTTGTTTGGATTTACAGTTGAACTGTGCGAGTCCACTTATATGCAGATTTTTGATAACTAAAGTACAGCATTACAAAGGTATTTTCTCTTAGGATTTTCTTTTCTTTTTTTTTAAGATTTTATTTATTTATTTGACAGAGATCACAAATAGGCAGAGGCAGGTAGAGAGAGAGGAAAGGAAGCAGGCTCCCCGTTGAGCAGAGAGCCCGATGCGGGGCTCCATCCCAGGACCCTGAGATCATGACCTGAGCCGAAGGCAGAGGCTTTAACCTACTGAGCCACCCAGGCACCTCTCTCTCAGGATTTTCTTAATGTTTTCTTTAGCTTGCTTTGTTGTAAGAGTATGGAATCAGTATGTAAACAAAATGTGATAATTGGCTATTATCAGCAAGGCTTCTACTAAACAGTAGGGTATTAAGTTTTTGGAGAGTCAAGTTATATGTGGATTTCTGACTGTGTGGAGGGTCAGTGGGCCTAAACCCCTCCCCCTGCATTGTTCAAGCGTACTTTCTTTTGCAGTGATAGGTAGAGCCAAAATTTGGGGGTCTAGCTCAAGCAGGGAAAGTCAGCCACTATAAACTACATAGTGCTTTAGACATTTGGCCAAAATTAGGTTGGGCATAAGAAGTCCTTAAAGTCTCTGGGTACAATTGACTCATCAGTAAAGTAGGCTTGAGTTTAGGCAAAGCCATTTTAGTAAGAAAGAGCATGCATTTGTGTGGGTGTTCCCTCTTCCCCACTCCTTGGGGAAACTAGTTTAAATAATAGGTGACCTCTTAAGAGTTAAAGTACTCAGTCAGTAATCTGGGTACTCCAAAATAAGCTACTTGAGTGTCCTTCACAAATGCGTCAAACTGTGTTTAATATGGATCTTTATGAGCAGAACCAGACCGTTTAAATCTTCTCTTTGTGTGGTATAAACGTGGAATAAGTAGAATAGTCACTCTTAGATTGTCAAAACTACCCTGAGCAACGTTACCGGATGCTTAGGAACTTGATGTGCACCACTGAGTTGGGAAGAATTGGGCTCGAGGGCATGGATGCTGATTTGGTAGAATTCCCTTTGCACTTCTTAATCTTACAGATGTACAGCAGAGTTTGGCCTTTTGAGGTAGTCTGTGCCTGCTTCTTTTGTATGACGCTGATTTTTTTTCCCTCTGGTTCTATACGTACTAGTTTATGGAACACATTGTTTATTTCTTAATGAGAAGACATTACCCCACAGCAGTGTTTGCCAGTAGAGTATGTGTGTGTGTGTGTGTGTGTGTTTTCTCTTGGTTCAAGTGCCGCTACTTGTGTATATTTCAAGTATGATTTGATACACACAGCTCCAGTTCAAATTTCCAACTGTTGTTAATGAAATCTACCATCCTCAGCAAGGATTGATGGAAAGATTTTTCTCCTTATCCACACACAAAAATTTTATTCCCAAAATGCAATAAAACCATTCCTTTCAGCTTTTTAAACTCACTTTTTGCTTCTGAAAATTGAACATTTGGAAGTGGAACTTCTGGAGGAAGTTAGGGAACAAGGGGTGTGAATAACATGCATGTACCCTCACAATAAACTAATACGTAATACAGGTATGACTGCTAATTCATTTGATCTTCAAAAAGTTTAGTAGTATTCCGTGGTTGGGGGAAGGGATCAGGAATGGGAGGATTAAATGTCTTTAAGCCTGAATATAACACTAGTTATTTTCATAAACTCTGTTAGTTCAGACATTGGTTGCGTGGAAGTAAAAGGTTTTGGTTTTAGTATCATTTAAAATTTTTTCCTGTGTATCTTCTTACAGATGTTTATAGAAATTTGGAAAATAGTCTATCCAGGGCTCTTCTTCCTTCAACTGTTTGAATTATAATTATGCTTTTAGGCCCTTGCTTTAGTTGTTTTGGGCTTAATTCCTGTCCTCCATCCTGATTTATAGCACTTCATAATTTGACCTATTTTTTGTTTGGAACTTCTTACAGCGGTCTTTCCTAAAAATTCTAATGTCTCTTCTATGACTAGGGAACAAATAATTACAATCTCAATGCTGGGAATGGATAGCATTGAGCTTATATTTCATGTGTATGGAGGCATCTATCACTATACCTTCTGGTTTAAGCTCATAATTCCCCTGTGGATTCTGAAGGGGAATATACCTCTCTTGCAGGGGTAGAACTGCTACCAAGCAGAGATCGATGAGTGACTAAGTAGTTCTTTCATTTTATTTAGAACTAAGGCTTCACCTTGACACTGTTCTTTTCCTAGTACTTGATCCTTTATTTTTATTCCATTCTACCGTTTCATTAGTCATATCCAGACAATAATCTCTGGGAACCAAGGGAAAGAATCTAGCAAATCAGACTGAAACTGTGAAGTGTAACCCAGGATATGATACGAGATCCACGTGGATTCCTGATCACAAAATCCCCAAATGGTCTGTAGTTTCTGAAATTCTTTAGTTTCTGCTTTTCAAATGAAAGCACATTTTTTCTTAGAACACTGCCTTCAGAAAATTCCTGAATCCCTATGCTCAAAACCATGCCTTTAAAACAACTCACTCTGCTTTCAACCTGTGGTAACCCCAATCCACTCATTTTTATTCATCCTATTCATGTATCTGAAGTAAAGTTTATCTTTTGTGTTTCGTTTCTTACATTTTTGTTTAATATTTTTTAATTCCAGTATAATGGCAGTGTTATATTTGTTTCTGGTGTACAGTATAGTGATCCAACAATTCTGTACATATGTGTAAGAGTGCTCTTAATCCTCCTCACCAATTTCACCCAATCCCTCACCCACTTGTCTGATAACCACCAGTTGTCTATATTTAAGAGTCTTTTTTTGGGGGCGCCCGGGTGGCTCAGTGGGTTAAAGCCTCTGTCTTCGGCTCAGGTCATGATCCCAGGACCCTGGGATCGAGCCCCGCATCAGGCTCTCTGCTCTGTGGAGAGCCTGCTTTCTCCCCTCTCTCTGCCTACTTGTGATCTCTGTCTGTCAAATAAATAAATAAAATCTTTTACCAAAAAAAAAAAAAAAAAAAGTATTTTTTTGTTTGTCTCTTAGAACCTAGAAAATGTCATATAAATCTTTTTCTCAGGCTCAAGTTGATTAGAAATGCCATACTGGATGTTAATTTTCCATAATTATTTTTCTTATGATTCTATTTAAAGTCCTATGTAAAAGCTGATACACTCACTGATTCATGGTTTATTTCTTATCACAAAAGGCACAAAATGTAGAGCCTACCTAGAATTTATTTTGTCATCTACTTTATCTTTCCTGACCTTCCCATACTGAATTCTCCAATTCGATTTTTACTTTTCAGTTCAACTCACTGTAGACTAAGAAGGAAGTGAAACTGTTAGTGCGGTCCATCATAAACACTTGCGTGTTTTTGTTTTGTTTTGTTTTGTTTTTGTTTGTTTTATTTCTGAGAGAGAGCATGAGGAGGGGGAGGGGCAGAGAAAGAAGGAGAGAGAAACTACAGACAGACTCCCTGCTGAGGATGGAGGCCAAAGTGGGGCTTGATCCCAAGAATGTGAGTTCATGACCTGAGCAGAAACCAAGAGTTGGCAACTTAACTGGCTGAGCCACCTATGTGCCCCAATGCTTGTGTTTGTTCTGGAATGCTCTTATGCCTCATTGGTGGAGACAGTGTTGTCTGTAGTTTAGCCTTGGGAACCAGCTGCCCTCAACCTTATCGTTCACAATATACCTGTTGTCTTTTCCGGTTGGGACATCAAAACTAGTCCAGAATTCATTCCTTTGGGTCGTATATTTGGGAAAAAGGAAAGACCTATGTCAGGGTTCTGTAGCTTACTGGACAGATACCAGTCTATGATATAAGGCTTTATATTTTTTTTCTTTTTTCTTTTTAAGATTTTATTTATTTATTTGACAGACAGAGATCACATGTAGGCAGAGAGGCAGGCAGAGAGAGAGGGGGAAGCAGGCTCCCCACTGAGCAGAGAGCCCGATGCGGGGCTTGATCCCAGGACCCGGATTCATGACCCTACCCAAAGACAGAGGCTTAACCCACTGAGCCACCCAGGAGTCCCTATTTTTTTTGTTTCTGTAGGACATCTTTAGTTCTGTAAATCATCCAGGCTCCTGTGAGCTGATACTACGTCACTTGGCCATAGGTGGTCTTGAATTGATGCATATATGGCAGTTTATTTTTAAATGTGATTTTGGAGACCTTGGAAAACACTCTAATCAGGGATGTTTGCTTCTTCTTTATAATCAAATGGAAAGTATTCTACCATTCTGAGCTAAGGTTATGACCTATATTAAAATAAAAGCTAGCCATCATTAACTTGCATACTAATAAATGCATTATGGAATATAAATGGAAATTTATGGAAAATAAATGTATTGCATTCTTTCTGAACAGGAGGACAGTAAGAGTGAATGGAGACCATATAGCCTTTATAGAGAAGATACCTTAATAAAAAGTTGTAGAAGGCATATGTAATCAATTTTTACTGTTTTGCCAAAAATAAGTTTTAGGACATTAGTTAACATTTAGGGTGTTAATGTTTCATTCATGAGGCATTAGAGAGATGTGGTAGATATGAAGGCTTTCCATATCTGAAGGTATCCTCAGAGTTTTAGTCATTATACTCATATAAATGCTGGAAATTTTATCTCCTACCTTTGTAATAAAATTTTGGCAACTAAAATCAAGTTTCCTGCTTCCCACCCCGGTGGTGGTTTTGTTTTTATTCTTTCAGAATAAAATAAATTTTATTCTTTCAGAATATCTTTGTGTGCTGTATTAGTTTCTTAATGGTTACTGTAACAAATTACTAGATTTAATGGTTTAGAGCACATATTTATTATCTTATAGTTCTGGAGGCCAGAAGTCCAAACTGAGTCTTTTTTTTTTTTTTTTAAGATTTTATTTATTTATTTGACAGACAGAGATCACAAGTAGGCAGAGAGGCAGGCAGAGAGAGAGGGGGAAGCAGGCTCCCTGCTGAGCAGAGAGCCCGATGTGGGGCTCGATCCCAGGACCCTGAGATCATGACCTGAGCCGAAGGCAGAGGCTTTAACCCACTGAGCCACCCAGGCGCCCCCAAACTGAGTCTTATGGTGCTAAAAGCAAGGTGTCAGAGGGCTGGTTTTATGGAGGGTTATAGGGAAATCTGTTCCTCTTCTAACTTAAGGAAGTACCTGCATTTCTTTGCTCAAGACACCTTTGTTGCATTACACTTTTTCTTTTTCTTTTTCTTTTTTTTTAATTTATTTGACAGACAGAGATCACAAGTAGGCAGAGAGGCAGGTAGAGAGAGAGTGGGGAGGAAGCAGGCTCCCCTCTGAGCAGAGAGCCCGATGCGGGGCCCGATCCCAGGACCCTGAGATCATGACCTGAGCCAAAGGCAGAGGCTTTAACCACTGAGTCACCCAGGCGCCCCTGCATTACACTTTTTCTGCAATCAAATCTCCCTCTGCCTCCCTTTTATAAGGATACTTGTGATTACATTTATGTAATACAGGATAATTTCAACATCTCCAGATTCTAAATTAAATCATGTTTGCAGAGACCTTGCTGATCATTTATTTACTTATTTATTTATTTTTTAAAGATTTTATTTATTTATTTGACAGTGAGAGAGATCACAGGTAGGCAGCAACAGGCAGAGAGAGAGGGGGAAGCAGGCTCCCTGCTCAGGAGCGGGGCTCGATCCCAGGACCTTGAGATCATGACCTGAGCTAAAGGCAGAGGCTTAACCCCCTGAGCCACCCAGGCACCCCCTTGCTGATCATTTAAAATGACATTTAGAGGTTCAAGGAATTAGGACCTTGATATTTTAGAGGGCGATTATTTGACTTACTACATATGCTATTAGTAATTACGTTTTAAAATTTGTACTTCAAATGTTTATTGCGTGTTAGCCTAAAGGTATTGTCGCACATGTATGTTTATTTGAACGTTAATGGAACTGGAAAAATTATCATTTCATATACAAACTTCACAAATCTACATTGTCATATAGATTTTATTGTATTTAAATATTTCAGTATATAAGAAAATGTTATCAGGAAGAAAGACTACTCTCCCAACCCAAAATGTGATTTGAGTTGAGATAGAAGTTATTTTTAAAAAGTTATTTGTCATCTCCAAATTAAGTGTTTTTTCTAGTGTCTTTTGCATATGTATGTGATAGTATATTTAAAATGTAAATACAGAAAAACAGTTTACCTCCACATTAAAGAACAAATTGAAAGGATAATACCATTTTTCAGAATAACAGCCTTAGGAAACTGGTTGAGAGTCCTTCATGAAGAATAAATATCTAATTTTTGAGTTCTCCAAAGGTCATCTCTATATTTGTAGGTTATTGATATTTGCTTTGAGGTTTCAGAAGGTTGGGAAAATATTTGAAAAAGAAGAAATTTTGACAACCAGTGAATGTATCTTTTAGTGGTTCTGAAAAAGGACTAGAATCACTAGCCATCATGATGAATAGCACTGCAGGAAGTCTGCTGCTATTACATCAAATGTTAAACTAAAAAAAAATGTGGTAAAATCTGGATCTCCTAAGGAACAGCTACTTAAGCTATGCTTTTGACATAGAATAGATCCCAGCCAATATAAACTCTGTAACCATAAATCTCTTGGGAAGGTAGAAGGATAATGTTTAAGATGACTGCAACTCTTGGCAAAGGAATGCAAAGAAATTTGGTAAAGATAAATTCAGGTGCCAATTTAACCTGGGATTCCAGGGAAAACACAAGGAATTTGTGATTCTCAAATCTGTACTTACATAGCAATCCTGATAACCTAATACAGAAATGGGCTGGAAATGGTGGTCTCTAGTTCTAGATGGACTCAGGACCTGTTTGTTTGGAATTTGGGATTTCAAGAAAATTAAAGCCATAAATATATCTGTGTTCATAAGCAGAGAGGATGGTCTATTGTTTTTTTCTTCCTTCCTTCCCTCCTTCCTACCCTCCCTCCCTCTTCCCTTTCCTCCCTCCCTTTCTCTCTCCTTCTCTCCCTCTTCCCCTCCCTTCCATGTCTTCTGTGGTTTGGAGTAAGAAAAATCACCAAGGGAAGGAAGTGGTTGTACTGTTAGGTTTTAAGAAACAATATTATTGACTATAGCAAAACTGGTCAGTGTCCTTCCCTCATATTTAACTATTTCCTTGCACACTGATCCACCTTCTGACTTCCAGCACTAACTTCTATTTGCTTAAAGTTGTTTTATTCCCAACCCCCCCCCCCCCCGATGCTAGAACTTTTCCCCTAAGTTTAGTCTGCTTAGAGTGCAAGAGAATTAGTGATGCCTGAAACAGCATTCAAGCAGCTGCCCCTGGGTGGGATAACCTGAATTACATGTTCTCTACAGGCTCTCAGTTGGATTAAGCTCCTGCCCACAGAGGTAACTTGTGTGTCAGTGCATTCTTCCGTGGCTTCCTTTCGCTTCCCCATCTCACTCCCTGTCCGACTTCCTGACTCCTACACTGCTTGTTTCCAGAGATCACTTGCCAAATAAACAACTTGCCTCTGGATGTTTGTCATGGGATCTTCTTCTGGAGAACCCAAACTAAGATAATTTTTATTGGACTGGACACAGGAAAGAGAGTCTCGGGATAGAATTCTGGAATTGGATCACATCACTCCCTGGCTGGTCAGAGGCTGTAAAAACATGATCGCATGATATGCCCTGGCACAGTGTTATAACAGAATTAAAATGACTCTCACTTGTGGCTATTAATAAAATGTGCTGGTTTATGCAATATGTCTAGCATTTTAGAGATATGAAGACAATAGTATAAGACTGAGCAATTCATTTGTTTAGTGTCATTGATGCATCCATGGATAAAAGGAATTGATAGCTTAGGGTCTGGTGTAAAATCAGGTGGTCTCAATGACCACATATAAAGAAACTTTCTTCCCTTGCAGTGGAGGATAAGACTGTATTGGAAATCACTAGTCACTCACTTGAGATTGTGTTTCCCATCCCTTTACATTTCAGTTCTGCTGAACCAGAGGTCTAAGTTGCTGAAGCAGAATAAGGGTTTCTTCAATCATGTAGCACAGCAAGATTCTCACTAATCCCAATTATGTCTTCTGCCTGGCCATTTTGGACACTATAGGACTGTAGATAAGCAGACAAAGTTGTTATTATACTACCTTGGATAAATAACCCTGATTTTTGGGAGATAAAATTGAATTGCTGACTCAGCAACTGGCCCAACCTGATCCCTAATGGGATCAAGAATGACTATATCTGGAGCTTAGGGGATTCACCAGGAATACTCTGGGTGCTTACATGCCTGGTTATAACTGTAAATGAGAATTGTAGCAATCATGGCCAGACAGTGGCAGGGTGAACTGAAGTTCAGATTCCTGAGGGGTGTTGACCTGGATTTCCCTACTAGAAAAGCAATCTAGAGTAACAGAAGTGCTGATCAAGGGTAAAGAGAATCTAGAACCGATACTGGAGGAGACAGATGATATCATTTGTGACCTTGGTAACAACCGCAGAACTGGGAGAGTATAGTTTGTTACATAAACTGTCCAAAGCTCTTTTTTTTTTTTTTTAAAGAAATTGTGGTTAGCCACTACCTTGAATAATCAATGACAGGATAGAATAAAATGTTGGGCATGAGTGGATCTAAATGCTACATGTGCCTTCATTATTTTCATACATATTGGCCCTTCTTCCAAAGTCAGCCCCTGCCTTGCTTTATCTCAGAGCTTTTTCTGACTTTGGGAACTTAGTCTGTAAAGCACAGGTCAGTCAACAAGGGGATCTTTACCACACTCTCCCCACTTCCCCAGGAGCAACCCTCAACCAAAGATTTTTAGAAGTTGGTAGATAAATATCCTAGCACCTATCACTCTTACTTGGGTGGGACAATGCTAACATACATGTTCTGTCTTGGTTCTAGAATGCTCAGTGGCATCGAGAGCCAGTTGCTTATGGCGGCAACTAGCTTGATCATTTAAAAGTGAGTGATGTGGGATACATTACTGTTTCAGTTTCCTATTGCTGCTGTAACAAGTCACCACAAATTGACTGGTTTGAAACACAAATCTATTATGGTTCTAGAGTTCTGAAGTCTGAGGTGATGGATCTCACAGGCCTCATCATGAAAATGTCAGCAGGGCTGCATTCCCTATGGAGGCTCTAGGGGAAAATCCATCCCCTTGCTTCTTCCAGTTTCCAGACACTTCCTGTATTCCTTGGCTCATAGCCCTTTCTAACAGTCCCTCCAACTCTTACCTATTCGGTTTTTCATCCAATACTGCTTTTGGCTCTTGTTTTTATGACTATTTGGCGATGGAAATGGTTTTTCACTTTAAATAAAATCAGTGAATTTTTATGGCCCTTGTCTGAGCTATCATTCTTTTGGCAGATGGCTTAAATGACTTGATACACACTTGAGAAATTAAGGTAAATTTGTTCCACATTAGTGGCTTTGTTGGCATTATATGTCACATAGCCCTGTAGCTGGGTGGAGAGTTAGAACATTTTCTGTAACCCCTTAAAGCCAAAGAAAATTACGGCTTTTTAACATACTTAGCCAAGATGAAATAGGACTTTCAAAAGTCAGAGGTAATTCTCTAAATTTATGACCTCTGCCTCTTATTTACCAAATGTTAAGGGCATGTAAAGGTTTTAACATTTGTACAGGTAGATGACAACTCACAGTTGTCTGTGAGGCAATCACAATTAGAATACAAACTTTTTCTACTTTGGGTAGGACAGATTTGAACAATTTGTGTGAAGTAATTTTCTGGGGAAAAATAAGTCTAGATACATTAGAAAACCTTGTATGATTTCCTGTTTCATTACTTTCCCACATTGCAAAGCTCCCCTATAAAGTTACAAGTATGTGAAATCTTACGGCTGTCTCCCATGGAAGAATGGACCTAGCCTACAAATGTCTATCTGTTGGTTACTGTCACCATGAGCTTTAGATGTGAGCATTGGACATTGGGGAGCTCCTGTATGAAGGAGGTCATAGAGGAGGAAGAAAAGGGATGAGTTAAGAGTGTATAGCTCACTCCAGGTGTATTCCTTCTTCTTTGGTTCAGAAATCTGTTTCTAGAGGCAGTCATAGTGAATGGAAAGCACACGAGTGGGGGTCAAGGGCTATCTTCATAAAAAAATCATTTTATACTCTGGTTCTTAGACCTTTTATCCTTCAGTGATTAATTTGTACTACACAAATTATTTCTCTCTCTGCTGTACACAAGTTATTTCTCTCTCTGCTGTTAGAATGCACTTTCCAAGTAGGAGCAAATATAAGTTAAGGGGCTTAATTCTCCATTTAAAATAAGTAAATGTTGGGCACCTGGGTGGCTCAGTGGGTTGAGCCTCTGCCTTCAGCTCAGGTCATGATCTCAGGGTCCTGGGATTGGGCTCTCTGCTCGGCGGGGGGCCTGCTTCCTCCTCTCTCTCTCTCTCTCTGCTTGCCTCTCTGCCTACTTGTGATCTCTGTCTGTCAAATAAATAAATAAAATCTTAAAAAAAAATAAGTAAATGTTCTCTTTGTAGAGCATTTACTTTTGAAAACTTGTAAGTTCTTTCCCAGTCTTTGTAAGTATACACAAATCTTCTTAAAAGCTAAATATGCCCCCGAGTTTAGGATTTAGAAATGTCTTTCTTAAGGACCTGGAAATAACTTTTTTTTTTTAAAGAAATGTAACCATCAAGGAAAATAGTGCCTCTATCCCCCAGTCTCTAGAGAACTGTAGGCTACTAACCTTGGCAGACACCTTACCCTAAGTTGTATAACTGCTTCCTGTTATAAAGATGTGGGAATTTTGTTATCTAACTGGCTTTAACCAAAGGGGGGAAAAGATAGTCACCTAAACTACCAAGTGATTTTGGGATGAACTGTATGTGAGAAATGGTGCTATGAACACTCTAACATGAGGACCAGTTGTTTATCTTGCAAACATACATGAAATGGGTGGTACCTGGGTGGCTATATAAAAGGGTGAGATTCCTTTCTTTCTTTGCAAACTTTGTGGTGGACTGCCTGTGATGGGCCCCACATTCTGGGCTTATTCAGTGACGACACTGTCGTCTTTCTTTTCTGTCATCATGGAGGGGTTTTTAGGGTTGTAAGATTTTTTTAAAAATTTAGTTTCTCTCAACAACCTGGATATATTCTCTAATCATTCAAAAAAATCGAATTATACTGTCTTGGTGGAGAAGTTTGAAATGTGTCAGATAAAAATCTCTAAAGAATCTATTTATCCTTGAAATGTTGAACTCTGAACAGAAGGAAGTCAGAAGTGTCAGAATTTTACCAGAATCTTTTCTGCCATGTTGCCTTGCAGCTTCCCCAGGAAAGATGCTATGTCCTCATTTCTGTTGTCAGTTCCACTCTTTTTCATAGCCCCAAAAAAGTCATTTTAAAAGGTGAAAGCTTGTGACCCTTAAAAATAAGTTATTTTACCAGTAAAAATGGCTTTGGTTCAGGTTTGTAATTCAGGATGTGCAAATGGTGGCAAAACCGTAGGCAAGTCCAACAAGGGAGAGGGAAATTGCTTTATGGAGGAGGAGGAGGAAGTTGGAGAGGGGTTGGTTTGAATAAAAGTTCACTGAGGTTAGATGAATGGATAAAGAAGATGTGGTCCATATACACAGTGGAATATTACTCAGCCATCAGAAGGGATGAATACCCAACTTTTGCATCAACATGGATGGGACTGGAGGAGATTATGCTGAGTGAACTAAGTCAACAGAGAAAGTTATTGGATGGTTTCACTTATTTGTGGAACCTAAGGAATAGCATGGAGGACATTAGGAGAAGGCAAAAATGAAGGGGGAGAAATCAGGGTGAGAGACAAACCCTGAGAGACTAAGGACTCTGGAAAACAGAGGGTTTTAGGAGGGAGGGGGGTTGGGGGGGGAGGATGAGCCTGATGCTGGGTATTAAGGAGGGCACAGATTGCATGGAGCACTGGCTGTTATATGCAAACAATGAATCATGAAACACTACATCAAAAACTAATGGTGTACTGTAGGATGACTAACATAACACAATAAAGAAAAAAATTCTACGTACCCCCAAAATAAGTAAATAAAAATAAAAGCATATGGTATGAAAAAAAAAAAAGTTCAGGGTAATGATGGTTTTACATAGGTTGACTTTCAGGGATAGCCAATTTCTTGGAGATGGCATTGTTGTCTTAACCTTTTGGGAGCTATAATTGATTCTTTCCTGTTGGTGATGATTTGTTGGGGTCTGTAATTTATATGTCTGTTGGAGTCTTTAACTGAAAATTCCCTGTTTGGTGTTGAGGGGTGTAGCTTCCTCTTCTGTGTTCCTGACCACTCAGTGAGGTTTCCTTTTAACTCTCACAAGCAATACATGTAAATTGTTCTTTGAAAAGTTACTCATATTTACGATATTTAATCTATTTTATTTCTATTTTATTATCTATTTTATTTTCTATTTTATTTCTATTTTATTTTCTATTTTATTTCTATTTTCATTTCAAAATGATGAAGATTTAAGCCAATCATGAATATCATAACTACCCTTTCCATACAGCTTATGAGGTAAACAAAGGTTAGAAGGTCAAGTGCTAGTCCTAGACTGCCCAGTAAGGTTTAAAACGCAGAACTTTTGAGTGCAGCATGGTTTCCAGTCATGAAAATTCCACTTAAAAAATAATTTCATAGCTTAAGAGATGAATATGCTAGTCAAGTAATTACCTTAACTTGTCAAATGTAGCAAATGTAAAAAAGGAGGTGGTACTATAAAAAAAAAATTAAGTTTGTTGGGATGCACCTGGGTGATCCAGTCGGTTAAGCGGTTAAGTGTCTGCCTTCAGCTCAAGTTGTAATCCCAGGGTCCTGGGTTCAAGCCCTGCATCTGGTTCCCCACTCAGCAGGCAGTCTGTTTCTGCCTCTGCCCCTCTTCCTCCCCGCTTGTGCTCTCTTTGTGCCCACATGTATTCTCTCTAAATAAATCTTTAAAAATTTAAGTTTATTGGGAGGGAGCACTTCATAGTAATAAGGTATTTTTAAAACTCTTTAAAGTGATTCAGAGTTTTTGATATTATCGAGGACACGAAGAGTAAATGTTTCATAGTCATTTGTGATTTATTAACATACCTGAGATAACATAACCTCCTCAGACTTTGAGTCACCTTGACAGATATATTGGTTTTGGCTGAGTAAACCTATGAGAACCACAGATGCTACAGTTACATTAGCTGTGTTTCTTCACTTCAGTCTGCTTTTTAAATCCACAAAATGCTTTCAGCTGGTAGTGGCAACCATATCCTCTATAATTAGAATGTTATTAGCCTTAAAAGGCAGATCTGGAGAGAGCTTGTTTTCTCCTGTAACTTTAGACACAACAGCCCTGAAAAAATTTCCTCTGAGCTTTTTCTCTAGAGACCTAGAATCTGTGTCTTTTTAAAGATTTAAATTAGTCACAGGGCACCAACAGCAGTAGCATTGCAAGATTTTGCTTATTCTCAGTCTTTAACTAATTGCCCCATTTAAATGGCAGCCAACTTTAAAAAAATCAATAGTTGCTTTGCTCAGATGTTGGTGGAATTATAAAAAATTTACTTTGTAAATCAGGTTGCCATTCGACAAAGGATAATATCATTCTTTTAATCACTTGTTTTGAAACTATAATTGTACAATCTGCCAAGTCCTGTGTTATTTGGTCTCAAACAAATATTATATTTAATCTTCTGTAATCACTTTAATGTTTGGAAGAAACAAAACAGCTGCCTTGCAGGACTTCTAAATGCCAAGCATGCATGTCTCACCGTCAATAACACATTATTGCTTTGAATGGAAGTGAAATTCAAGACAATTGATGCCTCAGCTGCTGAGGAAGCAGAGGAAGCATCAGGTGATACAAAGTTGCTTGCTCAGTAAAATTGCTGCATGCTGAGGAATTCAACCATTTCTTGATCTCACTGGGAAAATTCTGCTTCAGTAAATTGAACAGTGCTTTTAGTGACATGATTCAGATGAGACAATTCCTGAAGTATGGATTGTGGATTTCCAGAACTCACATTTTCATTGTATGGGCTGTCTAATCCGATAATGTTGCTTTGTATTTCAGAAGTAGGTTAAAAACACGTCTGCAAATTCTTTGACAAGGCAGAAACCGTATCCCTTACCCTTGAAAAAGGGAGCCTTTTTGACAGTGTCAGCAAATGGCATACATTGGAAGTAATGCTGGGTGACTTCCAAGAGCAGGTTAGAGAAGGTCTTCTAGGAGGTTTCTGCTGATCTCTCTTGGGACACTTGCTCTGGGAGCCTCAACACTGTGTAGGAAGTTCAGCTATTGTGAAGCTGCATGGAGAGACCGTAGAGTAAGATCAAATAGAGATAAAACTGCTGGGAAGCCCCAGCAGTACCTCCTGCCATTTGATCTTCCCAAGTCAAGTGCCGGAAACATGAGTGGAAAAATTTTTAAGATGCCCTCAACTTCAGCCACCTTCAGATTGCAATTGCATGAGCCATCCAGAGGGACAAATGCCTCTCTGAGCCCAGTCAACCCATAGAATCATGAACAAAATAAGTGATTGCTGTTGTTTTAAGCCATTGATTTGGAGTGTATTTGGAGTGCATTTTTTTTAAAGATTTTTATTTATTTATTTGACAGAGGGAAAGATCACAAGTAGGCAGAGGCAGGCAGAGAGAGAGGCGGGGGGAAGCAGGCTCCCTGCTGAGCAGAGAGCCTGATGCGGGGCTCGATCCCAGGACCCTGAGATCATGACCTGAGCCGAAGGCAGAGGCTTATCCCGCTGAGCCACCCAGGTGCCCCTGGAGTGCATTTTTATACATAGGAAACTGGGAATGTTTCACTGTATACTTTTTAGTAGATATATAGACTAAAAATGTGTAGTTGCCTGAACACATTTAATTCATTTCTTTTTAATAAAGGGTTTTCCCACATTATATGAAAATATTACCATGCATGATTTCTGACTCTGTTTCTCTTGTACCTAACTTTATATGTTAAGCCCAAATGCAATAATTGAATTGAAGATGCCCAAGAAGCACAATTATGATATAAAATACCTTTAAGGAATATAAAATAGAATGCAGCATGGCAGGTATTTTGCGAATCTCTTATTGTTGAATGTGGGATGCATGGACATTAATTCATTTCATTAAAACAAATATGGATTTATGTGGGTTCTATTAAGTTCTCTTTAATGTAGCTAAAACTCAGTGTTAAAGAATAGGGCCTTCTCCATCTTAGATTCATCCTTTCTAAGGATTGAATGTATAATGTAGAATGTAGAATGTTTCAGATCTAAGATCTGAAAGTTCTTTTACAAACATTAGGGGACCAGATAAGAGGGCTCTGAAATTTTTTATTTTAATTAGTAAAGGAAATCACCTAAGATTATGACAATTGATAAATCACTCAGCATCATTACCTTAATGCATCTGTTTTCATTTTTATAGATTACCTTCTAATAGGCCCACATATGTGAATTTTTAACCTATTTCTATATAATTATTATTTTAGAAAATGCATAATCTGGCAACATATATTTATTTGTATTTTTATCTGCTTAGACTATTACTCAACGTCACTTCCTAAGAAAGACACTAAGATCAAGGTCACATCCTAAGAAAGACTAAGAACTTGCTTCCTTGAATGAAGAAAACATATGACTTTCATAGAATAGGAGTTTGAGTACTTGTACATGTTTGTCTTCCGTGTTTTGGGGGAAAATTTTAAGTCCTGTTTTTTTTTTTTTTTTTTTTATAAATTTCATCTAACATGGTAGAGCACTGTATCAGAATACAGGATAGTCTAAAAGTCAGGGAAAAATCTAAAAATATCAGCTAAATACAAAAATATTTTTCTCTCAACTACTGCATGGTCACACACAGTGTCAGCAGGAGCTCTTTCCATTTCAGGTCCTGTGGGTCTCAAGCAGACAGAGAAGTGCCATATACAATGTTGCTGATTGCCAGGACAAAGAAGTGAGAACTCTGAAAGGTCCTCTATTAACAATTAAATGCTCAGCAGAGACATGTATCATGTCTTTTTATTAACACTGGAAGGGTCGATTCAGTCACCAGAGAGACAGCAAGTACAAACCTGCCATATGCCTTAAAGTGTTTGGGTAATGATAGTAATAATGACCTTAGGAATAAAGCAGTGAAATGAATTGAAATTTTAAAATTTCAATTTCTAATATCATGAATCCAAATTATATAGTTGATACCACAAAACTGATTGAATATCTAAAATATTGAAGGTAGTGTTAAATGTGAGTTAATACAAAGATCTTTTCCCTTAGATTACTCACAATGTGATAAAATCCATAAACAAAAAACAGTACTTAAGATAGGGCTTGTGCTAAAGCATGTGATAAAGGCAGTGCAGAACACAGAATGGAAACTAAGAGGAAGGGAATACTAATCCTGCCGAGGAGGTGAAGTCTTCACAACATGTTCCAGAATTCTTTATTTCAAAATTTGGCCACATTAAGCTCAAAGAAAATGTCCTATTAAAAAAAAAAAATCCTCACAACCTACCAAATGATAATCTTGTAAATTTAAGTTCTATTTGTGGTTTCAATTTCAATGAAATATTAAGAATTTTCTGTCCCATTTATTAAATTAAAAATGCAGTGTATTAAACTTCATAGTTTCATGGATATAAAGCACAAATTTAGAACCTGTCCTTGAACGGAAAACTCTTATATCTTAAAGAGTGTTTAAAAATAACTCTTGATAGTTTTAACTCTAAGCAAATGGTAGGCACTGTGGTCAACCCCCTCACTGCCTCCACTGAACACAGGCACTTTTTTTTTTTTTTTTTTTTTTTAAGGTTCTGTTTAATTAAGAGAGAGAGAACAGTGGGGAGAGGAGGGAGTGAGAGAAGCAGGCTCAACTGCTGAGCAGGAAGGCTGATGTAGGACTCAATCCCAGGACTCTGGGATCATGACCTGAGCCAAAGGCAGTTTAACTGACTGCACCACCCAGGTACCCTACACAGGCACCATTCTTAAAACAACTTTTGGAGGTAAACACTTTCCCCTTACATGATCTTTACCAATAAGGGAACTGAAACTCAAGAGTTGAAGTGACGTGTGTGAGGTTTCTCAACTGTTAGAGTGGCTGTTTCAGACAACCTCTGACATCACAACACAGATTCTTAATTCCATTTAGTATATTTCACAAATATTAGCAGATTTCATAAAACCAAGTTAGAATGAATAAGTGTGTATTAATAGAGGACATGTATTTTTTAATGAATGCCTCTTAAAAATAATTATCTCACATTACCTAAATTGATTTTTCTTAGCAGTTGAGTTATATTAGGTCCGAAAATCAGCTGACTCATTATCTAAGTGCCAATAGATTAAAACCCAGGATTTAACAATGTCGTGATATGTGGATACCAGTTTAAATGCTTTCTAGTTTCTACAGGATCTTATGTATAAGAGCATAATGAGATTTGTGTGCAATTAAATCATGAAAGAGAGCTATTGAATCAAAATTGGATTGTATTCTAACCATTGCTTTCTTAGAAGACATGATAGACCTATGTTAGAATCATATAAAGTAAATGGAAAATATTTTCTACATGGTGGTGGAGGAAATAAATTTGTATTTTCGGCGCCTGTTTTATATAAGAGAAAATGACATCAACTACACAACAATAAGAATAAAACGCAACTTACTAAAATCTTTGGGGTGAGACTTACTCCATTACCTTACTTTCCTAGTTGAGAATATATGATTAAGCTATCATAAGAACTCCAGGATGAATTTAAAAATATCCCATGGTCTGTCATTCTGTTTGAAGACTATACCAGGTTAAAAAGCTATAAATATGATATCACAAATTGATGGCTGTTCTTTACCCTTTCACCTGTCTAGATAGAATGTAAAGGTGGCTAAAGATTATTTCCAACAAGTTGATTTTAAATTCAAATGATACTGTTTCCTCTACCAAAAGGTAAAATACCGAATGGTTCATGAATGATTAAAGAAGGTCTAGTAATCTTTATAAAGAAGATAGGATAACAAAAAGTCTGTTATTTTTAATGATACACTCTCATTCAACATGAGGCATTCATTTGCAGGAAAAAAAAAATCAGGCCTTGAACTTCAGAACATGGTAGGTGGTAAAAAAGAAATACATAATTATACAGAATACATAACTACACAGAAACAATTGTCTTAAATGTATTTTATATTTATCCCAGAATTTTTTCCCCCACTTTTAGTCATAGATACTGTTTTTGTGAAGGTTGATCATACTGGATAATGCCCTCCATGGTTTTAAAATTCCTTATATCTCAAAATTGACCACTGTGACCCTTATTATCAACTTAATTAGCAAGAACCCCTGAGAGATAGCATTAGTGCTGCTTTACCACACTATATTAGATAAAATGTGTTCTTCTCCAAAATAGCATGTTTAAATTATCCCTTTTTATCCACTGCAGACTGTGAATGTATTTGTTAACAGTCTATTAATTTTGAAGTCACTGAAGCCAAAAAGAGCTATAGGCGAACAGTGTTGGGGGTGACAGCCCAGGTTGCTAGAATAAGCAATTTGAATATCCAAGGCACTGCATAGATTGGTTTCTATTAAGGCGATAGCCAGTATTCCCCTCCTAGGTCTTCCTTTGGGAACAATAACCTTGCACACAATTCCACAACACCAGTTGTACCTTCTCCAGATAAGTTTGATAGATAAGGGGAATTCCTATTCCTGCTTTTGATGAACAGGTTATGTGGACTAGCATATATGTGTGTTTCCCATTTTCTGCATAAATAAGAGCAAAATATGCATAATGAATAAAACTCAATGTGCAAAGTACTGAAAGAGGAAATAAAAAACATAAAGGGTGACTGAACTCCAGAGAAGCAGGAGTATATGAAAGAAAGTAATGGAGAGAGGAAGAAATAAGGCAAAAAGAACAGTGAATTAAATAAGAAAATCTTTGAGTCTATGAAATTGATATCATCTGGCCACTGAGTCAAAGTAAATGAGAGCAATCAGTTTGTCATATCTAAGAACTGTCAAGTGAATATTTTCAACATCCATCTAGGAACTCTACCCATATAAACCAGAAGAAAGGTCCTTCCGCAGACAAGAGGCTAAGGGAAAATTCTTAGTTGGAGAAATCTAATTTGATTTTTAAACTCTGGACCAGAGAAGACCTCATTTGCCATGCTGTTGTCCATAACATGCCAACCTCTGTGCATTCTGCATACACTGATTTTCTACACTCGGGACAGAAATAGACATTTAACTTGTTTGACTCGTTGATAGAATGAATAATGTACTAAAATTGTGGTTCTGAAAGAGTGTGTTAGTAGGAATTATTTGGGGGAGGCTGACAGTAATTCAAATCTCCAGGCTTTACTCCCAAGATTCCAGTCACGGGGTATGGAGTGATATATCTGGTAACTCTTTTGAACCGATTCACTTATCCTTTTAACCCATGTCAAGGGGCTGATATTTTACCTTACTTGCAAGCTAACAAATTAGCCTGCCACAGTTTCACATATATTGGCAAAAGATGAAAGATTCCTGGGTCAGAGACTAGGGACTTTGTTCCTCATGGCACAGAAAGTAGAATGATCATCGATCTGCAGCAGTTTCCCTCCCCCCAAGTCCCACAGATTGATGCTGATGGGTTCGGATAGATGTCTGGACATGCACTGGGCTGGGGCATAGGAGAGGAACTCTGGAATTAGGAGCGCTTTATCAAAACAAAACTCTGGGTACAGTTGAAAGACTCCTAGGATTCCTGCCACTTATTTTGACCATAGTCTTTAGGAATCATGAGTATCAATGTATACATCCATTTTTAATTAGAAGTAAGTAAACATGATTTCGAGTATTATTCCCTTAACGATTATGCTTTTGCCATCAAAGCAAACCTTAAGGATGTATCTTTACTCATAGTTGTGGTTATTTCTGTAACTGTCTTACCACAAAAATATCTCGTTCCCACTTTTTTTTCTTTCTCCATGTGACATCTTTTCTTATTATGTCTACTCTAGGGGAAAGAAGAACAAGTGCGTGATTAGAGAATGTATTTTTATTCATTTAGAGACTACGTGAGAAATCTCATTTCCAAGTTTGCCACATTTAATTTTGACTAAAGTTCTCAGCTAGGATTCTAGCTTTACTTCAAATTGATCATTCTAAAAAAATAAAATCAATATTCAACAATACAGGCTTGCTACTACTGGTGACACTCTAGATTTTATTTTCTGTATCCATATTTCTGATCATACAGCTTTTTCTACCTAAAACTCCTCTGATTACATCCACATATTCTACTGTACATTTTGCCAGTGCCATGTTCTCCAAAAAAAATTCTGCAGACCTCAAGGTGGAAATTATTTTACCCTATATATGTCTTCTGAGGCTAGCTTACCTTTCCGTGTCATTTAAGCACATCTACCTTAGATAACCAACTAAATATATGGCAGCCTTTTCTCTGAGAGAATGAGTATTTCAGGACCGTGGATCAGGTATTACTCAAGGTATGTTTACTCTCTCATGTCCTCTGTTCTTCAAAGGTCACCTAAATAGGTCACTATTGGTTACTCTGGCACTCAACATTCAATTATCAAAATTGTTTTTCTGGATAATCTGTCACTATCTGTGTATATGTTTTCTCTATTTTCTGACTCACACACCTAATAACCCCATGATGGCAAATACTTACTAATTTTGTTTACTCTAACACCTAAAGCAATGCCTGAGTACAACATAGATTTTGAATAAACTAAAACAAAATCAAACCTGTAACTTTTGAAAGCATCCACCTGACATGACAAATATCTCTATATGAAATTAATAGGTTTTGTATAAATTATTTGTATCAATTCACTAAACAATTCTTAAAATGACTGCTTAGAGAATCACTAATACCAGCAGGTGTCTGTTCTGTTCTTCTGACTTAGATTAATGTCATTATCTGCCTTTTATAGACCACTAAAGATTAAGTATCTAGTGATTGAAAATTAACAGAATCATGGATATATAGAAAGACATATATTAGTTAGCTCTATGGGCAATGCACAATCTTTCTGTCTCAAAATAATAAATTACATTAACTGCATATCCTTTTTTTTTTGAAATTCAGATTTTTAAATTCTCTACCAAAGCAAGTTAGTGTTACCCATATGTTTGTTAAGAATATATGTTTATGGTAAAAAATCATTTCTAGTACACTACTTAGTAGCTCACTCTTTTAAGAACTGGTTTCATTATTCCTTGAAATATCAAATGTGGACCATCAGAAAAGTTATTTATCTATATGGAATTCCTCAAAATATCACATCAGAGGAACATAAATCTATTTAGTAACAGTTTAACCTTGTTGCATTTGACTTTTTTAGTAAATATTAGACTTTTTCTGTATTCTACTAAAATTCTCTTCACAGTAAATCTTTTTATATCTTTTATATATCTTGTACTTTTGTGTATTTTATTTTCTATATTTGTTTTTTCTTACTGTGACAAATGTCTGGGGGAAAGTTTTATTTTGAGGGATTAAATTTGAAGTCTAAACATTTAATCAGGGAGACTAAGGACTTCATTTGTAATAGTAGTGGTGCAAGAACAGATACAAAGTGGAAAAAAATAGCAATACATGGTTATTTTCCAACTTGGGTGAAGTTTTTTCCTTAAAGAAGAGACTCTGGTGACAGAGAAATTGGCAAAAACTATTATATTATTTGGTCAAAAATTGAATTCTGGCATGTGGAGGATTACTGAGAGGGACAAATCTGGATTTGAATGTAAGGCAAGGATAAAAATAAGCCCACAACTGTATCTTAAAGCATATAGGAATGGTGTCATTGTTCATTATATTTGGACCTTTATCTTAAACATCTGTATTACTTCTACAGTATATTATCAGGTAAGTAAAGAGAGCAAACTCAAATATGATTCAAAATGGTTTACTATGATCTCTATATTTTATTTTCCAAGTCAGGTATCAAATTTTATGAAAAAAGGATCTTCATTTACCAGTGTCTCTTTAATTTGGTATCAGTTGCCTATTTTCCTAGGTGTGAAAGAAATTCTCTTCCTCTGAAATAACTCAACTTCTGCAAAGAGTATCAATTCAAAGTATTAAGAATTTAGTCTCTCAATGTTTAGATGTAGAGTCAGAGAACAGTATATTGTGAAAGCTCAAAGCTGATGATCCATTACAAATTTAGTCCTGTTTTTCTACAGCATGATTCTAGGTGAAATGTCTTCAGGCCGTGGTTTAGACAATATAGAGAAATGTTAATTTGAAAGCATTTTATGCTATAGGTATGTAACTAATGATGATTTCATTTTTGGAGATCTTTTATTTTTTAGATCATAGTAAACACATCAACCTATACGTTCAAATATAATCACTAACTCTTCCTAGCTCCCCTTTAGTTGTAGATTTCATTCTGTCCACTTAAATTGCACTATGTATAGTACTGAAATCTTGCCTTTTAATACAACTTCTCTATTTGCTTCTTTGACCTATTATGTATGGCAAATCTAATCTTGCTTAAAAGAATTCTTTCCTACTCATATAACTAATGCCTTTTCCTTCTCTTTATTTTCCGTTGCTATTTAATTTTACTGCTGTATTTTTATATTACTCCAAAATGAAATTTGGAATAAAAAACTTCTGAGAATTGCAATATTGTGATAACTAAGCGGATACTCTGTCATGTGTATTATTATTGTGATATTTATGTGTGATGTAGGTGATGAAAAGCTGTTAACAAATTTTATGCTCACTTTCCTGTAATGTAGTGTTGATTTCTAATCACTTTTTGAAGCTGCTTTTCAGTTTTTCATCCTAATATTATTGAATATAAATTCTGCAATGCAGGAAAATAAGCCATAATTTCATAACACTGGATACAGGGTATATTTTTCAGAGCCAAAGCTTTAATTTAGCTGATACTTTACAGGATGTGTTGCCTGAGTTGTAAACCTCTCTTACACAAATATAACTGCCCAAGTGGGTGAAAACCCAGCTTTCGATGCATCCAGGGAAATTCTTCTTCCTTTTCTTATACCAGGCCGTTACAGTGGCCCCTTCAGAAGAACTGCTGACACCTGGGATGACTCTCCCTCCTTCTAACTTTTTGATCTTTCTTCCCTTTTTCTGAATTGGCAGTTGGTGCTGCTGCTTGTTGCATCCAGCAATACACCAGGGAGTCTGCTTCTCCATGTCCTCCCTCCACATTAAGTTCGGGACACTTCATCACGCAATGAAAACATTGGTTTATGCTGATATTGCTGGGAAAAGACTTGGGGTTGCTTCTGTGTCTCTGCAGAAAATCATGTTCCAATTGGGGTCTCCATATGCAAGTATGTGTCATGTACAAAAGTCACAGAGCTTTACTAATACTTAAATAGCAAAGGTTTATAATGTCCTTTACAAACATTACATATATGGGAAACCCAAGGTAATCCCTAGTTCAGTATCTCGCATGTTTTCTTTTTCTTTTTCTTTTTTATTATTTTTTTTTATTTTAATAAACATATAATGTATTTTTATCCCCAGGGGTACAGGTCTGTGAATCACTAGGTTTACACATTTCACAGCACTCATCATAGCCCATACCCTCCCCAATGTCCATTTCCCCCCACCACCCTCTCCTGTCCCCCCTCCCCCGAGCAACCCTCAGTCTGTTTCTTGAGATTGAGTCTTTTATGGTTTGTCTCCCTCCCAATCCCATCTTTTCATTTTTTCTTTTCCTACCTCCCCCCAACTCCCCCCCCCGCCTTGCATCTCCACTTCCTCATATCAAAGAGATCATATGATAGTTGTCTTTCTCCGATTGACTTATTTCGCTAAGCATGATACCCTCTAGCTCCATCCACGTCGTCGCAAATGGCAAGATTTCATGTCTTTTGATGGCTGCATAGTATTCCATTGTGTATATATACCACTTCTTTATCCATTCATCTGTTGATGGACATCTAGGCTCTTTCCACAGTTTGGCTATTGTGGACATTGCTGCTATAAACATTCGGGTGCACGTGCCCCTTCGGAGCACCACGTTTGTATCTTTAGGATATATACCCAGGAGTGCAATCACTGGGTCGTAGGGTAGCTCTATTTTCAGTTTTTTGAGGAACCTCCACACTGTTTTCCAGAGTGGTTGCACCAGCTTGCATTCCCACCAGCAGTGTAGGAGGGTTCCCCTCTCTCCGCATCCTTGCCAGCATCTGTCATTTCTTGATTTGTTAATTTTAGCCATTCTGACTGGTGTGAGGTGGTATCTCATTGTGGTTTTGATTTGTATTTCCCTGATAGCGAGTGATGTGGAGCATTTTTTCATGTGTCTGTTGGCCATCTGGATGTCTTCGTTGCAGAAATGTCTGTTCATGTCCTCTGCCCATTTCTTGATTGGATTATTTGTTCTTTGGGTATTGAGTTTGATAAGCTCTTTATAGATTTTGGATACTAGCCCTTTATCTGATGTGTCGTTTGCAAATATCTTCTCCCATTCTGTCAGTTGTCTTTTGGTTTTGTTCACTGTTTCCTTTGCTGTGCAAAAGCTTTTGATCTTGATGAAATCCCAATAGTTCATTTTTGCCCTTGCTTCTGTTGCCTTTGGCGATGTTCCTAGGAAGAAGTTGCTGCAGTTGAGGTCAAAGAGGTTGCTGCCTGCATTCTCCTCAAGGATTTTGATAGATTCCTTTCGCACATTGAGGTCCTTCATCCATTTTGAGTCTGTTTTCGTGTGTGGTGTAAGGAAATGGTCCAATTTCATTTTTCTGCATGTGGCTGTCCAATTTTCCCAGCACCATTTGTTGAAGAGGCTGTCTTTTTTCCATTGGATATTCTTTCCTGCTTTGTCGAAGATTAGTTGACCATAGAGTTGAGGGTCTATTTCTGGGCTCTCTATTCTGTTCCATTGGTCTATATGTCTGTTTTTGTGCCAGTACCATACTGTCTTGATGATGACAGCTTTGTAATAGAGCTTGAAGTCTGGAATTGTGATGCCACCGACTTTGGCTTTCTTTTTCAATATTCCTTTGGCTATTCGAGGTCTTTTCTGGTTCCATATAAATTTTAGGATTATTTGTTCTATTTCTTTAAAAAAATTGGGTGGGATTTTGATAGGGATTGCATTAAATGTGTAGATTGCTTTAGGTAGAATAGACATTTTCACAATATTTGTTCTTTCAATCCAGGAGCATGGAACATTTCTCCATTTCTTTGTGTCTTCCTCAATTTCTTTCATGAGTACTTTATAGTTTTCTGAGTATAGATTCTTTGCCTCTTTGGTTAGATTTATTCCTAGGTATCTTATGGTTTTGGGTGCGATGGTAAATGGGACTGACTCCTCAATTTCTCTTTCTTCTGTCTTGTTGTTAGTGTAAAGAAATGAGACTGATTTCTGTGCATTGACTTTATATCCTGACACTTTACTGAATTCCAGTATAAGTTCTAGCAGTTTTGGGGTGGAGCCTTTTGGGTTTTCCACATATAGTATCATATCATCTGCAAAGAGTGGTAGTTTGACTTCTTCTTTGCCAATTTGGATGCCTTTAATTTCTTTTTGTTGTCTGATTGCTGAGGCTAGGACTTCTAGTACTATGTTGAACAGCAGTGGTGATAACGGACATCCCTGCCGTGTTCCTGATCTTAGCGGAAAAGCTTTCAGTTTTTCTCCATTGAGAATGATATTTGCGGTGGGTTTTTCATAGATGGCTTTGATAATATTGAGGTATGTGCCTTCTATCCCTACACTTTGAAGAGTTTTAATCAGGAAGGGATGCTGCACTTTGTCAAATGCTTTTTCAGCATCTATTGAGAGTATCATATGGTTCTTACTGTTTCTTTTATTAATGTATTGTATCCCATTGATGGATTTGTGGATGTTGAACCAACCTTGCAGCCCTGGAATAAATCCCACTTGGTCGTGGTCAATAATCCTTTTAATGTACTGTTGGATCCTATTGGCCAGTATTTTGGTGAGAATTTTCGCATCTGCGTTCATCAAAGATATTGGTCTGTAATTCTCTTTTTTGGTGGGATCCTTGTCTGGTTTTGGGATCAAGGTGATGCTGGCCTCATAGAATGAGTTTGGAAGTTTTCCTTCCATTTCCATTTTTTGGAACAGTTTCAGGAGAATAGGAATTAATTCTTCTTTAAATGTTTGGTAGAATACCCCTGGGAAGCCGTCAGGTCCTGGACTTTTGTTTGTTTGGAGATTTTTGATGACTGTTTCAATCTCCTTACTGGTTATGGGTCTGTTCAGGTTATCTATTTCTTCCTGGTTCAGTTGTGGTAGTTTATATGTCTCTAGAAATGTATCCATTTCTTCCAGATTGTTGAATTTGTTGGCGTAGAGTTGCTCGTAGTATGTTCTTATAATTGTTTGTATTACTTTGTTGTTGGTTGTGATCTCTCCTCTTTCATTCATGATTTTATTTATTTGGGTCCTTTCTCTTTTCTTTTTGATAAGTCTGGCCAGGGGCTTATCAATCTTATTAATTCTTTCAAAGAACCAGCTCCTAGTTTTGTTGATTTGTTCTCTTGTTTTTTTAGTTTCTATTTCATTGATTTTTGCTCTGATCTTTATGATTTCTCTTCTCCTGCTGGGTTTAGGCTTTCTTTGTTGTTCTTTCTCCAGCTCCTTTAGGTGTAGGGTTAGGTTGTGTATTTGAGACCTTTCTTGTTTCTTGAGAAAGGCTTGCACCGCTATATATTTTCCTCTCAGGACTGCCTTTGTTGTGTCCCACAGATTTTGAACCGTTGTGTTTTCATTATCATTTGTTTCCATGATTTTTTTCCATTCTTCTTTAATTTCCTGGTTGACCCATTCATTTTTTAGAAGGATGCTGTTTAGTCTCCATGTATTTGCATTCTTTCCAAATTTCCTCTTGTGATTGAGTTCTAGCTTCAAAGCATTGTGGTCTGAAAATATGCATGGAATGATCTCGATCTTTTGGTACCGATTGAGACCAGACTTATGACCCAGGATGTGGTCTATTCTGGAGAATGTTCCATGTGCACTAGAGAAGAATGTATATTCAGTTGCTTTGGGATGGAATGTTCTGAATATGTCTGTGATGTCCATCTGGTCCAGTGTGTCATTTAAGGCCTTTATTTCCTTATTGATCTTTTGCTTAGATGATCTGTCCATTTCAGTGAGGGGGTGTTAAAGTCCCCTGCTATTATTGTATTACTGTCAATGTATTTCTTTGATTTTGTTATTAATTGGTTTATATAGTTGGCTGCTCCCATGTTAGGGGCATAGATATTTAAGATTGTTAGGTCTTCTTGTTGGACAGACCCTTTGAGTATGATATAGTGTCCTTCCTCATCTCTTATTATAGTCTTTGGCTTAAAATGTAATTGATCTGATATAACGATTGCCAACCCAGCTTTCTTCTTATGCCCATTAGCATGGTACATTGTTTTCCACCCCCTCACTTTAAATCTGGAGGTGTCTTTGGGTCTAAAACGAGTTTCTTGTAGGCAGCATATTGATGGGTTTTGTTTTTTTATCCATTCTGATACCCTGTGTCTTTTGATTGGGGCATTTAGCCCATTAACATTCAGGGTAACTATTGAGAGAGATGAATTTAGTGCCATTGTATTGCCTGTAAGGTGACTGTTACTGTATATTGTCTCTGTTTCTTTCTGATCTACTACTTTTAGGGTGTCTCTTTGCTTAGAGGACCCCTTTCAATATTTCCTGTAGAGCTGGTTTGGTGTTTGCAAATTCTTTCAGCTTTTGTTTGTCCTGGAAGCTCTTTATCTCTCCTTCTATTTTCAATGATAGCCTAGCCGGATATAGGATTCTTGGCTGCATGTTTTTCTCGTTTAGTGCTCTGAATATATCATGCCAGTTCTTTCTGGCCTGCCAGGTCTCTGTGGATAGGTCCGCTGCCAATCTAATGTTTTTACCCTTGTATGTTAGAGACTTCTTTCCCCGGGCTGCTTTCAGGATTTTCTCTTTGTCGCTAAGACTTGTAAATTTTACTATCAGGTGACGAGGTGTGGACCTATTTTTATTGATTTTGAGGGGCGTTCTTAGCATCTCCTGGATTTTGATGTTTGTTGCCTTTGCCATATTAGGGAAATTCTCTCCAATAATTGTCTCCAATATACCTTCTGCTCCCCTCTCTCTTTCTTCTTCTTCTGGAATCCCAATTATTCTCATGTTGTGTCGTCTTATGGTGTCGCTTATCTCTCGAATTCTCTCCTCGTGGTCCAGTATTTGTTTGTCTCTCTTTTGCTCAGCTTCTTTATTCTCTGTCATTTGGTCTTCTATGTCACTAATTCTTTCTTCTGCCTCATTTATCCTGGCAGTGAGAACTTCCATTTTTGATTGCACCTCATTACTAGCTTTTTTGATTTCCACTTGGTTAGATTTTAGTTCTTTTATTTCTCCAGAAAGGGCTTTTATCTCTCTGGAGAGGGTTTCTCTAATATCTTCTATGCCTTTTTTGAGCCCAGCTAGAACCTTGAGAATTGTCATTCTGAACTCTAGATCTGTCATGTTACCAATGTCCGTATTGATTAGGTCTCCTGCCTATGGTACTGCCTCTTGTTCTTTTTTTTGAGGTGAGTTTTTCCGCCTTGTTATTTTGTCCAGATAAGATTTGCTTTCTCCTGCTGTGGAATTCCGCTGTTCTTGGTGACTGAAGTTGGTTTTGGATGGGTTTCTTGTTGATCTTCTGGGGGAGGGGCCTGTTGTAGTGATTCTGAAGTGTCTTTGCCCCAGGTGGAATTGCACCGCCCTTGCCAGGGGCCGGGCTAAGTAATCCGCTTGGGTTTGCTTTCGGGAGCTTTTGTTCCCTGAGCGCTTTCCGTAGAGTTCCGGAGGACGGGAATGAAGATGGCGGCCTCCCAAACCCTCAGCCCGGAGGAGCCGAGAGCTTGGGGTCCCGCTCCTCAGTGCACTCTCAGAGCAAAGCTCCCAACCGCCCCGCCTCCCTGGCCTGCGATCGCGCCTTGAGGAAAGCAGTCAATTGCTGGAGCTGGAGAAAAGCGCCGGGTCGCTTCCGTCTCCTTGGCCTCCGGCCGTGCTCCGAGCCCACCCAGCCTGCAACCGGCACAAGGTAACCCAGGGCTTAGAGCTCACTCCTCGGCTTTGTCGCTGTAGCCGGCTTCCCCGCTCTAAAACCTGCGAGCTCTGCAGCACTCAGACACCCCCAGTCCTTGTGACCCCGCGGGACCTGGGGTTATGCTGACCCCGCTTGGGTTTCCCCCCGGTTTAGCCTCTGGAGCGATGTCTCCCAGTGGAGCCGACTTTAGAAGTCCCGATTTTGTGCTCCCTTTGCTCCACCGCTTCCCGGGAGCCGGCCCCTCCCCCCAGGGTCTATCTTCCCGTGGCTTTGGATTCACTTCTCCGCAGGTTCTACCTTTCAGAAAGTGATCGATTCTCTGTTTCTAGAATTGTTGCTCTTCTTCTCTTTGATTTCCCGTTGGATTTGTAGGTGTTCACAATGGTTAGATAAGCTGTCTAGCTGATCTCTTGCTACCCGATGTCTCAGCCTGCTACTTCTCCGCCATCTTGACTCCTCCTGTCTCGCATGTTTTCTAATATGCTTTTTGAATGAGTGAAGTTAGTGTGTTATGAATAGAATATAAGTCTCAGGTAAGCTAAGCTTTGTGCAGCTATTGTGAATATTTCTGGTGGCAATAAATCTTTTGGAGAAGAATTACTGACCTCCCACTTCTGTTCCATGATAATCTTAGACCTAGTGTGTTGTTTTGTTGTTGTTTTGTTTTTGAGTTTATTCCATATCCCTCTCTTTAACATAATCTCCTCCTAGACTTGGGAGCACATGATCTATGACCCAAGCATTAATCGTTAGGATGTCCCACTCTGCCACATTATTTTTTCCAAAACAAGTGGGGGAGCTTTTCTGAATTTATTGGCATCTTCACAAGAACTTTTTACAGAGCTGTAAAGATGCTTTAATGGTCAGTCTGAAAATGTGATTTGCAGAGAAGGTGAGGCTACAAAATGGATGGGAGAGAGTCGGGTGATCCCATTCTGGGTTCTTTGTAGCTCGTGTCTTCATTTTGTCCTTGCAGCCCGTGTGTGATGGTGGAGGCTTCCTGCATGCTCTTCTCTCCATTGCTTCCCCAAGACTGGTTTGATTCTTCAGGTTCTTCCATCACCTGCGTGATACCTGTTCTCTCTGTTTTAAATGCTCAGTTTTGTTTCTTATCTCCTCCTCCTCCTCATTTTTTTCTGTTAGAACATGGATATATTTACTTTTTCAATCTGATTTGCTGCTTGTTCGTTCATTTTGGCAACAACAGTATCTTATTCCCCAAAGGCTCGCCAAGACTTCTGATAGATAAAATGAATAGAAGTAGAGGTTTCAGTAAAGCTGTTGAGGTGATGTGTTTGTACATCACCTAACTGCTTGATTGTTCTAGTTCTCTGTCTTCCCGAATTCCTAAGCATTATTTAATACAACAAAAAATACACTGCTATATCCTTTCCAGTTGAGGACATCTAGTTATACTGTAAGCATATAGATGTCTTAAAAATAGAAGAATCTTTAGAAATTTTGATAGACTTCATCATAAAGGAAATGGAGAGGTCCTTGCATTCAGGTTGCATTCAGATAAACATATTTGATCTGCTAATCACTCCAGAAGTTTAGTTCAGCCTTAACTTTATAACTTGATTACGCATCTTTTCATGATACTGTCCTTTATCGGAGACTACCTTTTCTGTCTTCCCACCAGGATAAGACTTCTCAGTTCTCAGGGCTATTTGTGGCTGATTCCACCACTCATTTTCAAAACAAATTGCTGCTTTACTATTTCTGTATGCACTGCCCCCGATCCCCATGCTCACTCGCTCACTCTCACACACACGCACGTGCACACACACACACACACGTGCACACACACACGTACACCCTAGCATTGCACTTAAAAAAAAATACCATAAAACCTTTAGATAACTGATCATTTTTTGTTCTCTTGAACTCTTATTAACTAATTCTGACCATCATAGATCCTGATCTACAAAGATCAAATCTTATCTTTCTGCACCAAATTGTAGATGTGGTATTTTAAAAGAGTTCTGTCAGAGGAAGTAAATTGTGGGATGGCTAGATTGAATGAGGTAATATACATATAAGATGATCTTGATTAAGTGGGAAATGCTGAAACAATTACACAGAAGTAAGACTGCTCTAAGCGAAGATTTGCGGTGTCAGGCATTCTTTCTAGACCAGACCTGCCAGAGGGAAGCTTGCCTCCCTCCACAGTAAACCACTGTTCTTGAGACACAGTAATTCATTCAACAATTATTATTTAATACCTCTTCTTTCCCAGTCAATATATTAAGAACTGGGAACACCAGGATTACAGGCATGGATCATATCTTCAGGCACCTTGCTTTTTAATATAAAGAGAGGGATATAAATGATTACAACGTGAAGCTGCATAGTTAGAATGAAAGTTTTGGTAAGGTATTGCTGAAGTTGGAAAAACTGGGATGTAAGGCTGCCTGAGGGGTATTTGCTGAGTGGCGCGCAAGGTCAGATTCTGGAGTTACACTGTAACGGATGCATAGAAGGAACAGTATGGTTGGAGCCGAGGGACTGACTTGAGGGTCCAGCCAGTTTCCCCAAGCTAGATGATATATTTTTAAAAATAGAGGACAGGCACATTTCCTTAAAATGAACACAGTACATGGTTTGTATAAATGGACAGAGATGGTGCGTCTTAGGGAAATGGCAGGCCTTGGAAAGAGGCAGAGGCGGAGCCAACTATGCTATAAGACTTCGTTTTCAATGTACCTAAAATTTTTGTTGGTGTTACAAGATACATCAAAGGCCATGTGTGTGTTAAGTGCCAAGCACAGCATCTGTCATATTAGAGGTAACCCAAAATGTAGGTTATTCACCATAGCCTGAGTATTAGTGGTATTAGTAAATGTGGCTGTCCTGGCAGAGTGATTTTATTTGGTATCCTGGAATTAATTCATTAGTCAAGTCATTCTATGCCTGCCTGATACTAGAAGGAAAGATAAACTCAGGATATTCAGAATTTTATATATATGCACACATATGTGTATAATATACATATGTATGTACATATGTACACATATATACATATATGTACATATAAAATATATATATGTGTGTGTATATATAATATATATAATTTTTTTTAGTGGTTAGAGTATTTTTCTTTTTTAAGATTTTTATTTATTTATTTGACAGAGAGAGATCACAAGTAGACAGAGAGGCAGGCAGAGATAGGGAGGAAAGCAGGCTCCCCACTGAGCAGAGAGTCCGATGCGGGACTCGATCCCATGACCCTGAGATCATGACCTGAGCCCAAGGCAGCGGCTTAACCTACTGAGCCACCCAGGCACCCCTAGTGGTTGGAGTATTAACAAATAGTGATGAAATTTCTCTGTACTGGGAAGTGTGCTTAATTTAGTTTTAAAAGGCATATAAGTGGCCCTACTTCTGTCCAGTCCTGTTTTTTTTTTTTTTTAAAGATTTTATTTATTTATTTGACAGACAGATCACAAGTAGGCAGAGAGGTGGGCAGAGAGAGGGAAGGGAGGAAGCAGGCTCCCTGCCGAGCAGAGAGCCCGATGCGGGGCTCGATCCCAGGACCCTGGGATCATGACCTGAGCCGAAGGCAGAGGCTTTAACCCACTGAGCCACCCAGGCGCCCCTCCAGTCCTGGTTTTAAAGTTTATTATAACCTAACACTGTGGAAGGGTCACATCTGCCCCCAACCATTTGTAGGTGATATAGATCTTCCAATGACTGAGGTCAATCTAGATAATGGCCACCATTTATGCCGTGGAGACCTATTGTTTTCAAAAAGGGCTCAGAGGCTGAGATCCTTGAGCATGGAGTTCTGGCTTGAGTGAAATGGGACTGCGGTCAGCTCCAGGGAATCATTCACTAAAGGTTTAGGCACTGCTCTTAGGGGAAGAAGGGGTTTTCTTCAGGAATTGAAAAATCTCAATAATTTTTAGAGTGGAAAAGACCCCAAACTGCAAACATTAAGCCTCTGAGATAGTAGGGACCAATTCTTTTCTGGTCCTTTGTGGAGTATGCATTTATTAGAAGACAGGGACTTGAGAAACATCTTTCCATTCACATAAAACCAATTCGCAGCCTGGGCTTACCCTAGGGTTGTCCTTCTATAAAGAGCTAGTAGAAGTGGTTGAAAATCATAGCCAGTACCCTTCCGTCATCCTCACTCTTTAATAGTGAAATGTCATCTGCAGGTTTCATTAGTAATTGAATCAGGAATATTTTAAAATCACAGTTCATTGGTATTGTTAATGTACCTTAGTTTGACTTTGAAGTATCTTACCATGAAGTACTTTGATATCTGAAATACCAGTTTTATGAGTTGAAGTATTTTTCCATGAGAGATTATAGTACTATGTATTTTACTCTCATGTATATAAATTATCTGTAAAAATAGACTAATCTTAATCATATTCTCTGTATTGTTGAATCCAGTCTTAAATTTGAGTACTTATGGCTCTTGTGTGATATTCCTGAAAAATTAATGTTCGTCTAAAAAAATATGTGAAATGCATGTACTTTTTAAGGAAAAAATAATTAATCTAGTATGTACCAATTAGGTTTCACCACACAAACTTAAATCCACACACTCGGGCTTTTTTGTGTGAACGTTATTTTTGCGCTATAAATGAGACAAGGGCAGGGCAGTGTTTCCTTATGGGTCCAATTTGCTTTGTGGTTATAAGGCAACAAGGTAACAAACAAGGAATTCACTTGAAAAGAATGTTTTCACTTGTTGATTCTCTTTCTGGATTTTCATTGTCCCATATCACCCAACATTAAATAGTGACAACAGTATCAATAGTTAGTGATGCTTAGTTATTATCACATGATGTATTCCATTTCTGACTACCCCTGAGAATAATTCTTTGGTACTCTACAAGTATCTTCATGGGAAATTACCTGTTTTGTTGATAATAAAATGCATTTTTTCCCCTGGTATTTTTCACTAGTTTGAGGAAACTGCAGTGGTGGTGCAGGGATAGATGCTGTAGAATATTTCATAGTCTATAATCTTAGAGAAATCATGCAAATACAAGGAACAATGAAAAATCTTATCGTAGCAACCTTTTCTAAAGTGACCGTTATTGATTATATTTCTAGGCCTAAAATGTTAAATAGGGCTTTAAAAACTCTTCCTGAGTTCTATATTTAATGAAAAGATATTATCCGTTGCAATGAAATTTCGAGATACTGGAAATGCTGTGATACAGTTGGACAGAAAGTAGCGATAAATATCCTGGAACTGTGTTATTGCAGGGATTGTGTAGCAAACATTTTAGAGAAATTTACAGTTCCGTGACTAAATTCACTAAATTGCAAATAAAATCAGTTTAGCTAAATGCATTATGGTTTTCATTTACAATGGAATACTATGTAGCCATTAGACAAGATGGTATTTAATAGGGCAAATGTCCATAACCATTTTGTTCAAAACACACTGTTTAAAAAAAAAAAAAAGTTGACTAAACTTTAGAAACTCTATAATAGATGAACATTATTTTTAGTTATGTATGTTTTCTAAGCTGTCTCCAGTGAATACAAATTTCTCTGGAGATAAGATAAATCAGTGTTATAAATGTTTATATTTAAAATAGTCCTCTCATGTCTTAAATACATGCATGTGACTGGGAACTTGACATTCTTTATGCCTCTTAACACAATGCTTACTGTAAAAGAGTTCCTAAATGTGAATAAATGCAAATATATTTGGGAAAAGAACAGTTTTTTGTTTGATTGTTTGTTTTTGTTTTTGTTTTAAATTTATTTATTTAACAGATAGAGATCACAAGTAGGCAGAGAGTCAGGCAGAGAGAGAGGAGGAAACAGACTCCACATGGAGCAGAGAGCCCGATGTGGGGCTCGATCCCAGGACCCTGGGATCATGACCTGAGCCGAAGGCAGAGGCTTTAATCCACTGAGCCACCCAGGCGTCCCTGATTGTTTGTTTTTTGTTGTTGTTGTTGTTTTGTTGTTTTTCCTGAAAAGGAGTATGTAATTGGAGATTGTGACACACATCATCTACCCAGTGTTACCCAGAATGCAGTCCCTGTTGGGAGGCATACACCATGGCTTACCCTTCATGTAACTGGAGACCATGAATTTGAATCCTGACTTCAGTGAGGTTAATTTCAAAGTATTAGTGTCAATGAGTGTCTTCTGCTTTTTTCTGTTTCCTGGTTTCAGTTCAACATCTCTGAATTGGTTAAGGATCCTTTATTAGCATTCAGCTTGGGGTTCCAACATGTTATAACACAACACAGAAGATGTAATACTTTGAATGACTTTGGTTATTTTGTGTAGTTTGAGAATGGAAATGGTGCGTGAAGGGATTCCCATTTTAGATGCATTCCTGGATGACCAATTAAAATACTAATTTTATGGTTTCTGTTGTTTTAGGGTTTTTTGATCACCTCTTCAGAGCCTCCTCACTTTCTTTTGCTTTTCAAAGTTGTGTGTTATTTTAACGTACAATCTTTTACTGTGATTCTTTGTGTTTTCGTATTTTTCAGCCTTCCTCTGGCAGTTGGTTCAGCAAACATGATCAGTCTCTCACCCATAGTTATTATTTTAGGGCATTGTTTCTTTTGTCCTCAAGTTCTCTTTTCAGTGGTGTTTTTTTCCCTGTAATTATTTAACCAGAAGTAATAGTTTAATTCATTAAATGCCAGCTGGCATTGTATGTGATTGTACAGATAAAGAATAGATCTCTGGCCCCTTTCTTCCTTCATTCCTTGCTCTTTCAGTCTACAAATATTAAACTGTTATTGTTAGAGGTTGAGACACTAAAGCCAACTTGCCTGTGTTCAAATCCAAACTCAGCCACTAATGAACTGTGCGACCTTGGACAAATTCCTCAACATTTTTAAAAATTCCTCAACTGAGTTTCTTTCCTCATATGTAAGATGAGGATGATTTTAGTAGGTGTTGCAGAATGATGACCTGTTAAAATGTCCATGTTCTTCAATATGGTACCTTACACGTTAACATCCCCGGCAGATGGGATTTTGCAAATGTGACCTTGAGATGGAGAAATAACCCTTAAAAATGCAATGGGAATTCAGAGTTAGGAAATGTGATGAAAGTAGTGCAGAGGTAATGCAGCGTGATAAAGGTATGACTGGCTACTGATGGCTTTGCAGAGAGTGGAATTGAGCCATGAACCAGGAATGCAGAAGGTTTTCCAAGCTAGAAAAGGCAAGGAAATGGATTCTCCTCTTGAGCCTCCAGAAAAAACTGGTCTTGTTGACAAATTGATTTTAGCTCTGTGAGATCCATTTTAGAATTCTGACCTCCAGAACTAGGATAATAAATTTTTTAAAGTCACTAAGTTTATGATAATTGGTTATAGCAGCAATAGGATGTAGTAGGGCTTCCAGGAGAGTTTTTTTTTCTTAAGTGATACAAGTTTATTAAGTGAAGATATAGAAAAAGCTCTCAAGGGTGGGAGGGATCCTGACAGGGTTTTCAATGAGGGCCTTTAGGATTGCTCTTTTATAGAAAGCTAACCAGGGAACATAAAGCCTTTTAACATCTCTATTGGTAACACATTCAATGGCTTACTTCCTTTTTAGGGGCTGATTATTTTTTGTTGGTCACAGGTGATTATCATAAAGACACCCACCCCACATGCCTCGGGTAGGGTGGTCCAGTTTGTCCCCTTATCTCAGGTTCCCCCACACATACACATCTTTGGGATTTCCATGAGCCAGGACAATTTTTAAAGTTAATACTGGTGAAGCAGCTAGAGAAGTCTCTTACTATAAGCATGATATATATGTGCCTTTGTACAGTATTTAGGGATGTACCTAAAGAAATAAGCATTGAGAAGTATCAGCTGCCTCCTACTTCACATGCATGTCGACAGAAAATATATATAAAGAATTGTCCCTATTCTTCAGTTGTAATGTACCTTAAAGGAGACTACACAGACATTAAAAATTGGATGTATCTATATTATGTGTAATATACATTATAACGGAAAGCTGCTGAGGCTTCGGCATACCCGTGTAAGGATAGGGATACGAAGTAGATGCTGTGTGCAGTTGCTTTAATGATGTGAGGCTAGTATTCTTAGAACGCTGTGAACATAATGCTTGCCTTTAGTTAAATGCTGAGGAGGAAAAAGCCTTCCCCATAACAGTGCTTTCAGTTCAGATGACAGAATTTTAGTTGGGAGACACCCAATTTAGTTTTAGAGAAAACCCCAAAAGTATTAGTATTCACCGGGGTGCTTGAACAGTAAAAGGCTCCTTGACTTGTGGCCCCGGGGAAGTAAAAACTGCACTTGGGAAGCCTGGATAAACAGAAGATGCGGGAGTGGGAACCTGATGCAGCTGGTCCACTCAGGATTGACTTTTCAGGTGTTGTTGTTCAGTGAAGAGGTTGCAGCTGTCAGTATAATTGCAACAGATGGCCACCCATGACTCCTTGTCTACTGCTTGGGCTGAGTCAGTATTTTTGTGACTCCTTTGCAACATCAAACATACCTGACTCCTGGGAGAGGGGAGTTTCTCTCTCCTCGCCTATTTGAATGACCACCTAGAAATGACGTCAGGAAAGATCCCTCAGTCTGAAAGAGATTTGAAGAGTATTTCTATCTCCCACAGGTTAGGTCAAGTTGAAATAGTGGGGGTGTGAGGCATTCCCTTTTGAGAGATGGTGAAGGGGATTATCAGTGTTTTATCAGATTATATAGCGTGTTCTAGGTCATCAATAACTGGGGGTAACTGAAGTCTGCTGGATGATCACCATATGTTGTGCAAAAAACCTCTATTTATGTATTTCACTATTGGTACAGTTTGATTTTCAGATAATGGAAGAGAGACATCTGCAGTTTTCTAGTATTAAAACTAAAGAAAATGAAAAACTACTTTTATTTGCATTCCAAAGAAAGTTGTTGCATATGACTGACTTAAGTGCTTAATATGTACTAAGTATTATGCTCTATATGCATTGCCTTTTAAACCTCATAATTCTCTTAAATACATGTTGATTCAATCCTGTGTACTTCATAGATAAGAGCACCAATGTATACATGACTGTTACAGTATACATACAGCCTGTATCTATCTGACCTCAAAGACTGCCTCTAGCAACTCGATAATTCTGCCTTCACAACCTCTTCTGGGCACTGTAGGATTACCCCGCAAAATACAGGGCCAGATTTTCAGAGAGGAAGCACACACACATATGTGTTAAATCCTAAGAGTCTGGTGAATCGGTTTTGCTCTGTGACCTTATCTCGCTCATCTCTGGATATTGAACTTGACTGTGCACAGCTGCTATACTAAATATTAAAACCCACAGGAAGCACAGAGAAGCTTGCACCACAGAGGGCCTGATAGTGCCTTTGTCAGAAGGCCATAGCACTAAATCAATGTAACTGAAATGTACTTTCATCCTAAAGTACTCCAATCTTAGAAGTTACCTGAAAGATGCAACACATTTATCTTCCAGACAAGAGATTCCTAGTGGGTTGCTCCTTGATTTTCCTAAGCTGCAGGATTTTTCTCCACCAGGGGGCGCCAAAGCAACAATGACGGCACAGGGATTCCCAAGTAAAAAGAACTAATTTTCCCTTGAATAATGACTCAACCCTGGAGATGGGGCAATAGATGGGCCCTCATGGCACGATTTGTGATCAACCAAAACTTTACGAGAGTCTAAGGTGTTAGTTTTAATTTAAGGAGGGATAAATTATTTATACAGAGAATTCTAAACCTTTATTTTGTCTATTATAATATTCTTCTGCCAAATATGTCTGAGTCATTATCAAGAAAATATTTTGTTTTCTGCCTACTACTCTACTTTTTTTAATGGAAATGATTCCTAGGAGAAAGGCCAAAAGACCGGTTAAAAAGTTCAGAGACGGGGGTGGCTCAGTGGGTTAAAGCCTCTGCCTTCAGCTCAGGTCATGTTCCCAGGGTCCTGGGATCAAGCCTTGCATCAGGCTCTCTGCTCGGCAGGGAGCCTGCCTCCCCCTCTCTCTCTGTCTGCCTCTCTGCCTACTTGTGATTTCTGTCTGTCAAATAAATAAATAAACTCTTAAAAAAAAAGTCAGAGACAAATAAAGTAAAATTAGCTACTTAACAATAGAAATAGTGGCATTTGGGTAAAGAAAGCATTTTTTTTTTTTAACTAGAAAATTCTTGGAATTCCACACAGTAAATATTAATCCTAAAACTATTGCTAAGAAATTTTAAGAAAGGAGAGTTCCCATTCCAAGTATCTCATTGGAGCACACAGAATAACAAAGAATTGTATGTTTTCTTTTCCCATACTTGTTTGTGTGTGTGTGTCTGCACCATAAAGGTGTCATATGTATTATACAATATATGGTGTATATGCTTTATAACAAATGACACATACTGTTTATATGTGTACTTTTTATATTTTCTCACTTCATATATGATGAACATCTTTCCACACGAGAACATAAATATCTACAGTCCCTGACTTAGGAGAGTTAAACTTAGAATTTTTTAACTTTACAATGTTGTGAAAGCAATATGCATTCAGTAGGGACAATACTTGAAATTTTGAATTTTGATCATTTCTTGGGACGGTACAATACTATGCAGTACAATATTCTCTTGTGATGCTGGGTGTTGGCCGCCACAGCTCCCTGTTGGCCACATGATTGTCAGGGTGAACAGCTGACATGGAATCACGCTGTATCCATACAACTATTTTGTTTTCCGCTTTTAGTTCAGTGTTCAATACATTATAGGAAATATTCAACATTCTGTTATAGAATAGGCTTTGTATTAGATGATTTGCCCAACTGTAGGTTAATGTAAATGTTCTGAGCATGTTTATGGTAGGCTAGGCTGAGTTACGATGTTCAGTAGGCTTTGTGTATTAGCTGCATTTTTTACTTAAACCCATCTTAAGTTGAGAATACTGGCAGCTGTAGTTCCTTTTTAATAAAGTGGATATCTAGATACTACTGAAATAATAGAAATACATTAAGCTATATCATTTCTTCTTTTTATTTTGAAAGATTTATTTTAGAGAGTGCAGGGGATAGGGAGTGAGGGAGGGAGAGAAACTCAAGCAGACTCCACACTGAGCATGCAGAGCCCCAAGTGGGGCTCAATCCCATGACCCGAGATCACGACCTGAGCTGAAACCAAGAGTTGGATGCTCAGCCCTCTGTGCCTCCAGGTGCCCCTGTATCATTCCTTAAAAAAAAAAAGAAAAAAGAAAAAAAAAAAGTATATTCTTTTACCAGTTCAGGCCTAGTATATGTTTGGCATGCAGTAATTCATTTGAGTGGCTGGATGTTTCTGCATTCTTTAAGGAAGAGACCTTGCATACCATTAACCTCTCTGGGAGAGTGACAGTACACATGAACTTACTGTGAACTGTCAGTCTAGCAGTAAAGATAGCTGCTTGTTTCACTTAGTCTAACGTTTCACAAACTAACTTGAACATACATCTCTCAAGAAATACTAACCTAGGGGCACCTGGGTGGCTCAGTGGGTTAAGCCTCTGCCTTCCGCCCGGGTCATGATCTCAGAGTCCTGGGATCAAGCCCTGCATTGGGCTCTCTGCTCAGCGGGGAGCCTGCTTCCCTCCCTCTCTCTCTGCCTGCCTCTCTGCCTACTTATGATCTCTCTCTCTCTCTCTCTGTCAAATAAATAAATAAAATCTTAAAAAAAAATACTAACTTAAATTTCTGCAGACACAGATTGTGACACCTCATTCTAGGTTAATTCTTCTATTTGCTTTGATCCTAGCAAGTGCTCCTCAAATTTTAATCTGCCTGTTGATTGCCTGAGGATCTTGTTGAATTGCTGATTCTGACTCTGTAGGTCTGGAGTGGAACCCAAGATTCTGCATTTCTAATTAGCTCCCAGGTTCTGTCTGTGAGTAGCTGACCAGTGAACTCTCCTATTAGTAGACAAGATGTAATTCACATGGAGTTGTTTTGATCATAGGGAATGGTAGGAAGCACTAATTTGAATGACCTTTTCAATTCATAAAAGGAAGTTTTCCCCCTTTATTTTTTTAGTGTGATCCATTCGTTGGTGCTTTACATTTGAGTGAATTTTTAATACTGTCTTTGAACATGGCTTAAGAAAGCTCTCTAAGGACAGTAACATGGTTAATACGTTGTGGGAGAGATTATTTTAACAGCAATATATTAGCCAAATGTTGGAGTAGGTAAGAGAAACGATCTAAGAAACAAATGTTGTAGTTGTTTTATTCACCCTGCCAAGTACCACTGTCCCTGTCTGATATGTGTGAAGTTGCATGGCAGCCTTTTTACCGTGGGTAAGCTGTTCGACATACATAACAGATGGGGTCATAACTTCCCAATTCCATAAACATGGTCTCCACTCCTGGAGGCAGTAATGTATTAAGATGCTTTTTCAATGTGTTTATAGTAGGTGCATTGCTGGCATTTTATATGTTATTGAAGCTCAGGGCAGCAATAGCTTGTAATGTAGTTTTCAACATAGCTTCAATGAGTTTTTAGGGATGAGGTACAATAGATAAGAAATACCTTAGTAAATTATTCTTTTATTCTGTCAATTGGTTCAAAAGTGTTCTGCCGGGCAGTTCAGTGTGAATCTGTGATTGTTTGGACATCATTATTTTGATATTTTGTCCTTTGTAGGACCATCTTGTCAGTGAGGTTTTTCAGTTACTTCTGGTAAATGGTATCCCACTATAGCACACTCAAAATATTGCTCGTAAGATTGATAGCAGCATGCTATCCTCTAAAATCCAGTTAACCTCATTGGAGACAACATCACCAGAAGACAAGAAAAAAAAATATGACTGCAGTGGAACATAAGGGAAATATATTTCAGGAAAGAAATTCATATTTTAAGGTTTTTCTGGGAGCCTTATCTTGATCTGTTGAGCAAACACGTATGTAAGATATCCAGCAAGTACAAAAGGCCATTGATACACATTAATATTAGTGACTTCGTTCTTCCAATTTCTAAAACTTAATTTTAGGAAACAATGTTATAGTAATAAAATAATTATTGCTATCCAGAAGTTGAATATCTAGAGGTGCCTGGGTGGCTCAGTGGGTTAAAGCCTCTGCCTTCGGCTCAGGTCATAATCTCAGGGTTCTGGGATCCAGCCCCACATTGGGCTCTCTGCTCGGCAGGGAGACTGCTTCCCCCTCTCTCTCTGCCTGCCTCTCTGCCTAGTTGTGATCTCTCTCTGTCAAATAAATAAATAAAATCTTTAAAAAAAAATCTAGTGAGGAGAGCCTCAAAGTAAAGGATAAATATATTACAGTAAATGCCTAAGTGTAAGGTGACAAAAAAGAGAATACCCAGTTGTTTGAAAAGGACCTGTTGATGGGGGAAGTGAGTGGGCAGAGAAGCAAAGATATTGCTATCATTATTATTAACTGAAAATTTAGTTCTGAAAATTCTCCATGCCACCTTCACTCCTTCCTATTTCCACACAAATAGTATTACACATTCCGTAGACAAGGAAATTGTATTTTCTTTTCCATAACATTTAATGTATCTTTACTCTTTAGTATAGACTTATAAATGATCTCATGTACTAGATTTTAGCCTACTGATAAGAAAGACTAATTTGCTTATTCACCATTATATTATTCTTGTCCCCACCATTTACTTCACCTGAGTAACAATTAATGGACACTGTAATTGCCCACAGTAAAATTTAGTGCTATTTTTGGTTTTCTATGTTGTGATAAAGCACATGAAGAAATGGCTATAAATAATAGACCTTTGATATTCATCAGTTTCTTGTTTGCAAGTTTCAATCGTGTCTTAATGGGGGTAGCACTTCATTGCACTTTAAAAGAATTGATGGGATTAGTGGATTGAGATTAAAAATATTTTTCATTGTCTCACAGTACTTACTGGTTCTGCTTCTCCCGAGCACCCAAACTAATCCAGCAAATATGTGGTAAAATCTATATAGAGATCCTAAAGGGAATAGGTTTGGGGGAAACAGGAGTCAATTTTGGACAAGTTGAATTTGAGAGGTTACTAAACAGAGAAGTGAAGTTATCAAAGAGGTGTGTGTATTTTAGAGAGTCTTACTAGAGACAGAAATTAAAATGTGGAATGAGTTGTATAGTCATAGTAAAGAAGACAGAGGATTGAGGCACTCTTACCTTAAAAAGTAGGGTTGAAAAACAGTGGAATAGCAGGTATGCCCAGAGTGTGTAAAGGTCTGGAAACCAGGTGAAAAAAAAAGAGTTATCAAAGAGGTGATACTGATCATTTGTGTTGAATGTTGATTTTTGGTCAAACGGGATGTGTAATATGAGAGAGAAAATTGAATTTCACAACGTGAAGTTTATTGATGGTGTTAACAATGATAATTACAAAATGAGGACAAAAACCTAGTTAGAGTTTGTCTAAGTGAGAAAAAGGAGAATGTTTGCTATGGCTGCCATACAAAGTGCCCAGACAGGTTGACTTAAATAACAGGAATTCATTTCCTCACAGTTTGGGACGCTGTATACCCAAGATCGAAATGTCAGCAGAGTTGCCCTCATTCTTAGGCCTCTTCCCTTGGATGGTAGATGACCATCTCTTCTCTTGGCCTTCATGTGGTCTTTCCTCCCTGTATCTGTTTCCTAATATCTTCCTTTTGTAAGTACACCAGGGATATCGGGTTAGGGCTAACTGTACTCAACTCATTTTAACTTTATTACCTCTTTGAAGACTGTACCTTCAAATACAGTCACATTTGAGATATTTGGGATTAGGACTTCAACATGAATTCTGGTGAGAAATAATTCAGCCCATAGCACTCTGCCCTCTGGTCCCCCAAACGTCATGGCCTTGGTGCAAAATATATTCACCCTATCCCAGCAGCCCCAAAGGTCTCCACCTATTCCAACATTAACTCTAAATTCATTGTCTCACCCAAATGTCCCCTAAATCAGCTATGATTGAGAATCAAGGTATAATTCATCCTGAAGCAAAGTTCATTAGCTGTGAACCTGTGAAACCAGAGGAGTTACCTGTTTGCAAAATACAGTTGTAGCACAGGTATAAGACAGAGATTACCATTTCCAAAGGGAGAAATTAGGGGAAAGGGGGAAGGATCACACGTCCCAAGTAAGTTTGAAAATGAGCAGGGTAAATTCCATATGATTTTAAGCCTTAAAATTTATTTATTTATTTATTTTATTTAGGGCCAAAGGGTTTAGGTAGGGCCACAGGTTCTAGTTAGGGCTACAGGGTCCTGGCTCTAACTTATATGCCCATCTGTGCGGTGACTCTTTCTCCTCATTTTAATTTGCTCACTGTTTTAGCACTCTAAATACCTTATCTTCAATTACAGTAACATTGTTAGGTACTGGAGGTTTGGGGGCAGACACAACACAGCCTACAACAGAGATTCCAGGCAGTTCTTCTGAGGAGTATTAGTTTCAGAAGTCAACAAAGAGGAAACAGTAACTGATGGAAAAAGATGAGTGAAATAATAGAGTTTGACAATAAGATGAATAATCCAATAGAGGGATGTGTTGATGTTGTAGAAGAAACTGCTGCAGTAATGTCCCTAAGTATGCTAGAGAGGATGGAAGCAAGTGTAAAAATGGAGGGATTGCTTGACTTTCTGTGGAAATACATAGGGAACAGGCAGGTACAGATAACAGTAGGGGTTCTTATGTGGGATGGAAGTATGTGGAAGTTCTCTTGCGAGCTGTGCTTTCTTTCAGCAAACTAGAAGTAAAGGTCATAAACTCTAAGTGAGCCTGGTAAAGTAGAGAGTAAAATAAAATTTGTAATAGTAATTCAGGGTAATTTTGTCATAATTTTACCCTGGGAGGAGCCATTCTGGTTTTAAAGGATTCCCCCCCCCCGCTGGACACTTTTTTTTTAAAATTTTTTAAAGATTTTATTTATTTATTTGACAGAGAGAGAGATCACAAATAGGCAGAGAGGCAGGTAGAGAGAGTGAGAGGGAAGCAGGCTCCCTGCTGAGCAGAGAGCCCGATGTGGGACTCAATCCCAGGACCCTGAGATCATGACCTGAGCCGAAGGCAGCGGCTTAAACCACTGAGCCACCCAGGCGCCCCTCACTAGACACTTTTGATGAGTGAAACAAAAAACTGGGAATGATGAGTTGTTTTTTCTAGCTTTGAGGTTTTTCTCCTATAGTATGGCAAAGCAAGGAAAGGGGCATGTGAAAGCAGAATATTTAGGAGGGAATGATTAATTAAGGCTAATTAATAATTAGCCTTATATTTTAAGCTGTTTAAGAGTAGAGGAAAGATGTAAAGGTGACAAGGGAAAACAAAATGAAATAGAAGTCCTGTTAGGGCCAAGAGATTCCTGGAATCTAGGTTCTCTAAAGAAGAGGTTTGAGAATAAATGAGGTGGTGATCAAAGAGCATCACCATTTGGAAAATTAGACCACAGTACTAACTTGTGGCAATTTAGTAAATAGTACATCTCTATTTGTAGCTGCTGCATTTAATGCAGTTAAATGAATAGTTAGAATCATTTGAATAGTTCATTATGTTTAGTTTAATTAGTGTCCTATGCTGCCTTACAAATTACCACAAACTAAATGACTTAAAACGGCAGTCATTTTCTGTAACCATTTCTGTTGAGTCAGAAGGCTGAGACTTGCATAGCTGAGCTCTGTGCTTAGAGTCTCACAGGCCTGAAATCATGGTATTGGTTGGCTGCATTCTCATCCGAAGGCTCAATAGGCAAGGATCCAGTTGGCAACTGCTCTCAGGTTGTTGACTGATTACATTTCATTGTGGTAAAGATTTCTCAGCCGCTTTTTAAATTGATTTTTTAAGGTCAGCAATAGTTTGTACTCCAAATCTCTGACTTCTACAGCATCTTTCAAATTACTCTCCTGAGTAGATTAGAGCCACCAGAATACTCTCCCTTTTGATTGACTTAAAGTAAATTCATTAGGGTATTTAACTGCATGCCAGATCCTTCACTTATGCCATATTCTTTTGATTAGAAGCAAATTCCAGGTTTTGTTTGGGATGAAGATGAGGAAATAATAAAAGGCTATGATTCATGACTGGGGCTGTAGTTAGTTTAGGCTAACACAAAAATGTGTACATTGAACTATGTATTATTGGAAGGTGCTTTTTCAGTTTTATGTTCACCCATTGAGGGTTAATTGCAATAAGAATCACCCTGTTACAAATGTAAACTATGTAAACTATAATAATGTTGGGGGTGGTTGGAGATATAACAGTTTTCAGACATCGAATGTAGGTAGCATAGGTCTATGATCATGGATCACTTGAGGAAATCTCATGAGAGAAGGGAAATATGATCCCCTTGACTCCTAGTGTATTACCTAGAGAAAGTTTCTATCCATGTCATAGAAAAGGTCAGGGTGTGGGGGGATCCAGACATAACTCAGTTGAGTTGGAAAGATAGACTGTTACTTGCAGAAACCAAAGTGACTATAACTTTAAGGGCAAAATACCAGAAATAGAGGAGATTGTTGATTGGTAGGTAGGTAGATGTAAGAGGAAACTGTAGGGAGGAGGGGAGGAGAGAAGAGGGTGTGCTATGGAGACCTGCAGAAGGATCCTCTCAAGTATTTGGCTGAGTATTGACCCACCTTCCAGGGAGGCCAGGGACGGAACTACTGGGAAGCAGTAGGCAAAACAATTCATGAAGATCACACAGGGTTGAGAAGAATTGGCATTCTCATCATTGCAAATAAAAATACCTCTTAATACACAGGGCATCATACAGTGGCCAGGATGGTCCCACCTTAATTATAAGACTAAACAAATCCAGAGGTAAATCTGCTGTGAACCTGTCCAAATTGAAATCAAGCATCAAAAGGAATGAAGTGAAGGAATGTGGATAAATTGTGACCTAGAACAAATTTAGTAATCCTTTAAAAATACAAGAAAATTCAGCATTAAAAAAGATGATTTGCAGAACTGCAAATTACAGTCAAGATTACTAGGCATGCAAAGTAGTAGATAAATAGAAACTATTATCAGGAGACAGATCCATCATTAAAAACAGATGCAGAAAAATCAAAGCTAGAATCAGTAGACAAGGAGTTTAAAGGAATAATTACACATCTAATATGTTCAAGGATTTAAAATAAAGCCTGAACATGAAGGGAAGAGTAGTTAAGGTTACAAAAGACTCAGATGAAAATGCTTGATGTAAATTCAATATCTGAAATGTAAAAGTAAAATAAAACACCGAATGGGAGTAACAAGAGACATGGAAGAGAAAGATTTGTGACCTTGATATAACAATAAAATAGAGGAAAAAGGCTGGAGAAAGAGACTGTAAATAAACTGGTTATCATGTCCAGTGAGACAATATTGAGTAGGCTAACATTGGAGAACATACAGAAGGGCCTAGATAGTATTTGAAGAGATAATGGTCAATTTAATTTAAGGGAAAATAAAAAATGAGCAAAACCATGCTGAATGAATAAAGCAGAGCATATATGCTAATCAAAAAACTAAAAACCAGTAATTGAGAAAAAATATCTAAATGGTAACCAGGCGAAAAAATGACACTTCTGCATAGAAGAACAAAGAAGAATGATTGTAGATTTGACAGAAGTTAAACTTGCTAGAAGACAATGAGAAACAAGCTCATTAAAGTGCTGAAAGAAAAAAAAACTGCAAACCTGGAATTGAATATCAAGCAAAAAATATGCTTCAAAAATGAAGATAGACTTTTTAGGCAAACAAAAGCTTACAAATTTCACTGTTATCAGACCTTTGTGATAAGTATGAAAGAAAGCACTGGTGAAAAATGAAAATGACACTTGATAAAATTTTGCATCTAAATGAGGATTTGGTAGAATTCAGCCGTATTTGACCTGGGATGTGTCTATTGGTCTCTATTTCTTGAACAGCCTGAGAGGTCAGAATGTTTTACGTTGTTAAAATGTTACTTTTTTTAAAAAAGAAAAAGCATTTTGAACAGAAGCTATATATAGCCAGTAAAGCCTAAACAATTTATTGTCTGGCTTTTTACAGAAAATGTAAAAACTTTCAATCTAAATAATGAGTATCGCAAATGACAAACACAGGAGCATAAATGTAAGTGTGACACACAGATCTTTTTCAGAATATGAAAAATAATGAAAGTAATGGCTATTGAGCAAATAGGTGGAAATAAAAAGGTATGGCAATATTAAAAAAACACAAAGTATACTGTTGAAAAGTTGTATTGTGAGCCCTAGAGTAAACACCACATTAAGTAAAAAATTGTAGCTAATAAGCCAACAGTGAGAATAGAAAAGATTATATTGTTAATCCAAAATAATGCAGGTAAAAGAAAAAGGAAAACAGGGATGGGCGAAACAGAGGAAGGGCAGTGGGGGATTTAGACTTCCAGGTATTGAATGAATAAGTCATAGGGATAAAAGGTACAGCATGAGGAATATGGTCAATGACATTCTAATAGTGTCGTATGGTGACAGATGGTACCTACATCTTTTTGTGGTGAGCATAGCCCAATGTATCGAAAAGTTGAATCACTATCTTGTAATGATAATGATTCTTGAAATGAATGTAAACTTGTGTGTCAACTATACTCAAAAAATTAAAAGGAGAAAAGAACAATTGGCACAAGAAGCAATATTTTAGCAGAACTGCATCAATAATCACTAAATATATGGTCCAAAAATTGGAATTTTAGAGATTGTCAGACTATAATAAAATGCAAATTCCTATTCTCTTTTAAAGAAATTAGCTTTCAATATAGAGATACAGATTAAAGTGAAATAATGAAAATAATAAAGTGAAGAGAATGAAAATTATATTCTTATGTAAATGATAATTAGAAGAAATCTAGGGGTTGCCTGGTTGGCTCAGTAGGTTCAATGTCTGACTCTTGGTTTCAGCTCAGGCAGTGATCTCTCGGGTTGTGAAATGGAGCCCCCTGTGGGGCTGTGCCATCCGCCAGGTACTGCTTGAAGATTCTCTCCCTCTGTCCCTCCCCGACTCAAGCACCCATATGTGCATGCTCTCTTTCTCAAATAAATCTTAAAAAAAAAGAAAAAAAAAGCTGAAAGTGGCTTTCATTCCCAGGTATGATAGAATAACAGGAATAGACTTCCTGTCCTTCTGTCAACAACTAGGATATATATAGGAAATAAAAATTAGACCAAATACAGGAAATAACAGTTTTCAGGCACTGGAACACAGGCAAAGTAGGACAACGATGTCTGACAGAAATGAACCAAATGAGGTAAATCCTATGATTTTCCCTCCTCTCTGACTGCTCTCATTGCTGTGGGGCAGGGAATAGGGCTGTTTGATACCACCCCATTAAGGATCTAGAGTTCTGATTTCAGGGATGCCAGGGTGAGCGCTGGAGAGGAGGATGTGCAGAGAAGGTTAGAGACTAGCGGGATTGGCAGGGAGTCTCTCAAGTCTTTGACCAAATACGTGAGGAATAAAACGCCAGAAAAGCAGGGAAATAAATACTGAAAAGGGGTAAGTCAGACAATTTCTAGAGATCATGTAAAGCTTGAATAGTCAACTTTCCAAAGAACCATAGTGAACGGACATATGTATACATAGGAAATTGAGTAGAATCTTTAGAATGGGCTTGGCTCAGTAGCGAAGCCAAATTAGTCCTAGTACAGATAGTTTTAATCTGTTAGTGTGGGTTCTAAACAAAGTCTTAAAAAGATCAAATAGATTCCAAATAACTATATTGCATCCCTGAAAATTTTATTCTATATAAGGATGTAGGTATAGAGAGAGAGAGAGAGAGTGTGTGTGTGTGTGTGTGTGTGTGTGTAGACACACACACATTCCAAAATTGGAAAGCATAACATTTATGAGTCTGCTTTTTAATAAAACCTATCTATGGATGAAAAGGAAAAAAAAAAAAAGAAGAAGCCTATAACCAGAAAAAGTTAAGAGAAGTAGGTACAGTGGAGATGCCATCTGGGACAGGTGCTGGAGGCTGGAAGGTCAGAAAAGATGGAAGAGATACTTTTTCATGTTTCCTTCCTTTACCTAACCATGTTCTCCTACCAATTCTCTTCACCTCTCCAGGCCTGATACATATATATATATATATATATTTAAAAAATTATATTTATATATATATAAACTTAAATATATATATATATAAACTTAAATATATATATATAAACTTAAATATATATATATAAACTTAAATATATATATATATATATATATATATATATATATATATATATATATATTTAGCAGCAGCAGTTGATTCCAGTCTAGAATTTTCCACAACACTCTCCAAAACATCATGTCTTAGCTCAGAGGCGACTGTATCAGCCAGCCAAATAAACTCAGTTGTAAATCATATTGTATAAGCACACAGAAACAAACTTGTCATATGACCATCTACAGGCCAGTATTTGCTTCTCCAGAAAATTAATGACAAGGAAAGTAAAAATTGGAGGCTCTAGAATAAAAGAAACTAGAACTATAACTCAAAGAGTGGGTGGATAGTCAACTGAAAAGAATTGTGTGATAATTAGGGAAATGTGGGTATAGACTATATATTAGGTGGTAGTAAGAGATTTTAACTAAAAAACTTTTAAATGTGGAAAAGGTATGGTTTATACAACAATTGTCAACACGATACATACTTCAGGTTTATGGGTGAAATAGCCTCGTATGTTGGATTTGCTGAGAGGACTCAACCTTAAAGGAACAAGGGATAATTACATACAGAATTGTTAATAATTGTTAAATCTGGCTGATATGTACTTGGGTTCATTATATAACCTTCTACTTTGTATATGCTGATAAACAGCACAGACAAAACATTATAGGGAGGCATGCTGGAATAAAATACTCTTTTTCTAAAATTTAAATTTCACCTCATCTCTGACTTTTGTTGAAGTTGTTATTAAAGGGGCCTTGTAGTTTAAACTCACTTGATAGCATCCCCCTTTAAATTATCAAGTTTTCCCCCCACAGGTATTGTAAGCACACCCTATTGTTTTAGAAAAAAATTTTGCAAACTGCTGTTTGAGCCAGGTCAGACTAATTCCTCTAACCAGCTGTGCTGGTTTGTAACTGTCTAGTAACTGGTAAAACTCTTTACCCCTCATTTGAATCACCTCGTTGAATCATTTGAAGCAAGCTGGTGTTGGTGATGGGGAATTCTACGTGGTTCTTAATAGACTCTTTGCTTCCATTTGCCATGGAAATAAGTGTGGAGAGGTTGTGAAGGACCAGGAAGAAAGTTTTAGAGGCTAGCATAACATATATTACTCCTGTCCACGTTCTGGTCACCACAAATCAGTCTTATGGTCCCACCCAACTGCGAGGGAGGCTAGAAAATTTAATTTCCTGTGTGTCAGAATCAACTAAGAGATTTTATGAATCCACAATATTTTCTTTGCCACAAAAAACATTTGGTTTAATAAATACTTTCATATGTTTATACTTATAAACAACCCATTTAGTTTAATTTAAGCTATCAAAAGATAAACTGTCATAACAAGAGTATGAATGGAAAGTTTAACTCATGAATTTGATTGGCAGTAAATGCTTTTGAGCCATATGCCAGAATTAATATCCACCATTCATTCATCAATGATGGATTGAGTGCCTAACATAGGGTACTACACCAGGCCCTGGGGGTGCTGGTCCTGCAAGATCCTGCAAGCCAGGATCTGTTACTGTATGGAGAGCAAGGAAGAATGTCACAAAAGATTGTGTTCTGAGAACAAGTGGAGAGAATACCTTCTTTGTGGGTTGACACACGTTCTGTAAAGAAAATACAGTCTCTAAGTGGAACTAAACTCATAAGATATGAGAAGAGAGGGGCGCCTTGGTGGCTCAGTTAAGCCTCTGCTTTGGCTTGATCCCAGGAGCCTGGGATCAAGCCCTGCATTGGGCTCTCTGCTCAGCGGGGAGCCTGCTTCTCCCTCTCCCACACCCCCTGCTTGTATTCCCTTTCTCTGTGTCAAATAAATAAATGGAATTTCTGGGAAAGGCTTAAAAAAAAAAAAAAAGGAAATAAGAGAAAGGTGTTAGCCAAATAAAACTGAGGTTTGTTTTAATGTGTGCCTCAAGCTCCAGGCTAAGGAAATGGGACATGTAGAGATTTAGATGTCAGCAGAGCATCTAGATATGTGCTGAGCTATGAGGGCTCAAAGTTTTCAGAATCAAGAAAAAAGAAAAGAAATGGTATAAGATGAATGAGAATAAATCCATCTGGTTAACTATTTTATTAGGGGACGGGGTTTGGATTTCAAGCTGATATCAATGAGGAGCAAACCTAATTCAGTTATGGATAATATTGGCTTCTTTGTAAAACTTAAATTTATTTTATAGAATCTCTAATTTTGTTGAAGTTGTATCAAAAGGGTGCTATAATTTAAAATCTTCCAATAGCATTCTGTTAAACATCACGTTTTCCTCACAAGTTAGATTTTATTTTCTTAGAGAAAATATAGATAGGATAGAAAGTTTACCTATTTCTGACAAGTTTATAAAGATTAGGACTCTAAAAGGGCAAGGCGACACAGCATAGAAGGGAAAGTTATTCTGTAAAAGTCAATTCTGCTTCTCTGAAACAAGTAAATTGTAAACTTTTACTAGTATTTTTCAAACTTTTCGGTTACAAATTTAAAAGTAACATAGTACGAAGGAAATATAATTTTATACCAAGAAGGTTTTTGTAATTCAGATAACATGGGTAATGATTTTCTATTAGATTAATAAATTCTGTTTTTGTGAGCCTTTTAATTTTTAACATGCTCTTGTAATGATGGCATATTTACATTTACTTTTCCTGTATTTTCTTACATGCAAAGAAATGTCATGCATACATACGCATGCACATATATATAGCAACATATATTTGGGCTTTTTTATTTCTTATTTTTTTTTCAGGGTTTTAAATTAATTTATTTATTTTAATAAACATATAATGTATTTTATCCCCAGGGGTACAGGTCTGTGAATTGCCAGGTTTACACACTTCACAGCACTCATCATAGCCCATACCCTCCCCAATGTCCATATCCCCACCACCCTCTCCCTTGCCCCCTCCCCCAAGCAACCCTCAGTCTGTTTTTTGAGATTGAGTCTTTTATGGTTTGTTTCCCTCCCAATCCCATCTTCTTTCATTTTTTATTTTCCTACCTCCCCCCAACCCCCCCACATTGGATCTCCACTTCCTCATATCAAAGAGATCATATGATAGTTGTCTTTCTCTGATTGACTTATTTCGCTAAGCATGATACCCTCTAGTTCCATCCACATCGTTGCAAATGGCAAGATTTCATTTCTTTTGATAGCTGCATAGTATTCCATTGTGTATATATACCACTTCTTCTTTATCCATTCATCTGTTGATGGACATCTAGGTTCTTTCCATAGTTGGGCTATTGTGGACATTGCTGATATAAACATTCGGGTACACGTGCCCCTTTGGAGCACCACGTTTGTATCTTTAGGATATATACCCAGGAGTGCAATCGCTGGGTCATAGGGTAGCTCTATTTTCAGTTTTTTGAGGAACCTTCACACTGTTTTCCAGAGTGGTTGCACCAGCTTGCATTCCCACCAACAGTGTAGGAGGGTTCCCCTCTCTCTGCATCCTTGCCAGCATCTGTCATTTCTTGACTTGTTAATTTTAGCCATTCTAACTGGTGTGAGGTGGTATCTCATCGTGGTTTTGATTTGTATTTCCCTGATGCCGAGAGATGTGGAGCGTTTTTTCATGTGTCTCTTGGCCATCTGGATGTCTTCGTTGCAGAAATGTCTGTTCATGTCCTCTGCCCATTTCTTGATTGGATTATTTGTTCTCTGGGTGTTGAGTTTGATAAGCTCTTTATAGATTTTGGATACTAGCCCTTTATCTGCTATGTCGTTTGCAAATATCTTCTCCCATTCTGTCAGTTGTCTTTTGGTTTTGTTAACTGTTTCCTTTGCTGTGCCAAAGCTTTTGATCTTGATGAAATCCCAATAGTTCATTTTTGCCCTTGCTTCCCTTGCCTATGGCGATGTTCCTAGGAAGAAGTTGCTGCAGTTGAGGTCAAAGAGGTTGCTGCCTGCATTCTCCTCAAGGATTTTGATAGATTCCTTTCGCACATTGAGGTCCTTCATCCATTTTGAGTCTGTTTTCGTGTGTGGTGTAAGGAAATAGTCCAATTTCATTTTTCTGCATGTGGCTGTCCAATTTTCCCAGCACCATTTGTTGAAGAGGCTGTCTTTTTTCCATTGGACATTCCTTCCTGCTTTGTCAAAGATTCGTTGACCATAGAGTTGAGGGTCTATTTCTGGGCTCTCTATTCTGTTCCATTGATCTATATGTCTGTTTTTGTGCCAGTACCATACTGTCTTGATGATGACAGCTTTGTAATAGAGCTTGAAGTCTGGAATTGTGATGCCACCGACTTTGGCTTTCTTTTTCAATATTCCTTTGGCTATTCGAGGTCTTTTCTGGTTCCATATAAATTTTAGGATTACTTGTTCCATTTCTTTGAAAAAAATGGGTGGGATTTTGATAGGGATTGCATTAAATGCGTAGATTGCTTTAGGTAGAATAGACATTTTCACAATATTTGTTTTTCTAATCCATGAGCATGGAACATTTTTTCATTTCTTTGTGACTTCCTCAATTTCTTTCATGAGTACTTTATAGTTTTCTGAGTATAGATTCTTTGCCTCTTTGGTTAGATTTATTCCTAGGTATCTTATGGTTTTGGGTGTGATTGTGAATGGGACTGACTCCTCAATTTCTCTTTCTTCTGTCTTGTTGTTAGTGTAAAGAAATGAGACTGATTTCTGTGCATTGACTTTATATCCTGACACTTTACTGAATTCCTGTACAAGTTCTAGCAGTTTTGGAGTGGAGCCTTTTGGATTTTCCACATATAGTATCATATCATCTGCAAAGAGTGATAGTTTGACTTCTTTGCCGATTTGGATGCCTTTAATTTCTTTTTGTTGTCTGATTGCTGAGGCTAGGACTTCTAGTACAATGTTGAACAGCAGTGGTGGTAACGGACATCCTTGCCGTGTTCCTGACCTTAGCGGAAAAGCTTTCAGTTTTTCTCCATTGAGAATGATATTTGCAGTGGGTTTTTCATAGATGGCTTTGATAATATTGAGGTATGTGCCCTCTATCCATACACTTTGAAGAGTTTTAATCAGGAAGGGATGCTGCACTTTGTCAAATGCTTTTTCAGCATCTATTGAGAGTATCATATGGTTCTTATTCTTTCTTTTATTAATGTATTGTACCCCATTGATGGATTTGTGGATGTTGAACCAACCTTGCAGCCCTGGAATAAATCCCACTTGGTCGTGGTGAATAATCCTTTTAATGTACTGTTGTATCCTATTGGCCAGTATTTTGTTGAGAATTTTCGCATCTGTGTTCATCAAGGATATTGGTCTGTAATTCTCTTTTTTGGTGGGATCCTTGTCTGGTTTTGGGATCAAGGTGATGCTGGCCTCATAGAATGAGTTTGGAAGTTTTCCTTCCATTTCTATTTTTTGGAACAGTTTCAGGAGAATAGGAATTAATTCTTCTTTAAATGTTTGGTAGAATTCCCCTGGGAAGCCGTCTGGCCCTGGGCTTTTGTTTGTTTGGAGATTTTTGATGACTGTTTCAATCTCCTTACTGGTTATGGGTCTGTTCAGGCTTTCTATTTCTTCCTGGTTCAGTTGTGGTAGTTTATATGTCTCTAGAAATGTATCCATTTCTTCCAGATTGTTGAATTTGTTGGCGTAGAGTTGCTCGTAGTATGTTCTTATAATTGTTTGTATTTCTTTGGTGTTGGTTGTAATCTCTCCTCTTTCATTCATGATTTTATTTATTTGCGTCCTTTCTCTTTTCTTTTTGATAAGTCTGGCCAGGGGTTTGTCAATCTTATTAATTCTTTCAAAGAACCAGCTCCTAGTTTCGTTGATTTGTTCTCTTGTTTTTTTAAGTTTCTATTTCATTAATTTCTGCTCTGATCTTTATGATTTCTCTTCTCCTGCTGGGTTTAGGCTTTCTTTGTTGTTCTTTCTCCAGCTCCTTTAGGTGTAGGGTTAGGTTGTGTATTTGAGACCTTTCTTGTTTCTTGAGAAAGGCTTGTACTGCTATATATTTTCCTCTCAGGACTGCCTTTGTTGTGTCCCACAGATTTTGAACCGTTGTGTTTTCATTATCATTTGTTTCCATGAATTTTTTCAATTCTTCTTTAATTTCCTGGTTGACCCATTCATTTTTTAGAAGGATGCTGTTTAGTCTCCATGTATTTGCATTCTTTCCAAATTTCCTCTTGTGATTGAGTTCTAGCTTCCGAGCATTGTGGTCTGTAAATATGCAGGGAATGATCCCAATCTTTTCATACTGGTTCAGACCTGATTTATGACCCAGGATGTGGTCTATTCTGGAGAATGTTCCATGTGCACTAGAGAAGAATGTATATTCTGTTGCTTTGGGATGGAGTGTTCTGAGTATATCTGTGCTGTCCATCTGGTCCAGTGTGTCATTTAAGGCCTTTATTTCCTTATTGATCTTTTGCTTAGATGATCTGTCCATTTCAGTGAGGGGAGTATTAAAGTCCCCTGCTATTATTGTATTACTGTCAATGTATTTCTTTGATTTTGTTATTAATTGGTTTATATAGTTGGCTGCTCCCATGTTAGGGGCATAGATATTTAAGATTGTTAGGTCTTCTTGTTGGACAGACCCTTTGAGTATGATATAGTGTCCTTCCTCATCTCTTATTATAGTCTTTGGCTTAAAATCTAATTGATCTGATATAATGATTGCCAACCCAGCTTTCTTCTGATGCCCATTAGCGTGGTACATTGTTTTCCACCCCCTCACTTTAAATCTGGAGGTGTCTTCGGGTCTAAAATGAGTTTCTTGTAGGAAGCATATTGATGGGTTTTGTTTTTTTATCCATTCTGATACCCTGTGTCTTTTGATTGGGGCATTTAGCCCATTAACATTCAGGGTAACTATTGAGAGATATGAATTTAGTGCCATTGTATTGCCTGTAAGGTGACTGTTACTGTATATTGTCTCTGTTTCTTTCTGATCTACTCCTTTTAGGGTCTCTCTTTGCTTAGAGGACCCCTTTCAATATTTCCTGTAGAGCTGGTTTGGTGTTTGCAAATTCTTTCAGCTTTTGTTTGTCCTGGAAGCTCTTTATCTCTCCTTCTATTTTCAATGATAGCCTAGCCGGATATAGGATTCTTGGCTGCATGTTTTTCTCGTTTAGTGCTCTGAATATATCATGCCAGTTCTTTCTGGCCTGCCAGGTCTCTGTGGATAGGTCCGCTGCCAATCTAATGTTTTTACCCTTGTATGTTAGAGACTTCTTTCCCCGGGCTGCTTTCAGGATTTTCTCTTTGTCGCTAAGACTTGTAAATTTTACTATCAGGTGACGAGGTGTGGACCTATTTTTATTGATTTTGAGGGGCGTTCTTAGCATCTCCTGGATTTTGATGTTTGTTGCCTTTGCCATATTAGGGAAATTCTCTCCAATAATTGTCTCCAATATACCTTCTGCTCCCCTCTCTCTTTCTTCTTCTTCTGGAATCCCAATTATTCTCATGTTGTGTCGTCTTATGGTGTTGCTTATCTCTCGAATTCTCTCCTCGTGGTCCAGTATTTGTTTGTCTCTCTTTTGCTCAGCTTCTTTATTCTCTGTCATTTGGTCTTCTATGTCACTAATTCTTTCTTCTGCCTCATTTATCCTAGCAGTGAGAGCTTCCATTTTTGATTGCACCTCATTACTAGCTTTTTTGATTTCCACTTGGTTAGATTTTAGTTCTTTTATTTCTCCAGAAAGGGCTTTTATCTCTCTGGAGAGGGTTTCTCTAATATCTTCTATGCCTTTTTCGAGCCCTGCTAGAACCTTGAGAATCGTCATTCTGAACTCTAGATCTGTCATATTACCAATGTCCGTATTGATTAGGTCTCCCGCCTATGGTACTACCTCTTGTTCTTTTTTTTTGTAGTGAGTTTTTCTGCCTTGTCATTTTGTCCAGATAAGATTTACTTTCTCCTCCTCTAGAATTCTGCTGTTCTTGGTGAGTGAAGTTGGTCTTGGCTGGGTTTCTTGTTGATCTTCTGGGGTTGGGGCCTGTTGTGGTGATTCTCAAGTGTCTTTGCTGCAGGCGGAATTGCACCACCCTTGCCAGGGGCCGGGCTAAGTAATCCGCTGGGGTTTGCTTTTGGGAGCTTTTATTCCCTGAGCACTTTCAGTAGAGTTCCGGAGGACGGGAATGAAGATGGCGGCCTCCCAGTCTCTGGCCCCGAGGAGCCTAGAGCTTGGGGTCCCGCTCCTCCGTGTGCCCTCAGAGAAAAGTGCCCAACCGCCTCTGCCTCCCTGGCCTCCGGTCGCAACTGGAGTAAAGCAGTCAATTGCTGGCACTTGGAGAACAAGCGCCTGTTTGCTTCTGTCTCCGTGGTCTCCGGCCATGCTCCAAGCCCACCCAGCCTGCGACCGGCACAAGGTAACCCCGGGCTGAGAGCTCACACCTCGGCTTTGTCGCCGTAGCCGGCTTCCCCGCTCTAATACCTGCGAGCTCTGCAGCACTCAGACACCTCCTGTCCTTCTGTGACCCCACAGGACCTGGCTTTACGCTGACCCCGCCTGGGCTTCCCCCCGGTTTAGCCTCTGGAGCGATGTCCCTCCATGGAGCAGACTTTTAAAAGTCCCGATTTTGTGCTCCCTTGCTCCGCCGCTTGCCAGGAGCCAGCCCCTCCCCCCGGGGTCTGTCTTCTCGTCGCTTTGGACTCACTTCTCCGGAGGTCCTACTTTTCTGAAAGTGATCGATTTTCAGTTTCTAGAATTGTTGCTGCTCTTCTCTTCGATTTCCCGTTGGATTTGTAGGTGTTTGCAATGGTTGATAAGCTATCTAGCTGATCTCCTGCTACCCGATGTCCTCTCAGCCTGCTACTTCTCTGCCATCTTGACTCCCCCCCCGTTTTATTTCTTATTTTTAAATGATCTATTACAATGTATTAAATGTGCTTTGCATTGTCACTAATACTGCTTGATATATATGAATATATAATTTGAGATTTATAAATAGGGATAAAATTTAATATAACTAGGAAGTAGAAAATAACATTTATAATACGCAATAAAATGTTAAATTTTTACTTACTTGAATATATGATTATTACTTCTTATTCTCAAGTGCAGGCAGTCTTAAATACACAGAAAAAATCTCCAAAGTTTAGTATCCTCTTGCAGTAGAGACATAAACAGGTTGTCTTTTGAATGATACTGAATATTTCATTCTAGTAAAGCTTTCAAGACATTTGTGAAAAAGATATAAACGCTAAAATATGCAAATATCAATTCATATTGTGTTCTTATTTGCAGTTTCGGATAACTTTTAGAAAGTGTGTTTTGGAGCACCTAGGTGACTCAGTTTGGTTAAGCATCTGAGTTTTGACTTCAGCTCAGGTCATGGTCTGAGTCATGAGATTGAGCCCCACATTGGGCTCCATGCTAGTTGTGGAGCCTGCTTGGGATTCTCTCTCCCCCTTTGTCCCTCCCTCCCTCAAAAAGATGTTTCATAAAAAGCATGATAATTATGAAAAACAGAAAATCTAAAATTAAACTTGTTTATATCTTATAAGACATTTATTATAAAATTATTGCATGTAGTATGTGCATGTAATATGCACAGTATACATGCATACACTAACATATTTTTACCAAAGGGCAAACTATACTGTTTTGTAAACAAGTACTTTAAACGTCTATTGGCATATCACAAAAGTATTTTCAAGATAAATATTAATCTGCAATTTCATTTTGCTGACATAGTATAGGATTCTCTTAAATGAGAATGACTAATACTGTTACCTATATTTAGATAATAACCAGGAGGTCAAGCCTCACTCTCTTCCCCCACTACCTCTTTTCCAAAATTAACACGTGTGCACGTTTAAACACATGTTTTAACTAGTTTTCCATTGCCTACTAAATAAAATTCAGACTTGAGATCATACCATTAAATAATTAAAAAAAAACTGATGTATGTTCATATTATAACTCCGTTTCACTTTATTGTGTGCTTAGTATGTGCTGGGACAAAGAATTTTGTGTGCTTTATTTTAAACAAATCAGTTGGAATTTTAGATATGTCACTAGAGCAAGAATACTTTTTGCAGATCTTTGAGGCCATTCTGAAATAAGAACCATTTCACATCCACATGCATGCTGAATATTATACACATGATACACACTGAGTTCAGATCTCAGTGTCCGTTCCTCAGCATTTCAAGGAATCACTGGTAATGTTTATATCGGTGGGATTTATAGAGTATTCTCTATGCTGCTCAAAGCCCTTTTTGTGATCCACACAATCTACTTGGATGCTCACTTACTACTTGCCCTTGATTACTGAACTCAACCTTTACATTTGGAAATGGTTAAAATGATATAAAATACACATCCTATGTAGGCTTTGTTCCCATCCAATGTTTGCTGGAATGCTTAAATTTTATGTAATTTTGCCTTGGCACATGTGGTAAAAGCTGGCTTGACCTAATTCTAAGACATACAGACAAAATGCAAGTTCTTAAATACGTTCTGTGACTTTCACATGAGAACACATAAAAAAAAAGTAAAGAAAAATTTAATTTCTGGTAATATGATTTCCTTGATCACATTGGAAATTGGTTTCTCTCCTTCTAACCTAAATATTTCCTGTCCTCATGAGTGTGCTTCTGCCAATTCCTTTCTCTGCTACAATTTGTGTTCCATGTGCTCGGGCAATGAGAGTGGCTTTTCAAACTCTCCCTTGGGGAGATACATCATTTCTTGTTTGGAATCTGAGTTGAATTCAGATTGCTTGTTTTGTTGTGCCATCTCCTTTCTTGGCATTAAACTTCTCTTTAGCAGTAACATATCAAGGTGTAAGTGTTAACCACTTCCTGTCCAATTTAATGAATGTTAAAGTGATTATAACCCCCGTTTTGCAGATAGATAAACTGATATTCTCAACAATCAAATAACTTTTTCCCTCTAAGGCAAAACAGCAAGGAAATGATAGATTATAACCCAGGAGTTCTATTCGAAGTCCAGTTCTTTTTCTGCTACCAAAAAATATGACCCTGTCCAGCATCCACTTTTCATTATTGAACACTGGGGACAAAACAGATCCTCCTTCTTAAAGACTTAATGTCAACTGCATTTTAGGGATTAATGTTTCTCTTATTCAGACGAAATTAAAGAGGCCCTTGGCTTCAGGCTCAGTGATTTCTTCAGATTTGCTTTCAAATATGATTCTCACGTTTGTAGTTAGACTACGCCCTCATTTCTTAGGAACAAACCCCTGAGCCTTATCCTAGTTTTAGTAATAAAACTAGAACACTTAGGTTTATTAATTACCTTTTACATTTTACACATGCTAAGATAAATGTTATACAATTAATTATGATACATGATAAGATCTAAAACAAGAAATAAGAAAATGTTATCTATTTCAAATATATTAATGGTATTATACTCTCTAGGTCCCCAAATTCCTTAATTCTTTCTACACTGCTTTCTGCTCTGCTCTTACCATTCATGCATTCACTGAATCAGCATTAATGGGGTACTAGGAATTCTGACATTAAAAACCAGACCCTACTCAAAGGAAATGGAAGGGGTCTCAGTACTTATATCCTTCAAACACCCATGTTCTGCCTACTCATCAAAAATGCCAGCCCTTGGGGCGCCTGGGTGGCTCAGTGGGTTAAAGCCTCTGCCTTCGGCTCAGGTCATGATCACAGGGTCCTGGAATCAAGCCCTGCGTTGGGCTCTCTGCTCAGCAGGGAGCCTGCTTCCTCCTCTCTGTCTGCCTCTCTGCCTACTTGTGATCTCTGTCTGTCAAATAAGGAAATAAAATCTTAAAAAAAAAAAAAAAATGCCAGCCCTAATTGTGAGACTTCCTCATTTTTACCTTCCTGCCTGATATTATCTGGGACATTGGTGATTTGGGGGGCTCCTCTGGAATGGAATATTCTGCAGTGCTGAAGACTAACCTATATGTCTAACCTTTATGAATTTGTTTTTTTGGCACGTGGTCAATTACATGACTATATTATATGAACTTACTAGTATCTTTCAACCCAGTTCAAACAGCAGAGATCAAATAACAGTCACTTTTAATATCAAGTAATCACCATCTGAATCAAAGGAAAAAGGTCCAGGAGCCCCTGGGTGGCTCAGTTGGCTAAGGATCTGACTCTTGATTTTGGCTGAGGTCATGGTCTCAGGATTGTGAGGTGGATCTTGCTTAAGATTCTCTTTCTCAAAGGGGAATCCCCTTACACTGTTGGTGGGAATGCAAGCTGGTACAGCCACTCTGAAAAATGGTATGGAGGCTCCTCAAGAAGTTAAAAATAGAGCTACCCTATTACCCAGCAATTGTACTACTATTTACCCCAAAGATACAAATGGGCACCTGCACCCTAATGTTCATAGGAGCAGTGTCCACAGTAGCTAATCTGTGTAAAGAGCCCAGATGTCTGACAGATGAATGGATAAAAAAGATGTGGTGTGTATATATGTGTGTACACACACACACACACACACAATGGAATAGCACTCAGTCATCAGAAAGGATGAATACTTAGCATTTACATGGCTGTGGATTGAACTGGAGGATATTATACTGAGTGAAATAAGTCAATCAGGGAAAGACAATTATTTCATATGGTTTCACTCATATGTGGAATATAAGAAAGGGCAGAGGACCATTGGGGAAGGGAGGGAAAACTGAATGGGAAGTCATTAGAAGGAGAAAAACTATGAGAGACTCTTAACTATAGGAAACAAAGTGAGGGGTGCCAGAGGGGAGAGGGGTAGGGTGTGATGGGCATTAAGGAAGGCACATGATGGATGAATACTGGGTGTTGTGTGCAATAAATTACTGAACATTACATCTGAAACTAGCAATGTACTATAAATTGGCTAATTGAGTTAAAAAAAAAAAAGATGCTCTCTTTCCCTCTGACCACCACCCCCCACACTCTCCCTCTTAAAAGATATACATCTACACACACACACAGAGGTCCAGTGTTGTGCTGAGATGTCTGTGGATTGCCCCCAAATCTCAAGATAATTAAAATAACCTCTCTGATTAGTTTATTGAAAATATTTTAGACTGATGAAACCATGAAGACAATAGCCATTAAAATTAGGACATGGTATGAGTCTAATACCTATACAGTCACATTCCACCAGCTTTGTTAAAAAAGGAATCTTAGAACTTTCTCTGTCCATGATCTTTGTGTGTATGAGGAAAACAGAAAAAAAAAATTATATTTAGAGTATGTTAGTGACCTTATTTCCATTCCTGGATTTTCTGCTGGTTCTCTGTGTCATCTCTTAGCTTCTTCCATCTGAAATGACAATAACCACTTCTTATCTCATAAAGAAGATTAATGAGACTTCTAAGAAATATTTTAGCTATTTAGAAAATGTGCCAGAACACTTTGCATTCTTGACCATGACCTTTGCTTGGCACCCTTGAATCCTTTTGTATCCTAATTGGGAATTAACATCTAATAAAAGATGACTGGAAACAAGTGCCAAGAAAAGTACTTTTTGTAAAAACATCTTTAAAAAGTGTCATTTCTTATGGAATCATTGAAAGCCACCTTTAGTTAAAACATCAGGTTTTTGAGAAAATGCTCAAGATAAAGCTATGAGAATATCTTAACATGTTTATATTTTATTTGAAATATTATTATTGACATTGATAAGCTCAATTCCTTGAGTATTATACAAAATCATTTAAAAGGAGACAATATCGTAATGAAGGCTTGAAAGAGGGAATGAATAAAGAATGGTGAGACAGATTGAAAAGTAGTGTCTGAAGAGTTGGTAGAAGATTGGTGATTGTTAAAGTAACAATGTAAAGTCAAGTCCAAATGATTCACCATGATGAGGGTATGCTCCGAGGATAAAAAGGACTATATGGACTGTGAAAATGCCCTTTTATGCTTTGAAGTGCAGGCAGCTCTCCTGTGGATCTTGTAATGGACATGGCATTTTACACCTCAAAACTGATTGCCAACCTTTGGTTACATGTGAGTATTGTGGAATAACAGCTTACTTAGCAGAGACCACAGCCATGAAGGGCTCCAATGAAGGGAGTGAAACCTCAGCAGTGGTTGTAGAGATTTTGCAGCCTTTGAAATGAAGAGGTCCTAGAAGAATGAGCAGAGCTTCTGCAAATCCAAAGGGATAAATGAAATAAATACACTTTTATACACCTGTTGAATTCCTGGGATATTTGGGATGTGTTTGTAGATTCCTTCCTTCCTTCCTTTCTTTTCTTTCTTTCTTTAATAATGTTACTAGTGGAAGATGGTTGTAGAATTATGGAGAAAGCTTTATCAATGTAAGTAACAATTGTGCATGATTGATACATAAAAAGACATGACCAAATAAAAACCTATGTATTGGGTATTTAATGAACAGAATAATGGATTTAGTATTCGTTTATATGAGAAACATTTATGCAGCTCTGTGTGTCATACATAGAGCTATGTCTGTGAGAGTCCTCAATGAGTTCATAGTTTTAGAGGAAAAGGCCAGTAACTATAAGACCATGCGATAATTACCATAACAGTTATATGTAATTAGTGTTACAGAAGAGAGAAAAGCTGCCAAGAGGCTGCAGGAACTAGGTAAAAATTTGAAGACTACTGCAAAGCTTGCTATTTTTAGACTGCAAAGTACAGGGAACCCAGGGAAGAGATCAGAGAGGCAGAATGAACTACTATCTTGATTTATTCTTGTAAGCTTTCCTTGCTAGGTAATTGGGAGCCATGAAATAATCAGATGGGCCTTTTAGAGTGATCCTAAATTTAGAATTAAGACAAGAAACTTGTATTACTTTGCTATTGCTGCTATACTATATTATTGGTAGTACATGTGGTATAATAAAATACTGAATTTAGTGGATTAAAACAACATAAATGTATTTTCTAACAGTTTTCTAGGTTAGAAATCCAATAATCTGTTTGACTGGCCCAAAGTTAAAGTGTAGGCTCCTTTTGTGATCTCTGTGGGGAGACTCCCATTTCCTTGTTTCTTTCAGCTTCGAGGGACCACCTGTATTTCTTGGCTTGTGTCCCCTTCCTCTGTCTTCAAAGTACATAGCTCTAGTCACTGTCCCTAACACATTCTCCTGTTCTCTGTTAAATCTCCCACTGCCATCATCTTAAATGAACACTTGTGATTAAATTTATGGTATACCTAGATATTCTGGGATTACTTCCTAGTGTCAGAATCTTTCATTTATGTCTGCAAAAATCCATTTGGCATATAAGGCAACACCCACAGGGTCCAGGGATTAGGACTTGGATGTCTTTTGGGACCATTATTTAGCCTACCGCAGCGCCTATGTTCAATTATAAGGAACCTCCTTCACATAGCCTACCATACACACACACACTCACTCTATCTTTCTCTCTGTCTCCCAAAAACATGCAGTAAAAACCAAATTAACCAAAACCCACCAGTACATGTACCTGTGCTAAGTCAATGGCTATGGTGGATTTGTTAAGTGGTTGGTTGTGCAGAGTATGGGAAACAGAAAATTAGATTTGAAATCTAGGTTTATGGCTTGTATAATAACATGCATGATAATATGACTAACCAAAATGAGGAATTTCACTCATAAATGGACCTAGAGTATTTATACACTTGATCTTAGACAAAAGGCCGAGAAGCGAGTGGACCTAGAGTATTTATAAAAAAAAAAAATCTATAGTGTCGGTAGGCATTCAGTCAAATTCTGTTCTACAGATCTCTAGCCATTTCTTGTAAAACCAGTTCCCACAAAAGTGTGTGCATTGAATGATCACCCCTACCATGTCCATTCCACTCCATACTAGTAATGATAGAAGAAATACTTCTTGCCCTGTCTGTGTGGAATACATTTCTGTATTGTGAAAAGGGTAATGATTAGTTTCAGATCAGTGTATTTCAAATACGTGAATTTTCTCAGTGTTAGTACAAATTTTGAAATGTAAAATACTTAAGGATTTTTACTGTGATATTTTATTTTTTTACCGTAATATTTTAATTATTGCTGTTTTAAATTGTTATGTGCTGATGCTTCATATTTTTTAAAAGACCAAGGCAGAAGATGAATCACTGCCATTTCAAAAACAAATCTAAACATTCCACTGCAGAAAAGTAATACCAAGTATAATGTATATTTCCTTGAATTCAGTCCTCCACAAAAATCACTTTGATTCATATTTTAGACTGGTAAAATATCAGATTTAAGCATAAATTTATAAATAGATACTAGAGTTTTAGTTCTTTCAAAAGTAATTACTTCAAAGGAGAAACAATATTAGATGTAGTATAATTTCTAAAGATAGAAACCAAATATTTCCTCTTATGTATGGTTTAATACATATTATATTTTAATATGAATCATTTATAGATAATTGTTTTTTGTCTTTTCATAATTCAAGGTTCATTTAAATCTTAGATTTTTTTATAGACAACGATAGTCTAAGAAGGAAAATAATCTTCATAATCTCAAAGTTCAAATACACTGAGAACACATTCAAATCCAGAATATACAAATGAGGGGCGCCTGGGTGGCTCAGTGGGTTAAGCCTCTGCCTTCAGCTCAGGTCATGATCCCAGGTTCCTGGGATCGAGTCCCGCATCGGGTTCTTTGCTCAGAGGAGAGCCTGCTTCCTCCTCTCTCTCTGCCTGCCTCTCTGCCTACTTGTGATCTCTGTCAAATAAATAAATAAAATCTTTAAAAAAAAAAAAGAATATACAAATGAAAAACTCCGTTTTTATTTGCCCTTCAAAATATCTCTATTTCCTACCTACGTTATAGTACTCAACTAAATCAAGAAGATATATGCACCCCTATGTTTATTGCAGCATTATTTACAACAGCTAAAGTATGGAAGCAGCCCAAGTGTCAGCTGATAGGTGAATGGACAAAGAAGAGGTAGTGTGTGTACACACACACACACACACACACACACACACAATGGAATATTACTCAGCCATAAAGAGAATAAAATCTTGCTGATGGCAACAATATGGATGGATCTAGTGAGTATAATGCTAAGTGAAATAAGCCAGTCAGAGAAAAACAAGTAGCATATGATTTCATTCATGTGGAAAAAAATGAACAAAGAAAAAAAGCAGCAAACCAAAAAACAAATAGCTGCAGAGAAAACACAGATGATTACCAGAGGGAAGGTGGGTGTGGGGATGGGTGAGATAGGTTATAAGGATTAAGAGTACACTTATGATGGGCACTGAGTAATATGGAATTGTATAATATTATAACCTGAAACTAATAGAACACTGTATATTAACTATTCTGGAATTAAAAATTAGAAAAAAAAGGTAGCTAGGGGAAATTGAATGACAAACATACCACTACTTTTTTTGGTGGTATCTTTTTTTCTTTCTTTAAGATTTTTATTTATTTATTTGATTGAGAGAGAGATTGCAAGTAGGCAGAGGAAGGCAGAGAGAGAGGGGGAAGCAGGCTCCCCGCTGAGCAGAGAGCCGATGTGGAGCTCAATCCCAGGACCCTGAGATCATGACCTGAGCTGAAGGCAGACGCTTTAACGCACTGAGCCACCCAGGCGCCCCAGGTGGCTATCTTTTAAACTGTAATTTTGCCTCCTCAATAGTTTTATCTGTCAAAGGAATGGTTGTTGGAATGTACTAGCTCCTATGAGTTTGACTATTTTATATACCTCAAATTATGCTGTACTTGTCCTTCTGCATTTGGCTTATTTCACTTAAAATGTATGAAACTGGAGGATATGCTGCTACCACATATGTCCTTGTATCCATTTTTTTTGAAGCTGAATGATGGTCTGTTGTATGTATATACATTTTTGTCTATTTATCCATCCATGGACATTTAGGTTGTTTCCACATTGATTGCTTTTAATAATAACAATGAACATGGGAAAGTAAATATTTTTTTAAGATGGTAATTTCAGTTCTTTTGGATACTCAGAAGTGGATTTCTGAATCATATGGTACTTAAATTTTTAATTTTTTGAGGAACCTCCATACTCTTTTTCTTAGTGGCTGCACCAGTTTACATTTCCACCAATAGTGTAGAAGGATTCCTTTTCCTCATACCCTCCCCAGCACTAGTTAACTCTTGTATTTTGATGATAATCATTATCACACTTGTGAGGTGACACCTCATTGTGGTTTTGATTTGCATTTCCATGACAGTTAGTGATGCTAATCATCTGTTCATGTATTTTTTTGACAATGTGCATGTCTTTGGGTAGCTGTCTATTTAACTCCTATGCCAGTTTTTAATCACATTGTTGGCCTAATTGCTCTGACTAGAAGTTGCAGTACTCTGTTGAATAGAGTGGGTTTTCTTGGCTTGTTCTTGATCTTAGAGGAAATGTTTTTAGCTTTTCAGCATTGATTATGATGTTAACTGTGGGCTTATCATATGTGGCTTTGTATTCCTGGTTTGTTGAGAGTTTTACCCTGAAAGGGTATTGAATTTTGTGAAATGCTTTTTTTTTTTCTCACCATCTAGTGTGGTGATCATGTAATTTTTACCCTTCATTCTATTAATGTGGCACATCATGTTTTTTTTTTTTTTTTTTGGTATGCAGAACCATCCTTGCATCCTAGGGATAAATCACAATGTAGTCTTGCTGTATGATTTAAAAATGCTATTTGATTCAGCTAGCCAGCATTAGGTCAAAATTTTTGGATTTATGTTCGTTAGGGATATTGGTCTGTACTTGTAATGTCTTTGCCTGGCTTTGATATCAGGCTAATGTTGTCCTCATAAAATTAGTTTGGAAGTATTCCCTCTTCAAATTTTGGGATGTTTGAAGAGAACTGACATTAATTCTTCCCACATTTTGTATGGTATTCAAGAGTGAAGTCATCTGGTTCTGGGCTTTATTGGGATGTTTTTGATTATTGAATCAAACTAATTTTTTATAGGTCTGTTTAGATTTTCTATTTCTCCATGCTTTAGTCTTGGTAGTTGGTATATTTCTAGCAACTTATTTTTCTAGATTATCTGATTTGTTAGAGTGTAATTATTTATAGTAGTCTCTTATGATCTTTTTTTTTTTTCTGTGTCTTCAGTTGTAATGTCTCCTCTTTTATTTCTGATTTTGTGCCTTTTTCTTTTGTCTCAGTCTGACTATGGATTAGTCAGTAGTTTTCAAAACAGTTTTAGATTCACTGATTTTTTTTTATTGCTTTTCTAAGTTTCATTTATTTTTACTGTATTATTCCCTTTTACCAATTTTTGGTCTTAGTTTGTTCTTCTGTTGCTAGTTCTTTGCAGAGTAAAATTGGGTATTTCAAGAAGTTCGTGTGTGTGTGTGTGTGTGTGTGTGTGTGTGTAAGCGTTACGGTTATAAAGTTCCTTTATAGTACTGCTGTATCCCATGTTTTGGTTGATATGTATTTGGTTGTTTTCTTTTGTCTGATATTTATTGCTCTTTTAATTCAACCCTTGTCTAGTGTTTGTTCAAAAATATGTGGAAATTAACAATTTTACTTTTGCTACTAATTTCTAGTTTTATTCCATTGTGATCAGAAAAGTACTAGTTATGATTATAGTCTTCTTAAATTTGTTAAAACTTGTTTTGCAACCTAACATATAATTTGTTTGGATAATGTTTCCTGTGAGCTTGAGAGAAAGATCTATTCTCTTGTTGGGTGGAGTGTTATGAATGTCTCTTGGGTCTAGTTGATCTGTAGTATTGTTCACGTTTTGTTTCCTTATTGACTTTTCTGTCTGAGTGTTCTAACCATTATTGAAAGTGAGATTTTGAAATCTATTATTTTTCTCTCTTCTTCCTTCAGTTTTGTCCGTATTTGCTTTATATATTATATGATGTTTATATAGATTTATATAACTATAGTCGTAATGTAATATAGCATAATTATATATATATTTGTAATTCTTATATCTTCCAGGTGAATTGATCCTTTTATCATTATGTAATATCCTTCTTTGTCTCTTGTGATAGTTTTTGACTTAAAGTGTATCTATCCTCATACAAATTCAGCTATCTCTCCTTTCTTTTGGTTAGCATTCCCATGGAATATCTTTTTTTCCTTCCCTTCACTTGAAGCCTATGTGTGTCCCTAAATTTGAACTAAGTCTCTTGTAGACGGCATGTAGTTAGATCTTTTTGTAAAATTCTATTTAATCACTGTGTCTTGGGGGAAGGCTAACGGATTTCATTTAAAGTAATTACTGATGGGAAGAATGCACTCTTGTCATATTGTTAATTGTCTCCTGTCTGTCTTGTAGTTCTTTTGTTTCTTCTTGATGGCTTTCTTTATATTTCATTGATTTTTTTTTTGTATCATTATGCTTTATTTGCTCTTTTTCTTTTGTGTATTTTCTATGTGTATTTTCTTTGTGGTTACCAAGGTTTTCATGATACCGTTAGTTAAAAATACTCTATTGTAACAACTTCAATAATGTATTTTACACTATTACAATAATTACAATCATTACAATAACAATATATTTTAATAACTACACTTTTATTTACTGCCCCGCTTAATCTCCCCCTTCATTTTTTTTTTTAAGATTAAAAAAAATTAAAATTTTTTTGACACAGAGAGTTAGAGAGCACAAGGTGGGGGAGCTGCAGGCAGGTAGAGGGAGAGGGAGAAGTATGTTCCCCGCCGAGCAAGGAGCCCGATGGGGGGGTGATCCCAGAACCCTGGGATCATGACCTGAGCCACCCAAGTGCCCCCCACTTCATGTTTTTGATGTCACAATTTACATCTTTTTATATTTATCCATTAACATGCTTTTATAATTATTTTCATATTTGTCTTTTAACTATTTACTAGAATTAAAAGTGATTACCCTTCAACATTACGGTATTTCAGTATTCTGTATTTGTCTGTGTGTTTACTTTTAACACAAGTTTCCTATATGTTTTTGTATTGCTCTTCAGTCTTTTTTAATTTCAATTTTAATGTTTTCTTTAGCATTTTTTGTAAATCAAGTCCAGTGGCAATGAACTACTTAAGGTGTTATTTGTCTGAAAAAGATTTTCTCTATTTTTGAAGTATTGGTTTGCTCAGAATAGTATTCATGGTTGGCAGGTTTGTGTTTTGTTTTTCTTTTAGCCCTTTGAGTACATCAGCCTTCAAAGATTCTGCTGAAAAATCTGCTTATGGACTTCTTATGGGAGTTCTCTTTGTGCCTTTAAAATTCGCTGTGACTTTGACATTCAGTAATTTAATTATAACATGACTTGGTGTAGATTTCTTTGACTTCATCTTATTTAACATCCATTTGGCTTCCTGGATATGATTGTCCTTTTCCTTCCTCAGATCTGGGAAGTTTTTTGGCCATTTTTATTTTTTATAAAGGTTCTTTTTTTTTTTTTTAGAGAGAGAGAGAACGTGAGCAGGGGCAGGAGTAGAGGGAGAGGGAGAGAGGGAATCTTAAACAGACCTGTACTGAGTGTGGAGCCCAATGCTGGGCTTGATCTCAGGACTCTGAGATCATGACCTGACCCAAAACCAAGAGTTGGATGCTTAACTCAGTCACTCAGGTGCCCCTGGCCATTTTTATTTTAAATAATTTTTGCCCCCTTTTTTCCTCCTCCTGGGACTCCATTATGTGTATTTTTTTTCCTTAAGCTTTCCCCATTTTCATTTTTTTTCTTTTTTTCGTTCCTATGACAGGATAATTTTCATTGACTTATCCTCAAGTTCACTGATCCTTGCTTCTGATTGATCTAGTCTGTTGTTGAATATCTCTAGTACATTTCTCAGTTCTGTGTTGTAGTCAGTTTTTGGACTTCTGTTTGGTACTTTTTAATATTTTCTGTTTCTGTTAAAATTCTCACATTAAACATGCATTGTTCTCCTGACCTCAGTGAGCATCTTTTTTTTTTTTTTTTTTAAAGATTTCATTTATTTATTTGTCAGAGAGAGAGAGAGAGTGCGCAGAAGCAGGCAGAGTAGCAGGTAGAGGCAGAGAGGCAGGCAGAGGCAGAGAGAGAAGCAGGCTTCCTGCCAAGCAAGGAGCCTGATACGGGACTCCGATCCCAGGACCCTAGGATCATGACCCGAGCTGAAGGCAGTGGTTTAACCCACTGAGCCACTCAGGCATCCCTCAGTGAGCATCTTTATAAGTTATTTTTCTCTATCAGGTGAAACAGGTATCTATATTCATTAGTGTTGGCTTCTGGAGACTTGTTCCTTAATTTGGGACACATTTTTGTGTCTTCATTTTTTTTGACTTTTTATGTTGCTATTTGAGCATTAGAAAAAAAACAACTTCCTCTCCTAATGTTCATAAATGTTCTGGTCCAGAACATCATCCATCAGCCAATAAGATTATTGAGGGCTTCTCAAGTTTTTGTCTAATGAAAACCATTGCCTTTATTCTTAATAGCAGCTGGGAGTCCTGGGTTTGCTAGATTCCACCAGTGCTCAGAAATAGGCAAGATAGAAGCCGGTTGCTTGGGTAGCCCCTGGGAAAGTAGGAATATTGGATGTATGGTCCAATTCTTTCCCTTGTCAGAGAGAAGCTGAGCTGTGATCTGGAATTTCTTACTTACTGACTCTGCACTGAGTGGGTGAAGAGGGCTATGGTGACTGCTTGCATGGTAGTTCAAACTGCCATCTTTGTTCAGTCATTTCCAGTGTCTGTTGGGGCCTGCCAGCATAAGAAGTTAGGAAATACAGAAGCAACTCCCTTGGACATCCCTGGAGTAGTTGGAACATTGGATCTGCAGTCCAACTGTTCATTCCCAGGGAGAACCTTGAAGCCAGGGTTTTCCTCCTGATTCTATGATACTGTGCTGGGTGTATGGATTATGGAGAGGGTATTTTGAATTATCCTTGCTTTGATATGGCTGGTTCATGGTTGGTCAGGATTTAGCGACCTATCAATTAGTTTCTTAATTTCTTTCAAAGGAAATTTATTCATGTATTGTTGTTGAATCAGTGTTCCTATAGGGAGAAAGAGTCTAGGGTTTCCTATTCTCCATCTTTCTGATGACAGCCTCCTAAAGCTACAACTTTGAACAGATACAATCAGTTATCAAAGGTCCTAATAACTTGTGCAGATTTGGGAGTAGCTCTTAAATCAGTGTAATTTCTCATAAATAGGAATTGAATGGCATCATGATTATATTTCTATCTCTGCTTGCAGATGAGCAAACAGTGGTGATAGAACTGCCACATAAATAATACGTAGGAACAGGATATTCCTTATGGGCTTGGGAGGATAACATGCATACATTGATTTTGGAAGCCCCGAGATATTTCCATGTTTTTCTTTTTTTCCCCTCAGATTTAACTTAGAAGTAAAGATCAACTAAATAGAATGTGCATGGTAAGCATTAATGAATAATGATTCATTAGTGCAGTGATTCAAATGCTTTCCCTAGTTAGAAATTCTAGATTACTAGTTCAATGAGGATAAAATTTATCTTTGTATTCATTACTATCAGACATACATGAACCCTTACATCTGGTGGGTGTTCATTAGTTGTTCAATGAATGAACAGATGAACAAAAGATTTTTGTAATGAAATTCTATTAAAAAAATGCCGAAGAATATGGTGCAAAAACTTCTCCTTGCTAAGCAGCAGCATGTAGAACCACATCCAATAAGTACATCCATCAATATTCTTTATAGGATTAGTAATCCATATTGTTCTGAAGGAAAACTAAAAATTAATGAGTGTTGTAACATTTTCCTTGCCACAGATGTAGGAAAAAAGGGACAATGCTAAATAATACTCTCTTGACATATTTTTACTTCCTTTAAATATAAGGTAATAACATGAAACCATTTCTAATTTATTCATATAATACAAGAAAACAGAATTTAGCTTTCAGTGCATTAATGGACTTTATTATAGTAGCTTTTTCGTAGTATATTCTAAGTTGAAAAGAAAATACATGTGTGCAGATATGCTTCAAAATGAGTGGGAACTTGTACCATCTGGTAAGATTGGAATTCAGTTTATATTGCATACGTTGATTATGTGTAAATGACAAATGAGCTCCTGGAACTGGGAGCTAAATAAAGCTAAACAAATTTTGTGACTACTCTCAACTATTCAAATATGGTAAAACAAACTTCTTAAAACACTAATTTTAATAAAACCAGTATTTCTCCCAAATCATTTAGATAAGAGAACAAATGGTATGTTTTTTTTTTTTTTTTAAAGGTTTTATTTATTTATTTGACAGACAGAGACCACAGGTAGGCAGAGAGGCAGGCAGAGAGAGAGTGGGTGAAGCAGGCTCCCTGCTGAGCAGAGAGCCCGATGTAGGGCTCGATCCCAGGACGCTGGGATCATGACCTGAGCCGAAGGCAGAGGCTTAAACCACTGAGCCACCCAGGCGCCCCAAATGGTATGTTTTTAAATGAAAATGGAAAGTATAATGTCCCTCTGAACACTTTGAGAAAATTATAAATAATATATATTAAAAACAAAAGGTGTTACTTCGGGATATCATCTCTGGCTTTGATAGAATTGCTGGTATTTGACTAGTGCTCTTACTGAGAACAAGCAGAAAAGCTGGATGAAATACTGGAAATAACTGCTTCAGGGCATCAAAGATTTGCTGAGGTAGGCATAACTTCATGGGCAGACATGATGGAAAGAGGGGAATTTGTGAAAGCTGAGCTATTGTTCTCAACTGTTGTTTTCCACTTTGTGGCATTTTATGGGGGTAGGAATCTGCTGGTTCTTGGAACTGGCCATGAGGACCACTGCTGAGGAAGAGAGAAAATAGTAGAGCTAATAACAATTTTAAGAAACCTGGGAGACAAAAATGGGAGTTGGTATATAACTGAGAGTATTGCCAGGACTAAGAATCCATGATTCCAGAAAGAAGGGAGGGAATGAGAAATGAGCATGAAACACAATTTTTCTTCAAAGCAGTTTCTGAATTCATAAGCAGCATAAGATAAAAGTACAAAGGGGGGCTGAGAAGTAGAGTAAAACTTTCTACAGTGTTCTGTTACTGTATAGACAAAATTTGAGTTTAGGAAATCAAAGGCTCTCTGAAGCACTCCAATCTCTAGATTTGTTTCCCTGGAGGAGTAGAAGCAAAGACACATGGAGCCCTACGAAGACTGAAACCCATCATTACGCAGCTTATTATTGATTAGATTAAGGTGATCTTTGATTTTCACAGCCTACTAGAGGATTGGTGAACCTATTCTGGAACAAGATAGAATTATTCATAAGCCTTATGATGTTATGTATACAATTTCTAGTATTTAAACAAAAACACAAAATACTAGATGACAAATCACCACCAAACTCTGTAACATACCACAGTTACTTATCTATTGTTCATCCACCTGTGGTTTAATTGGGGGCAAAGTTGTTTCAGTTTGATGTTTGGATAGAACAAGTCTCCATTACATGTGTTTATTCTGGAGTTCATGGTAAAGTAGTATGATCTACCCAAAGGAATTCTTCTCAAGAGAGAGGTAGATACCAGAGTATCAAACAGAGACCCATGATGCCCATTAAAGTCAAAACTTATAATACTAGAGATTGTTACTTCCACAGAGACTGTATTGGCTAAACAGAGTTACAGAGCAAGCCTCCTATCAATGGGGGTGGGATGAGGAACTGTGGAGTCAAATGACTAACGGCATGCGTTCAGGAAAGAGAATTGAGAAAGCAGTGTCATCTGTTGTAGTCCACCATTTTAGTTACAATTATCCCCATACCTACCACAGTCAGAATTTACTCAAATCCATCCTCAAATCCTCAAAAGTTTTATCCAGTCATGGTATTATACTTCAAGTCCAGGATATTGTTGTTTATATCTGGTCTGGATGAGGTTTCTTAATCTGGAGAGCTAGTAAGTAAAAAGGCAAGTTTTCTATCTCTTGTTACACATACTCCCCCCCAAAACAGATTCTGGAAGAGGGATGGGAAAATGTAACAGACATTCTAATTTGAAAGAGAGGAGCGACAGGAACATGTAGCGATCTTTAAAATGCATAGCCATTCTTGAATTTTTTGAGAAACAATATTTTCTGGCTCCCTAATCTGAAGGTAAAGAATAGATCTTCTTTAGCTCCTTGTGATTGGCTCTCAGTTCATCTCAGTTCATTGTTTTCCCATAAATCGTCTCTCCATCCATTCTTTCTTTTCCACTATCTTCCTTGTTTACCTCTGAAGGTATCCTGGGAGAGAATACCTTGCTTAGTAGCTGAGCAACTTTTTGGTAGTCTGCTGCTGCCTAACAGTGAAAAGGTGGGATCCCAAAAGTGTCTTTCCATCTCAATTGTGTTTTGTTTGTTTATGTATTTATTGCCAATATTTTTTTTTTAAACTCAAGATATTTGATCCGACCATGTGCACAATTATTGTCAAGATGCCTTTCCTTCTAGATTTACTTGTGGATATTTGGGGAATATAATGATTGTGTGTGACTGTCTTTATCTTTCTAGAAACTGTTTAGTTAGCGAAAATGTTCTAGACACAATTTGCATTTTCTCAAAGGTATTAATAAGGAGGCTTATAGCCACACACTTAGTTAAGTAGTTACCTATTTACCCTAAGAACATCTTTCAATGTTGGAGCCCTGGATACCCCCTGCTAAAAGTGTCAGTGCCTTGATCTGGTAAGAAACAGATTAATTTTCCAATGCATCTTCTGGGCATTGTTAATTCTTTCTAAGTTTTATTTGCAAATTAGCTAGCTTTTTTCCCCTTACCTCGTCTGTTTCTTGTGGCTCCTTGTAAAATGCAGTTAGCAACAGCCAACTCACAGATTCAGCATTCTGCCTCAAAAATCTTCACACCCCACATGACAAGTTAATTAGGTACATTTTCTGTCTTCCAGGTTATCACAGGTGACAGTTGTACCAAATATTTGACAGTACATAATAGAGATCGTTCTAGACTTCAACTATCTATAATAATTTCCTTATGAGGTATACTTTAGCAAATTTTAAAGACTAGTTTCCTTACTGTTGCCTCCTGTTCCTAAAGTCACTGCCACATTTAGGATTTTGTTGTGTGTGTGTGTGTGTGTGTGTGTTCTTCCGGCTATACCTTACTTCTGTATACTAATTTTTGTCTCATGCAAGTATTGGCACAATAATCTTGCTGAACTTAACATTCAAGATTTTAAGGACTTTAGGAGTGCCTGGGTGGCTCAGAGGGTTAAGCTTCTGCCTTTGGCTCGGGTCACGGTCTCAGGGTCCTGGGATGGAGCCCTGCATCGGGCTCTCTGCTCAGCAGGGTACCTGCTTTCCCTCTCTCTCTGCCTGCCTCTCTGCCTGCTTGTGATCTCTCTCTCTCTGTCAAGTAAATAAATAAAATCTTTAAAAAAAAAAGATTTTAAGGACTTTAAATAAATTACTTGTCTTTTTTTTTTTTTTAAAGATTTTATTTATTTATTTGACAGACAGAGATCACAAGTAGGCAGAGAGGCAGGCAGAGAGATAGGAGGAAGGAGGCTCCCTGCTGAGCAGAGAGCCCGATGTGGGGCTCGATCCCAGGACCCTGAGATCATGACCTGAGCCGAAGGCAGAGGCTTTAACCCACTGAGCCACCCAGGCGCCCCCCCCCCTTTTTTTTTTAAAATCTGTTCATCACTCGTCTTGCTGATGGCCTTGGCTAGATTGAGCTCTGCTTGGTTTTAAGCTGGAGATTAGGTTTGTATCAGCTTCATTTGCCCTTCTTTCTGTTAGAATGAGGGCTTGTTCTTTCCTTGATGGAGTTCAGAAATTCCAAGAGGAGCAAGTGCGTGAATATGTATTCTGTCTCAAGGTTCAGAGTCCACACAGACATTCTTTTGGCCAAGGAAAAGCACATGGCCAACCCTTAAATCAATAGAGGGAGGAAGTATACTCATCTTGTAGTGAAAGGAACTTCTAAGTTAAGTCACAGAGGGGCTTGGTGCTGAGCAGAGATGTGTTTGAAAGAATGCACTTTCCCAAGTCAATAAATAAGTAGGACTAAGGAGGAAAAGCATTAAATGGAAACAGATCAACATATTAGATTTTATCAGATAACGTTAACTAAGAAAAAAGATGAAGTATATTTTGTCATAAAAAAGGAATGTGTACATATAAGCAATGGAAATTCCACAACTAGCTTAAAAAACTGAAAGTATATGCTCAATATATAGATTTGACAAGGCCAAAGATCATTAAAATGTATAAAAATGAGGGAGAAATATTATGTAGTATGAGGTCCAATAATGAGAAGACAGTTGCCCAGAAATATTTGAGGACCTACAATGGAAATTCCACAACTAGCTTAAAAAACTGAAAGTATATACTCAATATATAGATTTGACAAGGCCAAAGATGATTAAAATGTATAAAAATGAGGGTGAAATATTATGTAGTATGCGGTCCAATAATGAGAAGATAGTTGCCCAGAAATATTTGAGGACCTAATGCTCAAGGAGTTTTAGAAAATGAGCTGTAAATCTACATATTTAGGGGCTACAGTTAAACTGTATCAGGATAAAAACAACTACCAATACAACAACAACAAAATCTCATCTAGGCATAATAAAGTACCTCTTGAAAACAAAAGACAATCTTAAATCATAATATATTCCTGGGGTGGGGGAACAACTTTGAAAGGTACTACCTAAAGTTTTAAGCCATTTTTTTTCCAATGGAAACTATGGACAGCTGAAAAAAAATTGAATGCCATATTTAAAGTGCAAAAGAAATATCAACATGAACTTTTAAGACTATATGAAGAAAAATTATCCTTTAAAATTGAAATGAGAAGAGATTTCCAGAACTCTGAGTTGATTCAATGCAAATCAAAATTCTAAAAAAAAAAAAAATCTAAAATTAGTTTTTCAGGCAGAAGGAATATCATGTATCAAAAAAAGAAACTAAAGAATGCATAGCAAGAAGCCATTTTTAGACAAGTCAAAATAATCACCATGCAGTACATGATGATAATGTATTTTGTGGTTTAAAATAAATGAAGAAATAGAATCATCTAAACAATAACATGAAAAGCAGAGAGGAATAAGTCATGGAATTCAGATGTTCTAAGGTTCTTATATTTTCTTGGAAACTTATTACTTTGATGTAATTAAGAATGCAAGCCATAATTTCTGGTACAATCACTAAAATTATTAGCTCTGTGAAAAATGCTCTTGGTATTTTGATAGGCATTTCATTAAATGTGTAGATTGCTTTGGGTATTATATGCATTGTAACAATATTTGTTCTTCCAGTCCATGAGCATGGAATGTTTTCCATTTCTTGGTGTCATCTTCAGTTTATTTCATCAGTGTTTTGTAATTTTCAGAATACAGGTCTTTCACTCCTTTGGTTAGGTTTTGTGCAGTTGTAAACTGATTCCTTGGTTTCTTTCTGCAGCTTCATTATTGGTGTATAGAAATGCGGCAGATTTCTACACGTTAATTTTTGACTTTACTGTAAAGTAATTTTGACTTTACTGAATTTGTGTAGCAGTTCTAGCAATTTTTTGGTGGAGCCTTTTGGGTTTTCTATACAGAGTATTATGTCATCTGCAAATAGTGAAAGTTTGACTTCTTCCTTGATGATTTGGATGCCTTTTATTTCTTTGTGTTGTCTGATTGCCGTGACTAAGACTTCCAGTACTATGTTAAACAGCAGTTGTGAGATAGGACATCATTTGTCTCATTCCTCACCATAGAGTAAAAGCTCTGTTTTTCCCTATTGAGGATGCTATTAACTGTGGGTTTTTCGTATGTCACCTTTATTATGTTGAGGTGTGTTATCTCTAAACCTACTTGGTTGAGTTTTTTTTTTTTTTTTAATGATGAATGGATGTTGAACTTTGTCAAATGTGTTCTCTGCATCTGTTGAAGTGATCATATGGTTCTTCTCATTTCTTTTATTATTGTGGTGTGTCACATAGATTGATTTGCAAATATTAAACCACCCTTGCGACCCAGGAATAAAAACCACTTGATTGTGGTGAATGGTTTTTTCAATTGTTAGATTCAGTGTGCTGGTATTTTATTGAAATTTTTTGCATCCATGTTCTTAAGGGATATTTGTCTGTACTTCTCTGTTTTAGTGGTGTATTTCCCTGGCTTTAGTGTCAGGGTGATGCTGGCCTCATAGAATGAATTTGGAAGTTTTCCTTGCCCTTCTATTTTTTTGAATAACTTGAGAAGAATAGGTATTAACTCTTCTTTCAATGTTTGGTAGAATTTGCCTATGGAGCCATCTGGCTCTGTGCTTTTGTTTGTTGGGGGATTTTTTGATTACTGATTCAGTTTCTTTGCTGGTTATGGGTCTTTGAAGTTTTTGATTCTTTTTTGTCATGGTGGTATGTATGTTTCTATGAATTTATCCATTTCTTCCAGGTCGTTGCATATGTTGACATATCATCTTTCGTAATCTCATCATTGCATTTCTGTGGTGTTAGTTATTTCTTATTTGTGATTTTATTTATTTGGGTCCTCTTTTTTTGATAAGTCTGGCTAGAGATTTATCAATTTTAGTAATTTCATCATGTATGAATATATATTATATATCATTTCTGTTCTGATCTTTATTATTTCTTTTCTTCTACTGGATTTAGGCTTCTTCATTTTTTGTTCTTTTTGTAGCTCCTTTAGGTGCAAGGTTAGGTTGTTCACTTGAGATTTTTCTTCTTAAAGTAGTCCTGTATTGCTATATACCTCCTTCTACAATGAGCTATCACCTCACAGCCATCAGAATGGCTAAACTCAACAACACAAACAGCAGGTGTTGGTGAGAATGTGGAGAAAGGGGCACCCTCTTGCAATGTTGGTGGGAGTGCAAACTGGTGCAGTGATTCTAGAAAACAATATGGTGTTTCCTCAAAAACTTAAAAATACAACTACTCTATGATCTACCAATTGCACTGCTAGGTATTTACCCAAAGAATACAGAATTACTAATTCAATGGGATACATGCACCCCAATGTTTATAGAAGCATTATCTGCAACAATAGCCAAATTATGGAAATAGACCAAATGTCCAGTGACTTATAAATGGATAAAGATATGGCTTTATATACACAATGGAATATTATTCAGACATAAAGAATGAAATCTTGCCATTTGAAACAATATGGATGGAGCTAGAGAGTATTAAGTCAGTCAGGGAAAGACAAATACTACACGATTTCACTAACATGTGGAATTTAAGAGATGAGACAAATGAGCAAAGGGAAAAAAGAGAGACAAGCCAGGACACAGACTCTTAACTATGGAGAACAAACTGATGGTTACCAGAGGGGAGGTGAGTAGAGGGATGGGTAAAATAGGAGGTGGGGATTAAGGACTGCGCATGAGATGAGCACTTGGTATTGTGTGGAAGTGTTGAATCACTATATTATACACCTGAATCTAATATTACACTGTATTTTAACTGGAGTTTAGATAAAAATTGAAAAAAATAAAAAAGGTAGTAACTATCAGGTATAACTAAGGAAAGACTTTATGAACTGGAATGTGTTTAGAAGAAAGAATCCATGAAGAAATAGAATGGATATAGTCAAAATGACATGTTTAATTGGCATCTCAGAAGGTAATGGGAGAGGGAAAATGGAGAAGAAATAATATTGACTTAACTAACTGAAATTAAGAACTCAGTGTATTGATCTACACACATTGATAGAAGCATTACTTGCCAACAAACATTAGAAACATCACAGATATTCATCAAGGATAAAGTAGAGATATAAATTATTTAGTAGTAATAAATTAATTACACCTATATCCAACAACATGGATGAATAGCTGAAAAATCATATTGACCAAAAGGAAAAAAAGTATATACCTTATGATCTATGAAATTATATTCAAAACAGCCAAACCCCTGCTGTGATACTGAGGCTTCTAGTCAGGATGGTGACTAGTTTGGGAATAAGAAGGTGTATATTATTTGGGAGGTGTGTGACCAAGCTTTTTCTGGTGTGAGCAGAGTTCTAGTTCTTTATGTGAGTGGTGGTTGTACAGGTATCCTCACTTTTAAAAATTAATTTTTAAAAGTGGCTCAGTGGGTTAAGGCCTCTGCCTTTGGCTCGGGTCATGGTCTCAGGGTCCTGGGATCAAGCCCTGCGTCAGGCTCTCTGCTTGGCGGGGAGCCTGCTTCCCTTCCGCTCTCTCTTCCTGCCTCTCTGCCTCCTTGTGATCTCTGTCTGTAAAAAATAAATAAATAAAATTAAAAAAAAATAATTTGTGTTCTTCAAAAAATAGGGAAATTTGACTAAATATTCTGATAATATTAAGGTTCTAATGCATAGAAATGTGAAATTCATAAATATTTGCTGTAAACATTTCAACCCTTAGAAGTATCTGATGCACAAAGTAAAGAGGCCCCCAATAAATAATGAATTATGAAGGTAGACTACTGGCCACTGGAAGACATAAACACTGACATCTCATTTAAAGCTGTCATCTAGAAGCCCAGTCATATTTGATCTGATTCGGGAAGGTTGTTTCAGCCTGTTGCATAAGAAATTGTATTCACACACCCACACCCACCCTACAGAGCTCATTTGCTATTTTATATAAGAATTATACTCTTTATTTCCAAAGAAAAGAGACCCATTCATGATCCTTACATAAAGTGAGCTTATTATTAAATGCTAAATGAGTCTTCTTTCCTTTAGAAAAAGAAAATAATTATCATTTTTATTCTTTATTATAAATCAATAAATGTATGTTGGATTTATAAACTGTAGGGAGCTTAAATGGACTGAGTGAATTGAAACTGGAGATGGAAATCTGCTGGGATTCTGTTCTAATCTGGGAATTATCTACTTTCATGGGCATAGTGCCTGGCACTTGGGGAATGCTCAGTATAGTAATGCTCAACAACACTAACAATAGTTACTGTTATCTTTGTTATTATTGGTAGCCATATGCCTTAATTATATATTGCATCTTTTCATTTCCCCTGAGCTTCTTTTCTCTCAGAATGTCTAATTATTAAGTATTAACTTTCTCATCATTTCAGTCTTTGCCATTTTAAGTATAGGAGGTAGAGAACCCTATAGTCATCCTAGCATTCCTAGTACACAAAATCCTTTGTAGTTGATCACTTCCTGGAACATTAACCAGCCTCCCTGTTGATGGCTGCCCAAACTCTTCTGCAAACGAAAACTGATTAATGTTTCAGTGATGGTGGTCCCATATAGAAGAGTAACAGATAGAAAGGGAGTTTAGTTTTGACTAAAAGTATAGCTAACATTTTCCAGACAGTTCTCAGGTATACCAGATGGTCTCCAGAAAATGAAAGAACACTTTATCTCCCTATAGGTGAACAATGTTATAGGCCGCATATCACCGTGTCATTTTATTTCATTTATTTTTTTCTCACTTTTTCTGAAAAATATGTATCACAATTGCTCTATGCCAGGCACTGTGCTAGGCATTAAGGAAGCAAGAAAAGAAATAATCCTAACCACATGATGCTTATGTTCAAGTGAAGGAGACAACTATTAATTTAAAAAATACACATAAAATTACTTCTATAGTGAACGTAAGGAATGTATGAAGTGTTAAATTTTGGAGAGTTTGAAGTAATTGGGTAAACCAGAGTTGGCATTCAGAAGGAAGAAATGATGGAGCTAAGATGCAAAGAAAATAGAATTAGGTGGAGAGGGAAAGTATTTTGGGCAAAAAGAAAAAAGCACATACATAGGTCTTGTGGCAGAAGGGGGCACAGGAACTGGAAAAGTCTGGTTACTGGAGTGCAGAGAGCTGAGGGAAGCATGGTGTGAAATGAGGCTGCCATGTTACAAATTTTGATGTCTTTGCAGTATTTTAATCATGGGAGGGGTGGTGAGGTAAGTTTGAGGAAAAATTACTTAGCTACAGTTGTTTCTGGGAGAGTATGGGGTTAGAAAGAAGATAATTAGAGAAATATTTCAAATTGTAATGGCTTGAGTTTGGTACCCACAGCTTCACAGCAGGGGGTGCTATCATCGAGATAATGATCAGATTGACTCCTGTGTGGAAGGCGTTATTTATTCTAAATGTGTTTGGAAGCTATTGCTGTGTGTCAAGTGCAGGGGAAATTTGACCACATTTGTGTTTCCATATGATAATTCTAGTTACCGTATGGAATTCCAGAAACTTGGATGATTGCCTTCTGTATTTTAACTTTTGAGAAATCCTATGCTCTGCTTAGTATCAAATCAAATATTCTCTAGATTTTTTTTTAAATTGAATTCAAGCATATCTTACGGACCTAGAAAAACATTATACTTTTTAGGAAATTACACATCTCTAATAACAGTGTTTTCAGTTTAAATATCAAAGAGAATCCTATAGCTTGCTAATTAATTCATTAATTCATTTATTAGCAAATATTTATTCTGTGCTTAGCTTGCACACAGTGCCCCTTTAGGCACCAGGGATGGAACATGAACAATATGTGTAACCTCTGCTTTCATGAGGTTTATGTTAACATCTATTCACCAGTTTTAAGCAACTACCTAGGGACCTCCTAAATACAATTAAATATGTGACGTAAAAACATTGGATGCTTGTTTAACAAATAGCAGGAAATGATATAACCAAGACTTGCTGTGGTCTGAGAAGGGTGGGAAAAAGGGAAGACTTCTCTCAGAAAGTTGCATGTACAACTATGTCTGAATAATTGGAGTTAGCTATAGTAAGAAAGTTCCAAGCAGAAGGATCAAACAGGAACAGAGTCTAAAACAGAGAAAAGCTGGCATATCCATAAAACAAAAAGATCAGTATGACCAAAACTGGAACAGAGAAAGAGAAAGTTGAGGATGGTGATAACAGAAAACCATGGGCCTTACAGGCAATTTGAGGGATTGGGTTGGGGCACAAATAACAATGAAAAGGCGGTATGAAATTCTAGTCATTCTAGATGTCAGTCTCAGACATTCTGTGTCAGTTCTGGTCTTTGTCATTTATGGGTTGCATAACTTTGAAATATTGCTTAAACCTCCCAAGCTTCAAGATCATCATTTGTGAAACCAAAATAATTACAGAATTGTTTGCAGAGGATTATTAGAATAAATTAGAAAATGCATTTAAGTGTTTAACTCAGATTGAGGATTTTATCATATATCAAAGTCATACCTAAATTTTATTGAAAAATTTGAAGAAGGGCAGTGTATATTTCAGATTTTGATTGTAAATATCAGATTTTATTCAGAAGGGTAACAATTGACATAATCTAGTATTTTTTAGTTCTATTGGATAAGCATATGTCATGTTTTTAAAAACCAAAACAAACTGTTTGGAATGTAATTTTAATTGGGGTTGGTGGATGACATTGTATTAAAGTAGAAAAAAATTACAAATTATATTGATAAGGATAAAAAGGGGCAAGAATATAATATTGGGGCAATTATTATGGTAAGTAAAAATTTCCTAAATATGTTTTATTTGGTTTTAAATTGTTTAAAAATTTTCCTACATTAGAAATACGTTGTAGGGGCGCCTGGGTGGCTCAGTGGGTTAAAGCCTCTGCCTTCGGCTCAGGTCATGATCCCGGAGTCCTGGGATCGAGCCCCGCATCAGGCTCCCACGGAGCCTGCTTCCTCCTCTCTCTCTGCCTGCCTCTCTGCCTGCCTCTCTGCCTACTTGTGTCTGTCAAATGAATAAATAAAATCTTTAAAAAAAAAAAAAAAAAGAAATACGTTGTAAACAATATTATGAACCATGTGTCTAATCACTCCTGGAAAATTTACCAGTTTAATTTCCTTATTTTTTTTTCCCTGCCCTTTACCTAACGACCTCTTCGGTAAAGCAAATAATTTGTTTCTACAAAAATAATTCAACTTTTATCATGTGTCTACTTGGAAATGTAGTTATCTTCCCAAATGTACTTGTGAATTCTCTCTGATCTTATTTATCACTTTCTTATAATTGGAGAAAGGAAGAAATTTTTGTTGTTTTCTGTGACCAAGGTGACTAAAACTCTATAAAAATAATGGACGAGGATTGAGGGATATTCAACAGCCTGAGAATATCTTACTGTTTTCAGATTTAGAATTTTATTCTACCCTCTGTCCAAATAGGACTACTGCCTAGAGAAAATGCAAGAGGATTTCATTAGTTTTACTTTGTAAAACATGGGTTCAGTAAGGGTTATACACATCTTTGGTAGACTAGAATGTGTTTATGATATACAAGGATTATCACCAGCATTTGAAAATGCTCATATGGAATAAACTTGGTATGGGTGTGGGAGATTATGGTAATGGTCGGAGAAATGAAAATGTGGATCCAAGTAAAAATTCATATATGCATATCATACTTATTAGCATATCAGGTCTAATATTATGAATACTATATTATAAATCTTAATATAAAATGCAGTACACATTTATGACTAAATATTTTCTCATATTTATGCATTGTATTTATACAGATGCATATATATAATATTGATGGGCCTCTAGTTGTATATAGATATATTTGTATGAATTTACTTATTTTTTTTTCCAAATGTTTGGAAATTTGGGACCATGTGTGGCTTATATGTCCTACTGCCTAGCCTGTAGGTCAGAGGCACTTTTGAGCTTTCTCCTAATGCTTTCTGTATTCAACCAACTGCTACGGGGGAGGTGTAACTCTTTCAAGGAACATGAAAGATTTTTTATGATCAGACTGATAGAGACATACATCATATGCTGTTATAAACACTAAAGTTCTTTAAAGGAAGGTCTCAGTTTCTCACTTAAATTTTTAATTTTGCTGTTACATTATTTCCTAATGAGGTTTATTTTTATGTCTCAATTAATTTGTAGTATGGAATTATATGAGATGTATTATTCCCTGGATGTAAGGCTATTGGGAGTGTAAGAAGAGCTGACACTATGAAAATATTAGAGGAGAAACACAAGTTATAAAATAACATAAAATTTCTGATAATATCACATAAATGTTTAAGGTCATTTATAGAAGGTACTTAATAACCTCAATAAATGACAATGGTATCATGACTATAATAGTAAAATACCTGATGTTTAAAATAACCTTTAGCTACACCTCCTATCAAGTTCTGAAGGATATATTATTCAAAGTCTCTAAAGCTGACTCTATCTTGCACTCAGAAATTCTAGGGTTCAAAAACAACCTGTTCCTTGATAGGACCTTTTTTAAACATAACTGAGTAGCAGTCAAAATTGAAAACCACTGTCAACTTGAGACCTATTCCAAAGGGTTTTACTGTCCTAGTTTCTCTCTCATAGGACCTGGGTAAATCAATAATTTATTTCTTCATTTTTATGTATAGAAATAACTGATGCATCCCTGGCGAATTTTTTTTCTTTTTCTCGCACCTAATGTGACATAACATGGAAAAAATGGGAAGTGGTATTCTTTGTTATTAAACTTCTTTAATGATATCTGTAATCATTTTGTGGTTTCTTAAAAATCCATTGGTTGTCACCAAATGCATCTAAAATTAGATTTAAAAAAATGGAGTGAGGCCAATCTATAGAATAGAGAATATTTGTTGAATAAGAAAGATAACATGAATAAAAAATAAATCGGTTGTTAAAGGCCAAAGCATAGGTGAACATAAATGTTGAAGCTAAGCTAGTGGGCTAGAATGAATTAAGCTGGGTATTAGGGGGCATGATGAGTGAGAAGTGATAGTCCTTTATCTAATGTAGAAGATCAGTGTAGGGCAAAATCTTTGAACTTAAGGCTCCTGTGTTAATGTTTGCCCTTTTTGGAATTATCTACATTCATCAGTCTTAGGGATGAGGTCTTGAAAGGGCTGATTCCACTGGATACCCTTGGTTTCACAGTATCTCATGACCCTGCGTTCCTCATTAGACAGTTCCATATACTTGATTACCCATTGCCTAGGTATATTAACTAGATCTTATGTTGATCTGCAAAATTTTCCTTTCTTTTCAATTGCCTTAATTTCCCTTCTTGGCCAATATTAACTATTTCTTCTACAGGTTGTAATTTGTGCTTCATGATCTCTAGGAGATGCTTGCTGAAATGTTTATACTCAAATTTGATGCTCAAAACACCTTTAGGAGGACATCAGCACTAATGGGTAAAGATTTTGGAAGGATATCACATGTATCCTTATAACCAAAAAAGCTAGAAATGTTCAGAATAGCCATTTTCCTTAAGACCATCAAAGACATGAGATTGGAGGGAAATCACCACCGCAAATCTGGAAAGACAGGTCTACCTGGAGAGACTGCTGAGATTTGCTTACTCTAGTAAGCTTCTGCTCTAGCAGAAGACTCTGGGGCCATGTACTAGTTAGGGACATTGAAATGGCAATTTTGATGAATTGAGAGAGGTTGAGGGTATACTAGGTTGAGGCAGACACTCTTAGGTACTCTGTTCTAAGGGAATCTCTTCATATTCATGGACTTTTCCTCTAGGAATCCCACCAGATCTTTACGGTGAAAAATCCAAGAAATATTCCCTCCTGGCTGTAGCAAGAAGGGAAGATAAATCCTTGTAAAACACACTGAATCTTGTCTATAGTACACTTGAGTGTTGGAGCCTTATCCCAAATGGGAGACGGTAATTTGTCCTGCTGTAGCCTCCCTTCCAGCCTTCTTGTCTCATTTCAAAAGGGAAAAAAAAAAAAAAAAAAAAGAGTCCATAAGAGAGAAGGCTTCAAGGATATGCATAGATTAAGGACACTACACAAGGGAAGGAAGTAGGAGACTGGGAGAAAAACAGCCATGGTACTGAAGAAATTTGTGTAAATGTAACATCCCTAAGATTACAGGCCTGTTGATAGAGGCCATCTGAGATTTAATAGAAAACTTACAGAACACTCTTCCCTACACCTTACCTACACTCTCCCTATACCAACAGACTTATAGTATCCTATCAGTAGATTAATGCTGAAGGAGCTTCAGACTCTGTTTGGGGAGGTATGGTTACAGAAGCTGAATTTTAGAACCCTTTCCTATGTAAAGTACCTCTGGGAGAGAAAAAGAAAGGCTTCTTAGCAATCTATCCTGAGGTGTCTGTCTCAGGGATACTCTTCAGTAATCCTTTAACTGAGAACCATCTGTGCTCAGAAAGCCTGAGACATGCAGAAAAATGAAAATATTCACACTGGTTCGCCAAAAATTAAGTATAAAAGAATGCTAGTTATGAGTTGTGTATATGTATGTGTGTACATACACACACACACACACACACACATGAATACATAGAGTTGAGATATTATGGATATTTTAAAAATATTAAGTACAGTTGAGTGGTCAGTTTTATAAAGTTAATACCTGGCTCATTTATGTATTTTATTTTACTTTATTGTCAGATGTGTTGGCTTTAAGGTTTACTTTGGGTCCATGGCAGTATCACCTACAATATAGTTTATTTTTCTTGATTTCAAGAAAATTTATTTTTAAAATTTTTTTATTTGAATTTTAGTTGACATACAGAGCAATATTGGATTTAGAGTAGAATTCAGTGATTCATCACTTACATGCGGCACCCACTGCTCATCACAACAAGTGCCCTCTTTAATACCCATCACCCATCTAACTCATCCCTCATCCACCTCCCTTCATCAACCCTCAGTTTACTTTCTATTATTAAGAGTCACTTAAGGCTTGTTTCCCTCTCTCCTTTTTTAATTTTTTACCCTTCCCGTATGTTCATCTGTTTTCTTAAATTCCACATGTGAGTGAGATCACGTTCTTTCCCTGACTTATTTCACTTAACATAATGCACTCTAGCTCCATCCATGTCATTTCAAATGGAAGTATTTCATTCATTTTAATAGCTGAGTAATATTCCATTTTCTGGACACACATACACACCACATAAACCACATACCCTTTATCCATTCATCAGTTAATGGACATTTGGGCTCTCTCCATGGTTTGGCTGTTGTCCGTAATGCTGCTATAAACATTGGAGGGCATTTATCCCTTCAAATCAGTATGTTTGTATACTTGGGTAAATACCATGTAATACAGTTGCTGGATTGTAGAGTGGTTCTATTTTTAGCATTTTGAGGAATCTCTATGCAGTTGTCCAGAGTGGCTGTGCCAGTTTGCATTCCCAGCAACAGTGCAAGAGGTTTCCCCTTTCTCCACATCCTTGCCAACACGTGTTTCTTGTGTTGTTAATTTTAGCCATTCTGACAGGTGTGAGATGGTATTTCATCCTGGTTTTAATTTATATTTTCATGATGATGAGAGATATTGAGCATCTTTTCATGTGTCTGCTAGCCATCTGGATGTCTTCTTTGAAAAAATGTCTATTCATAACTTCCTCACATTTTTAACTAGATTATTTGTTTTGTGGGTGTTGAGTTTAATAAACTCTTTATATATTCTGGATACTAACCCTTTATCAGATATGTCATTTGCAAATCTTCTCCCATTCTGTAGATTGCCTCTTAGTTTTGTTAATTCTTTCCTTCGCTATGCAGAAGCTTTTTATCTTGATGAGGTCCCAGTAGTTCATTTTTACTTTTGTTTCCCTTGCCTCCAGAGGCCTGTCAAGTAAGAAGTTTCTATAGCCGAGGTCAAATAAGTTGCTCCCTGTGTTCCCCTCTAGGATTTTGATGGTTTCCTGTCTCACATTTAGGTCTTTCATCTATTTTGAATTTATATTTGTATATGGTGTAAGAAAGTGGTCCAGTTTCATTCTTCTGCATGTTGTTGTCCAGTTTTCCCAATGCCATTTGATGAAGAGACTCTCTTTCCATTGGATGTTCTTTCTTGCTTTGTCAAAGATTAGTTGACCATATAGTTTTGGGTTTATTTCTGGGTTCTGTATTCTGCTTCATTGATCTATGTGGCTGTATTTGTACCTGTACCATACTGTTTTGATGACCACAGCTTTGTAATGGAGCTTAAAATCCAGAATCATGATGCCTCCAGCTTTGTTATTCTTTCTCAGGATTGCTTTGGCTATTTAGGGTGTTTAGGATTATTTGTTCTAGCTCTGTGAGAGGTGCTGGTGGTATTTTGATAGGGATTGCTTTTAATGTGTAGATTGCTTTTCCATAAACATTTTAAATTGCTTTGCTTTGCTACAGACATCTTAACAGTGTTTGTTCCTCCAATCCATGAGCAAGGAATGCTTTTCCATTTCTTTGTGTCCTCTTCAATTGCAGTTTAATAATGTTCTATAGTTTTCAGAATACAGATCTTTTACCTTTTTTAGTTTTTTATAAGTATCATTGTTTTTGGTGCAATTGTAAATGGGTTGATTCCTTGATTTCTTTTTCTGCTATTTTTTTATGGATGTATAGAAATGCAACAGATTTCTGTACATTGATTTTGTATCCTGTGACTTTGCCAAATTCATGTATTCTAGCAATTTTTTGGTGGAGTCTTTTGGGTTTTCTACATAGAGTATTGTGTCATTTGCTAATAGTGAGTGTTTGACTTCTTCCTTGCCAATTTGGTGCCTTTTATTTCTTTGTGTTGCCTGATTTCTGAAGCTAAGACTTCCAGTACTATGTTAAACAGAATGGTGAGAGTGGACATCCTTATTTTGTTCCTGACTGTAGGGGAATGGGAATAGCTCTGTTTTTCCCCACTGAGGATATTAGCTGTGGGTCTTCCATATATGACCTTTATGATGTTGAGGTGTTTTCCATCTATCCCCACTTTGTTGAGTTTTTATGCAGAATGGAAGCTATGTTTTGTCAAATACCTTTTCCAAATTTATTGACAGGATCATATGGTTCTTATCCTTTAATAATGTAGTGTAACATGTTGCTTGATTTGCCAATATTGAATCACCACTGCAGCCCAGGAATAAATCTCACTTGATTGTGGTAAATAATTCTTTTAGTGTATTGTTGAATTCAATTTGCTAGAATTTTAGTGAGAATTTTTGCATCCATGTTCATCAGGGTTATTGTCTGTAATTCTCCTACTGTAATTCTCCCTACTAAAAATAGTAGGGTCTTTGGTTTTGGAATCAAGTAATGCTGTCCTTATAGAATGTGTTTGGAAGCTTTCCTTCTGTTTCTATTTTTTCGGAATGGTTTGAGAAGAATAGGTGTTAACTCTTCTTTAAGTGTCTGGTAGAGGGTGCCTGGGTGGCTCAGTTAAGCATCATTTAAGCATGTGCCTTTGGCTCAGGTCATGATCTTGCGGTCCTGGGATCAAGCCCCACATCAAGCTCCATGCTCAACAGGGGGTCTGCTTCTCCCTTCTCCCTCTGCTCCTCCCCCCTGTTTGTCCTCTCTCTCCCCTATCTCTCCCTCCCTTCCTTCTCTCTCTAATAAATAAATAATCTATGAATGAATGAATGTCTGGTTGAATTCCCCAGGGAAGCCATCTGGCTCCAGGGAAGCCATTTTGTTAGGAGATTTTTTTTTTATTACTGTTTCAATTTATTTGCTCATTATGGGCCTGTTCAAATTTTCTATTTCTTCCTGTTTCAGTTTTGGTAGTTTGTAAGTTTCTAGGAATTTGTCCATTTTTCCAGATTGTCCAGTTTTCTGGCAGTTAATTTTTCATACTGTTCTCATAATTGTTTGTATTTCTGCAGTGTTAGTTGTGATCTCTCCTCTTTTATTCATAATTTTATCTATTTTGGTCCTTTATCATTCCTTTTTGATAAGTCTGGCTAGGGGTTTATCAGTTTCATTAATTCCTTTGAAGAACCAGCTCTTAGTTTTGTTGATCAGTTCTATTGTTGTTTATTTGTTTCTATATCATTTATTTACATCATTTAATCTTTGTTTCTTTTTCTCTGCTGGCCTTAGGCTTTATTTGCCGTTCCTTTTCTAGCTCCTTTAAGTGTAAGGTTAGATTGTGTAGTTGAGACTTTTCTTGGTTCTTGAGGGAGGCCTGTATTACAATATACTTCCCTCTTAGGCCCGCCTTTGTGGGCTATCATATTTTCATTTTCATTTGCCTCCATGCACTTTTTTATTTCTTCTTTAATTTCCTTGTTGACCCATTCATTCTTTAGTAGGATGTTCGTTAGTATTTAGTTCTTTAGTAGGTTGTTCTCCAGGTATTTGTAGTCTTTCCAAATTTTTTCTTGTGATTGACTTCAAGTTTCATAGTGTTGTGGTCTAAAAATATGCATGGTATTCTCTCAGTCTTTTTTAGGACTGATTTGTGATTTGTGACCCAGAATGTGACCAGGAGAATGTTCCATGTGCCCTAGAAAAGAATTGGATTCTTCTACTATGGGATGAAATGTTCTGAATATATCTGTTAAGTCTATCTGGTTCAGTGTTTCATTTAAAGTCATAATTTCCTTGTTGATTTTCTGCTTAGATGATCTGTCTCTTGCTGTAAGCGGGGTGTTAAAATCCCCTACTATTATTGTATTAATATTAATGAGTTTCTTTATGTTAATTATTGATTGATTTATATGTTTGGGTGTTTCCAAGTTGGAGGCATAAATATTTCAATTGTTAGATCTTCTCGATGAATAGAGCCCCTTAATCTCTTGCCCTTCTTCATCTCTTGTTACAGTCTTTGTTTTAAACTCTAGTTTGTCTGATATAAGTATGGATACCCTGGTTTTCTTTTGATGTCCACTAGTGTGATAGATGGTTCTCTGTTTCCTCACTTTTAGTCTGAAAGTGTCTCTAGCTCTGACATGAGTCTCTTGTAGGTAGCATATAAATGGATCTTGTTGTTGTTGTTGTTGTTTTAATCCATTCTGATACCCTATGTCTTTTGATTGGAGTATTTAGTCTATTTACATTCAGAGTGATTTTTGAAGCTTATGAATTTAACATCATTGTATTACCTGTGGAGCTGGTGTTTCTGGTGATGTTCTGTGTTCCTTTCTAGTCTTTGTTGCTTTTCATATCTTTTTATTTTCATATCTTTTTTTCCCCTGCTCATAGTCCCCCTTAATATTTTTTGCAAGGATGGTTTAGTGAACTGCTTTAGTTTTTGTTTGTCTGGGAAACTATTTATCTCCCCTTTTAGTCTAAAATATTATATGGAAGAATATGGATAAAATATTCTTGAGTGCATATTTTTCCCATTCAGTATGTTGAATATATCCTAGTACTCTGTTCTGGTCTGCCAAATTTCTGTGGACAGATCTGCTGCAAACCTGATCTGTCTTCCCTTGTAGGTTAAGGACTTTTTTTTTTTTTTTTTCCCTTGTTGCTTTCAGGATTCTTTCCTTGTCTGTGTAATTTGTGAATTTGACTATAATATACCTTGGTGATGGTCTGCTTTTGTTTGATTCGATGGGAGTTCTCTGTGTTTCTTGGATTTTAATGTCTGTGTCCTTCTCTAGATTAGGGAAGTTTTCAGCTATAATTTGCTTGAATAAATCTTGTGCCCTTTTTTCTGTCTCTTCTTATTCTGGGACTTCTATGATATGAATGCTGTTATGTATTAATAACACTGAGTTTCCTAAGTCTACCTTTGATCCATTATCTTTCCTTCCCTCTTCTTTTCAGCTTCATTATTTTCCATAATTTTTATCTTATGTATCACGGTTCATTTCTCTGTTTCCTCCATCCTCATTTTTGTGGCCTACATTTGTCTTTGAATCTTGGTTATAGCATTTTTAATTTCACACTGGAATCTTGGTTATAGCATTTTTAATTTCACACTGACTTATATTTTAGTTCTTTTATCTTTGCAGTAACGGATTCTTTAGTGTTTTCCATGCTTTTTTTCAAGCCAGTTAATATCCTTATAATTGTTGTTTTAAATGCTAGTCCGGACCCCTTATTCATATCCATATTGATTGAATCCCTGGCCATGAATTCTACTTCCTGTTCCTTCTTTTGGAGTGAATTTCTCTGTCTTGTCATTTTGTCCAGAAAAGAAAAGAAAACAACAACAACAACAACAACAAACCTGGATCCTGGGTGTGTTTCAGTCTATTTGTTAAAATAAGCTAGATCTAAATATATATATATATATATATATATATATATATATATATATATACACATACACACACACACACACACACACATACATATACACACAAGAATTAAGAAAATGATAAAAATTTTAAAAAGTTAATAAAAGCCAATTAAAAAAAGTAAAAAGGAAACTAGATCCTGTTTTTCCTAGAGCTGAAGCTTTGCAACACTCTGTGATCAGTAGACATGGTGCATAAGATATATTTATGCTGGTCTTCAGAGGGGAGTGGCCTGTTTCACTGATTCTCGGTTGGACTTACCTGGTGGAGATGAGACTCCTTGGCAGAGGTTGTGGGGCTTGGTGTAAATGGCTTCAGCTTCCACTAAGTGCCACTGGTTTGCTCCCTGAGGACTTTCACTTCTGATGGAACAGATGAAAATGTTGGTGCCTGGCTTCCTAGCCCCAGCGCTGAGTGTTTGCACACCACCCCCCTTCAGGAAACCCTAACAGAAGAGCAGTTAGTTACCCCTCTTGTGTCTCTGGCTCAGATCCCTACCTTCACCCTGCTTGTGTCCAAACTGCTTTATTTCAGGTGCAGGACTGGGTTTCAAAACTCTAAACTTTAGGGACTCCTGCAGTGCAGGACCAGTGCTGATTCTCCAGGGAGGTCCTTGCCATGCTTTTGCCAATTCCTGGCCCAAGGCAGGAAAGTGGTTGCATGACCACACAATGGTTCAGAGTTTATGGCTAGGTAGAGCAGAGAGTCAGCACCCATGTTCACTGCCCTTAGCCAGAGCTCCTGGGCCTGGGAACAGTGTAGCATGTTGAGATCACCTGTTTTTTTTGCAACCCAAGGGATCCACATTGCACCACTTCCCTACCTAAGCACCTCTAAGCCAGGCACAGCTCTGGTGTTGGTGGACTTCTAAAATTTCAGATTTTGGGCTGCTCATAATACTTTGAAATAGTCTCCATAAACAGGACTCCCTCCCCACCACAGTACCTGCAGTTATATTTCCCTCAAATCAAATCCCCATACCTCCTACCTTGTGGAAGGTGTCGATTTTCTACTTGTAGACTTGCAGTTCTGTACTCTTAGACCTCAGATTGATTTCTTGGGTGTTCAGAGTGATTCAATAATTATTTAGCTCTGTTCCCAGGAAGAGACAACCTTAGGGCCCTCTGCTTTTCTGTCATCTTAACTCCTCCTCCTAACTCATTTATTTGTATATGATATTCCAGGAAGGCATCCTATATAATAAAAATATTTATCAGGAAATATATTAAAAGATAAGTGAGAAGCAAACAGGAGAAGGGCTTATGCTTATGGTTAAGTACTTAGGTTTCTGAGGGAATGAAAGAACTGGTCAATTTACACAAGAAATATATATTGAAAGACTATATTTTTTTCTTGAAAATATTTGTAAGCTTTGGTCTTTATACAAAATCCATAAACTTTGTGCCTTAGGTATTAAACTTAGATATTAACTGAAAAATAAGTTAGCTTAATTTGTTGGATGACACTTGTATGGTTTTTTTTTCACTATGAGTAAAACGAGTTTAAAAATCATCTTTTTTTCTTTTTTTGAGGCATATGTACCCAGCATTGTTTTAAGACTTTTTGTAAAAGCAAAGACTGAAATAAATGTGTTTATTATATTTCAGATATGCCTCAAAGAAAAGTAAGTAACTAGAAAAGGTCAGCTGTAGGAAACAAGCTGCAAACGCCCCAGTGTAATGAATTATAACTTCTGCCTGCTGTAGATGCAGAAGATGACTCCTTCTATATCTGAAAACATGTGCCTTAAAGTTTTCAATTACGCTCAGGAAACTGAACATTTCTTCTACAAAATATTTGACAAGCCTAGCTGAAAAATAGAACTTAGCAGGAGGAAATGTTGGATCACTGGAGTGTATTTGAAAGAAAAGCAAGAAGTAGGGTCTTGGCTCCTCACAGATGAAAAAGTAACTACTCATGATATCGAGTCCTGGGGAATAAAACTACTGAAGTCCTTATCCTAGCATCAAATGACCTTTAACTGCCAGAAAAAGGAAACAAGAGTACTATCTTAAATGAGAAAGAAAGGCATTTTATAATGTTACAGACTTCATTTTAAAGTTCTGATAATGCATTTATGAATTCCATATATAAAATTATATGGTGACAGCTTTTAATAAGCAGAAATTAATAGGAAATGCATGGAAACAAAGACAAATCAAATGGAGAAGAAATGAAGAGAGATCTAAAGCTGCTAATAACTTAGACCTTAAGTCCCTCAAACATCATTTCAAGAATGTCACTTCAATATTTTCTCAAAAAACCAACTATACTACTCATCTTGTCAGAATTTTTGTCCCAATATAAAAACCAATAGCAACGTTATACATTTTGTAGCTTAGATTCATACCATCCTAAGGAGAATTAGTGGAGGCTTGAATCATCTTCCAATACAGGGAAATCTGGAATTGTTCTAAAGCTAGAATGCCATCATGCAGTGAAGGTATATTCTCCTTTCAAAAATATAGGTTAAAGTACAAATATACATTTTATTGTGCTAAAGAAAACTAAAATACCTTCTATTTCAGCCTTATTTTTGAATTTCTTTTCATCAAGAATAGTGCTAATACCTTTTTACTAGTGAATAGAAGTGTTTCTTTCATTTAATACCTTTAAATACAGTGTTTTTGAATGTATATCTTCTAAAAGTTTCAACTTTCCTAAATAAAAGTTAAAATATTTGCTAATGACTGATTACATACTGACCAAGATTATTCATTGACCTATTACTCAAACAGAAGGAAAAATACTGAAATAATGTAAAACAAACGTCTTTTAAAATGTCTCTTTTCATCTTGGGCGTACATCATGAATCTTAAAGCATATCTACTCTTCTATGTGTAATAAGGAAATTTTTTTAATGTGTAATAGGAAATTTTAATGCTCCTGAGCAACTAGATCTCCACTGTATGGTAATAGGATTAGCCATGAGAATTTAAAAAAAAAAAAAAGTTCTCAAAGAGACTGCAGCAAAATGCAGCATGAACTCTAGAATAAATGAACAATATTTTCATTCATCCTCTTGTGTCCAGGAGATTAGCGATCAACCTGTATTATCCTGTGTGTCTCAAGTACATGAAAGTAATTTTTTCAGACACAAAACAAATTTGCTCTTGTATCTCAGTTAAAAGAATGTTCAGTTTATGTGATGGACATTGATTTTTTTCAAATTTGAAAGAAATATAGGTTGTATCAATTCCAAAGATTTGAAACCAAAATAATATTTTTATGAAATGTTTAAAGTGAAAATACTCATAGGGATAATAGCGGGTAAGGGATAAGAATTGAGAATATAAGACGTTACATGGAATAAACCAGATTGAGGAAAACAAATACTGTGTACTCTCACTTACATATGGGATCTGGGGGGAAAAAAAAGTCTAACTCACAGGAACAGAGTAGAATAGTTGTTACCTAGAATGGGGGATGTGAAGTGAGGAGATGCTAGTAAGAGGATATAAGCCTTCTGTTTATAAGCTGAGTAGGTTCTGGAGAGCTAATGTATAGTCTGGTGTCTATAGCTTAAAATATCCATTGTAGGGGTGCCTGGGTGGCTCAGTGGGTTAAAGCCTCTGCCTTCGGCTCGGGTCCTGGGATCAAGCCCTGTGTCAGGCTCTCTGCTCAGCAGGGAGCCTGTTTCCCTTCCTCTCTCTCTGCCTGCCTCTCTGCCTACTTGTAATCTCTGTCTGTCAGATAAATAAATAAAATATTTTTAAAAAATTAAATATTCCATTGTATAAAATTTGGTAAAAGAATAAATTTAAGTGTTCTCACCACACACAGTAACTATATGGTGAAAAATGTGAAATGATTATGTATATAATGTATGTACCATATCACAATGTATATAATAAATCATTACATAGTATACTTCATATGTATACAATTTTATTTGTGAACTCTAATACTAAACCTGGGAAAATACTTTTTTTAAAAGTCTTTTATCATTTATGAGTGAGAGAATGAGAGAAAGATAGGGAAAGAGGGAAGAGCAGAGAAGAACAAGCAGATTCCTCACTGAGCCCAGAGCTTTATGGAGGGCTTGATCTCGAGACCCCAAGATCATGACCTGAGCTGAAACCAAGTCCAATGTTTAACCAACCGAGCCACCCAGGCACCCCAGAGTTTTAAAAGCACTTATATAAAAATAGGGATATTATTTCTATCTTATATAAATTCTTTAAATAAATGTTTATTTTTGCAAGTTAAAATTATTTGTAATTACATATGCTGTTTAATCACACACTATTGGTTAAGAATTCTGCTTAAGAATAATAAATATGATTCCCTTGTTTTTTCAGACTCTATTCCAGGGTGTACCCTGTTTATGGCACAATCGAATTTTTGTGATGTATGAAACATTGTATTGTAAACCTTTTTATACCTGTAAAAACTGGATGCAAATAACAGACTGCTAGATGTTAACTACTGAAAGCTAATTAGGGGTGTCTGGGTGGCTTAGTTGGTTAAGCATATGTCTCTTGATTTTGGCTCAGGTCATGATCTCAGGGTTGTGTGATTGAGACCCACATAGTGCTCTATGCTCAGCACAGAGTCTGCTTGAGTTTCTCTCTCCCTCTACCCCTACCACTGGTCGATCTCTCTCTCTCTCTCTCAAATACATAAAATCTTAAAAAAAATAAAAAAAAGCTATTTAGAGAATTACTGCTGAAGTGAGGGAATAGATATCCTCCCTCTTTACTTATTAGTGTCCAGAATTAATAAGAATACATGTTGATTCAGGGGACTACTCATTATCTCTCTATAAATATGTTTGTTGCATTAAAAAAATAAGATGCCCCCTTTTCAGTTAAAGTTAGTGAAGACAAATAGTTTTGTCTTCCTGATTTAAAAGCATATATAATCTTTAAGTTAGAAAAGGGAAAAATATTTCAAATTTGCCATTTTGTGTTATTCCTCCATATGCTATTTTTGTAACTGACAGTTCAGGAAAGTGACCTACATTTTCTGGAGGTTGTAAAATAAATGTCATGACTTTATATATGTTAATGTAATTGTTCTGCATTAAAGAAATCAAGATAAAATTTATATTCATGATTAGACTGATTTTCTACAAAGTGAAGAAGATAAACTATAATCACTAGATAAGATGAAGCAAAAAATGATGGTGTGTGCTAATGTATACAGTGACTATGCTAATAATATTAGTAACATAGTATAAATTTGAAACAACATGCTCAGTACATGTAAAATCCTTTCCATTGGTTCAAATGAGTGTAATAATCCTTGTTGTCAATATCTACTTAAGAAGATAATACTGAGGAAGTTTAACTATTTTGATACCAACTTTATTAATTGCACTTAAATTCCATTTAACCATATCAGATTATCCAACTAAGGTTGGTTTATTCCTAAAAAAGATTGCAAACACATAAATCCCTTTCCTCTTCCCCTAGATTCCCACCTTTACTCTTGTGGTCTCCAACCGATTAGCTTCAGATTTTTTCCTTTATTATCTTTCTTTTGTGAACAAAAACCACTGAGTTCCAAAAGCTTTTTTGTTTGCACTTTGTAGCAATTAAATTCCTTGTCAGAAATACAGACTTTCATGAAGTATTTTGAAAATAGGCAAAAGAGAAGGGGTATGGCTAAAAGCTAACTTGTCTGTTTTGCTAGCACAGATTCAGCAGGACAGATTTTTAACATTCATATAAATGATACATATGAAGCTAAGAATCACAAGATAAGCACTTACCTTTGCATCTCCCACATTTTTTTCTTCTCTGCACTGATTTTATTATAAATATATTCTTTTGGGATAAACAGATACTGTATTCAAGACTATGTGCAAGCTTGTTCTAAATACAGATGAAATCAGGAACTACTTAGAAGAGAGAAATAGCAAAGACACCTGCACATCCTAAGTGTCTTTTCTCTAAGAAGTTATAGAGGTTAACAGGGAATATCACATTTCTTATTAGCCTGTTCAGTTAAAATAAGCCTTAAGTTTAATTTGCACTGTTCAGTAAGCTGATCTCCTCTCCTCATTCCTAGGAAGTAGAATGGAAAGACAATCTTCAGAGCTCAACATCAACAGGAAAGATTCCAACTTTGTAACTGCTCAGACACAAAACTCTTTACAATTTGCCAAGAGCATCATCAGCGTAGTCACTCAGCACACCAGCCCAGTGTTCATTGTAAGTCTTTTTTCTTCTCTGAGTAGGGGCTATTTCCCTTATCCCATCTCCTAAGATTACAGTTAACTTATAACTGTTGAAGTTTATTTGAATGATACAGTGTTTTTGTGACTAGATTTTTTCAGTCAATATTATATTTTTGAGTATGGTTCATGTTCTCTCATGTAGCTAGAGTTAATTCATTTTCATTGCTGGGGAACTTTCCATTATATAGATAGATGACAACTTACTCCACTGATGGGCATTCATGATATTGCCAGTTTGGTGCTATTATAGAAAATTCTTTAATGAACTTGCACATGTTTTTTGGTCACATGTATACATTTTGTTAGAAACCCCTAGAAATGGAGTTCTGTGTCATAGAGTATACATAGATTCAGTTTTAGAATGGACAACAAGCTCTTTATTAAAATAGTTGAACCAATTTATATTCCCAAATGTCTCCAGTATGTGAGAATTTCTGTTGATTGATATCATCAATCAGCTGTCTTCATTATAAATATTCTGGACTAAACATTTGTATAATGTGTAGTGGTATCTTACTGTGGTTTTAATTTCAATTTTCTCAGAATGTACTCATCACCTCTTCATGTGTTTTTGGCTATACGGATATCTTCTGTGAAGTGCTTCTTCAAATCTGTTTTCTTTAGGATTTCCTATCTAGGTTTACTAGGTTATAGTTATCTAGATGTGAATATTTGTTGTTTAATGCATTTTCAGCTTCCCCTTAGCAACTTTCTTTTCACTATTTACCAGAGACACTTGATGAAAAAAAGTTATTCATTTTGATACAGTATAATTTAAGAATTTTCTTTTATGGTTACCAATTTTGTATCCCTAAATATATTTACCCAAACATTACCAATGTTTTCATTGAAGACTTGTTGTTTTTCTTCTCAGCTTTTTATCAACAATAGGCCTGTAGCTGTTATTTGTATGTGGTATGAAATAAGTATTAATATAATTTTCTTCTATGGATATGAAATGGTCCCAAACTGATAATGAAAAGATCATGCTTTCCCCACTGTTTTGCAGTGCTAAATTCTTCATAAATCAAATGGTTAAACAGGAATTCATCAGCTTCTTTCCTCTCTATCTCTGTCACGTATCTGTTTGCCTATCTTTGGGCCAATAGCATACTACCTTAATTACTAAGAATAACGTTGCTAGTATGTTCCTTTTATAATTTTTTTCAACAATGTCTTAGCTATTCTTGGTATTTTGTATTTCCTTATAAATCCTACAACTGGTTTGACATTTCTGGAAAAAAAAATCTATAGCATCAAATCTACAAATCAATCTAAATATGGAGAGAACTGACATTAAACCAATCAATATCAATGTATATAATTGTTTCTTAGTCTTTACTTTATTACAGTTCTGTCTTATAATACCTAGAAATTTTGTACATCTTTGTTAGTGTTTATGGGTACTTCTACACTATTTAAGTGGTATCTTTTCAAAAATGGTGTTTCTACATATGTATAAAAATATAGTTGATTTTTGTCTATAGCACTTACACTATCATGTCATCTATTAGAGTATTTCCTTAAAATCCTTTGACTTTATTTCTTGCTTACCACATTGTATGGGCCTTCAGTGCTACCTGTACTAAAAAGTGGTCATTATGGTGATCCCTTACTTGAATCTTGATCCCAGAGAAAAAGCTTTCAGCATTTCATTATTATGTATGTTTACTATAGGTTTTCCATTTTTTTGTATGTGAACTTTATCAAATTAGAGAGTTTGCCTTTCCTTCTTGTTTTAATAAGTATATCTATTTAAATATATCTTTCTAATTCTTTAAAAAGTTCATGAATGGATGTTGAATTCAATCAAATTCTTCATGTTTTGATATAATCCTGTAATTTTTCTTAATTTTATGTATTAGATTTGCAGTGGTTGATTTCTGGATATGAGATAATCTTTGCCTTTCTGATCTCAATGGTTTCAAGCCAAGGACTGCCACAATGACATCTATATTTCAACAATTTGTGTTTATTGGTTTTTACAACAAGGGAGAACACACACCATAGAGAATCCCAGAAAGTCTTAGCAAGGGGCTGTTAGAATGTATAGAATTTGGATGGGTTAGGTGATTTTCAGGAGTACTCAAGAAAGCCAGACTTTGTTCTCTATTGAATGCTTTCAGCACAAGGGGGCAATTTTGTGATTGGGTGTTTTAATGCATCCTATCCATAAAGTGAAAGATTTTGCCTTCTTTTGTTTCTGTCATTGATAATGTAATGGCAATAACTCACATTAACCAATCTCAGGGAATACTTGGCTATTCTATGGTGAGAGCAATGTTTTGTTTGTTTTTAAGCCACTTAACTGATGTATAATTGACATAAAAAAGGCTGTTTGTGCATGTATGTGTGTGTCTCTGTGTGTGTATTTAATGTATATAACTTGATGAGATTGGAGATTAGTATGTGCTAGATGTGATATTGGGATGATTTTTTTTTTTAATACAGTGGCCTTGTCTGATATTGGTATGCTACAAAATGATTTATTTTTAATGGAGAAAATAGAAATCTAGGTGTGATTACCAGGATAGCTTTTAGCAATGTCAAGTCCTAGATGACAGTGCAGGGCCAGGTCCTGGGTGGCCAAGGCTACTTTTGTTGTTTGAACTAAAATTAATACACTGTGGTCCAGTTTATTAAATACTGGTTTGGTTTGCTGATTTCCCTTAGGAATTTTGCAACTATGCTCATGAATAACACTGACCTATAGTTTTTAGAATGTCCTTGTCAAATTTGGTATCATGTTTGTATTGATCTTTCAAAAATGAGTTTTTGGACTGTCTTTTGTTTTTTAAATTTATATTTTTGGAAGAATTAAATATAAGAATTTATTGCATACCTTCTAGGTACTTTTATTATATCAGAATATGTGATTCCCCAGTAAAAAGTGAAGTCAGATTTGTTTTTTTTTTTCCCCAAAATTCAGAGTACAGTAAAAGGGGGAAAAGAAGTGCCATAGAAAGCAGATTGACAGTAATGAAATGTGAAAGACAAGAAAATGATAGCAAGAAGAGAGAGTAGAAATTAGGAAAGCAAAACTGAACAGTCTTTACTATAAAGGCAAGCAGTCACCAAAAGATTAATGAGAACATCAAACATTTCACAGATGGTAAAGTGATACATCATTGATCTTGGATCATTAAAAGTTTATGATTAACAACTATTTAAGACAACAGGTGAAATAGCCTGTTTTGTATAATACTTTTAATAATGACAAAATAGTACAAAATATTTCCATGACTTTCTATTGTATTTTCACTGTGTGCATATTAAGCACCAGGAAGATTTATTTTGGGGGGGTTATAACAATATTTTGAGGTAGACTATGCAGCTTTTTATTCATTTTGAGGGAAAAGAAATTTAGAGAAGACTTTCACAAGGTAACCCAACACAAAAGCAGAAAAGCTGGAAATGAAATTGTTTACAAATATACATGTAAGTAAAACTAAAAATTTAAAATACTTTAATTTTCCTTAAAGTGTAGTGTTTCTCTGTTGCTTTGAGGTTTCACATTTGCTTGCTTGGGGTTTAGTATTGGTGCTTAAAGCTTAAAACTTCAGCTAAATAAAAAATTTCATTCCCATTATTTCCTATGATTATGGTTTTAGCTTTATAGTCAGTTTATTTGGAAAGCAGGTCTCCATTCATCTGAACTTTGTGTGGTGAGAGAACCCTGCTGTAACAGTGTTTTAGAAAGAAATTACCCATATACGTAAGATTAATACTAGATTACTGAGGAACAACAACAACAGCCAAGAAAACTGGAACAATTCAGTTTGAGGGGAGTGTGTGTTCAAAATTCTGACAGTGCACAATCTCCAGTAGGTTTACCTTGGCTAGGCATACATACTCCATAAAGCCTAGCCAATGATCTGGGCTTTGCCTCAAACAGCTACATTGTGAGCTGTCTTTTAGAAAGTGAAACATCATCTCTGGTGAGGTGAGAGGGGGATTAGTTCTTGAAAAGCAAAGAGAAAAAGAGCAAAGCTTACATTCAGCCTTGAATGAATGTACCAAGAAAGAATTATAAAAACTGAAACATTTCCAGACTGTTAATGGCATTCCTGCTGAGAGTGTAAGTTCCTGGAGTGTGCAAAGGAACTCAAAAGAGTGGTCTCCCAGACAAGAAGATTGATTCTGTAATTCCCTATCAGCACTACAGGCTGTCAGCATGATTGCACTTGTTTCTCTAAAAGCATTAGCAAGACAATTACTGATTATTTCACCACGGCATTTACATGTTTGTGTCCATCTATTCCTGAAGCCCAGGAAATTGATAATGCATCACCCAACATTTTTGCTGTTCTATGTGGGGTATCAGGCAGCCAGAGTAAAATCTGATGGCATTCTGGAAAAACAAGTGCTGGTGAGTTTGTAAATTAGGTACACACAAGAGGAAAAGTTTATCAAGTATGCATGGCGATGAAGAAATCAGAATGGGCTTTTCTTGCTTTAGAAAAATATTATTTTGGTCAGTAGAGAACAGAAGAATGTGCGGTTTTATATTTTACTCTTGTTAATGGATTAAACATTATAATCACACATGTCTGTAATTTAAGATTTTATTTATTTATGAGTGAGAGAGCATGTGAGAAGGGAGGGGCAGAGGGAAAGGGTAGAAGCATCTGGAGCAGACTCTGTCCTGAGTCTTGAGTCCTGACACGAGGCTCAATCCAGACCATGAAATCATGACCTGAGCAGAAACCAAGAGTCTGAGGCTTAACCAACTGAGGCACCCAGGCACCCCAAATTATCATTTTTAAAATTTTAATTCGTTTCAGGTGCACAATGTAGTGATTCAGCACTTCCATACAAGACTCAGTGCTCATCATGATAAGTGTATTCTTAAGCCCTTTCACCTGTCTCAACCAAACCACCTCCCCTCTGGCACCCATCCCTGTTTGCTCTAGTAATGGATCTGGGTTTTTTGGTTTCTCTTTTACCTTTGTTCATTGTTGTTTCTTAAATGCCACATAAGTGAAATCATAAGGTATTTTTCTTTCTCTCCTTATTTTGCTTAGCATTATATTCTCTAGCTCCATCCATGTTGTTAAAAATGGCAAAATTTCATTCTTTTTATGTCTGATATTCCGTTGTACACATATTTACCATCTCATCTTTATCCATTCATCTGTTGATGGGTACTTGGGCTCCTTCTGTAATTTGGCTATTGTAAATAATGCTATCATAAACATGGAGGTTCATCTATCTTTTTGAGCTAGTATTTTTCATTTTCTTTGGGTAAATCTCCAGTAGTAGACTTACTGGATCATAGGGTAGTTCTATTTTTAATTTTTTGAGGAAACCCCACACTGTTTTCCACAGTGGCTGCACCAGGTTGCATTCCCACCGACAGTACATGAAGGTTTCTTTTTTCTACGTCTTTGCCAACTCGCTTTTTCTTGTCTTTTTGATTTTAGTCATTCTGAGAGGTGTGAGATGATATGTCATTCTGGTTTTTGCATTTCCCTGATGATGAGGGATGTTGAGCATCTTTTCGTGTATCTGTGTTTTCTTTGAGAAATATTTGTTCATATCTTCTGCCCATTTTTAATTGGATTATTTGTTTTCTGACTTTGGAGTTGTATAAGTTCTTTAGATACTTTGGATACTAACCCTTTATCAGATATGCTATTTGCAAATAAATACCTTCTCCCTTTTGGTAGCTTGTCTTTCAGTTGATCATTTCTCTTGTTGTGCAGAGGCTTTTTATTTTGATGTAAATCCACATGTGCCTGTAAATTAGATTTTGTAGGTAAAGTATTGAGTAAAACAAAACAAAACAAAACAACAACAACTGGAGTTTTATATGTGCTATAATTTATTTGGCCATTTTTTTAAAAAAAAAAGATTTATTTATTTATTTATTTATTTGAGAGAGAGAGAGAGGGAGAGAGAGAGAGAGATCACGAGTAGGCAGAGAGGCAGGTGAAGAGAGGGGGGAAGCAGGCTCCCTGCTGAGCAGAGAGCCAGATGCAGGGCTGGATCCCAGGACCCTGAGCTCATGACCTGAGCCAAAGGCAGAGGCTCAACCCACTAGTCACCCAGGCGCCCCACTTGGCCATTTTCTTAATATTGGCTTTTTATCCGAAATCTTGACATCACTCTCATATAATTGCAATTGAAGTGTTTGTAAATTATTTGCTTACTTATCTTTGTTTACTTAGGATTAATAGAACTGTTACATCAAAGTTATGGTATCTCTTATGTCCTGTGAGTCCCATTTAAGAAATGTTGGGCCAGTGTAACTTCTTAGTAATAAGGTGTGACCATGCTTAACGGACTACTCTTATTAAATTAAAATAATGCTTTTCAGGATTTTCCATTACTACTAAATGGAGCACAGGTTTCACAAACCAACTTATTAATGAAATCTATTATCTCTTTTAAAAACATATATTCAAGGGAGATGTAACAATTATAAAAATATACATAACCAACATCAGAATGTTTAAGTACATTAAGCAAATGCTAACGAATGTGAAGAGAGTAGTAGAAAAATGTTCAGTACCCATTGACATCAATAGAGAGATCATTCAGACAGATTAACAAGAAAACTTTAGAATTGAACCATATTTAATACCAACTGACTTGACAAACATATAGAAGATTCCATCCAACAGCAACAGAATACACATTTTTCTCAAGCACACATGGAATGCCCCAGCACACTAACCACAAAACTTGATACACGTTTATGAATTTTGTATAGTATATATCATGTATTGTAGTTACCATTCCTACAAGAAATTTGTATTGCAAAGGAATTTCATTTGCCAGAGGTACCATTTCTGGATCCAGTGCTTGATCCTTTTTCTGTGATTATTTAAAAAATGAACTATAAAAAATTACAAAATACAGGAAAATGCAAATACATCATGAAATTATTTTTAACCTAACTCTTAGAAATAACAGTCTCTAATATTTTGACATACACACTTTCATTCCATTGACCAAAACTACATCATGTCTACTTGCTCTTCTCTTTTTATAGGTTTTCGTGTTTTCCTGTGACTTTAAATGGTTTTTAAAATCAGGATTCTTAGCAGTTACCAATTATTTTGGTTTATTTGTCAAAAGGTTGTAAATACTAAATTTAAACATTCTAAATATTAATGATCTAAATATTAAATGCATTTTATAGTTTTTTAGACAGCTCTTAAATAGTATTGTCAATTTCTGTCTTTATACTGGTCTAGTAGATTTTGCTAAGTTTAAGTATGAGCAGATATATATATATATATATATTCCATATATGTGTAGCATATTAATATTTTATATATTTTTTCTTTTAATATTTGCAATTAAACTTATTTCTCCTACACACATTTAAAAATGTGTATTTGTGTCATCAAATCTACCAATATGTTCATTTATAATTTCTTGCATGCTTACAAAAGCACGCTCCATTATATACACTTATATATTCCCCCATATCTTCTCATTGTTTTATAGTTTTCTTTTTATGTTTAACCCTTTACTACATTTGAAATTAAAAAATTTAGCTTCTAAGTAATGTAATTTTTCAATATATATTACCAATGTGTCCTGATACCATTTTCTAGGATGTCCGTTATTTCACTAATAACTTGTTTCATTCACCCACAATTTCCCATTATTGCTGCTATTCACTTATGGTCAGGTACTCAATCCAAACAGTAAAGAAGCCCTTATGCCTACTTCCAGATAATTAGCAACTGGGGAGGCAAGGATTCACTCTGATTGACTGGCAAATGGCGTAGAAGAAACCAATTTACTCTTCAAAGGAGAAAAATAAATACACATTTCAAAAATTGAGTTCTACTGTTATCTAAGCTGGACTGTAAACATTCATTCCTACACAAGATGTAGTGGATTTAGTTCCCGTTGGCCTGTGTGGACATTGAGATAGGACTGTGTGGTGGTCACATGTTGAAAAACAAGTACCCTGCAACCAACGTTGACCACTGGAATATGGTATGAGCAACTGCTTGTCTGGAAGTGACTGCCCAATTTGATAATATCACATGCCGTATATTATTGCTGGTTAGGACCTTCCTAGATTATATTTATTAGGTTGATGGTGCTATAAATACATAGAAATATGCAGTTGAAATTAGCATCTTCCTCATTTTCTTATATCTATTATTACTACTACCATAGTTACTAGGTGACTATATCTATTTTTTAATCTGGAAAAGCTGTTCAGTTTTATCAAGTTTTTAGTCTATTAAATAATGTTTTCTTGAGTAATAATAAATGCTATTTAAATTTTGCAACTAGTGTGACCAATAGAACTTCTACACTCTGTCTTTTCTCTACACATACTTAAACTTCCCCCTTGCAAAGGATCATTTCTCCCTCTTTATCATCTGATTTTCTCTTAATATTGTGGATAGAAGCTCTAGTTAATACACTTGTTATTTTTATACTACGAAAATCATGCTGTAATATCTTCTATCTTAAACCAAAATACCTTCTTTTACCACTATGACCTTTCAGCTTCACGCTTGTCCTCTTTCATAATTAAGCTTTTTAAAAAGTGTCTGAAATAGTTTCCATTTTACCTTTTCTTTTTAAATATTTAAACAATAATCAAGTCATAATAAATACAGGCTAAATTGTTGCATTTTACTACAAACCTTAAACTGAAAGCAGCTAACCCTCAGCCTTTACTCCCTACCTCTCAGGTCCCATTTTTCAGTGGCCACAATCTTACTCGTTTTGGTTAGTGCTTATTATCTCCATAATTCTGTGTTTAAATAAATAACTGGTTTAGTATGTTCCATATTTATAAATAAACTCAAGATAATCGCAAGAGCTATATGGAAAGGGTTGTCAAATCAGAAAGGAACTTAAGGTATCTCTAAGTTGATTAATACAGGTAAAATATCATTAATATAAATTTGTAACAGGAAGGATTGGAAGTTTCTGGAGAGCTATCAGTACCTTCACTGTCTTCATATGCCTCTGCCCTCAAGATAAGTATGATCAAATCCTCATGAAATGTATCCCAAAAGATAATTTTACGTTTTTCCACTTGATATTTTTACTATAAGGAATTAGAGTCATTAAGTCGTATCATTAGCAGTTTTAATTTTTTCTCATGCATACCTCAAGTTTCTACTGAAGGGTATAGGCTAGACATTAAATCTTCAACAAGGTAAGACTGTTGTAGGGAGACTGTATCTGGTAGCTTTAACTATCGGTAGTATAAGGGGTGCTTGGGAGACTCAGTTGGTTAAGCACTTGCCTCTTGGTTTTGGCTCAGGGCCAGTGAGGCTCTGAGGTCCTTAGGGAGTCTGCTTGAAGATTCTCTCCTTCTGCCTCTCACCCAGTTGGTATGTACACACTCGCTCGCTTGCTTTCTCTGGTAAATAAATCTTTAAAAAATATATTAATAGTACCAAGAAATAGATTCTTGGGTACAGGCCTTGGAGTTCTCAGAGTGCCAGTACTTGCACAAATTTCAGATTATGCCACAGTACAGACTCAGAATTTTAAGGATTCTTATTAGTTTAAAAAGGGATAACAGTGAAATCAGATTGCAAGCAGAATTTATTATGTGGGGTTGAAGGGCCTGTTAGAATAATAAGGTATTACTAATTGTTACTTGCTTTGGAATATTTTCACTATAATTTTAAACATTCTATTTTCCATGTATGGGGAGGTTTGTCATTCTTCCTCTATCCTTAGGCTTCAATTTCTTCCATTTAATAGATCATGCTTATTCAAACTACCAAGGAACATCCTTTAAATGGTAAATTGTTCTGATCCCTTGAACTTTTGGAACAAATACTTTGAGTTCTTTTTACTTGTTATAGCAATATAGGTGTTTTTTTTTTTGTTTTGTTTTTTGTTTTTTTTGCATAGGTTCATCAAGAAACCATCCTTCTCCTTTAATTTGATAAGTAGTTTGTACAACATATATATACAGACACACACACACATATTTAAGTTTTAGAGTCTGATTTTATATGTATAATAAAACTTTGGATCAGTTTTACTTTAATTAAAAACAATCTTTGATATCTATGCCTAAAATCTTTGTACAAAATGCATTTAAAAATCTTTGGGCGCCTGGGTGGCTCAGTGGGTTGAGGCCTCTGCCTTCGGCTCAGGTCATGATCTTAGGGTCCTGGGATCGAGCCCCGCATTGGGCTCTCTGCTCAGTGGGGAGCCTGCTTCCTCCTCTCCCTCTCTCTCTCTCTCTCTGCCTGCTTCTCCGCCTACTTGTAATCTCTGGTGTTCCTGCTACTGAGCTAGATTTGAACAGATTTGAACACAAGTTGTTTATTGGGGAACAGTGGTAGGGGATTAGGGCAGTGAGAAGGAAAGCTAAGAAACTCACCAAAGAATATATTAGACACTGGATATTATCAGCATCCGCTGTGGTTATTTGGAGTTTAATCCCTCTGTGGAACTCTGTGAGCCTATCCTCAAGGCACCAATTCTGAACTATTTACAGTCTGCCCTCTAAGCCAAAAGAGGGTTCCCAGGCAGAATCCTAGATGCTGACCGCAGAAGACTGGCTGTATATTCTGTGCTAAGTGGCTGTTAGGGTACCTGCTCCTCCAATTCCCAATAATAGTATCCATGGTTTAACATAATACTACAGAACATTTCTTTTCTATAAATGCTGTCTTAGTGATTATCATCTGGGGTGACAGAGCATAAGGAAGGATGTGACCTATGCTTTAGCTTAAGTGGGTCCAAGTTGAACATTGGAAGGACGCTTGAGGTACAACTCCCCCATAAATAGGGAATGTTAGATCGCTCTTTTGAGCATAAGTCTTTTGAGTTTAAAGGATACTAGTTTTCCTGAATTTGTATCATTGGACTATAGGCACTCAGAAGTTACTTCTTTGTAGTCTAATCCTTGCATTCATTATACTTCAGACAATTTGATACTTACAAACTGCTACACTATTAGATGTCATTCTTCCAAATTCTTTATTGTAGTAGTACTATTTATAAGTGTGGCATATTTAGGATAATAATTGTTTTCAGAAAAGCAGATGGTAAGCTCATTCCAGGGCTATTAATGTTAACATTTATTCAAAAGATCAAATGAATGTGCATGTATTATTTTCTTGGTTTAGACGCCTCCACAGTTTCTACTAGTTCTCACTCAAAGAAATGTTCCTTTAACATTTGTGTCATTTACACTACGCTGCTTTGAATACAAAGTGACAGGAAAAGAACATTTTATAGAAGTACTATTTCTAGGACAACTTCAGTATTCTCCTTGAAGACCCTTTTAATTTTTCCCAGATTAGTGCCATGACTCTTTAGAAGAGCACCTCATATGTGATCCAAAATCATCTCATTTCAGGTCGATCTCTACATAGCATATATATGTATGCATGCATGTATGTATATATCTATATGTATGTGTGTCTGTGTGTGTATGTATTTATGTTCATCTTCTGCAGTTCATTGGGTTATGTCTCTCTTTATCAACAATTCCAAAAGTGTAGGTTATGCTGTTAATGGCCATCGGAATTTCCAGAACTTCACCTCTGCCTTGTCTGTTGTCTTGTAATGTTCCTCATTTCCTGTGCTGTGGGCTCGGCTGTCTATAGCACTTCCAGCACTGTTGCTGGTACCAGTTACTACAGTTTTAAACCTACCTGTTTATGTACCTACCTAATATGGTAGTTAATGCCCAGCCACAGGTGAATATTGAGAATTTTAAATGGGGTTATTGTGACAAGTACAGGTTTTCTGAATTTTTAATTTAAAAAATGATCTTTGAGTTATTGAAAACCCCTTAAGTATGTTTACAACAACTTGGTTATATGAATCTACTTTTTACTTGCACATTTAAATTTTTTAATAGGATTTATTTGTCAGAGAGAAAGAGAACACAAGAAGGGGGAGTGGCAGGCAGAGCAGGCAGAAGGAGAAGCAGTTCCCCGCTGAGCAAGGAGCCAGGCATGGGACTTGATCCCAGGACCCTGGGATCATGACCTAAGCTGAAGGCAGATGCCCAACCAACTGAGTCACCCAGGTGTGACCTCACTTGTCACCTCACCTGCACATTAAAAAAAAAAACAAAAAACGGGCACCTGGGTGGCTCAGTAGTTAAGCATCCTTCAGCTCAGGTCATGATCCCAGGGTCCTGGGATTGAGCCCCGCATCAGGCTTCCTGCTCAGCAGGAAGACTGCATCTCCCTCTCTTACTCCCCCTGCTTGTGTTCCCTCTCTTGCTGTGTCTCTCTCTGTCAAATAAATAAAATCTTCAAAAAAAAAAATCTAAATGTAGTCAGTTATTTTAAAAAAATTAACATTAATTTGGGAAGTGCTATAACTGTAAAATATAGCCCAGATTTCAAACTTTTTATTAATGTGCTAAACAAAAACTTAAAATTATATATAGGCCTAGCATTACAATTCTATTGGACATTGCTATTTGTACTCTTAAGACATTTGAAGTACCTTTTAGCTTACTTTAATAATGTTCTGTTGGGGAAAGATAATTTACAACTAAATCTCTTACCAATCTCTCTGCAAATACAAAGGGTAAGGAATGAGTTTTTAATATTGAAAATAATGAAATCAGAACATGATGCACAGGGGTACCTGGGTGGCTCAGTGTGTTAAGCCTCTGCCTTTGGCGCAAGTCATGATCTCAGGGTCCTGGAATCGAGCCCCACATTGGGATCGAGCCCCACATCGGGCTCTCTGCTCAGCAGGGAGCCTGCTTCCCCCACACCCCCACCTTTCTGCCTACTTGTGATCTCTGTCAAATAAATAAAATCTTAGAAAAAAAAAAGAATGTGATGCACATCACAGGAAATCTGCTAAAGAGATTACAGGATAGAAAGTCTCCTTTCATAAAGGGGAGTATATGCAACACATTTTATGCATGTTTTCTAAACGGTAACTAGTCTTCAAGTAGAGAACTGGATAGCACCTCTTGTCACATATTGTTCATTCGCAATTCACCTGGTAATTGGGAGAGCCGCCTCTGATGGCTAATTGTCTTTATCGAAAAGAAAAATAAATTTTTCATATGTCACTCAACTAGGCATGTTTGCCACTGTCAGCCCAGCAGAAGTTAAGCCTCTACTCTCCCAAAATACTGCTCCTGGGAGGTGATCTCTTCTTGGTCTTTTGGGATGAATTCTTCTTTCTTGGCGTTTTGTCTAATTCTCTGTTTTTTTGTGTGCTAGGAAAGCCTGGGCCTGGTCCTATTTCCAGTAGAGCTGAAGCTTTGCAGCACCGTGTAATCTGTAGACGTGGTGTGTGTGGAGCATTTGCACTGTCCTTCCTATGAAAGCACCTGCTGTTCTGGTTTTCAAGCCAACTTGCCCTAGTAAAGATGCACCTGTCCATGCTGATGGTTGGGGGAAAATGACACCACCCTGCTCTCTTATCCCTGGAGAGGGGAGTTCCCGCCCACCACTGTTCAGGAAGTCCTCACAGACTAGCGAACAGTCTCCCCTCTTGTATCCCAGGTTTCTGTCAGAACCCTGCCATACCCTCAGTGTCTGAGCTGTCTGCTTGCTTGGTGATGGTGCTATACTCCTGTGTTTTGTCTCAGGTGCACAGGTAGGTTTCGAAACTCCAGACTTTTAGGCCTGGGCGTGGTGCAGACGCCGAAGATCCTCTGGGGAAGGGTCTCACTGCCCTCTGGCTGGTACCGGTTTGTTCCAGAAAAGCAGTCACACAGCTGTGCATGGGCTTGGATTTCACGGTAAAGCATAGCTAAGAAGCTGGCATCCAGGTTAGCTACCCTCAGCAGATGCCCCTGCTCCTATGCTAATAAACAGCAGCTCAGTGATGCCCACTGGCTCTTTTGGCCCCTGAGAGGCACTGCTGCCTCTCCAAATGCACTCCAAGGAAGGGAGCTATCTCCCCCAGCACACCCCAGGGGAACCTCAGAACACACTGACTGCTCCCGGGCCTCTGCTCTCCTCCATAGGAGCACCGCCATGCCTGCCAGGCTGTACCCCAGGGGTGGATGAGGACTTCAGAAACCAGACTTCCCACTCTACTGCTTGTAAAAATGTCAGATAATCAGCTCCTCTTGTTTTCCAAGTCAATGGTTTTGGAGAAGTGTTTTTCTTTTTCTTTTTCTTCTTCTTCTTTTTTTTTTTTTTAGAGAGGGAAAGGGGCAGAAGGAGAGGGAAAGAATCTTAAGCAGGCTCCATGCCCAGTGCAGATCCTGACACAGGGCCAAATCACACGATCCTGAGATCATGACCTGAGCTGAAATCAAGATTCGGATGCTTAACTGACTGAGCCACCCAGGCACTCCAGGAAGTGTTTTTCTTATACAAATCCCTGTTTGCTGCTTTATCTTCTCTCTCCCTCCTTTCTCTGATCAGGGCTCCCTCCCCTCCATAGCACTTCTCCCCCAAATCATATCACTGTACCTCTCACCTTCCACTGTGTGGTCTCTTTTCTCCTTCTAAGTTGTGCAGGTTGTTCTCTCCATCCTCAGGTCAGTTTCCTGGTTATTCAGAATGATTTGATAATTGTGTAGCTGTGTTCCATGCACCCCAATGTTCATAGCAGCACTAGCAACAATAGCCAAATTATGGAGAGAGCCCAAATTTCCATTGACTGATGAATGGATCATACATACACACACACAATGGAATATTACTCAGCCATCAAACAGAATGAAATCTTGTTATTTGCAATGGTGTGGGTATAACTAGAGTATATTATGATAAGCAAAATAAGAGAAAGACAAGTGTGTGATTTCACTCATGTGTGGTATTTAAGAAACAAAACAGATGAACATAGGGGAAGAGAAGGAAAAATAAAATAAAAACAGATTGGGAAACCATAAGAGACTCAATGATAGAGAACAAACTGAGGATTGCTGGCGGGAGAGGGGTGGGAGATGGGCTAAATGGGTGATGGGCATTGAGTGTTATATGTAGGTGATGAATCACTAAATTCTACTCCAGAAACTAATACTACATTACAGGTTAACTAGCTTGAATGTAAATTAAAAAAAAAACCAAAACAATTATGTAGCTGTGTTCCAGGGATGAGGCAAGCCTAAGATCCTCCTACTACTCTGAAATTCTAACTCCTCCTTAATTTTATTTTTAAATTAGACACTCAGTTGTCCCCAAGACCTTTACTTATTACTAGTTCACTTCTTCCCATTAATTTGAAATGGTCATCTTTTCAAACATTGGCATAAATCATTTTCCCCTTAGGATTCTGAGGATACTTTGCCTTACTTTTATTTATTTATTTGGACCAGTATACTTAACAAAACTTTCTATTTGTGTATTCGCTCATGCTCAATGTGTCTCATTGCTAACAAAATAATCCAGTTTTGTCTGTGGAATCAGAATCTCTTCAACATACCTACCTTCAAGCTGAATACATTACTGAGTAGTACGACAGAGGTTTACTTGAGTTGGGCATGTCTGTGCTCTTCCATGCCAGGTAATAACTCCATATTATTTAGACTCATTGGTCAGTGATTTTGCATCTCCTGTGGCAAACTTCCCTCTCTCAATATGTAGACAGACAATATCTCTTTCTCTTCCTTTGGGATACCTTTGAAGTTTCTCGGTATCTTTTGTTTTATTTTCCTGTGTGATGGTCAGTCAGGTACAGCAACAAGATAAGACCAAGGACAGGCTCACAAACACAGTTTTAAAATACTAACAGGTCCTAGAACCCAGAGATCTGAATTCCATGCAGGGCTAAGAAAACACACCAGGTTAGTCAAGAAGGGTGAAATCATTAGGCCAGAGCTTTTGTGAGGGTTTTCATAGGAAAAGCAAAACTGGGCAAAGTATACGGTTAGGGATTACCTAGTTTGATAATTTTAGCAGGCTCTAAACTATAGGAGTATTACCAATTGTCTAGTCCCTGGCCCTGAGATGATTAAGGCAGAGAAATATTGCCTCTTGAGGTGCACTGCCAGATAAAGGACAAATGGTTCTGAAATGGTTAGTTTGCATATCAAAGGCATGCCCAGGGCTTATCTCTAAGAATTGCCTACACCCTGTAGAGGCAGTCCCTCCTCAGCCTTTAAAGTATTTAAGGATGTCCAGACTTTGTAATATACAGAAAAAAGTAATTTCTCAAATTTTAACAAGGATACATTTCATTGTCTTTTCTCAGTCTCTCTCTCTCTCTCTTTGTCCCCCCCCCCCCCCCCCCCCCGCCTGCTTGGATTCTCTTCCTGGGAGAATAAACATTTTTTGCTATTATTTTACTGATGGATCTACTTCTTTATTAGTATGTACATGTTGAGAGAGGTGATCACGAGGGAGGGGTTTTAAGCTAAGGGTTATTAACCTTTCTACATGAGATTTCAAATATTCTATCTCTTAGTTTTATTAGTATGCTGCTATCTGCTTTCTTATACATTCACATATGCACGTATATGTACACAGGCAGACACTGACAAATATGTCCTGTATTTAAATATATGTATATCCTATAAACATAGAGATGTAAGGAAGTAAAATGTGTGTATAGACACATTTTACCAGAAATTTCAACATTTAACATTTGTTTCACTGAAGTTTCTCTCTTAATATCCTTGAACTAGACCCTTGTGCAGTGTTTCTTTTCTTCAGAAAGTTCTTACCTTCTAAAGAAACCCTGAATAATTCTGCCACACCATCCTCCAGACTTCCAGAAAGGTCTAAAACATCATAGGATCAAATTGTGTCTCAATGTTAGACCTTTCTTGTGCACCTCAGTATACAGAAGTCACAAATATTTGGGGACACTGTTTTCAGTATTTGATAATATTTCCACTGGTACTTTTATGTTTCCTTCAAAAACAATATTCTGTCAGTATTCTGGAAAAAAAAAAGCAACTTAAATTTTTATGTACTGATATTTAAATAAATGATTTAGGGGTACCTGGCTGGCTCAGTGGGTTAAAGCCTCTGCCTTTGGCTCAGGTCATGATCCCAGGGTCCTGGGATTGAGCCCTGCATCAGGGCTGTCTGCTCAGCAGGGAGCCTGCTTCCCCTCTCTATCTGCCTGCCTCTCTGCCTACCTGTAATCTCTGTCAAATAAATAAATAGAATCTTTAAAATAAATAAATAAGTGATTTAGTGGGCACACATAATTTATATTAGATTTGTTTTGAACTTTATATTTCATGTCAATTTTATGTAAGTGTGTATCATAGGACATTCACAGTGGCCTTTGTTGGTTCAGAAAACAAAGATTTTTACAAAACTTAGTAATCGATAAATGGCCATGCATGAAAACATGGAGGTGTGTCGCTCACTTTCTGTGTGTCATGCAGCTCAATTTTCATTTTCCATACTACCACACTGCAATGTTTTCTTCCTCAGGTCTTTATGCAGGGACTTCTATCTGGTTTTTGCTATCAGTTATGTCTATTGTCAATGTCATTGAGTAGGTAGTAATAGGTAACATTGTATATAATTTATGCTCCTATTTATAAATGTTTTAATTGGCTTATCCATAGCCATCTTATTTTCCATATATTTAAGTACAGAAAGATAGATCAGTAGTATTTATCTTCATCATGTAAATGTATATCACAGTTTATAAGTTTAAAGTCTTTAGGAATAGGATGAAGAAGAACAGAGGAAAGAAACTTTATAAGTAAATTACAGTAAAACAGTCTGTAGATAATATGGAGAATGAAGGATAGTTTCAAAATGAAAATATAAAGTATATCTGGAAATACAAGGTATAAATAGGGATAAGTTTTAGTTAGAAATAAGTGCATGAGAAAATAAGTTGTAAAATAACCATACTCTTTCTGAAAAAGCATTGCAACTAAGAAGGATATTTAAACACATTTTTCTGATTGATTGAGCAGTTTTCAAGAGTAATACCTAATTTATAGCTTTTTGTCCTACCTACAGTTACATATGAACAATATGGGTATAAAAAAATGCTCCTGTCATGGTTTTGTATAGTATACTCTGCACCACTAAAGAAAAATTTGTATCTTCCTAAGCTACAATGCTTTTGCAAAAATGGATGTGGTAGAGATATACTTCGTGTTTTTTTAAAGATCTTATTTATTTATTTGACAGAGATCACAAGTAGGCAGAGAAGCAGGCAGAGAGGGAGGGGGAAGCAGGCTACCTGCTGAGCAGAGAGCCCAATGCTGGGCTCCATCCCAGGACCCTGAGATCATGACCTGAGCCGAAGGCAGAGGCTTAACCCATTGAGCCACCCAGGCACCCCAGAGCTATACTTTTTTGGTAATAATATTTTCCTTTCCAGATAATTTTTAAATTTCCTTTGAGTTTCTACTTATAATCATATTTAAATATATTTAGAAACAAGCTGAAAATTACTTTCTAAGTAATTTTATATTTCCAGGAATTGATTTAGTGCATATAAATAAATGGTATTTTTAGATGAGTATTCCAGTTGCATATTAATAAAAATAAATTCAATGATCATTATGCTAGTCTTTCCTTATTTGATCTTGATATTTATCTTCTATTAAGCTATTTAGAAATTAAATTATTCTGTATGAGGCATTGTAGAAATTCAATCACAGAAAGCATTCTTTATTTTTCTGAGTGACTAGAAAGCTATTTGAAGTATTGAATTCTCATTGATTTCAGCTTTGTGCCAGATGTACAGAGAAAGCTAAAAACATTGCAAAATTGAAATCATAATAAGCCACAATTTTATGACAGTGAATTATCTAATATAAAGCTGTTTGTGAGTTTAATATTTTCAAATAATTTCCACAAATTTCATCTTCTCTACTCATTGTCTCCTTTTCTAATAAATAAATTTTAGCAGAAGTATGTGAATATCCATGCCAAAAATAGTGCTTTCATTTTGATCAGTTCTAGATTAGTTCTATATCTAAATGTATGCATACCTGTAAATACTTAAAATATTGCCAAAGTCATAAGAAGCAATCAAGTTATTTTTCACCAAAAATACACTCCACTTTACCTAATGAAATTAGGCTATGAAATTCCAAATGTAAAACCTCCCCTCCCTTTTTTTGTATTGAAGCATAACATAGTGTTATATTAGCTTCAGGGGTACAATATAACAGTTCAACAATTCTGTACATTATTCAGTGCTCATCAAGATAAGTGTCCTGTGGATATCCCTTATATGTTTCACCTCTTTCCCACCTACCTCCTCTCTGGCAACCACCAGTTCTCTGTATTTAAGAGTCTGTTTTTTGGGGATGCCTAGGTGACTCAGTCAGGTAAGTGTCTGGCTTCAGCTTAGGTCATGATCCCGGGGTCCTGGGATCAGGTCCTGCATTGTGCTCCTTGCTCAGTAGGGAACCTGCTTCTCCCTCTGCCTGCAGCTTCCCGTTTGTGTGCTTGCTTTCTCTCTCTCTCTGTCTCTGACAAATAAAGTCTGAAGAAAGTGTCTGTTTTTTGGTTAGTCTCTGTTTTGTTTGTTCATTTGCTTTGTTATTAAAATTATACATATGAGTGAAATCATATGGTATTTCTCGGAAAAACTTAATTCACTTAACATTATATCTTCTGGGTCTATTCATGTTGTTGCAAAAGGCAAGATTTCCTTCTTTTTTATGGCTAATATTCCACTGTGTGCATATATATATATATGTATGTGTTTTATGTGTAAATATATGCGTGTGTGTGTGTGTATGTGTGTGTGTATGCACCACATCTTTATCCATTCATCTATTGATGGACTCTTGGTTTCCTAATGTATCTTGGCCATTGTAATGCTGTGGTAAATATAGGGGTGCATGTATCTTTTTGAATTAGTATTTTTGTTTTTGTTGGATAAATACCTAGTAGTGGATTACTGGATCATATGTAATTTTATTTTTTATTTTTTTGGAAACTGTACTGTTGTCTCCAATGAATATACCGATTTCTATTCCCACCAACATGTACTCGTGTTATAATTTCAATGTAGGGTTTAATTCTCTAGGATTAATTATAGTTTTGATGTCTAGTCTATTCAAACATTATGAGCAATGAAAGATGGAGGAGGATGTTTTAAAAGATAATTAAGACATGCTCTTTAGGCGAAGAAAGTTTCCAAATCTACAACAGAAAAGCTACACAGATAATATAAATAAATACAAACACAATACTGAGGGAGAATAACCATCAGTATATCAAACACTTTGAGAATAGAAAAATTTCTTCTGGTTCAAGGATAAGTGTGAAGCTTTCATTAACATTCCATTTAATTTGAACCTTTCACATGTCATTTTTGGTCCTGTTAAGTAGGAGAGGAGTTGTCACCAGAAGGAATATTTTGAGTAAAAAAAAAAGAGAGAGAGAAACAGGAAAGCTTTGAGTATAGTTGTGACTATTATATTTTTAAGTTTTGTTAAAAAGGTGTTTTTATTGTCATTTTGCATCAAAAATTTCTTTGTTGTGTGCTGTCTTGTACATTGTGGGATGTTTTACATATGCAGTCTTCCCTCCAGTTTTGTTATCTGTAAATGGCTGCAGATATTGCCAGATAGCTCCCGGAGGAGAAATTTGGGCCTCATTGGAAGATACATGAGGAATGGTGCTGAAATGTAGATTGCTATCATTTTTAGTGAGTACCTTCTTTGGGAAATGATTGGCTAAGCATCTTGCCTGCGTTATCTTATGTAGTCTTCACCTTGACCTTACCAGATTATTAGGGAAACTGTGAATCAAATACATAATGCCTTTCCTAAAAGCTTGTATCTAAAAAGTAGTAGATCATTGTTTTGAACTGTTTGTCTCCCTCACCTATGCCTTTGAACTAATACTATATTCTTTTTTTTTTTTTAAGATTTTATTTATTTATTTGACAGAGATCACAAGTAGGCAGAGAGGCAGGCAGAGAGAGAGGGGGAAGCAGGCTTCCTGCTGAGCAGAGAGCCCGATGCGGGGCTCGATCCCAGAACCCTGGGATGATGACCCGAGCCGAAGGCAGAGGCTTTAACCCACTGAGCCACCCAGGCGCCCCAATACTATATTCTTTAGAGATCATAACTGTGGACCTTCTTCCCATCAAGACATGGGGTTTGCTTCTCCTTTCTTTGAATCTGAGAGTGCTCTATGGCTGCCTTTTTTTTTTTTTTAATATTTTATTTATTTATTTATTTGACAGACCGAGATCACAAGTAGGCAGAGAGGCAGGCAGAGAGAGAGAGAGAGCAGGAAGCAGGCTTCCCGCTGAGCAGAGAGCCCGATGCGGGGCTCGATCCTAGGACTCTGGGATCATGACCTGAGCTGAAGGCAGAGGCTTTAACCCACTGAGCCACCCAGGCGCCCCTCTATGGCTGCTTTAACCAAAATAATATGAAGACAATGAAGTTGTGCTGGTTTCTGGGACTATGTCTTGGTGAAATTAAAAAAAAAAAATTATTCTACAGACTCTGGAAACCCTTGGGTTTTTGTAGACTGACGTTACATAATTATGGCTTTGTTTTAGTAAGAATTTTTTTAGGGGAGACTGCTGTATCTAGAATGGAGATGGATTTGAATACAAGAAAAAATAGAAGTTCTGCGGTTGCTCTGAAAAAAGTTGATGATTGAAATAGGGGAGAGGGAATTTGGAAAACCTTTCAGAGATAATGCCATCATATCTTGAACGGTTAGAGTATGGGATTACATAAGGAACAGACTTTGGTTCAAAGCCACTATTACTTGTGTGTCCCTGGGAACTTGACTTTCCCCATATTCCTAATGACATATGTCTACTTACATCTCACAGACATTCTCCTTCCCTGGTGTATAGGTGTTTGGAGAGCAGGAAGTAAATAGCTGGGAAAGGGGAGAGGAGAGGGTATGCCTATAGCACATCTAGTGGTGGTTAATTACATTGAATTGCTGTTTGTCTTACCGGCTTTTCTCCTCAGCCTGGCCTGCTCTTCCAGGATTTTCTCACTCAAGTGGTTGCTCTCATGGGCCGTCCTCTGTGCTTGACATCACCAGCAGGTCAACATGTTAGTAATATATATTTGATCCTTTCTTATGTATAGCTTCTGAGTTCTTTCCCACAGAGATGCCAGGTCTATGCAGAACTGCGGGCCTATCAAAATAGCTGCTTTAAGCTTTCTTCAAACTTTTGATAATGGTAAAGTAGTTTCCAAAATATTATAATATTGTTAAGAATCCAGTCTGGTACCCTGTGTCATTTGATTGGGACACTTAGCCCATTTACATTCAGAGTAACTATTGAAAGATAAGAATTGAGTGCCATTGTATTACCTATAAATTCCCTCTTTCTGTATATTGTCTCTGTTTCTTTCTGGGCTCATTTATCCTAGCAGTTAGAGCCTCCATTTTTTATTATATCTCAGTAATATCTTTTTTGATTTCAACCTAATTAGATTTTAGTTCTTTTATTTCTCCAGAAAGGGATTTTCTAGTGTGTTCTATGTTTTTTCCAAGCCCAGCTAGTGTCCTTATAATTGTTATTCTGAATTCTAGCTCTATATTTTACCAATATCCATATTTATTAAGTCTCTGGCAGGTAGTACCACCCCTTGTTTTTTTTTTTCTGGGATGAGTTTATCCATCTTGCCATTTTGTCCAGAGAAGAATAGGTGAACGAGAGAACAAAGTATAGAAATATCAACCACAACCCCTGCAAAATATATACTAAACAAAGCACAAGATATCAGAAACCAAAAAAGAAAAAAAAAAAAAAAAGGAAAGGAAAAGAAGCGAGAATATATCAAACAGGTAGATAGAACAGGGTAATACACCAGGTCCTATGTGTATTTTGGTCTGTTGGTTAAAGGAAACTAGATCCCAAAATTGTAAAGAAAGAAAAACTTAACATATATACAAAAATAAAATTTAATTTGTATATATACACATATATATATAAATGTAAATGTAAAAATGACAATTAAGGGGCGCCTGGGTGGCTCAGCGGGTTAAAGCCTCTGCCTTCGGCTCAGCTCATGATCTCGGGGTCCTGGGATCGAGCCCTGCATCAGGCTCTCTGCTCAGCATGGAGCCTGCTTCCTCCTCTCTCTCTGCCTGCCTCTCTGCCTACTTGTGATCTGTCAAATAAATAAATAAAATCTTAAAAAAAAAATGACAATTAAGACTTAAAAAAGAGTTGATTAAATAAGAAATTATTTGAAAAGGAAAAAAAGAAAAGAAATTTTAAACTGAAAGCTTAAAGAATCATGAGGAAAAAGCCTCCAATTCTATTTACTGTTTTCCCCTAGCACTGGAGTTTTGCAGTTCCGTGTGATCAGCAAACTGTCGTTGTCTGGGTAAAGATCAGTGTCTTTCCCTGGGTAGTGTTGCACCACCCTTGCCAAATGGCTCTGGGTTGTTCTCTGTGATTTCTCCTCCCTGAAGGCTTTTGGTGCTTCTTTAGAGGATTTAAAAAAAAAAAAAAAAGGCGGTTCCCCATTTTCTAGCCCTGGAGCTGACAGATTGCAGCCCCCCACTCCTCAGTGTGCCCTCAGGGAAAAACACAAGGTAATTACTCTTGTCTCCCTGGTCTCTGTCTGCACTCCGAACTCACTCAGCCTGTGACCAAACATTTTAATCTCAGGCACATGATCCTGTTTGGAGTCTCCAAACACTGCATATTCTGCAGTGTGCTGCTCCTCCCAGGGGAAGAAGGAGGGTCTCACCTCAGTTCTGCCACTTGCTGGACCCCTGCTGGGAGAGCAGTCACTGGATCATGCCCTGGTTCCAGGTTTATGGCAACACCCAGCTGCAAGCCCACTCCTGGCTTGCTGATTGCGGCCAGCTTCCCTGCTCCAATGCTTGGGAACTATGCTGCCCTCAGGCAACTGCATTCTTTTCATGATCCTGCTCATGCTGAGACAACACTGTTCCACCTAGAATTCTACCCTGCTTTCCACCAGAGTGCCTTCCCAGCAGGGATGTCCCTCAGTGGAGCAGACTTCTGAAAGTTCTGATTTTTGTGCTCCACTGTTTTATTACTTTCCAGTAGCTGCTTTACAGAGGCTCCCTCCCTTTACAGTCTTATTTTCCCATATATCACCGTGGATTCACTCCCCTGTACCTCTTACCTTGCAGAAAGTGGTGCTTTTCTATTTGCAGAGTTGCAGCTATTTTTTCCTTAGATCTCAGGTTGAGTTCACAGGTGTTCAGAAAGATCTGATAGCTATCTAGCTGAATTCCAGGGACCAGATGACACTAGGGTCCTCTGCTCCTCTGCCATCTTCCTCCAAGTCCAGTTTACTGTTTTTTTAATAACTTAAAAATGCATTATGTAGAGTGACTTATAGGTTCTAGTTTTTCCTGGGCTATGTGAATTTATGCCTATTTCTAATGTGATTCATAGTGACTCTCTTTACTCTTAGTAGGGGGCCTTGTTTGCATGGTAAGTTATGACTCCCAACATCATATAAATGTACAAATGACTATGGGGTGTTACATGGGGATTGTCATAGACTCAAGTGTAAGGAAACATAACATAAACAACATAAACAACAATATCTCTCTTTCTTTACTAAGTCTGATGACCAGAGTCTCTTTAATAAAAGAATTATATATGGTTGACATTTCAACTAGAGGGGAGATGTCAGAGGTCTATGAAGTCCCCAAACATACATGCATACTTTTGTGTTTTTCATATGTGTGTTCTCAAGGAAAAGAGCTTTTATAAGATGCTTTAAAAATTCCCCTAAATTAAAGTATTAAGAATTGCTTGATTATGGGGTGCCTGGGTGGCTCAGTGGGTTAAAGCCTCTGCCTTCAGCTCAGGTCATGATCCCAGGATCCTGGGATCGAGCCCCACATCGGGCTTTCTGCTCAGCAGGGAGCCTGCTTCCTCCTCTCTCTGCCTGACTCTCTGCCTACATGTGATCTCTGTCTGTCAAATAAAAATCTTAAAAAAAAAAAAAAAGAATTGCTTGATTGTAATCAGTAAGTGTTACTCTGGTAATATTTGGAATAAGAACGAAAAAAATTAGGTAAACAGTAACAAACTCAACTTGTATTTATTGAGTCCTGTCTCTGTGCTAAATGTTGTACTACAGGCTTTAAAATCATTTTGTTGAACAGTCAAAATATTACAGATGAAGAAAAATATTTGCAGAAAATGTAGCCAAATTACTCAAGAGGACACCAGCAGTAGAGGATTGGAACCTCAGCTGACTTCTTGATCTACATTCTTAATTCTTCTTGCCTCCATTATATGGCAAGGGAAGCATTCAAGTTTGAACAAGTTCTGTTTTTGTTATTTGCTGGTTTATTTTTATTTTATTTTATTGAGCTCTTTGGCACATAACATTGTATAAATTTAAGGTGTACAATATGTTGATTTGATACATTTATATATTGTAATATGATTGCCATTGTAGTGATAATTAGCGTCTATCACATCATGTAATTACCATTTTATTTTTATGCTTAGGATAACTATGATTTAGTCTCTCAGCAAGTTGGGTTATTGCGTAATGTTGTCCGTATTCACTGTAGTAAGCATTATTTCTCTAAAACTTATTTTCTATTTATTGTGTATTTGTACCCTTAACTGTCTTATGCCCGTACACTTTGTCCCCTGGTAATCACCATTTTGCTCTGTTTTTATGTGGGACTTTTTTAGATTCCACATGTAAATGATATTATATAGTGTTAGTGTTTCTCTGTGTGACTTAACTCATTTAATATCACATTCTCAAGGTCCATCTATGTTTTCACAAATAGCAGGGTGTTCTTTAATTCTCATGGCTGAATAATATCCTATTAATCATATCTATAGTACATCTTTAGCAGTTCATTTATTGACTGATACTTGGGTTGTTTTCCTATCTTGGCTATTGTGAGTAATGCTGCAGTGAACATGGGAGTGCATGGATATGTTTGATAACCTGCTTTCATTTTCTTAGTGTTTATGCCCAGAAGTGGAATTGCTAGATTATATGGTAGATCTATATTCAATGTTTTGAGGAAACTCCGTATTGTTTTCCATAGTGACTGAACCAATTTATATTTCTACCAACAGTGTACAAGTATTCCCTTTTCTGCATATTCCCACTGGCACTGTTTATCTCTTGTCTTAATCATTCAAACAGGTATGGTGATATCTCATTGTGGTTTTGATTTGTATTTTCATGATGAAGAGTGACGTGGAGCATCTTTTTTACGCTTGTTGCTCATTTAGATACACTTTTTGGAAAATAATGTATTTCCTCTATTTAAAAAAAAATGGAAGGATAATTGATGTAGCATGTATATTAGTTTCAGGTGTATGACATAGTGATTTGAAATTTGTATACATTGCAAACTGATCACTTCAGAAAGTCTAGTTACCATCTGTCTATATACCAAGTTAATACAACGTTATTGACAGTAATCTCCATGCTGTTCATTACAGCCACAAGACTTAAACTTACTTCATGACTGGAAGTTTGTACCTCTTAATCTCCTTAACCCATTTCATTCTTAGCCCTCCCTTGCCTGCTCTGGCAAACACAACCTGATGCTGTCACTATGAGTCAGGATTTGTTCTGTATTTTTTTAAGATTCTACTTAAAAGTGAAATCTTGAAGTATTTGTTTTTCTCCATCTGACTTATTTCATTTAGCTTAATACTTTTAAGGTCCATCCATGTTGTTGCAAATGACTTGATTTCATTCTTTTTATGGTTAAGTATTATTCCATTATGTGTGTATTTGTATGTGTGTGTATGTGTGTGCACATGCATGCACGTGTGTATATAGACAGACATTACTTCTTCCTTATCCATTCATATACCAATGAATACTAGGTTGTTTCCATGTCTTGACTATTGTAAATAGCCAAGTGTGTGTGAACACAGTAGGGATACATACACCTTTACCAATGAGTGTTTTTATTTTCTTCAGATATGGTGTATATTATCATTTGATAGATACCATATTGTCATGCAGTTCCACATCTGGGTAATTATATTTTTAAGTTTTCCAGGAAATTCCATGCAGTTCTTCAAAGTACTATACCAATTTACATTCTCAGCAGCATTGCATGAGTCTTCCCATTTTTGCCAAATCCTTGCCAACATCTATTTCTTATCTTTTTGTTAAGAGCCATCACAACTGATGTGAGGTAATAACTCATTGTCATTTGCATTTGTCTGGTTATTGATGTTGGGCAACTTTTCATGTGTCAGTTGGCCATCAGTGCTTTGGAAAATTGCCCTGTTCTCTTTTGGCCTGGAAGTTTCTGCTGAAAAATGTGATATTCTTGCAGAGTTTCTCATGTATATAACAAATTGTTTTTCTCTTGCTACTTTTATGATTTTCTCTTTAAGTTTAATGTTACGACTTTAAAAAAAAAATTCTTATTTATTTTAGAGAGCGAGGCAGAGTCTGCATATGCAAAGGTGGGGAATGATGGGGGGGAGGTACAGAGGGAAAGGAAGAGAGAAACACAAGAGACTCCACTCTGAGTGAGGACCCTGAGATCAAGACCTGAACCAAAACCAAGAATCAGATGCTTAACCAACTACACCATCCATTGCCCCTAACTTTTTGACATTTTAAGTATAGTATGCCTTTTTGTGGATCTTTAGGGTTATCTTACTTGGAATACTCTGGGATTCCTGGATCTAGATGTCTGCTTCTTTCCTCAGAATTAGGGAAGTTTTTAGCCATTATTTCTTCAAATCCCTGTTTCTTTCCCTTTCTCTCTTTTTCTAGGCCACACAAAATATTTCACATATTATCAAATATGTTTCTTGAGGTATCTTCACTTTCCTCACTTTTTTAAAAAAAAATCTGCTTCCTGTTTGTAGTTCATCATTTCACGTTTTTATTTTTTCTTAAGATTTTATTTATTTATTTGACAGAGAGAGACACAGTGAGAGAGGGAACACAAGCAGGGGGAGGGGGAGAGAGAGAAGCAGGCTTCCCACTGAGCGGGGAGCCAGGTGCCGGGCTGGATCCCAGGACCCTGGGATCATGACCTGAGCTGAAGGTAGATGCTTAACGACTGAGCCACCCAGGCGCCCCAATCTCTTCAATTTTTAAAATTCTTTTTTTCCCTTTTGTTGCTCCATCTGTGTGAATTCATTGCTTTGTCTTTCTGGTTACTATCGATTCTTCTGATTTCATTCAGTCTGATGTTGAACCCCTTCTAGTGTATTTTTCAGTTACTCTATTCCTCCGCTCTGTGACTTTGTTGGGTACTTTTTCTCTTTTTAAAAGTTTTCACTCTTCATCCATTGTTCTCTCAAATCCATTGAGCATCTTTATGACCATTACTTTGAACTTTTTAATCAGGTAGATTGATAATATCCCTTTTGTATAGTACTTTTCTTCCCAATTTGGAACTTATTTCTGTGTCGTTTTGTTCTACCTGAGTTTTCTGTATTTATTTTTATATATTAGGTAAAACAGCTACCTCTCCCAGAGTAGGAGTGACTGTATAGGAGATGACTGGTGGAGTTCAGAAATAATGCTTCCTGGCCATGGAACCAAATCCTTGGTGTTTCCCCTGCATGGGTTTGGTGTGTACCTGTTGGCTGTGGTGGGTCTGCAGCTTTGGTGTGGTTGGGTTGAGTAGGGGAATAGCCTGCTGGTTGTAGTATCTGTAGTATCTGTACTGTAGCTCAGATCCAGTATAGCTGTGGCATTGGGGGTGGGGAGGTGGGTACTCACCCAGCTGGCTTCTGTGCAGCTGCAGGTCACGGTCCTCTGCCCATTTGAATCAGGTGTTTCCTTTTTCTTATTGTTACTGAGTGAATTAAATTTTCCTGTATTTTTTATATTAACCGATATCTAATGAATATCTTGTGAATTTTTTCTCCCGTTCTCTGGCTTGCCCTTCAGTTTATTGAACATTTCTTTGGCTCTTCTGAGGCTTTTCAGTTCGATATAGTTTCGCTTGGTGATTTGTGCTTTGGGATCCCGTCCAGGAAATCATTGCTGAGACAAATGTCAAGAAGCTTGTTCCCTATGTTTTCTTCTAGGAATTTTATGGTATTAGATCTCATATTTAAGTCTTTGATCCATTTGGCATTAATTTTTATGAGTGTTGTAACATAGGGTCTAATTTCACTTTTTTTTAATGAGTGTTTATCCAGTTCTTCCAGGACAAATTATTGAAGAAACTGCCCTTTCTTCATTGGATGTATTTGATCATCTAAGACACAACCATACCAACCCAGCCACACCAAAGCTGCAGACCCACCACAGACCTTGTCTAAGACAAGTGGACCATATTTTCAGGGTGTGGGAGTTAATTCTGGGCACTCTATTCAGTTTCTATTTCTATTTTCTGTTTCATGATCTTTGTATTTATTTTTTACGCTAGTGTTACACTATTATAGTTAGTGTTTTTGTATTTCTATGAAGAATGCCACTGTGATTTTCATAGGAACTGTTTTGAATCCATAGATAGTTTGGGGTAGTATGGATATCTTAATGTTTTTCTGGATTCATAACATGAGATGTCTGTTCATTTGTGCTGTAAAAATTTTTAACAAAGTCTTAAAGTTTTTATTGTGTGGACTTTTCACTCTCTTGGTTAAATTTATTCCTAGGTATTGTATCATCTTTAATGTTATTATAAATGAGATAGTTTTTAAAAATTTTTCAAATATTTCATTATTGGCATATAGAAATGCGACTTATTTCTGTATGTTAATTTTATATCCTGCAACTTTATTGAATTTATCAGTTCCAGTAAAGTCTGGAACTGATAAACTGGTAAAGTCTTTAGGATTTATTTATAAACAAAATCATATTATCTGCAAATAAACACAATTTTACTTTTTCCTTTCTGATTTGGATTTCTTTGTCTTCTATAATTGCTCTAGCTGAGATTTCCAGTATACTGTATTGAATACAAGCGGAGATACATCCTTGTCTTCTCATTTAAAGGAAAGCTTTCAATTTTTCACCCTTGTGTATCATGTTATCTGTGAGTTTGTCATATATGGCCTTTATCATGTGTGCTCCTTCTGTACTTAATTATTGAGGGTTTTCATGGAAAAGTGATGTTATATTTTGTCAAATGCTTTTATTTTTTGCATCTATTGTGATGATCATTTTATTTTTTCTTTTATTAATGTGATGTATTACATTTATTGACTTGTATATGTTGAAACTTCTTTGTATCTCAAGGACAACTCTCACTTGGTAGGCTGTCTAATCCTTTTAATGTGCTTTTAATTCAGTTTAAAAATATTTTGGGGATTTTTTTTTTTTAAGATTTTTACTTACATTCAATTTAGTTAACATAGTGTAGTATTGGATTCAGGAGTAGGATTTAATGATGTATCACATACATATAACACCCAGTGCATATAATAACACATGCCCTCCTTAATGCCCATGACATTCCCCTACCCTTCTCCCCTCCAACAACCCTCAGTTTGTTTTCTGTCTCTTATGGTTTACTTCCTTCTCTTTTTATCTTATTTTATTTTTCATTCCCATCACTTATGTTTATCTGTTTTATTTCTTAAATTCCACACAAGTGAAGTCATAAGATATTTGTCTTTGATTTATTTAGCTTAGCATTATACACTCTCATTCCATCCATGTTGTTGAAAAAGGCAAGATTTCATTCATTTTGATGACTAATATTCCATATATATATGCATATATATATACACACACACAGATACATACACACACACACACAAATATAAATTTATATATATATATATGTAATGGAATACACACACACACCCCCCATGTCTTCTTTCTCCATCAGCTGATGTACATTTAGGCTCTTTCCATAATTTGACTGTTATTGATTACACTGCTGTAAACTCCTTTATTCATTCTACATCTACCCTGCAGTACTACAGTTGTTCTCTAATGCATTCTTTAATCCCAATTTTTAAAATTTTCAACTCCAGAATTTCCTTTTTCATAACGTTAGTCTCTTTGGTGAAGATTCCTTCTGTTAGTGAGTTTCCCCCCCTATATTTCATTGAATTATTAAACTGAGTTTTCTTGTAATTCATTCAATTTCTTTTATTTTTTGCAACATTTAAAAATTTATTTATTTTACGGAGAGAGAGAGAAAGCAGAAGCATGGGAGCAGCAGAGGGAGAGGGAGAAGCAGGATCTCTGTGGAGCAGGGAGGCGGATGTGGGGCTTGATCCCAGGATCCTGAAATCTGACCTGAGCTGAAGGCAGACACTTAACCAACTGAGCCACCCAGGACCTCCATTCAATTTCTTTTTTTAAAAAAAATTTATTTTGGAGCACCTGGGTGACTCAGATAAACATCTCCCTTCAGCTCAGGTCATGATCTCAGGGTCCTGGGATGGAGTCCAGCATTGGGCTTCTTGCTCAGCCTGCAGTCTGCTTCTCCCTCTATCTTTGCCTCCTCACCCCTGCTCACGCTCTCTGTTTCTTTCTCAAATACATAAATTAAATAAATAAATAAAATCATTAAAAATATATATTTTACTGAAGTATAATTAACATAGTGTTACATTAGTTTTAGGTGTACAATGTAATGATCCAACAATTCTATATTTTTCTCAGTGAACAATAAGTGTACCCTAACCTCCTTTATTTAACCTTATCTGTCTACCCCTTCTGGCAACCACTAGTTCTCTATATTGGAGTCTGTTCCTTGGTTTCTGTCTTCTTCTTTTTTTTTTTTTTCTTTGTTTTCTTTTGTCTCTTAAAATCCAGATTGAGTGAAATGGTATTTGTCTTTCTCTGATTTCACATAGCATTCTACCCTCTAGATGCATCCATGCTATTGCAAATGGTGAGATTTCATTTTATTTTTTATGGCTGGGTAATATTCGTGTGTGTGTGTGTACATGTGTTTACACAAACATACAAATCTTTATCTGTTCATCTGTGGATGGAAACTTGGGTTCCTTCTATACCATGGCTATTATAAATAATGCTGCAATCACTATAGGGGTGTGTATATCTTTTTGAATTAGTGTTTCTGTTTTCTTTGGGTAAATGCCCAGTACTGGAATTATGGTAATTTTGTTTCACATAAAATTTTATTTCTGTAATAATAAATAATTTATTTTTAATTTCTAGAGGAGTCTCTCTACTATTTTTTTTTTTTTTATAGTGGCTGTACCAACTTGATTTTCACCAGTAGTGCACTAGGTTTCCTTTTTCTCCATATCCTTGCTAGCACTTGTTGTTTCTTGTCTTTTGATTTTAGCTATTTTGACAAGTATGAGGTGATATGTCATTCTGGTTTTAATTTGCATTTCTTTGACTAGTGATGTTGAGGTCCTATTCATGTGTGTTGGCCATCTGTATGTCTTTTTCAGAAAAAATGTCTATTCAGGTCTTCCAGTTTTTAAATCTAATTATTAGTTGTTTTTTTTTTTAATTTTTTTTGCCTTTGAGTTGTATAAGTTCTTTTTATGTTTTGGATATTAATCCCTTATCAGGGATAACATTTGGAAATATTTTCTCCCATGAAGTAAGTTGCCTTCTTGTTTTGTGGATGGTTTCCTTGGTTGTGTAAAAGATTTTTATTTTGATGTAATCTCAATAGTTTGTTTTTGCTTTTATTTCCTTTGTTTAAGAGACACATTTAGAAAAAAATTTTTTTTTCTATTGCCTATGTTTTCTTCTGGGAATTTTATGGTTTTGGGTCCCACATGAAACCTTTAATCCGTTTTGAGTTCATTTTGTGTATGGTGTAATAAAGTGATCTAGTTTTATTCTTTTGCACATATCTTTCTAGTTTGACCAGCACTATTCGCTACAGAGAGTCTTGACCCCATTGTGTATTCTTGACTCCTTTGCTATAGATTGGCCATATATGCATGGGTTTATTTCTCAACTCCATATACTGTTCCATTGGTCTATGTGACTAATTTTGTGCCAATGAAATACTGTTTTGATTATTGTAGCTTTGTAGTGTATCTTGACCTCTGGGATTGTGATACCTCCAGCTTTGCTCTTATATTTCAAGATTCCTTTGGCTATTCAGGGTTTTTTGTGGTTCCATATAAATTTTAGGATTATTTGTTCAACTTTTGTGAAAAATGCTGTTATTTTTGATATGGATTACATTAAATCTGTAGATTACTTTAGGTAATACGGACATTTTAACACTGTTGGTTCTCCCATTCCATGTACATGGAATGCTTTTTCTGCATCTGTTGAAATGGTATGATTTTTATCCTTTCTCTTATGATGTGATGTATTGCATTGATTGATTTGCAAATTTTGAACTACCTTTGCATTCCTATAATAAATCCCACTTGATTTCGATGAATGGTTTTTAAAAAATGTATTGTTGAACTCAGTTTACTGATACTTTGTTGAGGACTTTTGCATCTATGTTCATCAGGTGTATTGGCCTCTTGTTTTCTTTCTTTGTAGTGCCTTTGTCTGTCTTCCAGCGTAATGATCATCTCACAGAATTAATCTGGAAGCTGTCTTTCCTTTTTTTTTTTTTTTTTTTTAAATTCTTTGGAAAGGATAGGTATTAACTCTTCTTTAAATATTTGGTAGAAATCATCTCTGAAAACATCATGTCCTAGACTTCTGTTTGGAGATTTTTTTTTTCCCCAAGGTTTTATTTAAATTCCAGTTAGTTAACATGCCACGTAATCTTAGTTTCAGGTGTAGAATTTAGTGATTCATCACCTGCATTGATTTAATTTCTTTTCTGGTAATCGATTTGGTGAAATTTTCTATTTTTGTCGGATTCAGATTTGGAAGGTTATATGATGTTCCAAGGAATTTATCAAGTTCTTCTAGATTGTCCAATTTGTTGACGTATAATTTTCCAAAATATTCTCCTATAAATCCTTAGGATTTCTGGGTGTGTGTTGTTGGTTTTCCTTCTTCCTTTCTGATTTTGTTTGATCACCCACCCCTTTTTTGATGAATCTGACTAAAAGTTTATCACTTCGGTGTAATTTTTCAAAGAACTACCTCCTAGTTTCATTGATCTGTTCTTTGTTTCTATCAGTTTCTATTTCATTTATTTCTGTTCTAATCTTTATGATTTCTTTCCTTCTACTGGCTTTGTGTTTTGTTCTTTTCATAGCTCATTTAGGTGTGAGGTTAGATATATTTTTCTAGCCCATTGAAGTAGACCTAAAGTGCTGTATTTGCTGCATCCCAGTGATTTAGACCACTGTGTTTTCATTTTCAGTTGTCTCCATGTGTTTTTTAAGTTCCCTTTGGTTTCTTGGTTGACCCATTCATTGTTTAGTAGCATGTTATTTAGTCTCTCTGTATTTGTGTCTTTCAGGATTTTTTTCGTGTGATTCCTTTAATTTCATACCATTGTGGTCAGGAGAGATGATGTCTTTTTTAATTGGTTGAGACTTGTTTTTTGATCTAATATGTGATCTGTTCTGGAGAATATTCCATGTGCACTTGAAAAGAATGTGCATTTCACTATTTTTGGATGGAATGTTCTGAATTTATGGTTAGGTCTATCTGGTCCAATGTATAATTCAAAGTCACAATTTCCTTACTGATTTTCTGTTTGGATGCTCAATCTGTTGGTGTTAAGTGGGGTGTTACAGTCCCTTACCATTATTGAATTTTTTTTCCTTTATGCCTCTTAGTAGTATTTTAGGTGCTCCCATGTTGTGTGCATAGATATTTACAACTGTTACATCCTCTCATTGGCTTACTCCTTTTATCATTAGATAGTGTCCTTCTTTGTCTCTTGTTAGTCTCCATTTAAAGTCTATTTTGTCCCAAACAAGTATTGCCAAGCCAACTTTCTTTTCACTTCTGTTTGTGTGTTAAATGTTTTTCCATCCCTTTATTTTCAATCTGCATGTGTCTTTAGGTCTGAAGTGTGTCTCCTATAGGCAGTGGATAGAGTCTCACTTTCTTATCCATCCAGTGGCCCTGTATCTTTTTTTTTTTTTCTTTTCTCTGAATACCTCCTCTCTTACTTACTTTTTTTAGCTCTTTTTCTTTTTTTTTTTTTTCCGGAAGACTTTATTAATTTATTTGACAAAGAGAGATAGCAAGAGAGGAAATACAAATGGGGGAGTGGGAGAGGGAAAAGCTCCGTGCCCCCCTGTCCCTTTATCTTTTTTAAAAATTATTTTATTTAAATTCTAGTTAGTTAACATATAGTGTAGCATTGGTTTCAGGAGTAGAATTTAGTGATGCATCACTTATATATAACACTAAGTGCTCATCCCTGCAAGTGCCCTCTTTAATACCTGTCACCCATTTAACCTTTCCCCTCCACAGCCACCTCCCCAGCAACCCTCAGTTTTACCCTACGTCTTTTGATTGGAGCAGTTAGTCCATTTTCGTTCAAAGTAATTACTGATGGTTAGTACTAATTACCATCTTACTGTTTTACAGTTGTTTTTGTATTTTTTATGACCAACCCTTTCTTTTCTTGTTCTCTCCCCTTGCATTTTGTTGGCTTTCTTTAGTGATGTACTTGGGATTCCTTTCTCTTTATTTTTTGTGTATCTATTACATGTTTTTGATTTGTGGTTACTGTGAGGTTCATATATAACATCTTATGGATATAGCAGTCTGTATTAAGCTGATAGTTGCTTAAGATCAAACCCATTCTGAAATCCCTGAAGTTTTACTCCCCCTCAGGTTTATGAATATGTTATACTTTACATTTTTAATTTTGTGACAGACATGACTGATATTTATAGATATATTTAATTTTGTTGCTTTTGTTCTTCAATCTCTATGCTGGTTTTATATGTGATTAATCTACTTTTGTTTGTGTTTAGGTGTGAAATTTTTTTCATTTTCTAATTTTCTTAATCCTGATTATGGACTTTTTTCCACTCAATTTGGTTTAACATTTCTTGTAAGGCTGATTTAGTGGTGATGAACTTTCTAAAGTTTGGTTTGTCTGGGAAACTCTCCATCTCTCTTTCTATTAGGTATTAAAAACCTTACTGGGTAGAGTATTCTTGTTCACATGTTTCCCCTCCCCTCTTGCCAGCATGTTAAATATATCAAGCCATTCTTCTGGACTGCAAAGTTTCTGCTGAAAAATCAGCTGATAGCCTTACAGGATTTTCCTTGTATGTAACTATTTTCATTTTTCCTGCTGCTTTTATTTATTTTTTTTTAAAGATTTTATTTTTTTAATTTATTTGACAGAGAAAGGGGGATCACAAGTAGGCAGAGAGGCAGGCAGAGAGAGAGGGGGAAGCAGCTGCCCGCTGAGCAGAGAGCCTGACGTGGGACTCGATCCCAGGACCCTGAGATCATGACCTGAGCTGAAGGCAGAGGATTAACACACTGAGCCACTCAGGGGCCCCTTCCTACTGCTTTTAAAACAATCTCTTTATCACAATTGTTGCCATTTTAATTATTATTTGTTTTGGTGTGGACTACCTTGGGTTGATTTTGTTGGGGCTCTCTGGGCCTCCTGGAACTGGATTTCTGTTTCCTGCCCCAGAGTCAGGAAGTTTTCAGCTATTATTTCTTCAAATAAATTTTGTGTCTCCTTATCTCTTTCTTCCCCTTCCTTAGATATTCAAGTGTTGCTAGAGAAAACAGGTTTCTCCAGCCACAATCCACATTACTTTGATAGCAAAACAGTCAGTCACCACCTACAGTTTCTTCTTCCTCTGTGACAGAGATTGGAAAAGCTATTGCTACCAGACAGTGTATCCCTAGCTCCTTCCACCCCTGGGAGTGGGAAGCTCTGTTGTGTTTCTCTTTGCTGCCTTCAGACTTGTCTCTCTCGCTCCCATGGTATGCTTTAATGTTTCACCAGACAAGTGGGAATTCTATAAATTCTCTCTCCTCCATGCGTTTCTGTGCAGGTTTGCACTGTCTACTTATTTCCTCTGATAGCATAGAATTGGGGGGGGGGCGGGGAGGCAAGTTTGTTAACTACATTGACTCCATGGTATTTACCAAAGTTTTGTTTATTCTAGGGTGCGCAAGTGGACTAGAATCCTCCTGGGATTTTTGGTGTAAGGTGCAGATGTACTTTTGTTCAATTATGGATATAATTAGTTTTAAAAAAGGAGGGAGGTGAGAGAAGAGGAATGAGTTATGTTACCACAACACTGACATCATTCCTTGCTAACTTTTTAATATTAAAAATTTGAGGATGTTTGCACAATAAAGGAAGAACTTAGCAGACAGGAAGAATTTAAACATAGTGACGAGAGAAAAAGAGCTATGGAAAAAATAGCACAGGGTGAATAAAGGCTGATGTGGCACTGCTGATGTTGAACTTTATCAACATATGTATGTCTTAAGGAGCTCATTAGAAGCTCAAGTGTCAGGCAAAGGAAGTTCCAGCTTCACTAGAAATAATAAAAGCTTTCTTGCACATGTAACAAGTACAAGACACTATTTGCCTCTTATATGTAACTTATACACAATTTGATTTAAGCATACATCAACTAATGTGGCAAGAATATGATAAACCTTGGTCAATTATAAACCTTGGTTAATTATTTTTAATAATCATACAACTGGAATTCGAATCTAGAGGCACCTGGGTGTCCTGGTTGGTGACACAGTGGACTCTTGGTTTCAGCTCTGGTTATGATCTCAGGATTGTGAGATTGAGCCCTGCATTAGGCTCAGTACTCCGTGTGGAGTCTTCTTCAGAGTCTTTCCTTCTCCCTCTCTCTCCCTCTCACCCCCACCCTGCTTGAACATGTGTGCTGTCTCTCTCAAATAAGTAAATGAAATCTTTAAAAAAATAAAAAAAAAATTTTTAATCCAGGCATCTAGATCCAGCATTTTGAACCCCAAATGGTTCCCATTAATGTCTCTCACAAAAGGAAGAGATTGTAGAGACCAAGGAGGAAAAAAAACCTACAGTAAACTTAACCAACTAGTTGAAGTGAATTGAGTCATGGTAAAAGAAAGGAGAAACTTCACAGAGATAAGGTGAAGTTCTTGAAATTAGTAATTAATGAAAGGGGCAGTATTGATTAATTTCTAACTATCCCATGGAGTTCAATATATAAGGTGTCTATTTTCACATTCATAAATGTGTTGAGACAGTTATTTTAGCTCTTATTTTAAGAAAAGAAACTTGAGGCTAAAGAGGAAAACAACTTGCCCAAGTTTACAAATTAAAATACCAGAGTTGAGATTTGAACACAGGTCTATCTGATTTCAGTGTTTATACATTTTTCTTTTTTACCTAATTATATGATTCTGTCATGTATTTTGGAAAAATGGTACGTGACAAAATGGAATTGAACCATAGCAACGTATCTTCACTAACCTTAAAATATAAAGTTGCCATTATTCCATCATGGCTTAAAAAGTTTGTTACAATTTTAATGCAATTCTGTAGTAATCCTGAATTTTGGAACCTTATGTGAAATAGTTGTTTTGGCTCTGGTGTATTGCATAGCTTCACAGTCTAAAATCACAAGCCTGATTTTGTTGATTATATTTCATGTATTCATACTTGGACATTTTGGTTCTTGCCATCACATAAGCCCCTAAATCCCATTAGTAAGTGCCCTGTAAAGTGTGTAATACTTAGATTCTCAGTGATTGAGTATTAGCATGTACAGCTACAATGAAACCAATTCTTTCTTCCAAGAAGCCTCTGCTCAATTTCATTGAGTGATAAATGCAGAATATAAAATATTCTGTTGTCACTGTTTAAATTTAACACTTATTTTTTGATAAACTCTGTGAATATGTTTCTCAGAATGTTTTATTGTGTTTACTGCAATAAACTAATGTACATTGGAAATAGACAATCAAATGCCAAATTGATTAAACTTCTACATTTTCTGAAGGACAGCTGAATTGATGTATTTTTCTTTTGCATGACACTTGGGTATATCTTTCACTGTATTAAACAAAAGTAACAGTTACAAAACAGGATGTTAACATGTTCTCAAAAATGTGAGGAACAGTTGATGAGTAGGTTGGCCTGGTTGGATTTTAGATACCATTGTAACAAAATTGAAAGATCAGAGTTTTGATATAAATTTAATTTTTGCAATATTTGCATTGTTTATAACATACTGATTTATTTCATGTGATAAATTATTAAACATTAATGTTTTACAATTCATGTGACCATATTAGAATTCCACATTAAAAAGCTTGGCACTAAAAATCTTAATTGCTGAATTACTCAAAAATCATAATGATCCAATACTAAGGTTAAAATTGATGGGTAAAACCATCTTTTATAACTTACATACTGGAGTGCATGATTCTGTAAATAAGAAACAAGTTGCGTTCAATATGTAATATAAATAAACATACCATCTTACAGAAGCTTTCATTATTGGAATACTCTCCAAAATATATATTCTTTTCTATGTGTAAATTGGGATGGAAATTGAGTTCTAGTTAAGTTTAGTTCTAGGCTAAACATGAAAACAACCCAAGTGTCTATCAAAGCATGAATGGATAGCATTCAGAAAATTTGAGTTTAAATCATTGTAAACTAGAGTTGCAGGTATCTTCCCAGACAACACTGTAAAATGATATTAGAGTAGCATTAATCAAAAATTTTAACTTTGATGTAGGTTTTTATAGCCTCTTGGGGAATATGACCTCTGCTTGTTTGTTTAATACTATTGGTGTTATGACCCTGGCTGTGACACTGCCCAAACACAGATGGTTGAACATATCTTGCAATGTTATTTAAGTAAAATATTATTTAATAAGATGAACAAAATTGTTGAAGTGTAATATTGGATTTTGAAAGATAGTTTGTATATTGAAATGCCATTCCAGTTATATTTTGAAAGCATCTAGCACTGCCAGGAAAAAAAAATGGAGAATTTGGAAACAGGTTATCTTAATTAATGAAATACTCTTGCTATTTTCAGCTTATTGTTGGTTGAAAAACAGGCCTTAAGAAACACGACTAGTGGAATACCTAGGGAAGATTTTTAAAGTAATGTATCAAATGGCGTTTAGTATAAATGTGTTAAGTGAAATAAATCAGAGAAAGACTAATACTGTATCATCTCTCCTATATGTAGAATCTCAAAAAAACAACAAAAACAAACAAAAGCAACTGAAGCTCACAGACACTGAGAACAGGTTGATGATTGCTAAAGGAGGTGCTGAAGGTTGAAAGAAATCGGTGAAGTGTTTTGGGTTTTACTTTTTGTTTTTTAGTTTACATAAATTGAAAAATAAACACTTGCTAGAAATATATTCCTCAGAGTCTACTTGCAAGCTGCGTACAACAGTGTTATTTCAGTGAACAGGAGCGACACATGTTTTGTCATGTGTCATGAAGGGTTTAAGAAGAATTGCAGTAAAGGTATATATATATATATATATATATATATATATATATATATATATATAAACAAATGCACTTATAAGCTGTGTTCAGTGTTCTTTCAGTGAATGGAAGTGTTATTCATTCTGTAATGCATATGTTGAAATGTTTAAGAGCAATTATTAAGAAGTTTCTAACAACACACACATGAGGAAGAGAGGAATTTTAACCTCATTTTGGGAGGTTATGGACTTACATTGATGGACTATATGGAGAAGCCTTTTCAAATAATACACCACATCATTATATTATGAATTGGCAAATGTCATTACCAAATAGACTGGTTTGCAGATGTGTAAGGGACAGAATGAGAGCTTAGAAGATCAATGAAGATGTGATTATCTTAATAGATCCCTTCACTTCAAAGTTTAGAATCATAATAATTCTTGAAGAACAGTGATCTGGTATATAAAATTAATAGTTTTAAATACCTGAGTATTGATCAAGTAATGTGTATTAGTTTTCATATGTAGTAATGAAGTAGTTTTTGCCAGTATAACATGAATACCTCAGAGGATTCTGTTCCCCCAATGAAAATTTCCTCTTAACCTTAAATATAGGATAATGACATGCCCTGTAACATTGGTAGTATGCTTAGATAACAATTTCCTGAACCTTAATAGAACAACCAACTCGGCTGTAGTCTATTAGCAGACAGATCTATCAATTTCCTAGTTGTCTGGTCTAATGTATACAGAACAATAGATTGTTCAAGCTAAATTTTGACTACCCATAAATTCTAGAACACAGTGCCTTCTATTAGAGAAGATATTGGTATTATCAACAATGAAATATATTAATCATGAGGGCAGAAAACCAGCATCTTTTACTTTTTTTACTGATATTTTTTCCTTTTTTAGTTTGGGGTGAAGGAATATTTCAAGTGTAGTATCGGGAAGAATAGTTTTCTTTTTGTTTTATAAAATACCCTTAAAAATCTTGGTAAAATATTTGGAGAGCCAGCCTTTTGAGATAAACAAATTGTACCTTATAACCTCTTCAAATATGATAACATTTTCCAACTATTGTTAAAGCGTAGATGGCTAAACTGGCCAATTTAATAGTTATATGTTAGATTATAAATTTGTCCAAACCTGGATTTAAAAAATTTTAATCTCTGTGCATTTCAAATCCAATTTTTTCAAGAAATAGCAAAGAGAGTATCTTAAATGTATATAGTGAAGTGTTTCCATATGATTATTTGGGGGAATATATGTTGTAGCAAAACTAATGAGTTCTTAAGTAAAAGGTCAATTTGATTATATCTGCATGTTTGCTGTCCTGTTGTCACCCTAGGTTTGAAAAATACATGTTCTTAGGGAAAGCATGCCAGACCAACTGTTGTTCCTCTTTTCACACAGAATGAAGGCAAGCTCTGTAATTTCTATTCCACTTGTGTAAACTTTTTCAATCCTCTGTTAAACTTGAGGTTAATTCTCCGTGTAGACTTCTATCTTGGCTTGTCAATTGTGACAATTTCTTGCTTACTAAAGTAGATAACTCTTATCTTTCCCAAGACCATTTATTTTATCTTTATTACTATAGAGCCAGGCTCTCAGGCTTTCTTACACTTATTTTATTACAGTTTTCTTATTACCAAATTTTTCTCACCCTAGTGATGGATTGTCATAGGCCTTTTGTCTTTCAATTCTGTTATAATAGAAAGAAAAAAATACCTCTAAAGTCACATTGGAGAGTGTTCAGTAAGAAGATTAAGTTACAGTTTATAATCCTGCACCTTTATTTCTCTGAGTGAAATAATACCACAAGGTCTCATGTTTATTAAAATAAATTGGTCAGAATTGAACTTCAGAGATCTTCAAATAAATTGTAAAGACAAAAGACAATCTATAACATGGTAAAAGTTGTTTCTGAAATAGTTGCTAGTTTATATACTGACATATTTCCTTGTGGTATTTATGACCAACTCAGGAATTTGATTCTGCCTCTTGCCATGATTTTTAATATTCCTGTCCTATCAACAATCCTTCCTAAGATGCAAAAAGTCTCAAATATTAATTAAAACTAAGAAGCTCAGATGTTGTGGTAATACCTTCCATGATGTACAGAGGGAAAAAAATAGAGATGAAGCCAAGTGTTGGGGATAGATCATGATGGATTATCTGTAACTATAAATGTGATCAACCTTCTGCATTGGAGGAGAGTATTTGTTACAATGATTCTAACAGAAAGAGGCATTTAAACTGCTACCCATAGTATCTATAGATGTTTTCATTACAACAAATATAGTAAAAAAAAAAATGCTATTTGTCATAGATGAGTAATGAAAAGTTTACTAAAAATATTCTGAAAACATTTACTCTATATAACGTGTACATATTCGTAGGTACAGTATATACAAGAATATATGAGTGTATATTTCCATTAGTTTCTTTTATTGCAATTTATTTATTTATTTTTTAAGATTTTATTTATTTATTTGACAGAGATCACAAGTAGGCAGAGAAGCAGGCAGAGAGAGAAGAGGAAGCACGCTCCCCGCTGAACAGAGAGCCCGATGCAGGGCTCGATCCCAGGACCCTGGGATCTTGACCTGAGCCTAAGGCAGAGGCTTTAACCCACTGAGCCACCCACACACCCCTTTTATTGCAATTTAAAAATTACCACAAATTGAGGTAATAAATTCATGTTGTTTTAAGTGACTAACAGTTGTATAGTTCAGAAAGCCTTTTATGGATCTCAAAAATCTGCTGTTTAGGTGTTGGCATGGCTGTTTCTTTATAGAGGCTCTGGGGGAGAATCTGTTTCCTGGCCGTTCATATTGTTTGCAGTCAGTATTATGTGGTGGTAGGACTGAGGTCCTGTTTTCTTGCTGGCTGTCAACTGATGGCTCTGTTTAGTTTCCAGACACCACTGACATTCTTTGACTCATGATTTGTGTGCTCCGTCTTCAAAGCGAGCACAAGGGTGTCTAGTGCCTCTCACATGATGAATGTTATATCTGCAGTCCCTTTTGCCATGTAAGGTAACCTCTTCACTGACTCCCGTGAGTAGGGTGTAGACATTTTGGGGAACTCATATTCTGCCTATTGCAGTCTGGCATCTGGCTGACAAAGATTCACATTTATAGCATGTGCAAAGCAGATTCACCGCAACCCAAGACGCCAAAGGTCTTAGCCTATTACGGCATAAACCTAGAGTACAAAATCTTAACTAAACCTTACAAGTTATAAAGTGCCAAATGTTGTTATCTAAGTCCTCCAAATTAGGTATGGGTGAAGCTCTGGGTATGATCCATTCTGAGAAAAGTTCCTCTCTATCTTTGGAACCACGTATGAAACTAAAGAAGCAGGTTATTTGTTCCTGAAATGCTATGTCAGGGCAGGCATAGAAAACTAGTGATGGACATTCTGGTTCGAAAGGGGAGAAAATGGAAGGAAAAAAGGAGTCATTGGTATAAGCAATTTTGAAATCCACCTGTGAAAACCCATATTTAGTTTTGAGGCCTGGGGATAATTCTCGATGATTATTGATTCCACCCTCAGAGTCCTCTGCTGCATCTTCCTAATTGTCCTCCCTTTTTCATGAAAGAGAGCAGCGTTCTGTAGCTGAATAGTTCTATCATCCTATTTCCTGCAAGTAGAATTTCTGGACTCCAAAGGTCTTTTATTTTGTACTGTGTCCCTTTCAGTCCAAGTAGGCAGTGTTTCTGCCACTATGTAATTCTCAGTAACTTTGTGTGTCTCCTTGTATGGCATGAGGATTCATGCCATTAAACAAAAAAAATCTTCCCTAGGCAATATGATCTCTATTTTGGCTATTACTGAGATGGCTAAAATATAATGCCCTCAAGTTTCCTCAAGAATTGAGGGGTTAAGCTTAAGATGTTCACATTTCCTCAAAGAACCTTTTATATAATATGATACTCTGTGCTTTTAATATTTCTGAGACACTAGCAAAAGGTGGTACAGTCACATCTTTGACTTTTCTTCTAGAATATGCTTTCCGGACTGTGAATTTCTTAATTTTAATGTCTTTTTGTCATGTGGCTAGGTTAAATTTTCACAATTATTATCTTAGTTATATTTATTGAAAGTTTTTTTTTTACCTTATATTTCTCCCCTAACATTTTTATAAGGAGTCATTTACTTTGTCCAACAAAAGGTGAACATGAGTCTCATTTTCAGCTTGGTTCACTTAAGAAAATCCAATGAAACTTTCTGTGTTTGTTTGTTTTTTTTTAACTGTTTCTTGAGAAATAAATTTCACAAATGGGTGAAGCTTTATCAACCTAGGACCCTGTCAGCTTTGTGTGAGCATTAAACTATGGCTAGTTTAAGCTAATGAGTATTTGGGATTATTTGTTACTGCAGCATAATGTAGCCTGTGCTATCAGATGAGGAATTTCAGTGGATTTTCATTGATAAATGATTGGTTGCAGGGGTGAACTGAAAGGAATTTTAAGGAAGTATCAGTGAAGCAGTGAAGAGAAAACCTTTTTTTTTTTTTTTTTTTTTTTTTTTGAAAGAAGCACAGATGCAAGGAAAAGAAAATAGAGAAAAATAAAGACTATGTAAGTAGTCCAAGCAAAGGCTACTTAATTAAGTATGGGTGATTTTTTGGTACTTAGTATGCTGGGGAAGAAGTATTGATTTTGTAACAAGGAAAGAATAATTTAAGGGACAAGATTCCTAGACAGTTAAAAGAGAATGGCATGCAGAAGAGAAAAGTGATTTGTATTAAGTGGCAGAGTAATTTTGTCTAATAAGTAGATTTAAAAATATGACCCTTATTTAAGGCTGGGTTGTGCCAATTATTTCACAGCAAAGGGAATCTAGATTTGCTATTTTCATGGAGCCAAAGATGAGAATGGTAATGTAACCACCTTTATGATTTTCAGCCCTGCTCATTTTCTTACTGATCCTTTTTCAGAACACTGAACAGAAAAAAAGAAATACAGGCACAGACATGGGACCACATATTTGATTTCTACCTAAGGTTTTCTTGAAGTCATCAATTCAATATATGCTGAAATATATTTGATGGGATAAGTTTGTAATGCCAGTATCCTTTAAAGTACCTATTAAGTGTTCAGTACAATACAAGGCATTGTAAAAACATTATTGGAAATCCTTCACAGTTAATGTGGTTTTTAATTTGTAAATGAAAAGGAATAGCGACTATTAATCTCTAGCTGTGAAATTATGAATGGCTATAGAGTGTATTACTTTCTGTATCTATTGGACATTTGATACAAAATCTAATATATTTAAAAGTCTAGAATTACTGATGGCAAGGCTTTTCTCCGGACATCCAGTGATAACAAATAATTGAAGCCCCAGGATCTCCTTGGTTTTTATTTTAAAGAAGTTCAATTTCTTCTTGCAATTGAGATTTAATAATCTTTCTATTTCCACCTACTAAAAATGAATCACTTTTGTAGTTACTTGCTATGTTCTTTTTAAACTCTGTATTCCTCAGGGAAACCTAATTAATAGTGTTGGATGTTGCAAAATGATTCCTTTATTTAATCTTTGTACTTTCCAAGTATTTTGAACATGTGATAATACAGTAAAAGAACAAATAAAATTCTGCAATTTATTTTAGCTTTAAATTCATTTTTTCTTTACTGTCACATACTTAGAAATGTTTGTCTTTATTTTTTCTAAATGCATGATCAGGATCACACTGTAATATAAAACTGAATATTCTGTATTGAAAGTATATATCTTTTTTTATTGAAAGTATTTTTAACAAAAATGGTTTGGAGTTAAGATGTTGAGTACTTCTGTGATCCAGAAGTAAGCTAAAATTTTTGAAGTACTACAAAATTGTACTCTAGCTCTTCATTTATAAAAATTTCATGTTGAAACCAATAGAACAATTTTGGGATTTTAGTGAGATAATTATTTGTTAAATAAGGATATATGTTTTTAAAAAGCTAGCATAAAGCTGTCTAGAACAGCTATCAGGCATAGAATCGTTAAACATAGCTGCATATTGCAACGAAAAAATTTCATCCATTCATTAAATTCCTGGTATGTGTGAAGCACTATGGTAAAATCTACACAAGTAATTGCACATGTAATCCTAAGAATAGTATAGAGTTGAGTATACATAGGAATTTGTCCTTTGGGTAGGTTAGATAACTTTCCCGAGATCACGTGGTTAAGAACAGATCTAGGTATAGAACTTGGTAGGCTCTAGATTTAGTCCTAAGTGTGTCTGACTCTAAAAGCTGGTGCTCAAGCAGAGGGCTCAAGCAAAAAACAGTCCTATACATAGGTCAGTGTTCTCCTGCCTTAGTGGGGATCAGAATCACCTGAAGCTTTCTACTCAGTTGATCTGGAGTAGGGCACAAGATTTAGCATTTCAACAGTTTTCCAATTGCTCTCGATCTGAGCATCATACTTGAATATCACTGCTATGTAAAAATTGGAAATAATACTCTTTATTAAAACCATGAAGAACCACTTGGATTATGTTCACACTATGTAAGAAAACAAGGAAATACAATATGCTTCTAAGAACTTTCATCAAAATATATATTGCTCGGGGCGCCTGGGTGGCTCAGTGGGTTAAAGCCTCTGCCTTTGGCTCAGGTCATGATCCCAGGGTCCTGGGATCGAGCCCCGCATCGGGCTCTCTGCTCCGTGGAGAGCCTACTTTCTCCTCTCTCTCTGCCTGCCTCTTTGCCTACTTGTGATCTCTGTCAAATAAATAAATAAAATCTTAATATATATATGTATATATATAATATATATATTATATATGTGTATATATATTATATATAACATATATATAATATATATAATATATATGTATATATATGTGTGTGTGTATATATATATGTATATACATATATATATATATATATTGCTTAAGGGATCAACCTGGAAAGATTTCATAAGTAGAAAAATATTCCCTAAATTTACCCAAAATAGTGTGTTTACTATTAAGAACTGATCTTGTCATATTTTCAGTATTATTCATTTGTGTGCCTTATGATTATGTCAGGACATTCTTAAGCAAGTTCCAATGATGTGTATAACTTTACCAATCTGAGAGCCCTAGAAAGTGGAAACAAAATTACACTGAGTCAGATGTATTTTCAGGTAAAAGACAACCCGTGCACCCAAACTTTTTACCCTAACACATAAACCATATGATTGTTTACTGGCCTAAGCACATTCATTCTTTTGTAATGATATAAATTATTTTTAACCAAGCAATGAATTGTAATTGATAATTTAATTTATTGGTAGTGAACAATTGAAAGTACAGTCCTATGTAGCTATGTCAAGCTGTCACTTCCTTAAGGAATTAATTGGCAGTGTGTCACCAGCCTTCTAGAAAAATTTCTAAATGTCCTGTGTAGAGTGAAGATGGTTAAGATGCAGCAGTAGACCTGGATTTCCTTATCCCAGTGAGAATGGGATGATGTAATAGTAGAAGTCAATTGATATAGCTTATATTTAGAGACAAGATGGGCACATTTACTATAATAATGGTGGTTAGAGTTTTGATACACAAAACTGTGTTGTCATACTTAGTTGATTATGAGATTCCTAGAAATTAAATACCTGGGCACTCTGTTAAGGTCCTTATTTGATATTTATAGGCAACAAAATTCCAACTTTGGTGGCAGAAACCTATCTTTGGGGAAACATGCTTTAGTGGAAATTTAGTGTTCAACCCAAGAAAGTTGGACATTATGCTCCTTCAATGGTGTATGCATTTGTGTGCATGTAGGGGGCACCCTATCTCCTTGAAACAGTACACTGCAATGAACACACAAGTGTGTATGCATGAATATTCCTGCAAGCCATATTCAGTGGCATCGGTAGTCATGTGTTTAGGATGAAGGTGCTCTCAGAAAAGAAAAAATTGTCGAGCGTTTTCTGAGTTATTTGATTGTGGCTCTGAAGTGATGGTAATCCTTGGAGACTAAGTTCACTATTGTGGCCCACTTTGAGAATACAACTTAAGGAGTTTAGACAATGGATGAAGTCTTGGCTCTAGTCGATCATACATTGTTCTAGTGAGAATACAGCTGCATTTTTGGCTTTTTGACCAATATGAAAGTATGTATTGTGACTGGGAGAATCCCCATATAAATCTTTGACCAGTAGAAGGGATTTTATGATAGGAAGGGCAAATGGAAACCACTGGAACTCCCCAACTCTTCCTTTATGTAAATCAAAAGCAATTTTATACCTTGGGAAGTATTGTAGAAATTTAGCTCCCCAAGCAAGACCTGAGAAATGCAGGTGCAGTAACTGCTTCCACAGTCCATATTATTTTACTGTTTACCAGGGTAGAAACCAAGGTGATCACAGAAAACGAGAGTAGGTAATTGTGATTGTAATGAGTCAGTGATGCTAACTAAAGCTGGATTGCAGATGTATACATTTAATAGGGGAATCCACAATCTCTGGCACTGACATTAAGTTTTTGACAAAATAATTTTCTATTTCTATTCCCAATTAGTAAATAAAATGAGAAGAAAGTATCAGAAGTATTTTTTTTTAAATTTATTTATTTTAATAAACATATAATGTATTTTTATCCCCAGGGGTACAGGTCTGTAAATCGCCAGGTTTACACCTTTCACAGCACTCATCATAGCCCATACCCTCCCCAGTGTCCATATCCCCACCACCCTATCCCATCCCCCCTCCCCCCAGCAACCCTCAGTCTGTGTTTTGAGATTGAGTCTTTTATGGTTTGTCTCCCTCCCGATCCCATCTTCTTTCATTTTTTCTTTTCCTACCTCCCCCCAGGCCCCCCACATTGCATCTCCACTTCCTCATATCAAAGAGATCATACGATAATTGTCTTTCTCTGATTGACTTATTTCGCTAAGCATAATACCCTCTAGTTCCATCCACGTCATCGCAAATGGCAAGATTTCATTTCTTTTGATGGCTGCATAGTATTCCATTGTGTATATATACCAGTTATTCTTTATCCATTCATCTGTTGATAGACATCTAGGTTCTTTCCACAGTTTGGCTATTGTGGACATTGCTGCTATAAACATTTGGGTGCACGTGCCCCTTCGGAGCACCACATTTGTATCTTTAGGATATATACCCAGGAGTGCAATCGCTGGGTCATAGGGTAGCTCTATTTTCAGTTTTTTGAGGAACTTCCACACTGTTTTCCCGAGTGGTGGCACCAGCTTGCATTCCCACCAACAGTGTAGGAGGGTTCCCCTCTCTCCGCATCCTCGCCAGCATCTGTCATTTCTTGACTTGTTAATTTTAGCCATTCTGACTGGTGTGAGGTGGTATCTCATTGTGGTTTTGATTTGTATTTCCCTGATGCCGAGGGATGTGGAGCATTTTTTCATGTGTCTGTTGGCCATCTGGATGTCTTCGTTGCAGAAATGTCTGTTCATGTGCTCTGCCCATTTCTTGATTGGATTATTTGTTCTCTGGGTGTTGAGTTTGATAAGCTCTTTATAGATTTTGGATACTAGCCCTTTATCTGATATGTCGTTTGCAAATATCTTCTCCCATTCTGTCAGTTGTCTTTTGGTTTTGTTAACTGTTTCCTTTGCTGTGCAAAAGCTTTTGATCTTGATGAAGTCCCAATAGTTCATTTTTGCCCTTGCTTCCGTTGCCTTTGGCGATGTTCCTAGGAAGAAGTTGCTGCGGTTGAGGTCAAAGAGGTTGCTGCCTGCATTGTCCTCAAGGATTTTGATGGATTCCTTTCTCACATTGAGGTCCTTCATCCATTTTGAGTCTATTTTTGTGTGTGGTGTAAGGAAATAGTCCAATTTCATTTTTCTGCATGTGGCTGTCCAATTTTCCCAGCACCATTTGTTGAAGAGGCTGTCTTTTTTCCATTGGACATTCCTTCCTGCTTTGTTGAAGATTCGTTGACCATAGAGTTGAGGGTCTATTTCAGGGCTCTCTATTTTGTTCCATTGGTCTATATGTCTGTTTTTGTGCCAGTACCATACTGTCTTGGTGATGACAGCTTTGTAATAGAGCTTGAAGTCTGGAATTGTGATGCCACTGACTTTGGCTTTCTTTTTCAATATTCCTTTGGCTATTCGAGGTCTTTTCTGGTTCCATATAAATTTTAGGATTATTTGTTCTATTTCTTTGAAAAAAATGGGTGGGATTTTGATAGGGATTGCATTAAATGTGTAGATTGCTTTAGGTAGAATAGACATTTTCACAATATTTGTTCTTCTAATCCATGAGCATGGAACATTTCTCCATTTCTTTGTCTTCCTCAATTTCTTTCATGAGTACTTTATAGTTTTCTGAGTATAGATTCTTTGCCTCTTTGGTTAGATTTATTCCTAGGTATCTTATGATTTTGGGTGCAATTGTAAATGGAACTGACTCCTCAATTTCTCTTTCATCTGTCTTGTTGTTAGTGTAAAGAAAAGCAACTGATTACTGTGCATTGACTTTATATCCTGACACTTTACTGAATTTCTGTACAAGTTCTAGCAGTTTTGGAGTAGAGCCTTTTGGGTTTTCCACATATAATATCATATCATCTGCAAAAAGTGATAGTTTGACTTCTTCTTTGCCAATTTGGATGCCTTTAATTTCTTTTTGTTGTCTGATTACTGAGGCTAGGACTTCTAGTACTATGTTGAACAGCAGTGGTGGTAACGGACATCCCTGCCGTGTTCCTGACCTTAGCAGAAAAGCTTTCAGTTTGTCTCCATTGAGAATGATATTTGCGGTGGGTTTTTCATAGATGGCTTTGATAATATTGAGGTATGTGCCCTCTATCCCTACACTTTGCAGAGTTTTAATCAGGAAGGGATGCTGCACTTTGTCAAATGCTTTTTCAGCATCTGTTGAGAGTATCATATGGTTCTTATTCTTTCTTTTATTAATGTATTGTATCCCATTGATGGATTTGCGGATGTTGAACCAACCTTGCAGCCCTGGAATAAATCCCACTTGGTCGTGGTGAATAATCCTTTTAATGTACTGTTGGATCCTATTGGCCAGTATTTTGGTGAGAATTTTCGCATCTGTGTTCATCAAGGGTATTGGTCTGTAATTCTCTTTTTCGATGGGATCTTTGTCTGGTTTTGGGATCAAGGTGATGCTGGCCTCATAGAATGAGTTTGGAAGTTTTCCTTCCATTTCTATTTTTTGGAACAGTTTCAGGAGAATAGGAATTAATTCTTCTTTAAATGTTTGGTAGAATTCCCCTGGGAAGCCGTCTGGTCCTGGACTTTTGTTTGTTTGGAGATTTTTGATGACTGTTTCAATCTCCTTACTGGTTATGGGTCTGTTTAGCCTTTCTATTTCCTCCTGGTTCAGTTGTGGTAGTTTATATGTCTCTAGAAATGTATCCATTTCTTCCAGATTGTCGAATTTGTTGGCGTAGAGTTGCTCATAGTATGTTCTTATAATTGTTTCTTTTTCTTTGGTGTTGGTTGTATTCTCTCCTCTTTCATTCATGATTTTATTTATTTGGGTCCTTTCTCTTTTCTTTTTGATAAGTCTGGCCAGGGGTTTGTCAATCTTATTAATTCTTTCAAGGAACCAGCTCCTAGTTTCGTTGATTTGTTCTGTTGTTTTTTTAGTTTCTATTTCATTGATTTCTGCTCTGATCTTTATGATTTCTCTTCTCCTGCTGGGTTTAGGCCTTCTTTGTTGTTCTTTCTCCAGCTCCTTTAGGTGTAGGGTTAGGTTGTGTATTTGAGACCTTTCTTGTTTCTTGAGAAAGCTTGTACTGCTATATATTTTCCTCTCAGGACTGCCTTTGTTGTGTCCCACAGATTTTGAACCGTTGTGTTTTCATTATCATTTGTTTCCATGAATTTTTTCAATTCTTCTTTAATTTCCTGGTTGACCCATTCATTTTTTAGAAGGATGCTGTTTAGTCTCCATGTATTTGCATTCTTTCCAAATTTCCTCTTGTGATTGAGTTCTAGCTTCAGAGCATTGTGGTCTGAAAATATGCAGGGAATAATCCCAATCTTTTGATACCGGTTGAGACCTGATTTATGACCCAGGATGTGGTCTATTCTGGAGAATGTTCCATGTGCACTAGAGAAGCATGTATATTCAGTTGCTTTGGGATGGAGTGTTCTGAAGATATCTGTGCTGTCCATCTGGTCCAGTGTGTCATTTAAGGCCTTTATTTCCTTGTTGATCTTTTGTTTAGATGATCTGTGCATTTCAGTGAGGGGAGTGTTAAAGTCCCCTGCTATTATTGTATTACTGTCGATGTATTTCTTTGATTTTGTTATTAATTGGTTTATATAGTTGGCTGCTCCCATGTTAGGGGCATAGATATTTAAGATTGTTAGGTCTTCTTGTTGGACAGACCCTTTGAGTATGATATAGTGTCCTTCCTCCTCTCTTATTATAGTCTTTGGCTTAAAATCTAATAGATCTGATATAAGGATTGCCACTGCAGCTTTCTTCTGATGTCCATTAGCATGGTTTGTTTTCCACCCCCTCGCTTTAAATCTGGAGGTGTCTTCAGGTCTAAAATGAGTTTCTTGTAGGAAGCATATTGATGGGTTTTGTTTTTTTATCCATTCTGATACCCTGTGTCTTTTGATTGGGGCATTAAGCCCATTAACATTCAGTGTAACTATTGAGAGAGATGAATTTAGTGCCATTGTATTGCCTGTAAGGTGACTGTTCCTGTATATTGTCTCTGTTTCTTTTTGATCTGCTCCTTTTAGGGTCTCTCTTTGCTTCGAGGACCCCTTTCAATATTTCCTGTAGAGCTGGTTTGGTGTTTGCAAATTCTTTCAGCTTTTGTTTGTCCTGGAAGCTCTTTATCTCTCCTTCTTTTTTCAATAATAGCCTAGCTGGATATAGTATTCTTGGCTGCATATTTTTCTCATTGAGTGCTCTGAATATATCATGCCAGTTCTTTCTGGCCTGCCAGGTCTCTGTGGATAGGTCCGCTGCCAATCTAATGTTTTTACCCTTGTATGTAACAGACTTCTTTTCCTGGGCTGCTCTCAGGATTTTCTCTTTGTCGCTAAGACTTGTAAATTTTACTATCAGGTGATGAGGTGTGGACCTATTTTTATTGATTTTGAGGGGCGTTCTTAGCATTTCCTGGATTTTGATGTTTGTTCCTTTTGCCATATTAGGGAAATTCTCTCCAATAATTGTCTCCAATATACCTTCTGCTCCCCTCTCTCTTTCTTCTTCTTCTGGAATCCCAATTATTCTCATGTTGTGTCGTCTTATGGTGTCGCTTATCTCTCGAATTCTCTCCTTGTGGTCCAGTATTTGTTTGTCTCTCTTTTGCTCAGCTTCTTTATTCTCTGTCATTTGATCTTCTATGTCACTAATTCTTTCTTCTGCCTCATTTATCCTAGCAATGAGAGCTTCCGTTTTTGATTGCACCTCATGAATAGCTTTTTTGATTTCAACTTGGTTAGATTTTCGTTCTTTTATTTCTCCAGAAAGGGCTTTTATCTCTCTGGAGAGGGTTTCTCCAATATCTTCTATGCCTTTTTCGAGCCCGGCTAGAACCTTGAGAATTGTCATTCTGAACTCTAGATCTGTCATGTTACCTATGTCCATATTGATTAGATCTCCAGCCTTCGGTATGGCCTCTTGTTCTTTTTTTTGAGGTGAGTTTTTCCAGGTTGTCATTTTGTCCAGATAAGATTTGCTTTCTCCTGCTGTGGAATTCCGCTGTTCTTGGTGAGCGAAGTTGGTTTTGGATGGGTTTCTTGTTGATCTTCTGGGGGAGGGGCCTGTTGTAGTGATTCTCAAGTGTCTTTGCCGCAGGTGGAATTGCACCGCCCTTGCCAGGGGCCGGGCTAAGGAATCCGCTCGGGTTTGCTTTCGGGAGATTTTGTTCCCTGAGCGCTTTTGGTAGAGTTCCGGAGGCCGGGAATGAAGATGGCGGCCTCCGAATCTCTCGGCCCAGAGGAGCCGAGAGCTTGGGGTCCCGCTCCTCAGTTTGCCCTCAGAGAAAGCCCCCAACCGCCCCTGCCTCCCTGGCCTCTGGTCGCACCTGGAGGAAAGCAGTCAATTGCTGGCACTTGTAGTAAAGTGCCCATTTGCTTCTGTCTCTGTGGCCTCCGGCTGCGCTCAAAGCCCTCCCAGCCTGCGACTGGCACAAGGTAACCCCGGGCTGAGAACTCACTCCTCGGCTTTGTCCCTGGAGCCAGCTTCCCTGCTCTAATACCTGTGAGCTCTGTGGCACTCAGACACCCCGGCCCTTCTGTGACCCCGCGGGACCTGGGGTTATGCTGACCCCGCGTGGGCTCCCCCCCCCCCCCCCTGTTTAGCCTCTGGAGCGATGTCCCTCCATGGAGCAGACTTTTAAAAATCCCGATTTAGTGCTACGTTGCTCCACCGCTTGCCAGGAGCCAGCCCCTCCTCCCGGGGTCTGTCTTCCCGTCACTTTGGATTCACTTCTCTGCAGGTCCTACCTTTCAGAAAGTGATCGATTTTCAGTTTCTAGAATTGTTGCTCTTCTTCTCTTCGATTTCCCGTTGGATTTGTAGGTGTTTTCAATGGTTTGATAAGCTATTTAGCTGATCTCCTGCTACCCGATGTCGTCTCAGCCTGCTTCTTCTCCGCCATCTTGACCCCTCCTCCGAAGTATTTTTTTTTTACTCATGATATGCCTATGGGGGATTTTAGTCTTTATCATTATATGGACACTTTGGTCAGCTTCATGTATTGCAGAATACCAAGCTGATCCCTTGTAATATGCTAATTTGGCCTGAAAAGAATGAAGTGGCAAATAAATCCTATTTGATTTATTAATATGTACGTGCCAGAGTATAGAGAGATGCCTCATGGAACTTTGGCCAAAACTATCAATTAAGTTTTTAAGGTCTGAGACATGTTGGGATTTATTTTCTAAAGTGAGAGACAAGTTACTGGGCCTTTTGTCATTTTTGGTTTTAAATAATCTATTAGGGAAAGCTGCTTCAGTTATTTATTTGGTAGTTTGCATGACTACTCATTCTTAAAGAAGCCCAGATATATGGTATGCCTCTTATTCTATCAAGTGCGATGAGAGTGGAAGTGTCTAGAGCAGACAGAAGTGCTTTATGGATCCTCTGCTAATCTCAATTTAGAAACACTGCAGCAGACTCTGGGTTTTGGAGAAAGGCCAAGTCCTCTGTTGCCCACCACTCATTTCTGTGTGAAAAACATCTCCTGGATTTCTCCTGGGTCTTAGTAAATCTAAATGACTGACCATAGGGTCCCAGTATGCAAGCCAAACTGCCATCATTTATTTGGATTTTTATAATTCATCAAACCATAAAATTGTGTTAATGACATTTCATTATAAGACTGAAATGGTATATAACAGGTTAAAACTGTCTCAGCACAAGTAGCTAGTTTATTTATATGGTATCTTGTGCTATTGATTGGCTCTCTCTCAGCCAGATACATGGCCTCTAAATAGTTAACAGAGGAGGAAAATTAAAGCCCTCCTTGAAAGATGGATCTATATAATATGCCATCTCTAACTGAAGCTGGGTGTCTACTTTCCTATAGCACCATCCTTAGGTGGCTCTGAAAAATGGTGGTAAAATGAAGTTCCCCAGGTGAGAATAATTTTCAGATGATACAACTGATTATTTGCTTTGTGCAAAAGGCAAAATAGAAAAAAAAAAGGAAAAAAATTGGAAACAAGTCCTTTGGAAAGCAGGCATGTGACTGGACCTCTTATAATGAGCATGTAGTAAGAAAATATTCAATGCATGAATGAAATATAGCTATTGCAGAAGGAAGTGATAGGTTTCTATGGATTCCTTACATTTCCTGTTTTTCATAAATGAAATACAGTACCTAAATAAACCTCTTTCTTACAATGTGAACAATCCCATGTATAAATAAGTATTTCTGGTTTTTCATCAAAGAATCCTAGCCATCTTAATTTTGTTCACAATGCTCTGGGGCACTGTCTGAAAAATAAGTATACAGACTGTAGTATATCATTATGACTGATTTATTGGAAGACTATTTGGGAATATAATCAAAAGTCTTTCAACTAAAATTAACATTCAAGAATTCTCATATTTAGTACTCCTTGTTTAGCAAAGTCATCATGTGACATGATTTTAGGAAATAGTACTATTGCATATGGAAAGTAGCAAGGCCAGTTTAGACATTGTGCCTGACCATTATGAGGAAGAACATCCAAATCCAGAGTATCTGTGCAGTGCAGAGAAAATCATGATACTGGTTTCTGAGTGAGCAAAGAGAGATCTGGAGGAAAATCATACATAATGGCTACATCAGGTATGATGCTATATTAGCCATACCAGGTATATTTTTCATTTTATTAATTGGCTTTAAACAAGGTAGGATTGCTAAAGTAAGTTTATTGATTAGAAGGCAAGAAAATACTTTTCAGTATTTTCCTGATTGCAAATTATAGTTTGAGCAAAACACTTGTCTTCTTGAAGAAAAAAGAAATTTAATGACACTTATAATAATATGAGATTGAGAAATAACAAAAAAAAAATGAGTACCAAAAGAATAAAATCTAATAGTTCATTCTTCTCTGGTGTTTAATTGGATTACCATTCACTGTTTTATTTAAAAATAATATTTCATTGTATCTTCTGTTTTTCAATGGATATATTTTGCTATTTCCCTCACAATACCATGAATTACAAAATTTTAACTCTGATAAATGAAAATGTAAAATTTTCCTTTCAACTCATATATGTAGACATAACTTTTATTGGAGTGAATTAAGGTAGAAATATACCAAATATATTTTGACATCATAGATTAGGAAAGGCCACAGTAAATGTTATTTATTATCCACTTTAATCTTATTTTGTTCTTAATTAGGACAGCTTCATTCAGGAGTAGTGATCTGACATTAATCTTGTTTTCTGAATATAGATGAAATATGAGCTTAATAAAAATTCTGCAACTTATCATCTTTAATTCAAACAAGATTTCTTACCCTTTATAGCTTTAGCGTTTCCCAGCAGCATGGTAACGTCAGTTATCATTTGTCTCTATAAAGAAATCTGAGAACATAAGGATTTTTTTTTTTTTTTGCATAAAACTATATTTGAAAAGTTTCATCTATTTTCTGGCTTAGCCAGAAAGCTTCACATAAAGTGTTACATATGAGCATTTTAAATGTGTTATGTATGCATAAAGAAGGACATTGAGAAATTATTTTAATTCTTGTGAGCAAAGAGATATACAATATGGAGAATAATATAATTTGGGACTTGAATTTTTGAAATGATTTTTATTAAATTGATATTCTTAATTATGTAGATATTTTCTTATTTTATACAGCTTCTCAGAGTCTTCTATCTATGGACTGTTTATGGGTAAATGTTGGCTAAGAATGTTTGCTCCATTTACCCAAATTCTGTTTCTCACAATAAAACTGACTAGTTGGAGTAAGGGAGAAAGAAGGCTCATTTTTCATTTACTCATACCACAAAATATTTATTTATCCAAAAGCATGCATAGTTTACTGAATTTTGTACTAAAATTCAAGTCATCTTTCAATTTCAAATTAAAGAATAGAAGTTGGAATTACTTTTATACCATCTCTCTTATGTGATGTGTTATCTACAGCCTAAAATGACTCTTCAGTATTTTAAATAAGAAAGCATTGACATGTCCTTAGATTGTTTTTGGTGTGTTTATCGCTAGTAAAATCACTTTCCTCCAGACTTTTACAGATAAAATTTGCTATTTTCCCCCTTGTAGGAGACATTGTAGAATTGTCAAAGATGAATATTGGCATAGTCTTCTAAATAAAAATATTGGTTTATTTCATTATACTAAATATTTAGCCATTATTCTGAAATAAGAGATGCATTAGTTCTAGAAATGTGATGGAATCTTAGAGTAATGGAAGACTGTAATCTTCATAGAAGAACACAGAGTTTGTAATCAGAATTTGGCTTTTATGTTTAATTAGCTTAAATCTTTTGTGTTTAATGTGAAGCTGAAGGTTAAAGAAAAAAACTACTAGAAGTTCTAGAAATGATTTAACCCGAAGTGTGATGTTTTGTTTAAATGCTTCTCCAACACTTAGCTCTTCAGAACTTTGCTTATTCTCCCCTTGGATGGGATACTACTGCAGCTTTCCAGCATACATAGACTTCAGACAACTTATGTGATAATTTAAACTTTTACCTGGTGCTTTCTAAAAGTCTGTTTTGTGTGTAGACTCTAGTCCAGCCGATAGCAGTCAGTTGAGATGCAAACTGACCTGATTCTTTTTCAAATACATTAGGGCCAGACAATCTAGTTGCATGTTTTTAGAAATGTTTCAAATAGCTTCTGATTTAAAACACCATGTGATGTTTATTGATTAAAAAAATCTGTCCTGATTTAAAATAATACATATGCTAAATGCATTAAATTTTACCCAGATTATAAGCTTTCTTAATTTTTTTTGGATTTAAAACAGAATTCATACTTACCATGATCAAGCAAAACTAAAATTATAAAGAAGAATAAAACTTCCTTGGAAACCTCACCACTCAAATTTATCTCTTTTAACACTTTAATGAGCATCTTTTGAAACATTATGGGTTCATATACATGACAAGTCCACATATGTAGTATAATATCATCTATATATTAAAGATTATAGTCTTAAAATGTGGCATTTGTTTACCCAGTAATATGCTTTAAAGTTTCCTGTATTTCTGATCAAAATATATATATGTGTGTGTGTGTGTGTGTGTGTGTGTGTGTGTGTGTGTGTGTATATATCATCCTTTCAAAGTTCTAAATAAAATCTGGTGTAAGGTGCACACTATAGTTTATTTTGTCAATCTATTTATGGTACTTAATTACAGTTTTATTCCATGAATTGAATTTCCTGTATCATATCATAAGGGGTGACAACTAATTTCTTTAGCATTGGACTTAACATGTGTAATTCTATTGCGTTTATCTATTTGTCCTTAGGTCACTATACCTCAGTGTTGTGTATTACAGTCATAGGATTGATAAAATCTGATGCTGTAAGGCCTTCAAATTTGCTATAAGTCTTAAGATTATTCTGGCTTTTCTAGGATCACTACATTTCCATATATGCATATATATCTAGAATGAGCTGGTCAGTTTCCACATTTTTACCTGATTCTTGGTATACCTAAGGGTTTGGAGTATAGAAAAAAATCGACCTACTTTTAATGTTATAACATGTATATTTAGAATCTTTCTCTTTGCATATATGTGTATAGATGTGTGTATATCTACACCTGTAGCTATGTATGTATATATACTTGTTTGTATGTATATGTATATATGTGTATGCATCATATCAAGAAGAATAATGTGGAAATGTGTGTGTGTGTATATGTCGAATGGATTGATTACATACCCTTTTATACTGTTGGTGGGATTCCAAACTGGTGCAGCCACTCTGGAAAACAATATGGAGGTTACTCAAAAAATTAAAAATAGAACTACCCTATGATCCAGGAATTGTACTACTAGGTATTTACCTAAAAGATACAAAAATACAGTTTCAAAGAAACAGATCCTTGTCAGTGTTTACAGCAGCATTATCAACAATGGCAAATTATGGAAAGAGTCCAAACCTGTCCATTAACTGATGAATGGATAAAGAGGTGGGATATGTGTATATGATATATAATATCACACACACATATACACACATGCACAAATGGATTTTTACTCAGCCATAAAAAGAATGAAATCTTGCCATTTGCAGTGATGTGGATGGAGCTAGGGTGTATTATGCTAACTGAAATAAGTGAGAGACAAATACCATAATTTCACTCATGTGGAATTTAAGAAACTAATCAGATGAATATAGGAGGAGAAAAGGAGAGGCTAAGCATAAAACAGACTCTTAACTATAGAGAACAGACTAAGGGTTACTGGAGGGGAGGTGAGTAATGGGGTGGAGGGGAATAGGTTAAATGGGTGATTTGTGTTTAGGAGTCCACTTGTGATGAGCACTGGATGTTTTATGTAAGTAATGAATCACTGAATTCTACTCCTGAAACTAATATTACACTATGTGTTAATCAACTGGGATTTAAATAAAAACTTAAAATAAAAATAAATGTATATACAAATGTACATCTGCACTTCAGTGTATGTGTGTGTGTGTGCAGACAAATATTTCATTTTTAACTCTTGAATTTTTAGCTATAGATGTTTGTGATGTGGAAAATATAGTATGCATATTTCATTTGCCATGATCTATCTTCAAGTATTATATGATGTTATAAACAACATAAATTTACATTAGTATAATCTTTACTCCATCTCCCACACTTTGTGAAATTGTTGATGTTCTCTATTTTACATGTAATAAAAGCATACTATTTTTGCTTTCAACAATCAGTGTATTTTAAGCAAATGGAAACATACAATTTTTAGATAGCCATATTTATAACCCTTTTGGTTATCTTTATTCATCTTGCAGATCTAGGGTACAAGCAGGCAATACTTCGCTGCAGCCTGAAAAACATTTAACCATTTTTTAAAATTGCTAGTCTGATAGAACTGAATGCTCAAAAAGAAACCCTCCAAAACATCCAACACTTGATAATTTAAATTTGAGGCTTAATCTTCTGGCTACAGCTATTTGTACTACATCTATATGTTTTTTTTTATTATTTTGAATTAGAACTCCTTCTTCAGTTTCTTAAAATAATTGTCAATCATTGACTAGAAGCAAAATAAATATATTAGCTTATTAATAAATTTTTAGGAAATTTTCTGAACCCTGAATTATTGACTAGGGGATATTCATCTCAAACATCATAAAGTACCTGCCAATTACAGATAAACAAGACAAAGGTTTGGATGAGTGAATATTTTCCCAGTTTCCTTTACTTAAATCACCAAAGAAAATCACTTATCCTCTGCTTCCCTGTTGTCTGGCGCATTTACGATGGTTACTAATGCAGTTATTCTCTTTAGAGATGTTACAGGGAAAGAATGTACAAAATTTTAAAGCCATTAAAAAATTTAAATATTAAATCATACTAGTGAGCTTACAAGGAAGGTGTGGCTGTGTGTGTGTGTGTGTGTGTGTGTGCGTGTGTTGGTTTTATGCTGATATATAATTAGAAATTTTTACATTTAGAATGGTGGTGGAATTATGTCAGAATAAACACAGAACCTTTATCTTAAACTGTTGAATATCTTAAGCAGAATCTGACACGAAGATTCTTATGAATGCTTCTGTTTGTAAGAAGCTTTTATTCAATACAAAATGAACAAAATAAAACTGTCTACATGCATTTTTACTAGTATGGTGTCCCTTCCTAACAGAAGACCTTACAAAATTTGAGTTCAGTGTTCTTAGTGTATTACAACTGTTTCATGTACAATTCAGCATTAGCATAGTGTATTCAAGTCTAGCTATGATTTGCATAACTATTTCAAAGATAATTTAATAAACACCACCACAGCAAATCTTGTTGAGATTTAATTGGATTGTAAAATAATTGTATCTAGTTTTCATTTTATTAAGTGTTCCTGCAGTGTATTTGTTTTTAATTGGAAGAATTAATTTTGTAATCATTAGTGTTTACTTTTCTGTATTCATTCTCTTTGGAATACATTATCTGGATCATTTCAGTCCTATAACACTGTTACATGAATGGATTTGTCAAAAGTATGTTTTTTTAAATAAGTGGACTATGCCTAGGAATTCATTGGAAATTGACACTTGAAAGTGGGGGTGGAAAGTGTGGGGAGGAGGAAGATGTGGAAACTAATTGCCATCTTTAAATTACCATATTAAGAATATTGGAGATTTTTGCTCCATAAATAAAATGTGGCATTAGTAATGTGCATTGAAACAGATTTCCTATTTGGCTATTCTTCATTTCTGAATGACCTGATTTCCTGGTCTAATTACAGCCCCACCTTAAATATAGATTCTTAAGGAATGAGCTTGCCTCACTTAAGAATTATTACTACATGTTCTTAATCTATGCTTTAAAGAAACTGTTTCTCATGCCTGGATGCAGGATGTGAGAGTGAGTGCTTCCAGGATAAGAAATGATAACAATTGAGTTGGGAACTGACAGAAAGTAAATTAAGAATAAAGACATAAATATAATTCTTACACCTTCTTGAAATGAAAGATACTTTAAAAGTACTTATCCAGAAGAAAAAGCTATTATTCAAAGGGATCTTTTATACTGAATTAATTCCTTGGTCTTGAAGAATGTTTGTTTATATTGTTGTAACTCCTTTACATACAATAAATTTCTGGAAGTTTCATTAGAGTAAATAGGAAACATTTTGTTGCATACCCACTGAACTATGATTTTTAAGTAAAGCAACATGAAGAATCCTTCAGCAGAACACCATGTGATACATGAAATGACCAGTTAAAACCGTATTTTAGAGTATAAAGTCTTTTGAGAAATGCTAGGTACAAGAACACCTCAAAAAGCCTCTACTAAAAGAAATCATAACTTTAATCACAAAGTGTAATTATTCGAAATGCATAAATAAGATAAAAATACTTGTATATTTAGCCATGAAAATCATTAAGAATAAAACACACAAAGTCTGAATGAACTTGTTATTTATGGAAAACTATTTGGTAAATATATTTTATTTGTATTTATAATAATATGCTAGAAATTAAATTATATACCATATGTTTACTCTGTTAACAGTAACCTTATGTTTAAAAATTTCAACTGATGAGGGTATTTCAGTGATATCCAGCTGAGTAAAAGCCCTAAATTTGAAAAGTGGATGATTAAGTTTAATACGCTCTTTTTAGGTATAATTTATCTAATTTTGCTATTTAGTATGTTATTAAAGTGAGTTAGGGTCAGGAGCAGTGAGTTTGATTCACACGGTTTTATGAAGAGACTCACGACATGCATTTTTAAGCACCCACTCTGTATAAAACTCTTCGGGAATATTCACAGACAAGAAAAATATGAGGGTCCTGACCTTAAAGATTGAATTCTAGTAAAGAAACAGACCTGTATACACACAAATAAGTAAATAGACACAATAAAAGATGAGTAGAAAAAAACACTAAGTGTTAGCTTGGTAAAGAAGTTAGTCTTAAGTATTTTAAAAAAAAAGTTTGTTTCCTCAAATTAGATTATGTTTACAAAATCAGTGAATTTTGTAAAGGAGAAGGACCCAGGGACAAAACTAAAAAAAAAAAAAAAAAAAAAAAAAAAAAAAAAAAAAAAAAAACATTTAGAACGTGGATATAGCAGAAACAATACGAAAATAATGATAATGTCCAAGATGAAAATATTTTCTAGAAAAGGGGGTGTTTAGAAATTCCTAAGAAGACTTTTAGGAAGGTGAAACCTGTGTAAAAGCCATCGCATGTTTTCAATTCAAGGAATGGTGGTGATTTAAAGGAAACTTTCAGAAAGTAGAATGATGGGATCAGAGGCATTTAAGTTCATCAGTGAATGGTGAGGAAGTTGAGTAGTGCTTGTAGACAGACGTCTTTTAATGACAGTTATTAAACATTTATAAAAGAATAGCAATGATGAGAAAATATTAGTTTGCAAGATCTGAGATTTTTACCTAAATAGAAAGTTAAGAGAGAGAGAGAATGAAGATGTGAGCAAGTCATTGATAAATTAAGGTTCTGGAGAGATTATGAGAGAATAGAGTCAATGTACAATTGGAAGAATTATCCTTGAAAAGGAAGAGTACTTCTCTTCCTCCGAACAAAGGCAATGTGCCAATGGGTTAAATATGAAGAGGATGAGGTATAGAGTATAGTGAAGTTAGGGATTTTCAATAAATGACCAAACTGTTTTATGAGACCAGAAGTGAGATTTTCTGTTAAAACTGAGGGATAAGCAAATGGATTTGGTGCTTGAAGATAGAAGATTTTCAGTAGAACAGGTTTTGAACTACACAAGTCCACTTTCTATGTGGAATTTTTTCAAATAGTACTGTAAATGTATTTTCTCTTATGATTTTCTTAATATTTCCTTTAGTTTTATTGTAAGAATATAGTATATAACCAAAACACATACAAAATATGTATCTATAGACTGTTATCAACAGTAGACTATTAGTAGTTAAGTTTTGGGGGAGTCAAAAGTTATGTGTGACTTTTTGACTTGCATGTTCAAGGGTCAACTCTAAGAATCAACCTTATGACTATGCAATATTATTTCATTAAAGTTTAGGCTTTAGGAACCTAATTATCCATCATGTGAAAATAATTTTGAGGAACATCAAATTAAAGTAAGGAAGTTTAAGAAAACAATGCATATGTGCTAAAAATGAGTTTGCCAATAAACTTAGAGACCAAGTAAGTTGGGCAGGGATGTTGGCAATGCATAAGTTGCTGGGCATGTTTAAATGTTAACAGGAAAATTCTGGTAGTAACAAAGGGAAAGTATTATGGAAGTTTTACTATAGACAAAACATTTGTTTTAAAATATGTTGACTACCAAAGATATTTTGATTTTTTTCCTGTCTGCCTATTTTTAGAAATTAGGAAAAGCTAATAATCACGTGTTTATAATTCCCAAAACAAAATTCCAACTCTTACTGGATCTCAAGGGGGGAAAAATAACTGTTGGAATGTTCAGTGTGATCAGTATGAAATAAATATTATTTTATATTAGTAAAATGGTTGGTTCTCCCTGATGCTAGAATTTTTTTGTTTTTATTTTTAGATTATATGTTGATACTAAAAGTGAGATACCAACAGAATGACAGAGGAGGAGATTATTATTTTTATCCCTTCTGAAATTTAGTAGAAACTTTAGAAAATGAAATAACAACAGAAACTCTTTACCACTTTTTCTTCGCATAGCAACACTCAGGGTAAGATGTATTTATCTCTTTAGTTAATTGCTAAGCCACTGCCACAACTACAGGATATAAATGAAGTTGAGTGAAAGCAAAAGTAAAAAAAAAAAAAAAAAGCTTCAATATTTACGTAAAAGTGGAAAACGTTTAAAATTTATAGTTTATCTGAGAGATAATTTGGTACATTTCTAGTGGCAACATTGATTTTTTTTTTCCTAATATGCCTGGGTTTATGGTAGAGTGACCTATGCTGGAAAGCATTTATTTCATTTGAAGCATGCTAACAAGAAAATTTGGGAAACTTTAATAATTTAATGAGAATCCTCCATAGTTTAAATAACAGAATGTAACTACATTCTTCACTTTTTTTTCTTAGACACATTGCTTGAGATCTGATTCCTATTGTATTCTAGGTAATAGTAACCCTAATATTTAACTTGTCAAGGTAATTCAGTCTTTCAAATCATCTAGTCAGAAAAGCCAGATGCAATCAAACAAATATTTAAAAATATGTCTACGCTGTAACTGAAGTTCAGTCAAAACCATTCTTACTACTTTCAGGGTATTCCCATGTGAAGTTTTCTTGTTATTTCAAAATGTATACACAGTATTTATTTTCCCCTTCTATATTTGTTCATGTAGAAAATTTTAAAAAATCTATTAACAGTAGGCTTGATTTTCTTAACACATTTAGAATGTGCAATAGCAACTCAATGTATGAAAAATAATATTCCTGATAGCCCTCAGTACAGTTTCTTCCACTTTAATTTTCTTCAGACTATTCATGCATTATCACCCAATAAATAATTAACATGGCTGTATAGGATATATTAATATAGAGGAGGAAAAGGAAAAATACTTTGGTAAGATAAGGGAAAAGACATAAGAAATATGAAATGGAAAACAAAAAAAATACTAGGTTTTTTTCTAAAGGATTGATTAGTTTCTATTAGAGAGACTATCTTTTTCATGAAAAGGATCTTTTCTAGAGAAGTGAATCAAGAGTTTGAGATTAAAAAATTAAGTTACAGTGAAATTGTAAAATAACCGCATTTAGAGTTCATGTTTTGGGTTTGACAGAAATTATATATAATACAGTGATCTTTTTCAGCTGCTTGAAATTATTTTATAAACTCACAAATATAAAGTAGAATTCTTTAAGGCCATATTAGAACATTGCCTGTGCCATCTATTTGCTCTTTATCGTTCCTTTTCATGACTACAGAAGTAAATTCACTTAAAGGGAATCCCCAAACCTAGACACCAAGTGTTTTACAATGTGACCCTAATTTATGCATCTCTTTTCATCTTTTTTGCTCCCCACATCCATCACCCTGAAAATAAACTTCTCCTCTTTTACTTTTTAAAAATTACAAGTTCTTGTATTCAGAAAATTCTCAAACTTTTCATCTCAGCACTAATTTCACCTTCTTTATAATCTAATAGTATATAGTTATCTTATTATGATAGCATTTACAATTTGGATGATAATTCTTTATACATTTGTCTCCTTGTTAAAGAGGACAGTATCGTTAATCTTGATATCATGAATGCCTGTGTACCACCTGAGATAAATGATCAATAAATATCTCTTGGACGAGTAAATTAAATAACACCACATTCCTCTTCATGTTTTCTTTTACTAATTTTCTTATACTCATTTACTTTTGAGCTTCATCTCCCAAATAAGAGGTATAAAAAAACCTCAAAAGCCATTGTGTGTCTTTGAAAATTATAGTCTTTATTTTATTACTCAACCCTTTAGTCTTTTTTTTTTTTTTAATAAATTCAAGTAAAAAGGCCAATTACATTTGTGTCTGGATATTCATCACTATCATAAAAATGTCACCTTGATAGTACTTGTTAATCATAGAATCTTTTTCTTTTCAGTTCTGGAAGCCAAGTGATAATTGTATATCCCTTTTCTGCTTTGCCCTGCTCTTTTACATGAGGTAATTTCTCATCCTCTCAGGATTTAGGTGATTATATAGTAAGATTAATTATGTGCAAGAATTCCTACTTCCAGTTGTATAATAACTATGTATCTTTTCGCAGGGTACTTGACTTTTCGTTATGAGTCTGTGACTGTGATATAGGTCATTCATTTGGATTCACAACTATTAGGAAATCATCTTGTCTTTATGTAGAGGAGGAAGTTACTTAATGGCTATGAACAGAATAATGTGTGTGGAAAAATATTCACTTGAAAGTTTTAAGAATATAAATGCTCTTTCCTCAGAAAACAAAAATAGGAACAAAACTGTTAGTCCCTTAATTTTATGAACAACATTTTAGCTATTCCTTTTTTACTTTTGTCCCTACCTTTTTCCCTCAAATTATTGAGCAACTGCTCCTCCTTTTACTTTGGTGTTTAACACTAATCAAATGAATAAGTAAAAAGGAATCCTGGGAGATCTGTTTTTGAAAGATCAAAAGAAAACCATGTGCTGAATAAATTGCTAATAGTTATTAGAGTTTCAAATTAAATGTTGACGAAGTTGAATTCCCAAATATAAACATTCTCCAGACAGGAAGTGGAAATATCTTCCTCTATAAATTAGTAAATAGGCAGTTTTATTATATGTTTCAGTTTCTTTTGAGTTTGATGAGTCAGTACCCGTAAGTCAAGCCAATTTGGGGACTTACTTATTTTTAAAAGTTCCTCTGTAACAGGATTCTGACAGAAACAGTTGTTATAGTCAGAGGAGTAACTAAAGATAGATTTAATACGGTATTGGTAGAGTTAAGAGAGCCAACCAGGGGGGCCCCTGGGTGTCTCAGTTGGTTCAGTGTCTGCCTTCAGCTAGGGTCATGGTCCCAGGGTCTTGGGATGGAGCCCCGCATCTGACTCTCTGCTTGGTGGTGTGGTGGTGGGGGGGGGGGGCTGCTGCTTCCTCTCCCCAGTCATGCTCTCCGTCACTCTCTCTGTCTCTCTCTAATCCATAAAATCTTAAAAAAAGAGAAAGAGCCAACCAGGTTGGATGATGTACCCAGGGCTTAGCAAGAATATAAAGTCATTACCATCCCAAGGAACTTCAGAGGATGCTGAAATCCCAGAGCCTTTCAAACAGAGAATTAGTATTTAATATACGTAAGACAAACATTGCCGAACTGGCAGTGGGGCGGGTTACTACTGAAAGTATAAATAACAAAACTTCTCACTCTCTCTCCCTACCCTCATTGGCTGAAGTCTCCTATAAGCCAAACTCTACTTGAAAATATTCCATAGTAGTCATCCTGAGACCCAGTGGGAGGTTAAGAATGATGAGTTGAATTAAAGGATGTCAAAGAGGCTATTCAGCCCACACACTTACTTTGCGACAAAGAGCAAATTTTGGTTGAAAATGTTTCGGATTTGATTTCCATCCACTTGGATACTTTTTTTTTTTTACACTGTAGGTCAGTGATGAAAGGTGAATAAGGACTGCTTTGCTATAAGCCCTGTGATCAAATTTTAAAAAATATCCTTTCACATTTGAGAAGTGTAGGCACTGGACTCCAGCAAGGGAGGACTACATTTCCATAGGATCATCCTTGGATACAAATAATAACAAATTTAGAATAATTTTTCTTCAGAGATAGGTTGGAATGGGGGATTATGAGAGCTAAAATATGGAAAATATAGGTCTTTTTTAAAAAAAAATATTTATTTATTTATTTGACAGGAAGAGAGAGAGAGCATGCAGCACAAATAGGGGAAGTGTCGGGCAGACGGAGAAGCAGGCTCCAGGGAGCCCAATATGGGGCTCGATCCCAGGACTCTGGGATCATTACCTGAGCCAAAGGCAGACACTTAACTGATAGAGCCACCCAGGCACCTCTGAAAATAGAGGTCTTATATAAGTGAAGGTAGATGATAAATTTATTCCTATATATTCATACCCAGGAAACGTCTTGGTGTACATTAAGGTCTTAGTATTTATTGCATTGTACATCACAAAGTATTTTTGTTTCCAGGGCTGTCACTAGCTCTCTTAATAGGCTCATCAGGTAAGTCATCTACTCAGCATCATTTTTTGTGCCTATCATGTGGGATCTTATATAAGTACTTATATAAGGTTCTCTCAAGTGTTACTTAAGATTATAAATTGAATTGTGTAATTCTGGCATTTTTTTAGATCACAAAGATCAAATATCAGGGATTTCATACGGCTCCACCACACTCATCGTAAACCTCCTTTGTTGTCTCTAATATGGAACATTGAAGGAATTAAAAATTTAACAGGGGCTTTCATTAAATTTTCAAACTTTTCAAATAATCTTAGATACTAAGACTTTAGAGGCTAAAAGGCAGAACTTACTTTATTCATTCTTGTGTTAATGAAAGCTATTGATAATCAACATAACTGCATGCTGTTTATGTGCTATACCTGTTGCTAAAGACAAGAGGTTTTTTTTTGTATTTTTGTTTTTTCCATGATATAAGAAATTTAAGTTGTACGAGAATGTTTTCCTTATAAATCAATGAAGGATTTTACTGTTGAGTAGGAAAAGGAAAATCACAGCCTCTATTCATTTACCCTGAACTGCATGCAGGAAGGTGTTGCTCACTACGCTCACTCTCCCATTTCTGCTGACATTTAGATCTCCAAACTGAATATATTTCAATTGCTTAGACTTTTGCTCTCTAAAATACAATTGCATATCATTGTGATTTCCCGACATTACAGTTTAATCGGCATTTGTTTTTGAACTATTTGGCCACAGGTTTACAGAAATATCTTATTTTGTTCTCATGGAAAGATGCTCATTAGCTATGATTAGATCAATGAGTTTAGCTTTGAGAGCGAATCCTTATTCTCTAATGACTCTGAGTAATCTTTTTGGCATCATTGACCTCTGCAAGTGCGTGGCCAAAGTGCTATGAGGGCAATATAGTAGCAACAAATTTTCCCTTGCTGAAGTAAGACTGTGACATGGTAATATTTGTAGTTCACTTTCTGGCGAAATAAAATTCATCTCATTCTTGGTATTAGGGTAGTTTCAATCATACTGTCTCTGATTTACAGAATTAGCAGGACCAAAAGGCCTTTGTTAAAGTTTCTTCATACTTAGTTGCCGTTGATGACTTAAAGCAGGGGTTGTATTACTGTAGCCCATAGGCCAGATGATGTCCACTGCTACCTGTTTTTGTAAATAAAAATGTACTGGAACACAGCCACATATTGTCTTACATACTGTCTACATCTGCTTTCATACTATGATGGAGGGGTTGAGTAGTTTTGACAGACATGTTATGGACCCCAAAGCCTGAAATAGTTACTATTAGGCTGGTCACCAAAAAAAAAAAAAAAAAAGAAAGAAAGAAAGAAAGAAAGAAAGAAAGAAAGAAAAATAAAAACTCTGTCTTGAAGTCATGGGTTACAAAGATAAAGAGGAGACAGTTTAGAGCTTTCTTTCACACCTAGATCACATTCGGAATTTAGATTTGAAGTTTAAACAGCAAAATAATCGCTACCCTACGAACACCTGGTGCTTTGAGAACTCTTTTACAATTGCAATGAGTCCTGTTGGGTCAAATGAAGTATCATTAACTACTTTAAGAATAGCATGATGCCTTACATATAAGACAGTTACTAATAGCTCATTCTTGAGTTCATATTTGAGTGCATGTATGTGCTAGGTACTGGAATATATCCATGAAAAACACATGGCTCTCTCTATCAATATGTTCACTGCCTTGGAGAGATGGACAAATAATTGAAAACTGTGATTGTAATTATCTTCACTGTCGTATTTAAAGAGTTGTATAAGCCCATAGTGAACCTAACTCTGGATGCTTGAGGATGGTGAAGCATGGTGGGACGTGATAGTGAGTGCTTGTATCTGTCTTCAGAGAAGATGGGTCTTAAGTATGTTTCGGTCCTTTCTCAGTGTGTAAATAATACAACTTTAAAGAACATGTTTAATTCCTTAGTGCAAGGCCATTGGTGGGATCTGATATCAGAAATATTTCCTATTCCATAGTCGGCTGAAATTCCAGCATTAGGTACTGCTTTCCACCTTTAGTTTTTGAGCAGTGTAACGGTGACCTTAATATGTCAACTTATCTCCCTGATGAAGTACACAGATACAGATTGTTCTTGGAGTTTCTGTGAGAGTTTTTGAGGTGAGATTAATATTTAAATTACTAGATTGAGCTTCACAGATTAGATGAGGCCCACACACATTAAGAAAAGCAGTCAGTTGAAGGTTTCAACAAAATACTGCCTCCTCTGGGTAAGAGGAATTCTGCCTAACTGCCTTCAAACTAGCACTACAATCCATTTACAGAGAAATACACAGTTATCCATCTACCTATATGTACATCTCCTAGTGTTTATGTTTTTCTCAGGACACTAATATAGTTACAACTTGCTGTTTATTTTTTGAATATGTTAAATCTGACCAGTAATACACCATGAATCGTGTTTCATATGAAATATTCTGAGAGAAAGAAGAGAGGAAATTAAGACTAATGTTAGTTTAGAGTTCTCTTATAGGAAAAAATCAACATTAGCAAGATGTGTTCCCCACAACCAGTGTGAAACACAAGGAGAAAATGCAAAGACCTGGTTGTAACCAACTCCTTCCATAGTATTATACAGTTTGTGCTGGAGTTGAGTTTATTCCTTAAGGACATTTAGAAAAATTTATTTAGTTTAAAATCCATATCCTTGAGGTCTACATCAGTGTCCACATTGTACAATATTCTGGGTTTGCTAAAAACATACAGCAAAGCACATATATGGGAAAAGGTTCAGGATAATTGAGGTAATTTAGTGTAATTTATCATGGCAATAAATTTATAATAAAAATGTATATCTTATACTACTAAGAAAATCAGGGAAGATTTTATTATTTTATAGTTTCCCATACTTCTTTTTGAATATGTAAAAGTAGACATACCCTAAGAATATGGAAATCTAGTTTTTACATGAGTCAACATTGAAAAATTTTGATTTTCTATGATTTTGTATAGCTAACATCTATTGGCTTTTCTTTTAAGTACTAAACTGATTAACCAGTTTAACAGTAGAAGTGGCAAATGGGTGTGTGTGTGTTATTTTGTACTTTTTTCATTTTGCATTAGCATATTATAACCAAGAATGACTTGATCCCTTTAAACAAATTACCTGATTTAGTTTTTTGCAACTAATATTAGACTGGTGAAACTTGGTTTCTTCTCTTGTTATTTTCTGATTCTATGATATTGTGAAATATGTGGTCTAAAATTTCTGTGCTCAGATTTTTCACCTATAAAATAAGGGAGGTGGGTAAGATTATAACTAGAGCTTCTTCCAATCTAAAATTCTATTGCTTTAATATAAAGTATTCTTATGTCTAATTTGTTCAGTTTTGCCCTGCATTAATAAAATTTGTCAAAGATCAAATGTTAGTATTTTTTAAACTTAAATACATTTTAGTGCATATATAATGATGAGTCAGTACAGAGTCGTCTCAATTATTTGAAGGTTTCTTTGAAAATGAAGTATTTCCATGCTGAATTGGTGTTAACGGGTGTTTTATTTCTCAATTTTGCTCTAAGTAGCCACTTCATAAAATTTATATTCTGTTGGTTTCTTGCATGTAGATGAATACACAACAAAATAAAATGATGGCTATAGCCTTGGCTCAATATAGTCATTTTTTTTTTTTTTTGCATTTTTAAGGTCACAGTAATTCATCTGGCTACTTGTAGTTATATACCTTACTGAAATATGCATCTCATGCCTTAATTGTTTTTTTGTTTGTTTCTTTTTTTTTTACATTCTCACTGTTCAGTTAATTCCAACTTTCTTGATGTAAAAACAAACTAGAGATTGTCCCCAGTTTATGATGGCTTGACTTAAGATTGTTTGACTTTATAATGGTGGGAAGGTGATATGCATTCAGTAAAAACTGTGTTTCACATTTTAAATTATGCTCTTTTTCAGGGCAGTGATTTGAGCATAATACCCCCTTATGATACTAGGATGTGGAAGGGAGCCAGAGCTCCCAGTCAGCTATGTGATGAGTACACAGAACAAATACACTTACGACCATTCTGTGCCTATATAACCATTCTGTTTTTACTCTCAGTAGTCAGTAAATTATGTGAAATATTCAATACTTTCTTATAAAACCAGCTTTGCAATAGGTGATTTTGCCCTGCTGTAGGTTAATGTTAAGTGTTCGGAGCACATTGAAGTTAGGTTAGGCTAAGCTATGATGTTCAGTAGGTGTATTAAATACATATTTTTAAAAAAGATTTTATTTGTTCATTTGACAGACAGAAATCACAAGTAGGCAGAGAGGCAGGCAGAGAGAGAGGAGGAAGCAGGCTCCCCGCTGAGCAGGGAGCCCGATGTGGGGCTGAATCCCAGGACCCTGGGATCATGACCTGAGCTGAAGGCAGAGGCTTTAACCCACTGAGCTACCCAGGCGCCCCTAAATACATTTTCGACTTAAAATGTCTTCACCTTACAATAGTTTATCAAGTTGAGGAAGATCTTAAGTTGAGGAACCCAATCTTAAGTTGAGGAAGATCTGTATGTAGTTTTATCTTGAATTTGTGCCAAAACAACAAAAAGCAAGAAAACTAGGATACATGAAATAAAAAAATTACTGGGAGAAGGAAATTTGACAACAGAAGCTAAAGGAAGAACCAGGACAGATGCAGTACATAAAATAGTCACATTTATACTTTTTATGAATTTGTATTTCTTAATATCCTATGAAAATTATTTCACTGCTAAATTTTGATTTCCTCCAATTGTATTTTCTGCTATGCCTAGGCAAGGAGAATTAAAGGGTAGGTTACCTTGATTGACAAAATGATGACCACAAACATAATCTCTCTTTCTCTTGCTCTCACACACACATACATATTCATAACTCCCCTAATCCTTTCATTCAGACTTAGTTATTTATTTTAGTATCATGCAAAGAAACAGATCATTTGGTGAAATATTACAAAGATGTAATGCTTCTTTTCAATACTTGGAAGAGTCAATTTTTCAGGAAAGCCTTGTGATAGTCACTCTCAGAGCATCATATACTTTTTAATACATTAAAATTATAATTTTTCATTTATTCCTGAAATCATGTTTATTTTCCCTACCTTCAGCCTGTAAGTTCCATTTGAGCATGGAGCATTTCTTGTTTGTTTGCCATTGTGTTCTCTTCATATAACTACCTGGAAGATGAGTTCAGTAGTTATTGTCAGATGAATAAGGGATGTGTGGCTCCAATGACAGGGTTCAATAAAAACAGATGGACTTAAAGGGGAACCAGGTATTCTTTTAGTACAAAGGTTTTATAATACTTACAAATATCAAGCAAAAGATAATTTAATTTATTATCTTCCTATCTGTCAAACTTGGAGAATAGGTTCATGTAGTGGATGCAGGGTTGCCAAGATGTCTTCTAAAATTGCTGATAGGTTAAGATTGTGTCCAACAGGGGTGCCTGGGTGGCTCAGTGGGTTAAAGCCTCTGCCTTCAGCTCAGGTAATGGTCCCAGGGTCCCGGGATCAAGCCCTGCATCCGCCTCTCTGCTCTGCAGGGAGCCTGCTGCCTCCTCTCTCTCTCTGCCTGCCTGTCTGCCTACTTGTGATCTCTGTCTGTCAAATAAATAAATAAAATCTTAAAAAAAAAAAAAAAAGATTGTGTCCAACAAAAATGCATGTTTAATAAGAATTGATGGGTCAAAATGATATGCATGGATTATAGTAGTTTATATTACCTAAGTAATAAGTATTAAGTATTAATACAGATATTTGTTTTTCATAACAGTCATCCTAGAAGGAATGAGATAATATCTCAGTGTACTTTTCATTTGCCTTTGCCTGATGGCTAGTGAGGTTGAGCACCTTTACATATACTTGCTGGCCATTTGTCTATCTTCTTTGAAGAAATGTCTGAGGTCTGATACTCATTTTTAATTTGGTTATTTGTGGGGATTTTTTGTGATTGAGTTTTATGAATTTTTAATATACTTTAGATATCAATCCTTTATCAGGTATGTGGTTTGCAAATATTTTTTGTCCAAATTGTAGTTTGTCTTTTCATTCTGTTGACTTTTTACTTTGCTATGAAGAAGCTTTTTAGTTTGATGCAATCCCACTTGTTTATCTGTGCCTTTCTTGTTACTTTTGATATTATTCCCAAGAAATCGTCACCAAGGCCAATGTCAAGAAAATTTTTCCTATGTTTTCTTCTTAGAGTTGTGCAGTTTTAGGTCGTAGGCTTAAGTTTTTCATTCATTCTGAGTTGGGTTTTGCATATGGTGTAAGAGCCACTCTTTGAAGGGACTATCCAGTCCTTGCTGTGTATTCTTGGCTCACTAGTCAAAGAATAGTTGACTATACATGTGTGGATTTGTTTCTGGGTTCTCTTGTTCTCTTCCATTGGTCTAAATATCTATTTTTATACCAATACCAAGTTGTTTCGATTACTGCAGATTTGTAATATGTTTTGAAATGAGGAAATCAGATGATTCCAGCTTCTTGCTCTTACTTAAATTTGTTTTGGTTATTTGGTGTCTTTTGTGTTTCTATATTAATTTTAGGATTGTTTTATTATATCTGTAAAAATGACATTGGGATTTTAATAGGATTATGTGAGATCTATAGATTACTTTGGATACTATGAGTATTTTAGAAATTGAAATTCTTCTAAATCATGAACACAGGTATCTTTCCATTTACTTGTCTTTTTTCAAGTCTTTCACATTTTATAGTTTTCAGTGTACCAGTCCTTCATCTCATTGGTTAAATTTATTCCTAAATATTTAATTCTTTTTATTGCTATTGTAAGTAGAACTGTTTTCTTGATTTCCTCTTCAGATAGTTCATTGTATTATAATGTGTAGAAAGGATGGTCCACCAAATGCAAAGCAATCAATCTGATACACTTAACAGAATGAAGATTAAGTCAGAAGTTATCTCAGTAGGTAAATATAAAACATTTGGTAATATTTAACATACTTTGGTAGTAGAAACTGTCAATAAATTAGGTATAGAAGGAATTTATCTCAACACAGTAAGTGAATATCCAGAAGCTCACATCCTACTCAGTGGTGAAAACTAAAGGATTTTCTGCAGTGATCAGAAAATAGGCAAAGATGATCACCCTCACCACTTCTATTCAACAGAATACTGGAAGCCCTAGTCAGAGTGTTTAGGAATCAGGAAAAGAAATAAAAGACATCAAAATCAGAAATAAGTAAAATAAATAATATGTTTGAAGAGGACATGTTTGTATCAGATATTTATGTCATATGATTTATACCACGTATTTACTTATATTTAAAACCCTAGAGACTCCACCAGAAAAGCTGTTAGAACTGATAAATTTAGTAGAATGTTGGGATACAAAAATATACTTGTTCTCTTTAAAGGATAATACCAGTTACTTTTCACTTCCCTGTTTATCTTTTGGGACCTCTCAGGTCTCTATCTGGACTCATGGAATCACTGATACTAGGAATCCTTTATTTGCCTGTTTGCTTTTCTAAGACTTTAATTTTTTAGAGCGTTTTTAGGTTTTACAACAAACTTGAGAGGAAGGTGCTAAAATTTCCTATATTCTTCTTGTCTCCATACTTACACAACCTTATTCACTATCAACATTACTCATCAAAAGGGTATATTTTAAAAGGATCAACCTACTTTGACACATTATAATCATTTAGAGTTCATAGTTTATCTTAGGGTTCACCCTTGGTGTTACCCATTCTATGGTTTTGGACAAATATATAATGACAAGTATTCATTATTATAGTACCCTACAGTGTATTTGCATTGACCTAAATATCCTGTGTTCTGCCTATTCATCTCTCCCAACCCTGGCAATCAGAGATCTTTGTATTATCTCTAGAGTTTTGTCTTTTTCAGAATGTCATTTCATTGTAATCGTATAGTATATAGCCTTCTCAGATTGGATTCTTTCATTTTGTATTATGATTTTAAGTTTACTCCATCTCTTTTGATGCCTTGATATTTCATTTCTTTTTAGTACTGAATAATAGTTTGTTGTCTGGATATACCACAGTTTATACATTTAACTTAAAGATACCTTGTTTGCCTCTAAGTTTTGGCAATTATGACTAAAGCTACTATAAACATCTGAGTGTAGATTTTTGTGTGGACATAAATTTTCAGATTCCTTGGGTAGATACCAAGGAGTATGATTGCTGGATTATATGGTAAAAAAAAAATGTTTAATTTTATAAGAAACCACAAACCTTTTCCAAACTGACTTTACTATTGTGCATTGCTACCAGCAATGTATGAGGGTTCCTGTATTTTTGTATTTGGCCATTCTGGTAGGTTTATGGTGGTTTCTCACTGTTGATTTAATTTGTACTTTACTGATAATATAGGATTTGGAGTCTCTTTTGTATGTTATGTAGTCATCTGTATATCTTCTTTGGTGAGAGGTATATCAAATTTTGGCCCATTTTAACTTGATTCTTTTTTTTTTTAATTTTATTTTTTCAGTGTTCCAAGTTTCATTGTTTATGCACCACACCCAGTGCTCCATGCAATAGGTCCCCTCCTTAATACCCACCACCAGGCTCACCCATCCCCCCACCTCCCTCCCTTCCAAAACCCTCAGTTTGTTTCTCAGAGTCCACAGTGACTTTTAAGGGCTTTTTGTATTTCCTGGATAGTAGCCCGTTATGAGAAATGTTTCACAAGTATTTTCTTCCAGTCTGTGGCTTGACATTTAATTCTTTTTTTATACTGTCTTTTGAGTAGCAAAAGTTATTCATTTTAATGAACTCTAGCTTATCAACTTTTTTTAAGATTTTATTTATTTATTTACAGACAGAGATCACTAGAAGCCAGAGAGACAGGCAGAGAGAGGAGGAAGCAGGCTCCCTGCTCAGCAGAGAGCCTGAGCCTGATGGAAAGCTTGATCCCAGGACCTTGAGATCATGACCTGAGGGGAAGGCAGAAGCTTAACCCACTGAGCCACTCAGGCACCCCTAGCTTATCAGTTATTTTTTCATGGCTGTATTTGGTGTTGTATCAAAAAACTCATCCTTACACTCAATGTCCTCTAAGTTTTCCTATATATTGTCTTCTAGGAATGTTACTGTTTTACATTTTACATTTAGGCTTCTGATGCATTGTGAGTTAATTTATGTGAAGAGTATAAAGTCTGTATCTAGATTTATTAGTTTGCATGTGGATGTCCAGTTCTAGCACCATCTGTTGAAGAAATTATCTTTGCCCCATTGCATTTCCTTTGCTTCTTTTGTTAAAAGTCAATGTTGACATATTTCAGGTCTATTTCAGGGCTTTTTCTTCCATTCCTTCAATTTATGTGTTCTGTCACAAATAACATACTCCTGATTATTATAGCTTCTAGTAAGTTTTGAGGTCAAATAGTCCTCCAACTTTCTTCTTTATCAATATTGTGTTGGTTATTCTGAGTCTTCCCTCTCCATGTAAACTTTGGAACCAATTTGTCAATATTCATAAAATAACTTGAGATTTTGATGGGGATTACATTAAATCTATAGGTTAACTTGGGAAAAGCTGACAAATTGACAATGTTGAGTCTTCCTACCCATGCACATGAACATGTCTACATTTATGAACTTTTCCTTTGATTTTATTCGTCTTGCTTTTGTAGTTTTCCTCATATAGGTCTTGTATATATTTTGTTAGACTTATACCTAAATATTTCACTTTGGGAATACTAATGTAAATATCACATTTTTATTTTCAAATTCTTCCTGTTCATTGGTGCTGTATAGAAAAGCAATTAACTTTTGTATATTAATGTTATATCCTAGAGTCTGTGTGATAAACTATCATATTATCTGAAAACAGAAACAGTTTTATATCTTCTATTTCCATCTCTATGTATTTTTATTTCCTTTTCTTAGCCTTATTGCATTAACAAGGGCTTAGAGTACAGTGTTGAAAAGGAATGGTAAGAGGGTACACTCTTTTCTTACACCTGATCTTAGTGGAAAAGCTTTGAATTTCTCACCTTTTGAGTATGTTAGCTGTAGGTTTGTTGTAAATAGCATCCTCTAAGAGTTGAGAAAGTTTCCCTCTATTCCTAGTTACTGAGTTTGTCACGATTTTTGTCATGACTTTTGATAGAATCATGCATTTTTTTTCTTTTTCAGTCTATTGATGTGATGGATTACATACACTGATTTTTAAATGTTGAACCATCCTTGCAAACCCAGAATAAATTCCACTTGTTTGTGGTATATAATTATTTTTATACTTTATTGAGTTCAGTTTGCTAATACATTGTTGAGGAATTTGCACTTGTGTTCATGAGATAGATTAGTTTGTAGTTTTCTTCCAGTGTCTTTGCCTACTTTTGGTGCTAGGGTAATAATGCTGACTTCATAGAATGAATTAAAACGTATTCCCTTGGGTGCATACTCTGAAACAGATTGTAGGGAATTGGTATAATTTCTTCCTTAAATGTCTGTTTGCATTCACCAGTGAACCCATCTGGACCTTGTATTCTGTATTAGAAGATTAATTACTCAATTTCTCAAATAGATACAGGCCTGTTTAGGTCTTTTTCTTTTCCTCTCTTGTTAATTTTATCCACCTTGGGTCTTTCAAAGAATTGGTCCATTATATCTACGTTATTAAATTTATAGGCGTAGAGGTATTCAATTTATTCCTTTATTATCATTTTAATTTCCATGGGGTTTGTAGTGATGTCCATTCTTTCATTCTTGATGTTAGTGATTTGGGTCCTCTCCTTTCTTAGTTTCCTTAGCTACAGGTTTTTTGCTTTTAATTATCTTTTTTAAGAAGTGCACTTGTGATGAGTACTGGGTGTTATATGTAAGTGATGAAGCAGTAAATTCTACTACTGAAAATAATACTACATTACATGTTAACTAGAATTTAAAAACTTGAAATGTAAAAAAAATCTTTTTTTAAAAAAAGCCTGTTTTTATTGATTTTATGTATTGCTTTCCTGCTTATAATTTTGTTGATCATTGTTCTAATTATTATTCCTATTATTTTTTATTCTGCTTTTTCGATTACTTAGATTACTTTTCTTAATATTTTATTTATTTATTTGACAGAGGGAGACAGCAAGAGAGGGAACACAAGCAGGGGAAGTGGGAGAGGGAGAAGCAGGCTTCCCACTGAGCAGGGAGCCTGATCTGTGGCTTGTTCTGGGGCTTGGTCCCAGGATCTTAGGATCATGACCTGAGCCTAACATTTAACAACTGAGCCACCCAGGCACCCCTGATTACTTAGATTATTAATTATAGGTCTTCTTTTCTAATATATGCATTCATTTTATAAATTTCTCTCTAAGCACTACTTTCACTGCATTCCACAAATTTTGGTAGTTGTGTCTTTATTTTAATTGAGTTCAAAATATTTCTTTGACCTGTGTGTTACAAAGAAGTGCACAATGTTTTTTGTGTTGGTTTCATTTTTGTTTTGTTTTCTTTGAAATTTGCAAGCTTCACTATTATATGCTGAGGTGTTGACTTAATTTTATTGATTTTGAGGGAAGGTGTTGACTTAATTTATTGATTTTGATGCATCCTGGACTTGCATGCCTGTTTCTTTCCCCAGATTAGGGAAGATCTCGGCTATAATTTGTCCATGTAAGCTTTCTTCCCCTTTCTCTTGCTCCTCATCCTCTGGGACCCCTATTATTTGGATATTATTTCACTTTATGTAATTGCTGAGTTCTCAAAGTTTCCATTCATGATCTAGTAGTTTTCTTTCTTCTTTTCAGCTTCCTCATTTTCCATCATTTTATCATTTATATCACTGACTCCCTCTTCTGCCTCGTTCATCCTCATTTTTATAGCCTCCATTTGGGACTACATCTTGGCAATAGCATTTTTAATTTCAGCTTAACTAGATTTTTGTTCCTTTGTTTCTACTGTAAGGGTTTCTCTAGCACCTTCTATATTTTTTTCACACCCAGCTAGTACCTTTATAACCTTTGCTTTAAATTCTAATTCAATCTTATATCAATATTGATTAAATCCCTGGCAGTGTGTACTACCTCCTGTTCTTTCTTTTTGGGTGAGTTTCTCCATCTCTTCATTTTGTTTAGAAAAAATAAGAAAAAGAGAACACACAACAAAAACAACCACAAAACAAAACCTAAGGAAGTGTTTCTGGTGTGTGCTGTGTATACTCTGCTATTGTGTTTTGGCTGCTCTTTCCCACTGGTCCATCCTCTACAGAGTTCCTCCTTGCTTGTAGTGGGGGTTGTTTGGATTTTTGACTAGGTGTGCTTTGATTTGTTTGTCAAGATAAGCCTGAGAAAGAAAAAAGAAAGAAGAAGAGGGGAAGGGGGGAGGGGAAGGAAGAAGAAGAAGAAGAAAGGAGGAGGGAGGAAGGCGGGAGAGCTTAATCTAAGACAAAAGAAAAGGAACAAAAATGCGAACAAATAGAAAAACAAAAAAACTGTAAGCCTGTTTCCAAAGAGTAAGAAAGAAAGAAGGAAAAATGAGTAAGGAAAGAAGGAAAGAGGACAAAAATAAGATGCCTGATCCAAAAAGTAAGAGAAGGAAACAAGGCAGCAAATGAACAAAAAATTATAAGCCTGATACCAAAGAGAGAGAGAAAAGAAAATATATGTTCATTCATATTGATAAAAATATATATATGATAAAAGTGAGATATAGGAAAGAGAAACTTAAAAATTTCAAAAATTAAGAAAAGAGGAGGAAAAAAGAAGAAAAAAAGACTGGTTCCATTTCCACAGAAGCTGATGTTTTGGAGCATTCTTTAATCAGTAGACTTAGTACATGCCTGTGTTGCTCTTCTAAGGAAGAGGCCTGCTTCGCTGGCTCACAAGCTGAGCTGCACCGCTTCAGGTGCAGGGGGTCGAAAGGAAGAGCTGTGTTGCTCTCAAGTCTGGTGGCCCAGTGGGGAGAAGTGGAGGAGGAAGAATGTAGCATCACCCCACCCATTTGTCCCCTAGGAGGGACAGTCCCCTCCCTCAGAGAGCTTTGTAGTGTTCACTATTGTTCTGTCCCCAGAAAACAATCACACAGTGCATGCACAGAGGCTAGAGTTTATTGTAATGCTCCACAAAAAGCTGGAACAAGGTTATTGACCATCTGGGCGTGACTCAGTCCCCTGCTCTGTTCTGTCCAAGGAAATCAGCCACAGAGGCTTGTGTCTATTGTGGCATACAGTGAAAAGCAGCGGCTGTGTTATCTGCCGGCTGCCCAGGTCACTGTTCGGCTCAGTTCAGCCACAGAAAAACAGCCGTTTGGTGCACACACAGAGATTTAAGCCTATTGTGGCTCACAGGGAAAAGTTAAGAGGTTTTCTGCCTTCTGTGCACACTCTAACCCTGCAGTTGAGCACCACTCAGTGGCTTCCAGCTGGCCTTTTGTCCTTGGAGAGGCAGAATACACTCTTCCATATGTACTCCAGGAAGGGCAGCGATCTCTCTCTGTGCAGCCCTGGGGATCTCCTCACCAGGGCTTATAGTGCAGTCCTTGCCTGCTGCCCTCTCTCCCACTTTTTCCCTCTCCTTGACTTTGCTCTGTGAAAAGGGTTCCCTCCCCTTTGTTGCCCCTTGGCTTTCCTCTCCCCCATATCATGTCTCTAAATCTCACATTTACCACATTCTCCCCTCCAACTGTGCACATTGCTTGCTTAATTCTCAGATTGTATTCCTGGTTGTTCAAAATGGTTGGATGTTGAACTTGCTGTATTCAAAGAATGAGGCAAGCATTAGGTAGCTTTCATATCTTGGCTGTTATAAATAATGCTACAATTAATATGGGGATACATATATCTTTTCAAGTTAGTGTTTTCATTTTCTTCAGGTATATACCCAGAAGAGCAATTGCTGGGTCATATGGTGATTATCTTTTTTAATTTTTTGAGGAATCTCTATACTATTTTCTAGAGTGGCTGTACCAATTTACATTCCTACCTACAGTGCATAAGGCTTTCCTTTACTCCACATTCTTACCAAAAGTTGTCATTTATTGTTCTTTTGATGATAGCTGTCTAACAGGTGTGTAGTGATATAGCATCTTGCTTTTTGTTTGTATTTCCATGATGTGTAGTGATGTTTAGCATCCTTCCATGTACATGCTGGCCATCTGTATCTTCTTTGGAAAAATGTCTAGTCAGATCTTCTGACCATTTTTAAATCAGCCCCCCCCAACCCCACACTGAGTTGTATAAGTTCTTGGTATATTTATATAATCTTGACTTTTGAAGTATAATTTTTTACAAGATACAGAATTCTAGGTTGTGTGTGTTTTTTCTCCATATTTTATTTTTTTAATTTAGTTTTTTTTTTAAAGATTAATTTATTTGAGGGAGAGACAAAGAGTAGGGGAAGGGGCAGAGTGAGAAAGACACAAGCAGACTCCCTGAGTGGGAAGTCCAGTGTGGGGCTCGATTTCAGGACCTTGAGATCATGACCTGAGCTGAAGGTAGATGCTTAACTGACTGAGCCACCCAGGTACCCCCATATTTTAGATATTTAATCCACAATCTTTTGCATTTTTTTCAGGAGAAATCAGATGTAGTTCTTTGTTCCTCTGTAGGTGAGGTGATCTGTTCCTTTCTGCTTTTTCAGGATTTTTTGAAAATTATATTTGATTTTCGGTAATTTGTAAATGATTGCTCTGAAGAAAAGATTCATGGCAGCTGTACTCTCAGTTTCGAAGGAAAAAGATACTTTGTAGATATTATAAACTAAAAACCTAGTGGAAATAGAAACAAGAAAAGATAAATCTAAACATAGGTGAGGGGAATATAAGCAGTAAAGGAGAATAAGACAGAGTTATAGCAAGTCAGGTATTTACAACATTCAAACTCATTAGCTGGGAAAGCCCCATGGAGACAGCCATGTTGGAGTCCTAATTGAGAGGTCTGGGCAGAGTGTTGACCCCTGAGGTAAGACTTTCAACTGACCATCTCCATAAAAGCCATATTTATAGCACAAATGACAGGGTCTGAAGTTACACATTTGTTTGCCTATGTGTAGTTTGGAGTGAGCTGCATTTCTATGTTATCACGTTTTTACATCTTCAAGGAGCCTGGGCCAAATGTGTTTGCTTCCCCTCCCAGATTCCAATTTCGGGGGCCTGCCCAGCCTGGAGCCAGAGGGGATGCGAGGCAAAATTTATAACTCTTAATGTCCATTCCAGAAGGGCCAATTCTGACCTGAAGGCCAGATAGTATCAACTGACCAGGCTCCCAAGGTCAATCATGCAGCACGAGTCTCACAAGCACTCTTTAGCTTGCCTGTGTACCATGCAGGTCAGGGTGGTCAGTTAGCAGGACAAATTACAGAAACCTCTATCCATACAATACAATGATATGCTTCTGTGTAGGGTTTTGGCATTTTTTTCCCTGCTGTGTGTTTGAGCTTCCTGTATCTGTGGTTTCATGTCTAATAATTTGGGGAAATTTTTAGTCATTTTTGTTCTAGATATTTCTTCTGTTTCTTTCAATCATCTCCTTCTTGTATTTCCATTTCTTGTTTGGTATATCTTTTGTAGTTGCCTCACAATCTTTGGGTATTCTATTATTTTCAGTCTTTGTTCTCTTGCTTTTTCAGTTTTAAGGATTCTGCTGATCGATCACTAGTTCAGAGATTGTTTCTTCAGGCTTGTCCAATCTACAAATAGGCCTACTGAAGGTATTCATTTTTCTTAGTGGTTTTGTTTTGTTTGTTTTTGTTTTTGTTTTTATTTATTTATTTATTTATTTAAAGATTTTATTTATTTATTTGACAGACAGATCACAAGTAGGCAGAGAGGGGGGTGGGGAAGCAGGCTCCCTGCTGAGCAGAGAGCCCGATGCGGGGCTCGATCCCAGGACCCCGGGATCATGACCTGAGTTGAAGGCAGAGGATTAACCCACTGAGCCACCCAGGTGCCCCTTTATTTATTTTTAAACTGTAGCATTTCTTTCAGTTCTTTCTTAGCATATTTAACTACATGCCTGTCTGTTCTTAAAGGCTACCTTCTTTATTCGTTAGAACCCTTAGCATATTAGTCATAGTTGTTTTAAATTCCCAGTCTGATAATTCCAACATCCATCCAGGTTTAGTACTAATGTTCACTGTCTCTTCAAATTGCATTTTGTTCTGTTTTTGTTTTTTAATGTGCTTTCTAACTTTTTTTCATGAAAGCTGAATATGATATATTGGGTAAAAGGAATTTCTGTAAGTAGGCTTTGAGCAATGTTTTGATGAGGTGTGGGAAAGGGGAAGTATTCTATATTCTATGGTTAGGTCTCAGTCTTTTAGTGAGCCCATTCCTTTGGACTATGAACTTAACAGATATTTCTCAGTTTTTTGTTTTTTGTTTTTTGTTTTTTCCTCCTTAGGTAACACACGATGGTTACAGTGGGCTGGAGTTAGGTATTTCCCTTCTTACTCGGAAAGCTACAGCTGACTAGATTTTGGTATCTTTCTTCCCTCGGCCAGTTAGGGTCTTATAATCTCCTGTAAGTTTAGGCTCTGATTAACTAGTTTTTCTCTGAGGGTAGGCCTCGTTAAGAAGAGTTCTTTGCCATTATTCAAAGTGGTCTCTTTCCTCTTTCCACAGAAACCAGAGGTGATTTTTTTTCCTCAGATATTTACTGTGAGAAGCTGGTTGAATTCTTGGAGTTGTTTGTCACAGAACTGTGGGAGTCCTCCTACATGTGGGTCCTCCTGGAATTTTTAAATCTTAGGCTCGTTTATACAGAGTCTCTAGCAATTTGTCATTTACAGTTCAGGTTTTCCTACCCTGTTAGGGTAGGAAATATCTGCTCATGAGTCTCTAGCCTGTTAAGCCATGACTTCCCATATTTACCTGTCTGTGTCTCTAATCATGGGAGCAGATGTTTGCTCTGAATCTGTCCCTTTACGGATCCAAGAAGTGTTGTTAATTTTTTTTAGTCTGTTTGGCTCTTTACTTGTTATAGGACAAAGAGGTATCTCCTGAACCCTTTATATGCAAAACCAGAAACTGTAGTCTCCAGGAATCCTTTTTAAATGAATCACAACCAACACCCTTACTTGAGTGTGAGGAAACTTCTTAGTGCCACCCCTTTTTCTCTTTTCGTGGCATGCAGGCAGCTTAAGTGAGTTTGAATTATTTGTCTTCTAGTTTGAGTTAGATACCGATTCCTCTCTTTCTTACACTCCAGGGTGTCTGTGGTATGTATTCGAGATAAACTTTTGCTGATACCTCCCTTTCACCCAGTTTTCCATAAAGGGGAAATGTCCTTTGCTTTTTTAATAGTTATGAAGATATTTTCATCAACAAAATTTAAAAGTCATGACCTCGGATGTATTTAAAAAGGTTAATCTTAGGGGCGCCTGGGTGGCTCAGTGGGTTAAAGCCTCTGCCTTCGGCTCGGGTCATGATCCCAGGGTCCTGGGATCGGGCCCCACATTGGGCTCTCTGCTCGGTGGGGAGCCTGCTTTCTCCTCTCTCTCTGCCTGTTTCTCTGCCTACTTGTGATCTCTCTCTGTCAAATAAATAAATAAAATCTTTAAAAAAAAAAAAAGGTTAATCTTATTGTATGAACTCCAAGGACAATATGTGGATAAGAGAAAGCAGATTTAGTACATCCAGAAGATTTTGTTGTTTTAAGTGAAATTGGAGTAAAATTTGTACAATTTTCTAATATTATAGTATGTTAACCTACCACTTAATCATTACATTACTCCCTTGGATACAGATTTATAACACTTTATTTTTGGAATCTAAGTAACTGATTTTGAACTAGTAGTGTTTAGGAGTAAATCAGATCATTGCCCAAAGTAACATGTGTCAATGTGGTTGAGAGTGGCCATATAATTTTCCATTCAAACATGGGCACATTTCGTGGTGAACAGGAGCACAAATTATAGATGATGTCAAATGAGAAGTATAAAGCAGCCTCTACCTAGGCAAAGTATGGTCACTTAAGGTAGGAAGGTTTTAGCCATCAGGAAATTTCAACTTAAATTGATTTAAACTCTCAGGGGGTGTACCATAACATTTAACAGATACTTTACCTCCTAACAAAGTGTTCTATACTGTGTTTTGTAGTGCTGGTCTAGAACCCTGCAAATCACATTGTGGATTTGCCACCTTGTTCCCGTTAGTTTCCACCATTAGCAAGAGCCAGAGGGAGACAAGAAAGCAAGAGTAGAGAGTTGTTCCATTTTGAAGAAAGTTCTTTCCCCTTTCCCACTTCCGTCAACAATACTTTACTCTTGCAGTGGTGGCTCATTGTATTAACAGTAGTTGGAGCTGACTTGCAGGCTTTCTAATACTTGCAGAACCATTTTCATCCTGTGAGGGGCCCCTCCATGCTCCAAGATACAAATAACCATTTTTAAGTGACATATTTTCAGATGTATGGGTTCTAGCTCCATGGAGTTGGCTATGGATGGAATGTTTGTGTTTCCTCAAAAGTCATATGTTGAAGCCCTAACATCCTTTGTGACTATATTTTGAGACACGACCTCTCAAGAGGTGATAAAGGTTAAATGAGATAATAAGGGTACATCATGATCTGTAAACCAGGATGTTCAATGACTCTTTCTCACCATGTGTTTCTTGGAAAGGCAAGGTAAACACATAAGAAGACAGCCATGTGCAAGCCAAGGAAAGATGTCTCATTGGGGCAGGCTGGCACCTCGATCTCAGACTTATAACACCTAGAACTATGAGAAAACAGGTTTCTGGTATTGGAGCTTGTCTGTGGCATTTTGTTATCACAGCCCAAGACTAATATAGGCTTCTTCCCCCAAGATACTAAGATCTGGTAATTGTAATCTTTCTTTTTATAGCCCCAGCTCTATCGTAGCTGCCCCATTCTGCTCTGATACCTTAGAAATCTTTTTTTCCCCCCCTTTCAGTTCTTCATTTTCTAATTAAGTTATTTATATTCATTTCCCCCATTTAAGAGATTCAGGTGTGCTTTTCCCTTGTTCACTGCACTTAAAAATACATTCAGAATTTTTTACAAAGATCTTGATTTAAATCAGTATTTAAAGAGAAAGACATTTAGAAGAATATTAGGAAACTTTGCTGATAATATTGGGTGATATTGATAAATACTATTTTGGGTGTACTAATGAAATGTTACAAATCTTTCTCAGCGATCAGCAATCATTCATGTGCTAAATCCCCAGTTTTCCATTTCAAGTAATTGAAACTTCCGGTGTCTTCTAGGTTCAAAATAAGAGTTTGAATTTTTCATTCATAATTTTTCATATTGGTGTTCTGTTGTTATTTTAGTCCAAGTATTTTGGTCCAAAATACTTTATTGGTCCAAATAAAGAGTGTGACGCACAGGGAGGCCTAACATCTGCCATTCATGGTAGGATTTATTTGTAAACTGAAACCTCATGGGGAAACTGATTCGATAGCTACTGCAGTTTAAGTTTAGCAAATACTGCAACATGCTTTGATGTCTCCAAGTCTCTGGAGCCGCTATAAAAAGATTAAAAGCTTAACCTGAGTTGAGAATGCCTTTTCTTTAGAAGCAAGGGGAATATATGCCAGGTGGTTGGGGTAGTCATTGCTAATGATAATTGAATGTATTGCTTTGAGAATTGATAAAACAGTATAGTGTCTTCTTTTCCCTTTAACATGGCTGCAGCATGGTCTGACCCAAAGATGACCAGAGTGTTGACTGGCATATCAAACTTTTTCAGTATCTCTGTCAGACTGATACACCTGTTTTCCTATCTCTAAACAAACATTGAAGCAAATACAAAAAAAAAAAAAAAAAAAAAAAGAATTAATTATGAAATACAGCCGTTAGAATAAAAGAATCTCTCAAGTGTGGAATTTTTATTTGACATATTTTACATAGGAAACTTTGTTAATGGCACAAATTTGAGTTCATGATTTTCCAAAACTTAGCTGTTATTTTTGATTATATATTTTAAGTACAAAGAAAATTATAGAATAATAAATAATGAACCTCCTTGTAACTAAGAAACCAGTTTCATCAATTAAAAACTCTTAGTAATCTTTAATCATCTATACATCTCTCACTCTACCTTCTCAACTGAATTACTTTTGAAAATCCAAGCATCATATCATTTCAACCTGAAGTACATGCTCCAAAAGTAAAAACAAACCAAAACAAAAAGTAAAAGTAATAGAACACCAGTTTTACTCTTTAAAGATTGGCAGTATCTCTTTAGTACCTTCAAATTTAGTTGTTCTTCGTAGTTACTGCAGTTATCTAAGAAATGTATAGTAACTGATATGTTCAAATTATGACCAAATTCCACACACTGCATTTATGTAATGTCTCAAGTTGTCATCTCTTTTTTCTTAATGGACATATTTTTGAAGTTATATATAAATTAGAAGTGTACAGCTTAAAAAATTGTTCCAAAATAAACAACTATCATCCAACAAATAGAATATCAGCTGTACACCAGAATCCTTCCTTTAACCCCTCCCCTGAATGGTAGCAATTATTTTGACTTCTATCATGATTAAGTTTGCACATCTATAACAATTTCTGTAAGGCGTATTGCCAGTAGAGAATTGCTGGCTAATACCTTATGTATATATTGAACTTTAGTATATTGTCAAGTAATTTTTTCCAAAGTGGTTGTAACAAATTGTATTGCCAGCAGCAATATATCAAAAATTCAGTGTCTCTGTAGCATCAACAATACATGCAGTTTTGCTGCTCTTTAAAGATATTTGTCATTTCAGTGAGTATGTGTGTGCCACTGTGGTTTAGTGTACATTTCCCTCGTCACTCATAAAATTAACCATTTGGATGCCCTTTTGTCCCATTCTTTTGCATATTTATGTTGAGGCTTTTGTGGTCATATTATTGCCAAAGGCTCCGTACTGTGGCTTGTCTTTTCACTTTTTTAAGGGTCTTTTTTTTTAATTCACCAAGAAGTTTGTAATTTAGTCCAGTTTATTGATTTTCTCCCCCCTCTTTGGTCGATAAATTATGTGTCATGTTTAAAGGACTTTTTCTCTCTTCAAGTTAATAAAAGTATTTGTCATTATCTTCTGGAAAGTTGTGTTATCTTTCATATTTAAAACATCATCTGGAATTTATTTTTTTTAAATATGGGGGTAAAAGGTGGGATCCAAGCTTCATTTTTATCCATGTGCATACCCAATTAAGACAAAAACTGATTGTTGAAAAAGACCATGTCCTCCAACTTACTTGCAGCATCAGCTTATTTACAAATAGGTTGGATATATATTTATATCTTTATTTCAAGATTCATCATTGTGTTGCATTAGTCTTTCTGTCCCTCCTTTTATTATTACAGTACTGTTTTAAGCTATAGTTTCCCTAATAGTACTAGATTTCTGAAATGTGAGTTCTCCAACTTTGATCTTTTCCAAACCTGGCTCTTCTTGATCCTTGACATTTCCATATAAATGATAGGATTTTCAGTTTCCATGCATTGCATGGAGCAGTGGGTGTGGTGCATAAACAATGAATTTTGGAACACTGAAAAAAAATAAAATTAAGTGAAAAGAAACTCAGAATATTATCAACAACAACATCATGGTAGGATCTCACCAAATTTATATATCCACACAGAGCAATATTGCGAATTTATAACCGTGGGTGTTCAAATGGATGAACATGGCATATTCCCTTCCTGGATTCAAATTTTCTTTAATCTCAGTAGTATCAAACTTTCTTGTTAGAGATTTTAGAACATGCTTCATTAAATCTATTATTTTGAATTTCAGCAAAGTATTTCATAGAAATGATGGTTAAGCATCCCTGCGTCTTTTATGATCTCATGAACATAGCTTTCAAATAATTCAGAAATAAGTGATATTTGCTATATGTTATTTGCAGATTTCTTTTAAGAGCCTAAATTATTTCCCTTATATTACCAATCAGATTAAAATTTGGGATACTTTGGTTCCATATGAATTTTAGGATTTTTAAAAAATTTCTGTAAGAAAGGCCATTGCTTAGATATTCCATTGAATCTGTCAGTTGCTTTGGATAGTGTGGACAATTTAGCAATAGGAAGTCTTCAGTCCATGAACACAGGATGTCTTTTTTTAAATTTCAGCTTTATTGAGGTATAGTTAACTAAGTTGTAACATTTATATCATTGTGGTTTGCTGTATGTATATATTGGGAATGATTTCTTCCCACCTAATTAACAAATCTATCACCTCAATATTTATACTTTTCAAAAAATCTTGGGGGAGAATATTTAAGTTCACTCAGCAGATTTTAATTATACAATATAGTGTTACCAACTATAGTCATTATGTTTTACATTAGGTGCTCAAACCTTGTAGCTGAAAGTATATACCCTCTACCAACCTCACCCTATTTCTCTCAACTTCCAATGCTGAGAACCATTTTTCTTCTTCTTTTGTGAGTTTGACTTTCTTCTTCACTTTTTTCCACATATAAGTGATACCTTGTAGTATTTGTCTTTACTTGGCTTATTTCCCTTAGCATAACACCTTCAAGGTCCATCCCAAATGTCAAGATTTCTCATGACTCTTAATGTTCCATTGGAAGTATGTGCCACATTTTCTTATCTATTCATCCATCACTGGAGATTTAGATAGCTTCCAACCCTTGTCTGCTGTGAATAATGCTGTAATGAGCTTCAAAGTGCAGATACCTCTTTAAAGTACTGCTTTTGATTACTTTGGGTATAGACCAAAGAATGTGATAAGTAGATGATTAGGTAGTTCTGTTTTCAGTTTTTTTTGAGGAAACTGCATACTCTTTTTCTTAGTGGTTATACAAGTTTACATTCACACCAACATGCACAAGGTTTCCCTTTGTCTGACATCTTCACTAACACTTGTTACATCTGCTCTTTTGATGACAGCTATTCTGGTAGGTGTAAGATAATATCTCTGTGCTTTGGATTTGCATTTTACTATTGAGTAGTTATGTTGAGCATCTGTTCATGTACCTGGGGACCGTTTATTTGCTCTATTTGAAAAATGTCTATTCGGTTCTTCTACCCATTTTTAATTTGGTTATTTATGACTATTACAGTGTATTGAGTTCTTTAAATATTCGTGGTACTATCAGGGATATGATTTGCAAATATTTTCTCCCATGCCATGTTGCCATTTCATTTTGTTGATTTATTTTCCATGCAGAAGTTTATAGTTTGATGTAGTCCCATTTGTTTTTGTTTTTGTTTTTTTGTCTTTGCTTTTGTGTCAAGTTAAAAATATCATTGCCAAGACCAATGTTAAGGGTTTTCCCCCTATGTTTTATATTTGGAGTTTTATGGTTTTAGGTCTCATATTTAAGTTTGCAATCCATTTTGAATTTTTTCCTATAGTATAAGACAGGGAGTAGTTCCATTATTTTGCATGTGTTTGGATTTATTAAACAGACTTGACCTTCTAGTTTCTATATTCTTGGGCTTTTTGATGAAAATTAATCATATGTGCATGGGTTTATTTCTGTGGTCTCCATTCTGTTCCATTGATCTATAGGTCTATTTTTATGCCCAAACCATACAGTTTTGATTACCAATGCTTTGTAATATAGTTTGAAATTAGAAATTATAATGCCTTCAGCTTTGTTATTCCTTCTCAAGATTGCTTTGGCTATCAAGGGTCTAATGCAGTTCCACACAAATGTTAGTGTTGTTTTCTATTGTTGTGAAAAATGCCATTGGAATTTGGATAGGGACTGGTTTGAATCTGTAGATTGCCTTAGGTAGTATGGACATTTTAACAATATTCTTCCAATTGGCGAACACAAAATATACTTGAATTTTATTGTGTAGTCTTTTTTTTCTTTTCTTTTTTTTTTTTTTAAAGATTTTATTTATTTATTTGACAGAGAGAGAGAGATCACAAGTAGGCAGAGGGGCAGGCAGAGAGAGAGGGGGGGAAGCAGGCTCCCCGCCGAGCAGAGAGCCGACGTGGGGCTTGATCCCAGGACCCTGAGACCATGACCCAAGCCGAAGGCAGAGGCTTTAACCCACTGAGCCACCCAGGCGCCCCTATTGTGTAGTCTTTAATTTCTTCATCAATATCTTAGAGTTTTCATTGTACAGATTTTTCACCACCTTGGTTAAATTTATTCCCATGTATTTTAGTCCTTCTGATGCAATTGTAAATGAGATTTTTTTTTTAATTTAAAAAAAAATTTTATAAACATATAATGTATTTTTATCCCCAGGGATACAGGTCTGTGAATCGCCAGGTTTACACACCTCCATGCTGTTTTCCAGAGTGGTTGCACCAGCTTGCATTCCCACCAACAGTGTAGGAGGGTTCCCCTCTCTCTGCATCCTCGCCAGCATCTGTCATTTCTTTCATTTCTTGACTTGTTAATTTTAGCCATTCTGACTGGTGTGAGGTGATATCTCATTGTGGTTTTGATTTGTATTTCCCTGATGCCGCGTGATGTGGAGCACTTTTTCATGTGCCTGTTGGCCATCTGGATGTCTTCTTCTTTTTTTTTTTTTTTTTGTAAAGATTTTATTTATTTATTTGACAGAGAGAGAACACAAGTAGGCAGAGAGGCAGGCAGAGAGAGAGAGAGAGGAGGAAGCAGGCTCCCCGCCCAGCAGAGAGCCCGATGCGGGACTTGATCCCAGGACCCTGAGATCATGACCTGAGCCGAAGGCAGAGGCTTAACTCACTGAGCCACCCAGGCGCCCCCATCTGGATGCCTTCTTTGCAGAAAGGTCTGTTCATGTCCTCTGCCGTAAATGGGATTATTTTTAAAGTTTCTTTTTCTGATAGTTCATTCTTAGTGTAGAGAAACACAAATGATTTTGTATATTGATTTTATATCCTGAAACTTCACTGAATTTATTAGGTTTTTTTTAAAGATTTTTTTAAAAATTTATTTGACAGACAGAGATCACAAGTAGGCAGAGAGGAAGGCAGAGAGAGAAGGAAGCATGCTCCCTGCTGAGCAGAGAGACTGATGTGGATTTTGATCCCAGGACCCTGGGATCATGACCTGAGCTGAAGGTAGAGGCTTTAACCCACTGAGCCACCCAGGTGCCCCTGAATTTATTCATTTTATAGTTTTTTTGATGGAGTCGTTAGGGTTTTCTATATGCAATATATCATCTGCAGAAAAAAAGTTTTTACTTTTCTATTTAGATGCCTTCCCCCACTCCCTTTCTTGAATTTTTCTAGGTAGGACTTCCAAAACTATACAGATTTAAAGTGGTAAGAGTACACATCCTTGTCTTCCTCATTTTATTTTATTTACTTATTTTTTAAGATTTTATTTATTTATTTGACAGAAATCACAAGTAGGTAGAGTGGCAGGCAGAGAGAGAGAGGAGGAAGCAGGCTCCCTGCAGAGCAGAGAGCCGGATGCAGGACTCAATCCCAGGACCCTGGGATCACTACCTGAGCCGAAGGCAGAGGCTTTAACCCACTGAGCCACCTAGGCAACCCATCTTCCTCATTTTAAAGTAAAATCTCTGATATTTTCACAGTTGATGTTAGCTCTGGATTATCATATATAGTCTTTTTTATGTTGTTACATTTCCTCTATACAGTTTTTTGAGGGCTTTTAAAATCATGAAGGGTTATTGAAGTTTGTCAAATGTGTTTTTCTGAATCTTTTGAGATAATCATGATTTTTAGGTGCTTCTTGTTACCATGATGTATCGTATTGATTTGTAGATGTTGAACCATTCTTGGATCCCTGAAATAAATCCCATTTGATCATGGTATATGATCTCTTTAACAAATTATTGAATTTAGCTTGAGATCATTTATTGTTTTAGAATCAATGTCATGTTGTTCTACATAAATGAGTTTGTAAGTGTTTTCCCTCTTCTTTTTTTTTTTTTTTTTTGGAAGAGTTTGAGAAAGATTGTTACTAGTTCTTCTTTAAATGTTTGGTTGAATTCACCTCAAAGCCATTTGGTCCTAGACTTTTCTATGTTGGGAGTTGTCTAATTATTGATTACCCTCCTTATAATTGACATGTCCCGATTTTTGTATGTATTCATGATTCAGTCTTTATAGATTATATTTTTCTAGAAATTTATCCATTCTAGGTTGTAAATTTTCTTGCATATACTACTCCACAGTAGTGTCTTATGATTCTTTGTATTTCTGTGATATCTGTTGTAATGACCCTTCTTTTACTTGTAACTGTATTAAGTTCTCTTTTTTCTTATTAATTGTAAGTAAAGGTTTATTTTATTTACATAAAAAATGAGTTCTGTTTCTATTTTTATTTATGTGTTTATTTATGTATTCATTCATTCATTCATTCATTTTAGTAGCTGTGTCCTTTATTTTCACTCAGAATTTATTTCTTCCTTCCACTAACTCTGGGCTTAGTTTGCTTTTCTTTAAGTTCCTTGAGATGGAATGTTTGGTTATTTGAGTGCTTTCTTTTTTCTTAACATAGGCATTTATTTCTATGAATATCCTTCATAGAACTGCTTTCAGGGTAGTCTATAAGTTTTAATGTGTTGTATTTTCATTTGTCTCAAGAAAATTCTGATTTCCTTTGATTTCTTTTTTGACCCATAGATTATTCTATAGCATGTTGGTTAATATCCACATATTTGTGAGTTTTCTAGTTTCTTTTTATAATTGGTTTTATTTCATACAATTGTCTTAGGGAAAGATAATTGATATGATTTTAGTATTCTTTAATTTATTAAGGCTTGTTAGCCTAAAAAATGAGTTATCCTGGGGAATGCTTCATTTGCACTTAAAAAAAATGTGTATTTTGCTGCTGCTGGTTAGATGGTGCTGCAAATGTCAAGTCCATCTGTCCTAACATGTTGTTTAAGTTTAATATTTTCTTACTGTTTATCTTCTGAGATCTATCCAGCACTGAAAGTTTGGTGTTGAAGTCCTCTACTACTATTTCTTCCTTCATGTCTGATATTTGCTTTATATATTTAGCTGCACCTACGTTAGGTGCGTAAATATTACAAATGTTATATCCTCTTGGATTTTATCCTTTATAATTATTTAATAAACTTTTTTATTACTGTCTTTGGCTTTAAGTCTATTTTTAGTCTATATTTTTAAGTCTATTTTGATATAAGTATAGTTATTCCAGCTTTCTTTAAGTTTTCATTTGTGTGCAGTATCTTTTTCTAGTTCTTCACTTTTAGTGTGTGTGTTTCTTTGCAGCAAACATAAGTCGCAAATAGGCAACACATAGTTGGGTCTTGTATTTTTATCTGTCGGCCACTCTGTCCTTTGACCGGAGAATTTTGTCCATTTAGATTTATAGTAATTATTGATAGGTATGGACTTACTATTGTCATTTTGTTAATTGTTTTATGTTTGTTTTGATTACTTTCTTCCCTTTTTCCTCTTCTGTTCTTTAGGGTTTTTTTGTTTGTTTGTTTTGTTTTGTTTTTTAAGATTTTATTTATTTATTTATTTGACAGAGAGAGGCAGGCGGGGGAGGTGTCAGGCTCCCTGCTGAGCAGAGATCCCTATGCAGGGCTCAATTCCAGGACCCTGGGATCATGACCTGAGCTGAAGGCAGAGGCTTTAACCCACTGAGCCACCCAGGCACCCCATGTTCTTTAGGTTTTTTATTTGATCATTTTCCATAGTAGTATGCTTAGATTGTTTTCTCTTTGTCTTTTATGTATCCACTAAAGGTTATTATTGGCATTACTTTGGGTCTATAATAGTCTATTGTTAACTTGTAGCAACTTATCTTTGAATGCGTACTAAAGTTCTACATTCTTTCTGTCTATGTTTTATTTTTAATTTTATAATTTACACATTTTACTTTGTGTGTCATTAATGAAATATTGTCATTATAATTATTTTAATGTTTCTGAGTTTTAACCTTTATAGTAGAGTTATATGTGGTTAATACAACACCATTTCAACACTGAAATATTCTGTATTTAACTATATTTACTATATTAAATCGGTACTTTTTATTTATTTTTTGTTATTCATGTTATGTCAGCTTTAAGAACTCACTTTAATATTTTTTGTAAGGCTGGTCTAGTGGTGACCTTCAGCTATAATTGTCTGGAAATTTCTATCTTTTAATTCTGAAGGATACATTTGCTGGGTAGAGTATTGTTGACTGGCAGGGTTTTTTTTCCCCTCTCCTTTCACATCTTTGGATACAGTACAACCCACTCTGTCCTACAAAGTTTCTGCTAAAAAATTTGCTGATAGTCATCTATTAGTTCCTTTGTACATAACAAGTTGGTTTTTCTTGCTACTTTAAGATTCTCTCCTTATCTTTTACATTTGACAATTTAATTATAATGTGTCTTAGTATGGATATGTTTAGATTCATCCTAATTGAAATTCTCTGTGTTTCCTGGATCTGGTTATCTCCCTTTCTCCAGGTTAGGGAAGTTTTTGTCATAATTTATTTGAATAAGTTTTCTACCATCTTTTCCCTCTCTTTTCCTTCTGGGATATTTATAATGTATACAGTGGTCTGTTTGTTGGTACCTCATTCGCCCCTCAATTTATCTTCACTCTTTTTTATTTATTTCATTTTTTTCTTCTGATTAGATGTATTCCATTGTGTTTTCTTTGTGTTTGCTGATTTTTTTTTCTTCCACTTGATTTAGTCAGCTGTTAGACCCCTCTATTCAGTTTTTTTTAGTTACTGTATTTTTCAGCACTGTGATTTCTGTTGGGTACTTCACTTTTTTCTATTTTTAGTCTCTGTTGAAATTCTTACTTTAGTCCAACATTTTCCTCTTGACCTCATTGAGCATCTTTATAACCATGAAAAACACATTCCTCTATTTCTTCATTTTCCTCTACTCTCTGTATTGATTTCTGCAAATGTGCCAAAACACCCACCTCTTCTCTGTTTTTTTTTTAAATATTTTTTTATTTATTTGACAGATGGAGATCACAAGTAGGCATAGAGGCAGGCAGAGAGAGAGAGAGAGGAGGAAGCAGGCTCCCTGCTGAGCAGAGAGCCTGATGCGGGGCTTGATCCCAGGACCCTGAGACCATGACCCGAGCCGAAGGCAGAGGCTTTAACCCACTGAGCCACCCAGGGCCCCCCCCCCCACCTCTTCTCTCTTGAACAGAGTGGTATTTTGTAGGAGACAGACCTTATTATCAGCCTGGCCTGAATTATTGGGTGTCTCTCAAACCTTTGTGATTGTATATACCAATTTTTTTGTACTTAGTTGAGGGTGTGGCAAGAGTCCCAATCGGAGAACTTCAGTCAGCCCCAAGATGCAGTCTCTATGGAAACCAGACCCCCAAGCAGCAGCTTTGAAATATATAGAGAGATTTCTTTCAAGGAAAGCTAGGGAGATGGGCATTTCTGTCTGTTCCTTTTGTACTGAACCCATGCCAGTTAAGAACCGGCTTTTTGGGGGCACCTGGGTGGCTCAGTGGGTTAAGCCTCTGCCTTCGGCTCAGGTCATGATCTCAGGGTCCTGGGATCGAGTTCCGCATCGTGCTCTCTGCTCAGTGGAGAGCCTGCTTCCTCCTCTCTCTCTCTCTCTGCCGGCCTCTCTGCCTACTTGTGATCTCTCTCTGTCAAATAAATAAATAAAATCTTTAAAAAAAAAAAAAAAAAGAACTGGCTTTTTGTTTTTGTTTCTTTGCTATAGTCCTCTAGGACAGGCAATGGAGCCCTGTTGTTTCTTTGCTATAGTCCTATAGGACCAGCAAATGTAGCCCCATTGGACAGAGCCAGTTATCAAGAGGTTATACCTGTAAGAGCAAAGCACCACTCCTGTGTACAAATTCCTCCCATGGAGATGTAGGTGGTTTTGAATAGGCTATGAGAAGAATGTGGAGATAGTGAGTTTGTTGGGGGTCGACTACAATCAGTCTGTATTTTTTTTTCCCAATTTGCATGTTTTATTCTCACAAAATGACTAGGGGTCGGGGGGCACCAAGTCTTCAACCAGACTGAGGAGCCTTCTTCTGGTAGGGGTGGTTCACGTCTGGTCTCAGGTTTGCCCCACCAGGAAGGTTTTTTTTAGGCAGACCATCATAGATGCCAGATGGAAGGCTCTGAGGAGGAAGGCCCATGGGGGGGCCATACTTGTGGAGCTGGAAGTAGCAGGGCAGGTCGTTCTCTATTACCAGGGGCTTTTCCATGGGATTATACTGCTTTGCCACACAGCTCTTCTTGTCAATGAGGAAGTTGGTGAAGTAGAAATGTAGAAACAGTCCCTGAGACCTCAACTGTGTCCAGGGATGGTTACAGTCAGCTCCTAAATGTGTGTAAAATGAGGTGCCTTACCCTCAGGCACAGCTTATAAAGTATGGAAATAGACCATTTTCAGGGGAAGACTGGAAATTTCTGTCTGCTCCCATGTTCTTTCTCTCTCTCTAAAATTGATGTGGGAAAGCTAAATTCTCTTTTTATGGAGTTGATGAATGAATCTCACAGACAAAGGAGAGTGAGTAATGTGATACAACTTTATTAAGCGAGGTTACAGAAAAACTCTCGGAGTAAGATGGGTCCCAACAGGGTTGCCTCAGAGGGCTTTCAAGGATGGTCTTTTATGGAAGGCTAACCAGGGAACTTTAATCTTTTCAACATCTCTATTGATAGCACCATTTAGTAAGGACTAGGGATATCACCTTCAGTGGCTTACTTCCCTTTTCCATAATTCATGGTTGGTCACAAGTAACTGTTACAGCAAACCCCCACCTCTGACACTTACGACTGGATGGTCTGCTTTGTTTTATTTTTTCTGATTTCCTTTCATCTCCCACATTTTTGAATTTTGTAAGCCTTTTTTTTTTTTAAGATTTTATTTATTTATTTGACAAACAGAGATCACAAGTAGGCAAAGAGGCAAGCAGAGAGAGAAAGGAGGGGAAGCAGGCTCCCTGCTAAGCAGAGACCATGATGCGGGGCTCAATCCCAGGACCCTGGGATCATGACCCGAGCTGAAGGCAGAGGCTTTAACCCACTGAGCCACCCAGGTGCCCCTGAATTTTGTAAGCCTTGATTCTATGGCTCCCTACCTATCTCTCTCTACCTTGCTCCACCTGTCCCTTTCTCAAAATAAATAGATCTTTTAAAAACAAAACAAAACAAACAGGAAATCCTGCCATATATAACAAGATGGATGGACATGGAGCACATTATGCTAAGCAAAATAAACAACTCACAGAAATACAAATACTGCATGATTCCTCTTATGTAAAGCATCAATTAAATTCAATTTATAGCATCAGGGAGTAGAATGGTAATTTTCAGGGTCTGGTGTGAAGAAATAGAGAGTTGCTACTCAATGAGAATAAAGTTTCAATTGCACAAGATGAATAAAGTCTAGAAATCTGCTATGAAATATTTTGCATATAGTTAACAACACTGTATTGTACATTTAAAAATTTTTTAAAAGGATAAATCTCATGTTAAGTGTTCTTACACTACAATAGAAATAATTGCGTAGAATCAAATGCACACACCAGAGGATGTAAAACTGGTGAAATGAAACCAAATTCACTGGATTTTATCAGGATTAATTTCAATTTTTGAATATTTAAGTTAATGTAGTTCTGTAGACCTAAATATTCTAATATGCTCATTGTAAATTTCAAAAATATGCACATGTATGCATCAATATATTACAACATTATATGTTATTATAAGTGTGTATGTATATGGGTATAAGTTATGTACAGTTTCTCCCTGTTTTCCCTCATCTGAAACATTTTACATATGCCATTTACATAGTGATCTAGAGCATGGTTCTGATTATGTCAGTCTTGGGTTTGTAAACTTTTAATCTTTCACTGCTTTGAGTCTAATTTTAAAAATGTGACTTTAGGGTAATTCTCAAACTGACATAGAAGGATTCTTGGTAAGGCATACCATGACTTGGTAAGGCATAGATACCAAGGATGAGAGGTGAGAAATGTGATCAGACACCAAGGTTGAGGAATTTTCAGCTAAACTGTTGGATCTTGCAGAATTATTGCTAAAAGTGGATGAACTGGCCAAGGACAGAGGTCAAGGTGAGGTCCAATCAAAAGAAGGATTCAGAGGAGCCTGACTAAAGTGAGCATTACTGTCAATGCTGAAATAGAAATTGGTACACTGAGCTTATCAGAGTCTTTGTGATCAGTACATGCAGAGGACAAAGAGAAAGAAGGAGTAGTGGACAGAGAAGGAAGATACCATCACATGCAGGACTCAGCTCTTCACTTAGAAAGCTTTGAAGGTATGGATATGAATTTAGAATTTTCCTGATTGTGAAATAGGGGGATAGTTATATCCACACCTCTACCAGTCTTGAATTTAGGCCCCCAGAATAGGTTGTGATTTAGTAAGGATTTTCTATTGAGCAGATCTCATTAGTGCATCAGCCTGCAAAGTTCTCAGACCTGCAAAAAACCAACCATAGCCCTGAAGGATATTTGAGTAGCACAGTATAGCATCCAGTACACCAAGACTCAAGGTTCTCCCATTACTCCCTTCCTTAGTGTTGTCATTTAAAGACAGTGTAGCACAGAGCCACCTCTCGACTGATAGATGGGCTGTTTAAGTTAAACTGAAGATTTAAGTCAAATTTTCCACCTCTGTGAATCAGGGAAAAAGTTTACATTCATAAAAAAAAAAATTAAACAAATGCAAAGAAATAAGCAGATGAAAGAAATAAAATGAAGGTCTTGAACTTGTTCAAAGATTCCCCTCCCCCTGCCCTTTGGAGAAAAAAAAAATTAGTATTTTTTATTTTTTTTATTTTTTATTTTTTTATTTTTTTTATTTACTTTATTTGACAGATAGAGATCACAAATAGGCAGAGAGGCAGGCAGAGAGAGAGAGAGGAGGAAGCAGGCTCCCTGCTGCGCAGAGAGCCCGATGTGGGGCTCGATCCCAGGACCCTGGGATCACGACCTGAGCCGAGGGCAGAGGCTTTAACCCACTGAGCCACCCAGGCGCCCCAAAATTAGTATTTTTTAAATTTTTACATTGTAACAATGAAATTTTCACTTTTTTTTCCCTTTAATGTGAAGAATATTCTCTTACCTCCATATAAAAGACATCTAATTAATACAAGTAGATCTGTTACTTGCTGTGAAGATTTGGGGAAACTAGACTTTTTAAACTTGAATTCCTTACCTGTAAAATCGTAAGTATTTTAAGGTCAAATACAAAGTAAATATAAGAGGCTAAATTCTCCCTATTGAAAATGAGTGAAGAAATGTCCTTGTTTCTTTTTTCTCAGAGCATTTACTTTATGAAACTTGTAATTTAAGTTCTTTATCTCTCTGAACTATATAGAAGTCTCTTAAAAAGTTATTTGAGTCTTTTGCCAGCTTTAAGACCTTGGAATATTTTTCTGAAGGACAATCTTTGAAATGTTATCATCAAGATAGTGCTTCTATCTCCTTGTTTTCCTGGATATGAGCCTCGTTTTGGCTGGGTCCCTAGTTTCAAGTTGTAAAGTGCCCCTTCTCATAAAGATATAAGGAATTTATTTTTTGTTTGGATAAAACCAATTAGCTAACACAGCTGGTGATTCCAACTACCAAGTAAATTTAGGAGGAACTATCTGTAACCAAAAAAAAAAAAAAAAAAAAAAAAAAAAAAAAATGGTGTTATCAAGTCATCTTACTTGAGGACTGCTTATTTATCTTGAAAACATGTGCATAATGGTTTGTATCTGCTTAGGCTATGTAAAAGGGTGAGATATGGTTCTGTCTTTGCAGTCTCCTAGAAGATTGCCTGTGATGCACAACACATTCTGGTTTCATGCTTATTCATTAATAAAATTCTTTATTCCTCTTTCCTCTGCCTTTCTGGGCTTGGATGAGATTTTATTGTTTCCCCAACACTGTTTAGCTTCCAGAATTCATGTGTGTCTGTGTGTGTGTGTGTAGTTGTAGATGATATAAGTAATTAATATAATTTCTACTAAATCTCACTTTGAGAGAAGTTTGAATATATTTCTTAGATGTTTAGAGTTGTAGTATTAATCTTTGCTCTTTTTCTAGACTAGAAAATCAATAAGTGATAGTGAAATCTAGTAAATGCATCCCTGGAAATAAATTATTTCAGGCATTAAAATACTTTGATACCATAGACATAGGTTTACATTTTATTTCCTCTTATATTTCCAAATCAGAAACTTAAATGGGGCAGGTACATGTTCACTAAAGCTTGTATCAACACATGTGGATCTCAGTATGTTCAGCTCCACGGGTTTTACTTATATATTCTTTGAAATATGTGACACTTATAAACAAATAAATACCACATAATCTTTGAAACTAATATTTTTAAATATAGAATATTTCTATATTTGTTTTAATGAGCGATAAGGAAAAAGATTTCACACTTCTCCCTGTAACCACTAATTACATTTTTTTTTAATTTTTTTATTTTAATAAACATATAATGTATTTTTATCCCCAGGGGTACAGGTCTGTGAATCGTCAGGTTTATACATTTCACAGCACTCATCATAGCCCATACCCTCCCCAGTGTCCATTTCCCCACCACCCTCTCCCGTCCCCCCTCCCCCCCCCGCAACCCTCAGTCTGTTTCTTGAGATTGAGTCTTTTATGGTTTGTCTCCCTCCCAATCCCATCTTTTAATTTTTTCTTTTCCTACCTCCACCGAACCCCCCCCGCCTTGCATCTCCACTTCCTCATATCAAAGAGATCATATGATAGTTGTCTTTCTCCGATTGACTTATTTCGCTAAGCATGATCTCTAGTTCCATCCATGTCGTCGCAAATGGCAAGATTTCATGTCTTTTGATGGCTGCATAGTATTCCATTGTGTATATACCACATCTTCTTTATCCATTCATCTGTTGATGGACATCTAGGCTCTTTCCACAGTTTGGCTATTGTGGACATTGCTGCTATAAACATTCGGGTGCACGTGCCCCTTCGGAGCACCACGTTTGTATCTTTAGGATATATACCCAGGAGTGCAATCACTGGGTCGTAGGGTAGCTCTATTTTCAGTTTTTTGAGGAACCTCCACACTGTTTTCCAGAGTGGTTGCACCAGCTTGCATTCCCACCAGCAGTGTAGGAGGGTTCCCCTCTCTCCGCATCCTTGCCAGCATCTGTCATTTCTTGATTTGTTAATTTTAGCCATTCTGACTGGTGTGAGGTGGTATCTCATTGTGGTTTTGATTTGTATTTCCCTGATGCCGAGTGATGTGGAGCGTTTTTTCATGTGTCTCTTGGCCATCTGGATGTCTTCGTTGCAGAAATGTCTGTTCATGTCCTCTGCCCATTTCTTGATTGGATTATTTGTTCTTTGGGTATTGAGTTTGATAAGCTCTTTATAGATTTTGGATACTAGCTCTTTATCTGCTATGTCGTTTGCAAATATCTTCTCCCATTCTGTCAGTTGTCTTTTGGTTTTGTTAACTGTTTCCTTTGCTGTGCAAAAGCTTTTGATCTTGATGAAATCCCAATAGTTCATTTTTGCCCTTGCTTCTGTTGCCTTTGGCGATGTTCCTAGGAAGAAGTTGCTGTGGTTGAGGTCAAAGAGGTTGCTGCCTGCATTCTCCTCAAGGATTTTGATAGATTCCTTTCGCACATTGAGGTCCTTCATCCATTTTGAGTCTATTTTCGTGTGTGGTGTAAGGAAATAGTCCAATTTCATTTTTCTGCATGTGGCTGTCCAATTTTCCCAGCACCATTTGTTGAAGAGGCTGTCTTTTTTCCATTGGACATTCTTTCCTGCTTTGTCGAAGATTAGTTGACCATAGAGTTGAGGGTCTATTTCTGGGCTCTCTATTCTGTTCCATTGGTCTATTTGTCTGTTTTTGTGCCAGTACCATACTGTCTTGATGATGACAGCTTTGTAATAGAGCTTGAAGTCTGGAATTGTGATGCCACCGACTTTGGCTTTCTTTTTCCATATTCCTTTGGCTATTCGAGGTCTTTTCTGGTTCCATATAAATTTTAGGATTATTTGTTCTATTTCTTTAAAAAAAATGGGTGGGATTTTGATAGGGATTGCATTAAATGTGTAGATTGCTTTAGGTAGAATAGACATTTTCACAATATTTGTTCTTGCAATCCAGGAGCATGGAACATTTCTCCATTTCTTTGTGTCTTCCTCAATTTCTTTCATGAGTACTTTATAGTTTTCTGAGTATAGATTCTTTGCCTCTTTGGTTAGATTTATTCCTAGGTATCTTATGGTTTTGGGTGCGATGGTAAATGGGACTGACTCCTCAATTTCTCTTTCTTCTGTCTTGTTGTTAGTGTAAAGTAATGCGACTGATTTCTGTGCATTGACTTTATATCCTGACACTTTACTGAATTCCTGTATAAGTTCTAGCAGTTTTGGGGTGGAGACTTTTGGGTTGTCCACATATAGTATCATATCATCTGCAAAGAGTGGTAGTTTGACTTCTTCTTTGCCAATTTGGATGCCTTTAATTTCTTTTTGTTGTCTGATTGCTGAGGCTAGGACTTCTAGTACTATGTTGAACAGCAGTGGTGATAACGGACATCCCTGCCGTGTTCCTGATCTTAGCGGAAAAGCTATCAGTTTTTCTCCATTGAGAATGATATTTGCGGTGGGTTTTTCATAGATGGCTTTGATAATATTGAGGTTTGTGCCTTTTATCCCTACACTTTGAAGAGTTTTAATCAGGAAGGGATGCTGCACTTTGTCAAATGCTTTTTCAGCATCTATTGAGAGTATCATATGGTTCTTACTGTTTCTTTTATTAATGTATTGTATCCCATTGATGTATTTGTGGATGTTGAACCAACCTTGCAGCCCTGGAATAAATCCCACTTGGTCGTGGTGAATAATCCTTTTAATGTACTGTTGGATCCTCTTGGCCAGTATTTTGGTGAGAATTTTGGCATCTGTGTTCATCAAGGATATTGGTCTGTAATTCTCTTTTTGGTGGGATCCTTGTCTGGTTTTGGGATCAAGGTGATGCTGGCCTCATAGAATGAGTTTGGAAGTTTTCCTTCCATTTCTATTTTTTGGAACAGTTTCAGAAGAATAGGAATTAATTCTTCTTTAAATGTTTGGTAGAATTCCCCTGGGAAGCCTTCTGGTCCTGGACTTTTGTTTGTTTGGAGATTTTTGATGACTGTTTCAATCTCCTTACTGGTTATGGGTCTGTTCAGGCTTTCTATTTCCTCCTGGTTCAGTTGTGGTAGTTTATATGTCTCTAGAAATGAATCCATTTCTTCCAGATTGTCAAATTTGTTGGCGTAGAGTTGCTCATAGTATGTTCTTAAAATTGTTTGTATTTCTTTGGTGTTGGTTGTAATCTCTCCTCTTTCATTCATGATTTTATTTATTTGCGTCCTTTCTCTTTTTGATAAGTCTGGCCAGGGGCGTATCAATCTTATTAATTATTTCAAAGAACCAGCTCCTAGTTTTGTTGATTTGTTCTATTGTTTTTTTAGTTTCTATTTCATTAATTTCTGCTCTGATCTTTATGATTTCTCTTCTCCTGCTGGGTTTAGGCTTTCTTTGTTGTTCTCTCTCCAGCTCCTTTAGGTGTAGGGTTAGGTTGTGTATTTGAGACCTTTCTTGTTTCTTGAGAAAGGCTTGCACCGCTATATATTTTCCTCTCAGGACTGCCTTTGTTCTGTCCCACAGATTTTGACCTGTTCTGTTTTCATTATCATTTGTTTCCATGAATTTTTTCCATTCTTCTTTAATTTCCTGGTTGACCCATTCATTTTTTAGAAGGATGCTGTTTAGTCTCCATGTATTTGCGTTCTTTCCAAATTTCCTCTTGTGATTGAGTTCTAGCTTCAGAGCATTGTGGTCTGAAAATATGCATGGAATGATCTCGATCTTTTGGTACCGATTGAGACCTGATTTATGACCTGGATGTGGTCTATTCTGGAGGATGTTCCATGTGCACTAGAGAAGCATGTATATTCTGTTGCTTTGGGATGGAGTGTTCTGAAGATATCTGTGATGTCCATCTGGTCCAGTGTGTCATTTAAGGCCTTTATTTCCTTGTTGATCTTTTGCTTAGATGATCTGTCCATTTCAGTGAGGGGAGTGTTAAAGTCCCCTGCTATTATTGTATTACTGTCAATGTATTTCTTTGATTTTGTTATTAATTGGTTTATATAGTTGTCTGCTCCCATGTTAGGGGCATAGATATTTAAGATTGTTAGATCTTCTTGTTGGACAGACCCTTTGAGTATGATATAATGTCCTTCCTCATCTCTTATTATAGCCTTTGGCTTAAAATCTAATTGATCTGATATAAGGATTGCCACCCCAGCTTTCTTCTGATGTCCATTAGCATGGTACATTGTTTTCCACCCCCTCACTTTAAATCTGGAAGTGTCTTTGGGTCTAAAATGAGTTTATTGTAGGCAGCATATTGATGGGTTTTGTTTTTTTATCCATTCTGATACCCTGTGTGTTTTGATTGGGGCATTTAGCCCATTAATATTCAGGGTAACTATTGAGAGAGATGAATTTAGTGCCATTGTATTGCCTGTAAGGTGACTGTTACTGTATATTGTCTCTGTTTCTTTCTGATCTACTACTTTTAGGGTCTCTCTTTGCTTCGAGGACCCCTTTCAATATTTCCTGTAGAGCTGGTCTGGTGTTTGCAAATTCTTTCAGCTTTTGTTTGTCCTGGAAGCTCTTTATCTCTCCTTCTATTTTCAATGATAGCCTTGCCGGATATAGGATTCTTGGCTGCATGTTTTTCTCATTTAGTGCTCTGAATATATCATGCCAGTTCTTTCTGGCCTGCCAGGTCTCTGTGGATAGGTCAGCTGCCAATCTAATGTTTTTACCCTTGTATGTTACAGACTTCTTTTCCCGGGCTGCTCTCAGGATTTTCTCTTTGTCGCTAAGACTTGTAAATTTTACTATCAGGTGATGAGGTGTGGACCTATTTTGATTGATTTTGAGGGGCGTTCTTAGCATTTCCTGGATTTTGATGTTTGTTCCCTTTGCCATATTAGGGAAATTCTCTCCAATAATTGTCTCCAATATACCTTCTGCTCCCCTCTCTCTTTCTTCTTCTTCTGGAATCCCAATTATTCTAATGTTGTGTCGTCTTATGGTGTCACTTATCTCTCGAATTCTCTCCTCGTGGTCCAGTATTTGTTTATCTCTCTTTTGCTCAGCTTCTTTATTCTCTATCATTTGGTCTTCTATGTCATTAATTCTTTCTTCTGCCGCATTTATCCTGGCAGTGAGAGCTTCCATTTTTATTGCACCTCATGAATAGCTTTTTTGATTTCAACTTGGTTAGATTTTCGTTCTTTTATTTCTCCAGAAAGGGCTTTTATCTCTCTGGAGAGGGTTTCTCTAATATCTTCTATGCCTTTTTCGAGCCCGGCTAGAACCTTGAGAATTGTCATTCTGAACTCTAGATCTGTCATGTTACCTATGTCCATATTGATTAGATCTCCAGCCTTCGGTATGGCCTCTTGTTCTTTTTTTTGAGGTGAGTTTTTCCAGGTTGTCATTTTGTCCAGATAAGATTTGCTTTCTCCTGCTGTGGAATTCCGCTGTTCTTGGTGAGCGAAGTTGGTTTTGGATGGGTTTCTTGTTGATCTTCTGGGGGAGGGGCCTGTTGTAGTGATTCTCAAGTGTCTTTGCCACAGGCGGAATTGCACCGCCCTTGCCAGGGGCCGGGCTAACAATCCGCTCGGGTTTGCTTTCGGGAGCTTTTGTTCCCTGAGCGCTTTCTGTAGAATTCCGGAGGACAGGAATGAAGATGGCGGCCTCCCAATCTCTTGGCCCGGAGGAGCCAAGAGCTTGGGGTTCCGCTCCTCAGTGCGCCCTCAGAGACAAGCGCCCAACTGCCCCGCCTCCCTGGCCTGCGGTCGCGCCTTGAGGAAAGCAGTCAATTGCTGGAGCTGGAGAAAAGCGCCAGGTCGCTTTCGTCTCCGTGGCCTCCGGCAGCGCTCCGAGCCCACCCAGCCTGTGACAGGCACAAGGTAACCCCGGGCTTAGAGCTCACTCCTTGGCTTTGTCGCTGTAGCCGGCTTCCCCGCTCTAATACCTGCGAGCTCTGCGGCACTCAGACACCCCCAGTCCTTCTGTGACCCCGCGGGACCTGGGGTTATGCTGACCCCGCCTGGGTTTGCCCCCAGTTTAGCCTCTGGAGCGATGTCTCCCAGTGGGGCCGACTTTTAAAAGTCCCGATTTTGTGCTCCGTCGCTCCGCTGCTTGCCAGGTGCCGGCCCCTCCCCCCGGGGTCTATCTTCCCGTCGCTTTGGATTCACTTCTCCACAGGTCCTACCTTTCAGAAAGTGATCGATTTTCTGTTTCTGGAATTGTTGCTCTTCTTCTCTTCGATTTCCCGTTGGATTTGTAGGTGTTCACAATGGTTAGATAAGCTATCTAGCTGATCTCCTGCTACCCGATGTCGTCTCAGCCTGCTACTTCTCTGCCATCTTGACTCCTCCCTCCTAATTACATATTCTTATGTGCCTAAAGCTAGAACTCACTTGGGCATTGGTTTTTAATTTGATAGGGAAGAGTATTCTTGTATTTTTCACTACATACTTATATAAAGCATATGTATTATTATTTTATTTATTTTTTAATAAATAACTTTTATTTTTATTTATTTCTATCATTTTATTTATTTATTGATTTTGAAATGCTGATGACAATCCCTTTTGTTACCTGGGAATTTATTCCGACTGAATTCTATGTCTAGGTATATAAAACAACCATCTGTGAACACAAAAGTATGAGACCACAGTGATGCAAACTGTGAAAACTGCTTTATTCTCTGTTGTTTGCTTTAACTTTTTTGTATATAGTGGGGGAGAAGGGGAAAAAATCTTATCCATCCCTATAAAAATGGCATTTTTAAACATATTAATAGATTGTGTAGAAGGCTGAAGATTTATAGTCCATTCTCTTTCTACACAATCTCTGTAAAATCTCAGTGTTAACAGAGGGGTGGCTGGTATTTGTGAGGAGACAGTGTTTTTTCACCTCAGGCTTTGATGTGGATTAAGTAAGGAGTTTTGTCTCTGAAGACCTGGAGTGATACTGACAAGTTCAGGGATAAGGATGGAGGAATATGTCCTGGTTTGTATTTTTTAGTTGGACAATTTTTTTTTAAAGATTTTATTTATTTATTTGACATAGAGAGAGAGATCATAAGTAGACAGAGAGGCAGGCAGAGAGAGGGGGAGAAGCAAGCTCCCCGCTGAGCAGAGAGCCCGATGTGGGGCTCGATCCCAGGACCCTGAGACCACGACTTGAGCCGAAGGCAGAGCCTTAAGCCTCTGAGCCACCCAGGTGCCCCTAGTTGGACAATTTTTATCAAACATTGTTACTCTCTTTATTATAAAATACTCTATATTAAAAATAAATTTTATTAAATTTGAAATTTTTGTTAAAATTATTTTTAAGATTCTATTATATGTATTTTAGAATTCTAGGTATTTATGAGTCCTTTCAATAACATTTTGCAAGGTAGAGTAGATATCACGTTTTGACTTGGGCCAATCTAATCTGGAATATTATTCCAAATATATTAGGTTTTTACCCTTTTGTTAGTTTTTTTCAGAAGTCATTTTTGGACCCTGAGGAACCTGGAGAATCACTCAATTTGTTTATCATCTGTTGAGAACTCATAATATCAGATAGCATTATATACAATGATTGCAGTTACTAAAATAAAGTTTTTTTTTTTTAATTAACATAATGAATTATTTCCTTCAGGTGTGCAGGTCTGTGAATCATCAGTCTTCCATAATTCATAGCAATCACCATACCATATACCCTTCCCAGTGTCCATAAGCCAGGCACACTATACCTCCCCCTAGCCGCCCCCCGCCAGCAGCTCTCTGTTTCCTGAGATTAAGAGTCTCTTACAGTTTGTCTCCCTCCCCAGTCCCATCTTGTTTCACTTTTTCCCTCCCTGCCCCCAATGATCCACCACCCTGCCTCTCAAATTTCTAATATCAGAGAGATCATATGATAATTGTTTTCCTCTGATTGACTCTTTCGCTTAGCGTAATACCCTCTAGTTCCATCCACATTGTTGCAAATGGCAGGATTTCATTTTTTTGATGCCTGGATATTATGCCATTGTATATATATATACCATATCTTCTTTATCCATTCATCTGTTGAAGGGTATCAGGTTCGTTCCATAGATTGTCTATTGTGGACAATGCTGCTATAAATATTCAGGTGCACATGCCCCTTCAGATCACTACATTTGTATCTTTAGGGTAGATACCCAGTAGTGTGATTGCTGGGTCATAGGGTAGCTCTATTTTCAACTTTTTGAGGAACCTCTACTATTTTCAAGAGTGGCTGCACCAGCCTACATTCCCACCAACAGTGTAGCAGGGTTCCCCTTTTTCTGCATCCTCGCCAAAATCTGTCATTTCCTGACTGGTTAATTTTAGCCATTCTAACTGGTGTTTGGTGGTATCTCACTGTTTTGATTTGTATTAACCTGATGCCTAGTGATGTTGAGCACTTTTTCATGTGTCTGTTTCATGTGTCATGTGTCTGTTGGCCATTTGAATGTTTTCTTTGCAGAAATGTCTCTTCATATCCTCTGCCCATTTCTTGATTGGATTATTTGTTCTTTGGGTGTTGAGTTTGATAAGTTCTTTATAGATTTTGGATACTAGCCCTTTATCTGATATGTCATTTGCAAATATCTTCTCCCATTCTGTCAGTTGTCTTTTGGTTTTATTGACTGTTTTCTTTGCTGTGCAAAAGCTTTTGATCTTGATGAAGTTCCAGTAGTTCATTTTTTCCCTTGCTTCCCTTCCCTTTGGTGATGTTTCTAGGAAGAAGTTGCTGCGGTGGAGGTCAGAGACGTTGCTGCCTGTGTTCTTCTCAAGGATTTGGATGGATTCCTCTTTCACATTGATGTCTTTCATCCATTTTGAGTCTATTTTTGTGTGTGGTGTAATAAAATTGTCCAGTTTCATTCATCTGCATGTGGATGTCCAATTTTCCCAATCCCATTTGTTGAAGAGACAGTCTTTTTTCCATTGGACTTTCTTTCCTCCTTCATCAAAGATTTGTTGACCATGGAGTTGAGGGTCCCATTTTTATGCTCTCTATTCTGTTATATTGACCTATGTGTCTGTTTTTGTGCCAGTACCTTATGGTCTTGATGACTACAGCTTTGTAATAGAGTTTGAAGTCTAGAATTGTGATGCTGCCAACTTTGGTTTTCTTTTTCTTTCTTTCTTTTTTTTAAGACCCTATTTTATTTGACAGATAGAGGTACAGTGAGAGAGAAAACACAAGTAGGGAAAGCAGGAGAGGGAGAAGCAGGCTCTCTGCTGAGCAGGGAGCCAGATGTGGGGCTTCATCCCAAGACTCTGGGACCATGACCTGAGCCAAAGGCAGATGCTTAATGACTGAGCCATCCAGGCACCCCATGGTTTTCTTTTGCAACATTCCTCTGACTATTCAGGGTCTTTTCTGGTTCCATATAAGTTTTAGGATTATTTGTTCCATTTCTTTGGGGGAAAAAAAGTGGCATTTTGGTAGGGATTGCATTAAATGTGTAGATTGCTCTAGGTAGCATAGAGATTTTCACAATATTTGTTCTTCCAATCCATGAGCATCTAACGTTTTTCCATTTCTTTTTGTCTTCCTCAATTTCTTTCATGAGTACTTTATAGTTTTCTGAGTACAGATTCTTTGCCTCTTTGGTTAGGTTTATTCTTGGTATCTTATGGTTTGGGGTGCAATTGTAAATGAGAGCAACTCCTTAATTTCTCTTTCTTCTATCTTGCTGTTTGTGTATAGAAATGCAATTGATTCCCATGCATTGATTTTATACCCTGACACTTTATTAAATTCCTGTATGAGTTCTAGCAGTTTTGGAATGTAGACCTTAGGGTTTTCCACAGAAAGTACCATATCATCTGAAAAGAGTGAGAGTTTGGCTTCTTCTTTGCCAATTCAGATACCTTTTATATCTTTTTGTTGTCTGATTGCTGAGTTTAGGACTTCTAGTACTATGTTGAATAAAAATGGTAATAATGGACAGCCCTGTTGTGTTCCTGACCTTAAGGCAAAAGCTCTCAGTTTTTCCCTATGGAGAATGATATTCACTGTGGGTTTTTCACAGATAGCTTTTATGATATTGAGGTATATACTCACTATCCCTACACTGTGAAGAATTTTGATCAAAAAAGGATGCTGTACTTTGTCAGATGCTTTTTTCTGCATCTACTGAGAGTATCATATGGTTCTTATTCTTTTTTTAAAAATTAATGTATTATATCAAATTCATGGATTTGTGGATGTTAAACCAGCCTTGCAGCCCATGAATAAATTCCACTTGGCCGTGGTGAATAATCCTTTTAATGTACTGTTGGATCTTATTGGTTAGTATTTTGGTGAGAATTTTTGCCTCCATGTTCATCATTGCTCTGTAATTCTCCTTTTTGATGAGGTCTTTGTCTGGTTTTAGGATCAAGGTAATGCTGGCCTCATAAAATGAATTTGAAAATTTTCATTCTATTTTTATTTTTTAGAACAGTGTCAGGAGAATAGGTAGTTCTTCTTTGAATGTTTGGTAGAATTCCCCTGGGAAGCCATCTGGCCCTGGGCTCTTGTTTGTTTGGAGATTTTTGATGACTGCTTCAATCTCCTTACTGGTTATGGGTCTGTTCAGGTTTTCTACCCTTTCCTGGTTCAGTTTTGGTAGTTTATAGGTCTCTAGAAATGCATCCCTGTCTTCCAGATTGTCAAATTTGCTCTTATATAGCTGCTTATAGTATGTTCTTATAATTGTATTTCTTTGGTGTTGGTTGTGATCTCTCCTCTTTCATTCATGATATTATTAATTTGGGTCCTTTCTCTTTTCTTTTTGATAGTGTGGTCAGGGGTTTATCAATCTTATTAATTCTTTCAAAAAACCAGCTCCTAGGGGTGCCCAAGGGGCTCCATGTGTTAAGCCTTTGCCTTCAACTTGGGTCATGATCTCAGAGTCCTGGGATTGAGCCCTGCATTGGGCTCTCTGCTCAGTGGAGAGCCCACTTCCCCCCCTCTCTCTGCCTGCCTCTCTGCCTACTTGTGATCTCTCTCTCTCTGTGTCAAATAAATAAATAAATATATAAAATCTTCTAAAAAAATAAAAATGAATTAAAAAAACAAAAAACAAAAAACAGCCCCTAGTTTCGTTGATTTGTTCTACTGTTCTTTTTGTTTTTATTTCATTGATTTCTGCTCTGATCCTTATTATTTCTCTTCTCCAGCTGGCTTTAGACTTTCTTTGATGTTCTTTCTCCAGGTCCTTTAGGTGTAGGGTTAGGTTTTATACTTGAGACCTTTCTTGTTTCTTGAGAAAGTCTTGCATTGCTATATACTTTGCTCTCAGCAATGCCTTTGCTGTGTCCCAAAGATTTTGAACAGCTGTGTCTTCATTTTCACTTATTTCCATAGATTTTTTAAAAAAATCTTCTTTAATTTCTAGTTGATGCATTCATTCTTGAGCAGGATGTTCTTTAGCTTCCATGTGTTTGTGTTCTTTCTGACCTTCCTTTTGTTGTTGAGTTCCAGTTTCAGAGCATTGTGTTCTGAAAATTTGCAGGGAATGATGTCAGTTTTTTGATACTGGTTGAGACCTGATTTGTGACCCAGGATGTGATCTATTCTGGAGAATATTCCATGTGCACTAGGAAGAATGTATATTCTGTTGCTTTAAAATGGAATGTTCTGAATGTATCTGTGATGTCCATCTGGTCTAGTGTGTCATGTAAAGACTATTTCCTTGTTAATCTTTTGCTTAGATGATCTGTCCCATTTCAGTGAGGGGGCGTGAACATGCCCTACTATTATTATTGTTGATGTGTTTCTTTAATTCTCTTATTAACTGGTTTATATAATTGGCTGCTCCTATGTTAGGAGCATATCTATTTAAAAATTGTTAGATCTTTTTGTTGAACAGACCCTTTCAGAATGATATAGTATCCTTTCTCATCTCTTATTATAGTCTTTGGCTTAAAATCTAATCTATCTGATATAAGGATTGCCACCCCAGCTTTCTTTTGATGTCCTTTAGCATGGTAAATTGTTTTCTACCCTCTCACTTTAATTATGGGTCGAAAATGAGTTTCTTGCAGGCAGCATATCAATGGGTCTTGTTTTTTTAATCCATTCTGATACCCTGTGTCTTTTGGTTGGGGCATTTAGTCCATTTACCTTCAGGGTAACTAGTAAAAGATTTGAATGTAGTGCCATTGTATTGTCTGTAAAATGATGGTTACTGTATATTGTCTCTGTTCCTTTCTGGTCTTTTAGTTTGAAGCTTTCTCTTCACTTAGAGTACCCCTTTCAATATTTCCTGTAGGGCGGGTTTAGTGTTTGCAAATTCTTTTAGTTTTTATTTGCCCTGGAAGCTTTTTATCCCTCCTATTTTCAGTGACTGCCTAGCTGGATATAGTATTCTTTGCTGCATATTTTTCTCCTGCCAGTCTCATATTTCTACTATTGTATGTTTTAGACCTCTTGTCCCGAGCTGCTTTCAGGACTTTCTCTTTGTCACAGAGACTTGTAATTTTTACTATTAGACGACAGGGTGTTGACCTGTTTTTATTGATTTTGAGTGGGATTCTCTGTGCCTTCAGGATTTTGATGCTTGTTCCCTTCCCCAAATTATGGAAGTTCTCTGCTATAATTTTCTCCAATAGTCCTCTGCCCCCCTCTCTCTTTCTTCTTCTTCTGGGATCCCAATTATTCTAATATTGTTTCATCTTAGGTATCACTTAGCCCTCAAATTTTCCTTTTGCGGTCCAGTAGTTATTTATCTCTCTTTTTCTCAGCTTCTTTATTCTCCATCATTTGGTCTTCTATATCACTAATTGTCTCTTCTGCCTCATTTATCCTAGCAGTAAAAGCCTCCATTTTTTTCTTGCACCTCTTTAGTAGCTTTTTTAAAATCTCAACTTGGTTAGATTTTAGGTTTTTTATTTCTCCAGAAAGGAATTTTATTGTTCCAGAAAGGGATTCTCCAGTATCTTATATGGCTTCTTTTAAGCTCAGGTAGCATCTTTATAATCATTATTCTGAACTCTAGTTCTGACCTCTTACTAATGTCTGTATTGATTAGGTCCCTAGCCATTGGTACTGCCTCTTTTTCTTTTTTGTGAGGTGAGTTTTTCCACCTTGTTGGTTTATCCAGAGAATAGATGAATGAGAGAACAAAATACTAAAAGGGTAGCAATGTCCGCAGAAAAAGACACACTAACCAAATCAGAAGAGACCCAAAACCAGGGGGAGATGAAAGGAAAAAAATATATGCATGTATATATATAATACAGCATATTTTATATACTATATATACATAAATATGATTATACTGATGAATAGAACAGAGCCACATACTTGGTGTTGGCTGTATTTTGGTCTGTTAGAAGAAACTGCCTCCCAAAATTTTCACAAAAGAAAAACTTATACAAAAATAAGGGTAAACACAATGAAGAGGTAGAATATGACTGTAAAGGTGAAAATTTAAAAAAGTTTTAAGGAAATGCATAAATAATGAATCTTGCAACACTGTAAAAATTTTTTTAAAAAATTACCCCCCCAAAATAAATAAATAAAAGGAAATAATAAGAAGTTGGTTGAAAAAAAAAATAAAAGGAAAGAATGTGATCAGGCTAAAGAGTAGAACCAAGCCATGTGTAGATTTAAGGTATATTTTGATCTATTAGAAGGAACTGTATCCCAAAATTTTAAAGAAAGAAAAACCTATGTGTATACAGAAAATAAGGCTAAACACAATGAAAGGGTAGAATATTACTAGTACAATGAAACTTAAAAAAAATTTTTTTAAAAGGTGTTGATAAGATTATATAGTTAAAAATGCTAAAATAAAAAAGAGGAACAATTTTAAAAAATTAGCATAGGAAAAAATAAATTAAAAAATTTAACTTTGAAAAAATTAAAGAATCATGGGGTGTGGGGAAACCTGTGAATTCTATGTGCTATATTCCAGTAGCTCTGAAGTTTTGCAGTTCTCATTGATCGGGGAACTTGGTCTCGGCTGGATGTTCTTGTTCTTCTTCTGGGGAAGGAGCCTGTTGCATTGTTTCTTAGATGCCTTTGCCCAACGTGGAATTGCACCCCCCTTTCCACAGGCCAGGCTATGTAACCTGCTTGGTTTTGCTCTCTGTAGCTTTTGTTCATTTAACACTTTCTGTACAGTGGGGAAAGCATGTAGTAATTGGGATAATACAGTATACAGTGGAAGCACAGAAATGGAACACACTCTTTGTTTAGGACAACACAATCTTTGATGTGTGTGCGTGTGCAGCAATTTCTAAGTAGTCACTTGAAAGTTGATTGGTTGGCTTGCCACTTATCTCCATATATTCACCTTATAAGGGACAGAGGGCTCAAGTGGATTTTGAGAGTTTATCATGACACAGAAGGAAGTATGAGCTTTTTGTTTGCATTTTTACCCAATCCCAAATCTTTGCTGGGGCCATTGCACAGCAGAATGGGGTGGATGCTCCACACACATTGGGTCAGTGTCCCAACTGAGAATCAATGAGCTTTAGAAACCCCAAATCTCATATGAGTGTTTCCGGTAAACTTTCCAGTGCCCCTCTCTGGAAAGAAACATTATCTTCACTATCCTAGATTATAAGGAAATGTTCAGAGAGAGGAAGGAGGAAGTTGTTGTCTGTCTTTAAATTATCTCTGATATCCAGGAATGGAGTTTTTTTTCTTTCTGGAATTTAAATAAATCTGAGCAGATGACTTAATTTCTAGATATGAAGAGATGTGAAAAATTCATGGAGAGCCCAGTGCTATCTTCAAATCACTTATCTCTCATGTTCTTGAAAAACTGCTTTCTCAGTCTTTGCATATGAAATTTGGTTATCCACTGTGACTGTTACTGTGTGTAAAATTTTACATATTTGTGGAAGATTTTGCTTCCTATCTCAAGTTGTAATATTGTCCCTGTTGATCTGTGTGCTCTTACAGAAACCCCTACAGCAGGGTAAATTCCTTTTTTTTTTTTTTTTTTTTTTTTACTTCTTAAGATCTAAACCATTTCAGTTATACTTCATTTCAGCCACTCAAGCCCACAGCTGTATTACCAGAACATAACAGCATCAGCAGGTGTTTCATCTCTAGAGTTAAACTGTCTATAATTGCTTTGTTAACAACCTCTTCCAGTTGTATTTATTACTTTATCCCCCATAAATCATCACTTACTTCATGCCTTGATCTTCTCCAATTGTAAAGAGCCCTCCTTGTCTTCAGTTCTTCTTTTTATAGACTAAACTCAAAGAACATACATTCTATTTTAGTGATGTAAATGCCCCCAACTCTATTGTCTTCTTGCCCTCTCTTACATCTGCTGAGAAAGCATCATCATAAATTTTATAAACTATCTGTCTACTTTTTTTAATCAAGGTTTCTGAGCGCTAAGGAAAATCCAAGCATGTACATCAGAGACACTTTGGGTTCATCATGATAAATCTCTAGGTCCTAATCAATAATTTACAGAACCATTGATATTTAATTTTAAATCTGTGTGGGATATTATCTCTAAGGCCTTTGAACTAAGTCTAGCAAAATATCAGTGAGATTTAGAAAATATGCTTTAATCCACTGACTTATTGTAACTTGAATTAAAGAGATTATCCCTTATAAAATTCACAGTTCAGTATAGTAATAATTCTCAAATGTCTTGCATATTTATAGAAATAGCAAGAGCTAATATTAATAATCATAAAACAATTTGATGGTGGATGTTTAAAATTCAAAAACAGGTGTTCACAAATTGCTTTCAATATAACTTTTGTTATTTCAAGCAGATTTATCTTGTCCTTTAGTCTCTGGACACAGTAATTCCTAGTCTAGTAGTAATTATTCTCTCATCCAGAATTTATTTTAGATGTGTTTTTCTTGAAGTGTAATTCTCAAGTGTGTGTCTGTGTGTGTGCACTTTAGACCTAGTTTATATTCATAATTTGAATCTATTTAGTATACCTATTACTATGGCCCTTAAGATTATTATCATGCCAGCAATGGTCTTATTTTTCTGTTGTTGAATGTAAGAGTCCAAAGGGCAGAGTGCATGTCTGAAATATTCTTTTATGGCCTTGCCTGAACAGAAGAGCACTTAATAACTTTTTTCATAAATGGTGATAATTTAAATATATCCCCCCCAAATTTTGCTGGCATTGTTCTTACCTCTTTCTTGCACTCCCCTCATACATGAACAAACAAACAAACAAGCAACTTTTCTGAAGGCAAAAATTCATTATCATGCCAGCATAATACAAGGCATGTTTACCTAAGTTTCACTTAATATGTTAAGAGGTCAAAACAAACTCCTTCAAAAGAATAAAATATACATTCCAGGATAGTTATAGAAAACATATAGAGATTTGTTCTTGAGAGATGGAAAGCATATTTGGATTTTTTACATAGTGATCCTTAACATATTTTTCTCCCTTACTTTAGATGAGGATTAATTTTTCAGTTGGAATTACTGAATTTGAAAAAAATTTTAAATAATATATTTGTAAATTTAGCAGTCTGATAAAACTGAAGCTTATAAAGACAGAATATTATCTGGAAAAAATAGCTTTATTTCCTATTTGAATTAGAGATGATCTAATGATTTTTTTTTTCCTAAATACCATCAACTTCTGAAAGAAATTCCTTAAGGGTGCCTGGGTGGCTCAATCCATTAAGCATCTCCCTTTGGCTGAGGTCATGATCTAAGGGTCCTGGGATGGAGCCCTGTGTCAGGCTCCATGCTTTATGTGGTGTCTGTTTATTCTTCTGCCCCTCCCTCTGCTAGTGCACTCTCTCTCTTTCAAACAAATAAATGAAATCTTAACAAAAGACACTAAAATGAAATTAGAAGTAGTAAAATACTAAAGCAAGTACAAGTGCTAGTGTTGATAACATTACTGCCCTGATTAATACAAATGAAAGAAAAACAAACCACAGATGTTAGAAATGAAGGGGAAATATAAATATCTATCATTTGATAGTGACAAAAATTGACATTAAACTAGTGTTAAAAAAATTGAAACATGACTCTTTATAGATGTGTGACTTTGGACAAGTCATTTTATCTTTTTAAAAAGCTTTATTTCCTTCATCTAGATATGAAGATACTAATAACAGAGTTTTGAGCACTTTGTACATATCTTAGAGTAATTGATATATAGTATTGAATTAATATATAATTCAATATATAATAACTAATAATTAGATTTTTACATTAAATTTTGTTAAATTACTTACCTTTGGAATAAGTTTTTAAAAAGCAATTTTATTGAGAAACAATTGGAATAAAGTAAATACATATTTCAAGTGTGCATTTTGAGAAGTATTATGATTTTGTTAAATCAGTTAAGTGCAGCCTGAAGGTACTGGATGGTGAGCCACAGTTGTCAGAAAAGACTGCAAGAGAAACTGAGATAGAGAAGTTAATTAGTCATGGATCGTGGAGAGAGGTACATAGCAGGCCTCAAGGTGATATTCACGAAGGGCAAGACAGAGTATAAGTAGAGAGGCAGGACTTGAGGTATATACCCTTTTTGGGGTATGTGGGTGGAGTGCTTTGGAGTTCCCAAGGAAAGTCTAGATCTGTCAATTAAAGCAAAAGAGAGAGGGATTTTGGGTAAGCATTGTGGGGTCATATCTGAAGGGTACGCAGGGAAAGGTCCTGGAAAGCAGGAGAGACTTTTTCACAAGGACTATTGGGGAAGTCTTATCAAGAATTTAGTTTTGCTTGTGACTGGGGCATGAACTTGCATGAGGGGCTATTAAGGTTTTAGTCCCCCAGCTCCTTTGGTCAAATGAAATGGATACTGAGGTGGCAATACTGTACTGTAACTTACTTAGACTCTCAACAATAACATGTATACATTAAAGAAACTATCATCATAATCAGGAGAATGAATATATCCATCACCCCCAAGAATTTCTTCATGTGCCTTTATAATATTTTCATCCCCTGTCTTCTTGAATCTACTCCTACTGCCCAAACTTCATCCCAAAACAATGTCCATCCCTAGACGTTGGTTTGCATTTCTTGGAATTTCATATAAATGGAACCATAGAGTATGCTCTATTTTTTGTCTAGCTTCTTTTACTCAGGATAGTTATTTTAAGACTTCTTTAAAAGGTTGCACACTTCAATAGTTACTAGCCTTTTATTCCTGAGTGGTAGTCCATTGCATGGATGGACACAGTTTGTTTATCCATGCTCATGTTGATAGACATCTGGATTGATTGCAGTTTTGGTAATTACAATTAAAAATGTAATTAACATTTCTTTTTGTATAGTTTCTTGGTAGATAAATATTTTTTCATTCCTCTTGGGTAAATATATATGAGTGGATTGGGGTATATGGAATTTTTTAAAGAATGCCAAACTGTTTTCTAGAGTGGCTCTATCATTTTATATTGCTGTCTTTAGTGCATGAAAGTTCTAATTCCTTCATGTCTTAGCCAAAACTTGGTACGGTCACTATTTTTAATTTTAGCCATTCTAAAAAGTATGCACTCATTTCATTGTGTGTGTATGTGAAAGACTTTATTTTTTTCTTAAAGTTGTTTGAAGTTTACAACAAACTTCAAGGTCAGAGATGTTCCATATATCCACTGCCCTCATACATGTGGGGCCTCATGCACTGTTAACATTACTCACCCAAATTTTACTATTTTTTCTTTTCTTTTTTTTTCTTAACCAAGGATGAACCTACAATGGCAAATCATACTTACCCAATATCCATAGTTTACCTAAGGGTTCACTCTAACTGTTTGGACAAATGAATTGTGACATATATCTGCATTATAATATCATACAGAGTATTTTCAGTGTTCAAAAATTCCTCAGTTTTGCATATTCATCTCTTCCTCTTCAACTCCTCACCTCTGGCAATCATTGATCTTTTTATTGTCACTATAGTTCTCTGCCTTTTCCAAAATGTCATATATTTGCAATCGTACAGTATGATATTTTCTCATATTGCCTTTTTCAATTTAGTAGTATGCATTTAAGATACATACCTATATTTTCTGGCTTGATAGTTTATTTCCTTTTTTCTTTTTTTCTTTCAGTTTTTTATTTAAATTTCAGTTAGTTAACATGTAGTGTAGTATTAGTTTCAGGTGTACAGTTTGGTGATTCAGTAATTCTTCCATACAACACTTGGTGCTCATCACAGCACGTATACTCCTTTATCTCCCATTTAACTTATCCCCCCACCACCTCCCCTCTGGTAATCATGTTTGTTCTCTATAGTTAAGAGTCCATTTCTTAGTTTGCCTGTCTCCCTCTTTTTTTCTCCTTTATATCCTTTGTTTGTTAAATTTCACATGTGAGTGAAGTCATATGGTATTTTTCTTTCTCTAACAGACTCATATCACTTAGCATAATACTCTAGCTCCATTCATGTCATTGTAAATGGTAAGACTTCATTCTTTTTTATGGCTAAGTAATATTCCATTATATATAGATACACCACTTCTTTATTCATGCATCAATTGGTTGGATATTTGGGCTCTTTCCATAATTTGGCTATTGTTGATAATGATGTTATAAAAATCGGGGTACATTGGTCCTTCCAAATCAGTATTTTTGTATACTTTGTATACCTAGTAGTGCAGTTGCTGGACCACTTTCTTACCCCATACACAAAAATGAATTCAAAATGGTTGAACGACCTAAATGTGAGACAGGAAACCATCAGAATCCTAGAGGTTAGGCAGTAACCTCTCTGACATTGGCCATAGCAACTTCTTACTAGCTATGTCTCCTGAGACAAGGGAAACAACAGCAAAAATAAACTGTTGGGATTTCATCAAAGCAAAAAACTTCTGCATTGTGAAGGAAACAGTCATTTGAACTAAACTAAAAATCAACCTATGAGATGGGAGAAGATATTTGCCAATGACATATCTGATAAAGGGTTAATATCCAAAATATAAAAAGAACTTACCAAACTCTGCCAAAAACAAATAATATATTTGAAGAAAGGGCAGAAGACACAAATAGACATTTGTTTAAAGAGGACATCCAGATGGCTAACAGACACATGAAAAGAGGCTCAACATTACTCATCATTAGGGGAATTCAAATAAAAAATACAATGAGATATCACCTCACATCAGTCAGAATGGCTAAATTTAGCACAGGAAACAACATGGGTTGGTGAAAATCTGGAGAAAGGGGACCCTTCTTACATTTTTGGTGGGAATGCAAACAGATGCAGTCCTCTGGAGAACAGTATGGAGGTTCCTCAAAAAGTTAAAAATAGAACTATCCTACCTATGGTCCAGCAATTGGACTATTTTTTTTTTTTTTAGCATTAATATTCCTTTAACTGGATGTGCCACAGTTTATATATCCATTCATCTGCTGATGAACATCTTGTTGACTTCCAAGTTTTGGTAGTTATGAGTAAAGCTGCTGTAAACATCTGTGTACCGGCTTTTGTGTGGACATAAATTTCAAACCCAAATTTCAGTACCCATAAATTTGGGTAAATACCAAAGAGTGCAGTGGCTGGATCACATGCCTAGAATGTACTTGGTTTTGTTAAAAACCATTAAACTGTCCAAAGTGGATATGCAACTCTGCATTCCCACTAGCAATGCGTGGGAATTCCTATTGTTACACATTCTTGTCAGTATTTGGTATGGGGAAGACAGTATAGGAGATAATTTTATTCAACTACAGCAAAATATGGAAATTAAGTAGGTCATAAGTGTTCTGGATTTTGGTCATTCTAAGAGTTCTGTAGTGGTATTTCAGTGTTTCTAATTTACATTTTCCTGATGGCATAAGTGAAGTCTCTTCTTCAAAGTGGTTTTAATTTCCTGTTCTTAATTATGTTTTCCCAGTGCTTATTTGCAATCCATATATCATATTTCATGTGTCTGTTCATTTATTACATGAAGGTGGTTTTTCTTACTGAATTTTGGCAGTCAGTTGTCTATGTTCTGAATATATGTTATCACATACAATTTGCATATATTTTCTCCCAGCTTGTGGCTTGTTTTTCTGAATAGCATCTTTTGAAGAGCAGAAATTTTTAATTTTTATAATGCCCAATTCACCAATTTTCTCTTTTATAAATTATCTTTTTTTATATTAGAAATTTTTTTCTTAACTACAAAGGTTTTCCCTGTATTTTCTCCTAGAAGTTTTACAGTTTTAGATTTTACAGATAGGTTAAGCTATTTTGAATTTATTTTTGTATGAGTAATAGATCAAAGTTTTATGTTGTTAATGGGGTTTTTTGCATGTGTGTGTCCAGTTATTCCAGAATCCATTTTTGAAAAATCTGTCATTTTCTGCTAAATTTCCTTGCATTTTACTGGGAATCAGTTGTCTAAACATGAGTGAATCTATTTCTGTACTCTATATTTTAAATCAATTTTACTGCATTCATGCCAAAACTACTCAAATAATCTCAAAATCAAGCATTCCCCCTATTTATTTTTTCTTTTCCAAGTTATTTCAGTTCTCTAAGTTTTGTTTTGTTTTGTTTTAATTCGTGGATGTTAGAATCAGTTTACCCATTTTCTATATAGCCTGCTGGGAATTCAACTGGGGTATCATTGTAGTTTTAAATAAATTTCAGAACTGACACCTTAACATTAAATCTTCTGACCATGATCATGGTATATCCCCCCCCTTTTTTTAATAAAGATCTTATTTATCTATTTACTTGACAGAGAGATCACAAGTAGGCAAAGAGCCCAATGCAGGGCTCCATCCCAGAACCCCGAGATCATGATCTGAGCCAAAGGCAGAGGCTTTAGCCCACTGAGCCACCCAGGTGCAGCCCCCTCCTTTTTTTTTTTTTTTTTTTTTTAAGGTATAATTTAATTTCCCTCAGTTATGTTTTGTAGCTATCAGGGTTTTTTTGTTGTTGTTTTGCTTTATTTTATTGTCGTTTTAATCAGAAGTCTACTGTCTTTAGAGATCAATTTTCTGAATTGTGTCTATTTTAAAATACTCAAAGTTGTTTCTGTTTTCTTGTTTTGACTCTTAAAGGAACACTCACCAAATTCTCAACTCCTTTAGTTTTATATTAAATGCAACATTCATATATATTCATATATTAAATGCAACTTAAATGCATAAGTCAACCTGAGCAGTCCCCAAAGTAAATGTCAGTTTGGTGGTTATAAGATCAGTGACCATAACCATTACTTAGACTTCCTTTTAGTGTAAATAGACTGTGTTCAAAAGGGAATACAAGAAATGGGGAAGACAGTCTAGGGGATAGATAATTTTCAACTAGAGCAAAATATGGAAATAACTTAAGTAGGTTATAAGTGTTTCTTACTATGTGGCAAATATTCATCTTGAGCCCTAGGCAGTGGTTTATAATTTTAGGGAGTTAGAATAGCCATCAGAATATTTGCTTTAGTTATGTATAATGAAGAGTAGACCTGAATAGATGGGTACAACTTTGAATGTTAGAAATGGAGAAGTAATTTTTAATTTGATGGAACTGTTTTAAAAAACGCCAGATATAAAAGATGGTTTCTTGTTTTGATTTGTTTTGTTTTGTTTTGTTAAGGTCATCTTATAATTTAATGGGAGTTGAGGAAGGGATAGTGTGAGATCTGCTTATGATGGAACTGTAATATTTTGCTTAGGAATTTCATTATTTATGTGACAATTCACTGTTCAGTGTCCTTATTTGAACGTGACTAAATCAAACATAAATTTTAGGACCATAGTCTGAGACCATATGAAGGATGAGAGGAGGAAGCACAGATGCTATACTAGTACTAGAATTACTTCTAATGAGAGGATTATTGAGGGGAGTGAGAACGGAACTGGGAGCCTATCCGTGATGTACCCTACAAGAGAAGGAACTTTATACATGTGACTTTGACAGTACATTGCTTTGCTATCTGTACTCTCATTCTCTGAATTCTAATAGGATATTGCATTTCTATAATGCATGCAAGAAATCCAGCCATCATTAATCTGCCTTATTATGTGCTAATCTGCACTTATTTAAACTGCATTAATTTAAAATTGGTGTTAGTATGTTCTTGATAATATTTACTTGCTTTGTTTCTTAAGTACTTAGCAGCTATTTAGATATAAACCTATACTTTTATTCCAGATACTTAGCAGTCCTAAAAAACTTACATTGACAAATCATTGTTACAGTTTAAATAACTGTAAGTTATAAATAACTGAAAATAATTTCTTTTGAACATTCTGTACTTTTAAACTTTTCAAAAATCTTTATTTTTTGGTTTCTAATTAGTATGAATTAATGAGGTTCTTGCTATAAAATTCATTGCAATTTTCTCACTAATCAAAATTCATTCTTGCCTGCTCTGAAGGTGTGGTTTGGCTGATTGAATATTATATTCTCTGTGGTTTCTCCACTCACAGGTCAATTAACTCCTTTGCTTCAACTCCTCTGTTTGGAAAATGGCTCTCTTATTGCTTGTAATTCAGCTTTCTCACAGGAGTGCTGTGAAGTATAATGAAGAGGGAAGTAGCACTGACAAATTGAAATTGAATAGAACTGAGGATTCAAGGATCTATGATTTGCACCTGGTCTTGCTAGTTAAGAAACATTGTAAATTAAACTTTTTCGAGATTTAAATTGTCCTTGTGTAAAATAATGGAGTGAGTTTTCCTGTTATTTGGTGGAAAGACTTAAGTACTACCTGTGAGAGAAGAGAATAAGAGGGGAAATAATAGCCAGAAGTAAAAGTAAATAATATTAAATTGAGATACTGAAAGAAGATCAGTTTGCAAAGAAGAAAAGTGAAGGGAGTGGGGGAGTTGAGAGGAACGTTATTAGCAGATCCCATGCTTCAAGAAGGAGAAGATGAAACCTGTAACTCATTTTTCCTGAGGCAGTTGTAGGCACATTAGAGTAAAACTTCACACTAAGAAAGATGTGGAAAGAACTGTCAGTGTGAGTGTGGAAAAAGGTAGAATAAACAGAAAGCTGATCTCCTTAGTAATAGATTGGCTACCTGTTGGTTCTCTTTTAACTAAAGAAGTGGGGAGAAAAAGGAGTTGAGAGAAAAAAGACGCATACAGGGAGAGAAAATAAGTCATTAGAACATCTAAAGGCAGTCCTTTATCTGAAGATATTCAGGGGAAATGGCAGTGGATAGAGCCTTGGTAATTTGAAGAGTATTGAGAATTCTTTTCACAGATACCAGGTATGGAATACCATTCTGTAAATTGTAGATGTGTATGGATATGTTTAAAGGAAGTATTTAAAAGGGAGATTGTTGAATTCAAAATATACAGGGTTCTTTGTTTTTGTTTTTTATTTTTTTCAATTCCAGAGACTGCCTACATTGGCATTAATGTCATTAAATAGGACAAGGGTAAAGCGTCTTCACTTATTTAGAATTTTGTTGTTTCCTTAGATGACAACTTCCTATTTAAAGAGATCAACTTAATTTTCTATTCCTGAGACTTCCAGTGTGATTATGGGAAAAAGAAATAAGGTTGAATATATTAAGGAGGTTAATATCTCATTATTAATCACCCTTTACTCTGGAGTAAATGGAACTAATTGAAGTACATTTAGTGACATGGCAGCAGCCATAAATAGATAAACTGAAGAGTCACATGAATTTGCCTCATACTTAAGTATAGACTTGTGTCCAAGGAAGATTATACCAAAAAGGTTTCTATATCAGCATGCATTTGTAGCATTGAAAATAGCGCAAACTGATATCTGACCACTAAATCTTATTCAGGGTAATTTGAAAAGTCATATATTTGTATTGGAATTGATCAGAATTTCATATTTACTCAAATATGAAAATTTTTATTCTTAAAAAATTCATGTACTATTCCTTAATGATTCCTAAGCTTCGTTCCTGTTAAATAATTTAATGTCCTATGTTAATATCAGTAGTATAGCAATTTTAAACCAATATGCCTATTAGAATTTCATTTGGCAGCTATTCAATGAAATATAATCTCTTTCCTTGTCTGACACTCTTACCTTTCACACTTAGAAGTGTTTTCTTTTTTCCCGGATTCCTCCTGTCTGAGTCTCAACCCCCATATAGTTTCTTGCAATAAGGATAATAAAACAGAAGAAATTTCTTAAATAGATCATGGCTCATTGGTTGAAGAAAGATTTTGCATAGTTTGTCAAGGCCATTTCTTTGCTTCTCTAACTACTAGGGTTGTTACCTATTGTGTTTCCCATGCTGATGATAATGGTCTACTGCATAATGTCTTTTTTCTTGGTCTGGTTCATTAGGTGAACTCTGAAACTGGGAGTATCTTAGTGACAAAAATAGGTTTTGGCATTCACTTTCACCAAATCCTGTGTGGGAGAATCTCGTGAGATCATCCAAGTTTTTCTTAGGCAGTGATATATATCCCATCTTCTCTGGATGTAATTAACGTTACTTTTCCAGGGAAATGGTGGGCAGACTCCCAAAATCTTTCTCCTTAGCTAATGCTTTGTTCCCTTCCACAGAACCATGAGGAATTGTTTCTCTTCCTATCTTTCCTTGAAACATGAGGAGGGACTAAGATGGGAGCATGGGAGTATTCCTCATGCTTAGCAAGACTCTTACGTTCTATAATCTCTGGATTAGAAACAAGCAAGCCCTTGTTCAGGCATACTCCCAAATTCCAGGGGTATTTCTGTTAATCATTGTTTTTTTTCACCGTACATACAAACACATTCAAGGAGAAAAGATATTTGGAAAAAAACCCAAATCTGTAATGCTCAGAAATTCTGTGTTCCTTTTGGTAGATAGTCTCAGAAGTGGTCCCCATGATTCCTACTTTCTTGTCCTCGTGAACTCATGAAATGCCCTAACCTTGACACTTATGGTATCTTTGAATTGCTTCTAACCATTAGAAGACAGAAAAGGTGATGGGATATAGACATTTTCAGCCATCTTACCAGGAGACTCTTTCTTCCTCATCAGATTTGAAGAGGCAGACTGACTTGCTGTCTACACATCCCTATGGGGAGGGTCATGAAGCAAGGAACTGATGACAGCCTCTGACTGGAAGGGAAAAGAAAGATAAAAGATTTTTCTTCAGCAAAAAGCAGCTCTTTGTAAAGTCAAACCTCAAATGATGCAACTTTATGAGATTCTGAAGCAAAGGACCAAGGTAAGCAGTGCCCAGAATCTTGACCCTCAGAAACTGTGAGATAATAAATGTAAGCATTTCTAAGCACCTAAAATTGGGATAATATTGTTAAAAAGCAACAAATAACCACTATGTTCAGGAAAGTCTAATCTCTCCTCACTAGCAAGCTTTATTTTTTCTATTGATCAGTAAGAGATAAGGTTGGAGAAAAACTAGTCCTTTTAGTTTACATTGACCCAATGTGACAAGTTTTGTCCCTGAACTTTACCAAGAGTGATGGATGTGGGTGGGAAGGGAAATGGTAATGGTCTTGAGAGGTGGAAATATATAAATCTGACTGTGTTGCAATTAAATAAGAGAGGACAAAAAAGAAAACTTTCATCTGAAGTTGTAATATATGAGGAACTGTGGGGAAAGGAAGAGAAAATGTAAGGCACTGAGAATGGCCAGCAATCCAAGGGGCTCAAGGGGGTCGAGGCTCAGAGACAAAGACCCTTTGCTCTTCCTTGATCTCACTTATATTGGTCCTTCAGGATAATCACAAATCCTTATCACTATTTCTCAAGCATGTAATGTGTTACAAGGGGTCTTACTGAAACTAGGAGGATCTGTTTATGGGAAAGATACGATATGCTAATCTGCATGTTCTACAAGTTCTGCTAAACATAGCCTAAGGGACAATGCATACATCCCTTAGATAACAGGGTGGCTGTTTGGGTAAAGAAAGCTTTGGGAAGGCAACTCCAATGGCGAAGTGGTAAGCAGGCCTCATCATTCCAAAGGCCTACTTGCTTCTCCAAAAACTGCTGTTGCCCCCAGCAGCCTTTGTGTTACATTTTAGCAAGCCAGGTATTTATGGCTGAGTTCATGCTCTACATTAACCCCAATGGTAATGAGAAAATGCCTACTAAACAGTGAATGGGTCAATAATAGAAGAAAATCATAAAAATAATCGTATACTATGAAAAGCCTGTCTTTGGCTGATCTACCAAAATAAACAATGAAGGAAAGAACAAGCAGGTGGGATACTGTAAAACATCCAATAAGATTTTTTTAATGGAGTTATAAGGAACAGAGGCTAGCTTGATGTTACCAAAGAAAAATTAAAGTCAGAAATCATCGATTTCAGTAAGAAATAAGGTTGCTGAATATAGCTATGCATCTAATGAAGGAATATTTTTTTTTCCAAAAGTTTATTCCTGCAGGAAAACAAACCAAATTCAAAAGGGCTTTGAAAGATAGGCATGTCAAAATAAGCCCAGAAATTGGCAAATGCCATTAAGTATGTGTTTCTTAATTTAATCATAGAGGAAGCAGAAAACCAAAGTATGGAGAATTGTGTTGACACGATATGATTTCCTTCTCCTATGTCATAACACTCAAAGGTTTGAAAGCATAAATTCGTCCCCAGGAAGTAGAGAGTAGAGAGCATTTTAGTTTCCCAAGGAAAAAGGGACATTTTCAGTCAATTGAATAAAGATTTTTCTAGCTATTTATGTTAACCTTTGATGAGTGCTTTCAATGTGATTATGTTTTAGAGAAAGAGAAAAATCAAAATATAGGTGAACATAGGTGAAAATATTGACAACTCTACACACAAAAATGCAAAATATTATTTTATTTTTTTTATTTTTATTTACAAAATATTATTTTAAAAAGAAAAAGGAATGGTATAAATTTTGAAACTTTAAAAAAAATTTATGGTAGCTCAATAAAAAACTAAATTCAAACTATGAGATATTTGTAGTGGTTTACCGAAGTATTGACTTGTTATTTCTGACAGCGATGCATTTGACAAAAAATAACAAGAAATAAACATATCACCAAATTCTTCATAATTTAGGAGAAATAGCTCTTGAAGACTCAATGAAATACAGTACATATATCTGAGTTCAGAGCAGCTCTCTGACAGTTTATCTGGGATTCTGTTTGACAACCTATCAGGTTACTAGTTTTCATCATATTTTGTATTGAACTCGATACTAGTCAGTGGAATATAAAACAGAAGAAATATACTAATACCTATTTGTTGCATAAAGATTTTGATGCAGCTTTTAACTCTGAGCATAGACAGTTGATAAGGAAAAGGAAAATGATATGTTGAATCCAGTGCTAGTCTACAAGGATATGCTTTTTTTTAAAGTGGTGTAGTGATAAAAATGCATCATGACTTTCAAATTTTCAATCTGTGCACAGAGAAAGGAGATGATGAGGAAAAATAGATCATGAAAGAATTGGATATGCTGTTCTCCTTTATTGTTGGGTTTTTGAAAAGTATGTGAAAAGGCCCAAACATAGTAGGAAAATTAAGTGATTATTTTCCTTTGTAATTACAATAAAGTGAAATGATGCTTGAAATAGTATTTGAAAATAAATAAAAATCATCTGGTAGAAAAAAGTAGGAAGGGCATTCTAGAAAGACAAACAACATATGCAAAAGATTGTCAACAGGAAATCCAAGTAGTTTTTCATTGCTGGTTTTGTCTGCCAGGGAGAGGCAGGAAGCAAAGCAATACAGTTTGGAGACTGAGAAAACAAATCTAAAAATCTAAGAGGTAAAGTACCAAGAAAACTTGGTGACTAATTAATATGGGGGTGAGAGAGGGTGGAGTAGAGAATGCCTGAGCTTTCAATAAGGACAGCTGGGTGGATAATGGTGTCGCCTACAGAGACAGCAAATAAGAGAATGATCAGATGTGTAGTCGTGAGTCGTGGAACAGAGATCAGAAAAACAAGAGCAGTTTAAGATAATTTTACTTTGGAACACTGAAATGAGGATGCCAGTTAAGACATTTTATTATATAAAGGGCTAAAGTAAATTTATACTGTGATTTATAAATTAAAATGCGTTTCAAAATATCTTTCATTGTTTTATTGAGGTAAAACTACGGAGAGGTGCACCAATCTTAAATACTTAGCTCAATAAATTCTCATAAAAATGCAGACACTGTAACTTCCAGCCAGGTTGGAAAATAGAATAAAAATAAGAACTCAAAAGGCCACGCACATTGTGCTACCCTGCAGTCTGCCTCCTCAGAGCTGATCACTATACGAATTGTTAATATGATAGATTTGTTTTGCCTGCTTTTCATTTGTGTACAATGGAATCATGAAACATATTCTTTTGTGTCTTCCTTTCCTCTTTGTTGCTATTCTTAAGTATCTTCATCTGTACCTGCCGACATTTTTCACAGCCTTTCACTGAGGAATTTTTTAAATTTGTTTTTCCACTTTTTTTTTTTTCTTCCTGTTGGTCACTTCTATTATTGACTCTGAGAACAACTTTTTTTTCTTTTCCTTATAACTCTTCTTCGTCAAGATCATTCTCTCCACCCCCCACCCCAACTGGTCATATGTAGCCACTATTTTAAGTTATATGTATGTAAAATTCTCATGACATGGATAGATATTCTTACTATTATATTTATTATATATAATTATATGCTTTGTATTAATTCTGTTAGATTTCTATTATATTTTATGATCTATAAAATATAAATAATTTTGTATTCTATATAATATTACCATTTCTGTTATACATAAGAAATCTGAGGCTCGGAAAGTTTAAATGACTTGCTCATTAACTGGTAAGGAGTTGTAGTCAGGATCTGAATTCAAAAATGACTTAAACATTTGTATTTGATTTAATATTTACAATATCCATACAGAAAAATCTGTATAATATGAGAGTTGTGACCACATACCTTAGAATCTAAAATTGTAGTCCCCAGAAAAGGGATATCAGGATCAACTGAGAAATTTTTAGGAATGCACATTCTGCGGTTGTATCCAGATTTATTGAATCTGTATTTTAACAGCTTATCCTTATGCGTGCTAAAAACTTGAGAACCATGGCTTTAAAATATTGTTTGCTATAAAGTTTGCATGAGGCTGAACTAAAACTAATTTTACTAAGGGCACAAACTCTACAATAATTACTTTGTTAGTATTTGCTAATGGCTAAGTGATTAAAAAATATCTTCAGGGATATTGATACAATGTTGTGGTAAGAATATATAGAGAAAAGTTAAAGATATGAACACCTCATTTGAATTTTAGTTGGTAAGGCTAGTAGACTAAAAATTAAATTTCGAGATCCTAAATCAATGGAGAGCATTTACACTGGCACTTTTATGAGTTCCTGGAATTAAATTTGAGTGCAGAAAAAATAGGAAGTGTAGAAATGTGGAACAGTATCTCATATAGAGATTTCTTTTAGGGAAAATTGTGTTTGAATAATTTTTTAAATGAATCTGTGAGGGGAAAAGAGCTCTTGGAAAAACTGGTTAAGGAATATCAAAAGTTAACCATTTTAGAGGAGATTACAAAGAACTATTTTTATGTCATGCAAAATGAAGAAAATAGGCATAAGATATTTCAGTTCATTGCTGGGAACTCTGCTTTTAAAATCTGTTTTCAATCTCACTGTTTTGTATGAGAGTAAAACTGAATTAGACACACTTCAGAATTAGTATAGTTACTTGAAAATTTAGTTTATTTAAGAAAATCTTCCATGTTCTCAAATTTTTGGTACCATAATTTTGACTTGCATGTCACTGAGATAGTTGTACAATATTGGTTAATTTATAGATCTGTAAATAACCACACCACTCAGACTTGTAATACTTCCCATCTCAGACCCTGAGCTGTGGCGTTTTCTAAATTATAATAATTGTAATTTGTGAACAGAATGTTCAAAGGTGCATAATGAAGACATTATCAAATTTGGATTTATGTTTGTGAAAAGGAAAAAGCCTAAATAGTCAAAATATTATCTGGTTAAATAACTGTGGTTTATCAGTATAATGAAATGCTGTAAGATTAATGTAATATCATTCTGAAGTGTTAAATACAATAATGGGGAAATGGTGTTAAACTGGTAAGAGGAAAGAGAAGACTGTAAAATAATTTCATGATTGTATTAAAAAAAGTACATTCCAGATTGAGGAAAACCTACTGCATGGCTCTTAACATTGCTTATTTCTGGTAAGTGAAATTACAACCAGCGGGAAATTGCCGCTGTTTGCTTTTCTGGGCTTTCCAGTTTTTCTGGCACATATGTATCTGTTTCATAATTAGAAAAATAATTGACAAAAATCCCCTTCAAGTAATAATTCTGAATTCTATATTGTTGAATGTTGTAAACAATCATTAAAAGTGATTTGGAGACATGATATTTTGTTCATTTTAATAACAGCTCTTTTGATTTGGTTGGGATATAGTTTAGAGCAAATAGAAGTGACTGTTGAAAGCATGCCACTGTTTTCTGCATTTTGTCAGAATGTATGAATTAAAGCAGAAAATATTTGTGGTTACACAGTGACAAAATGTTTGAAATAGAGGTTACTAATTTCCAAGAGAAAAAAGGAAGGTGGGAATAAAATTTTAGATTGCTCCCTTGGTCCTTCTTTGCTGTAGCCACTGTGTGTGTGCTCCCACCAACTTCTTAGGCCCAAGACAGCATGACTGGTATGTTATATAACCTGTTTATTACACTAGATTGAGCAATTTATTATACTAGGTAGGGTTCAGGCAGAAAACAATGGACTGATTTTCTCCAGTTCCTATTAGCATCTCTTAAATACTTATTTCCTTGTCCCTTATTGAAAAGTACTTCAGATCCCCCTTACTTAAAGTCTAATCTAAAGCAATGATCACATAAACTCCAAACTTTCATCCATTTTAGAACATATCGTTTCCTAGTTGAGGTTTACCTCAAGTCTGAAAAACCTGCAGTAGGAAATGCAAGTATGATTCACATTCTTCTACATTACCTGTCACTGTTTTGGACCTCTAGAGAGTTGGAGCTGTACAAGAGAGGAAGTAAGAGGAAACTCAGAACATTTTTGACGTTAATAATTTACTGTTAGAATCTTCTGGATGCTGTGATTTCACAACTGTTGGCTCTTTCATAGGATCCCCTAGAGGTCACCTTGTTCCTCTAAGAATTTTTCATTACAAATTCTCTTCACATAATGATACATTCTCAGGCTTTCTACTTAAAAAAAACTTTGTCTTTGACTCTTGGTTTCCAGTGATTCATCCCTTTCATTGTTGTTTTTTTTTTTTTTTTTTTTTTTTTTTTTATCCATCTGGGCATTTCTCCTCTTTCAATTTCTTCCCAAAATGAATCTGGTCCAGCTCTCTTTTGTGAGATCCACATCTCATCTATGAGAAACTAGCTTACCATCTTCCTTCAAATTTTGGAAAGACAGGCTCTTAGAAAATAGTCGCGTCTCTTTCCTCTGACATTGGGCAAGAGAGTTCTAGCCACTGATCCTTGCCTTCAGTTTTTTCCAGGCCAGAGTCCTACGCCAATTTGTTACATTTGAAAGATACGATGCCTAACTATAAGATTCTTCTTAATTATAAGATTTTTAACTAACAAAAACAATCACTTCATTATCTTTTGGCATTTAATTTGGGTCTTTTAATTCATATTTTCTATCTCCCTGCCTTTCTATGTAATGAATGGGCAACATATTCTGCTCTGTCTTCAAGTTTATATCTATGTCCATTTTGCTGGATAAACTATTTATCAAGTTTATAATGGTAATGCTTATGTTTTTTCATTAATAGAAATTTTAAAAATGACCAGATTACATTTTTAAAAGATTTATTTATTTGAGAGAGAGAGAGAGAAGGAGAAAGTGAGCAGGAGCAGGAGGGGCAGAAGGAAAGGAAGAGAGACTCCCATCAAGCTTACTCCCATCAGACTGAGTGCAGAGCCTGATACAGAGCTCAATACCACAACCATGAGATCATGACCTGAAACCAAGAGTCAGTCACTTAACTGACTGTGCCACTCAGTGCCCCTGTGTGGTTACATTTAACAGCATCTTGTTCTTTGGTCAATTTTTAATCCCATTTTATTTTTCTGTATAATGTATATATGAAAATTTATAGTTTGTTTTTAAATTCCACTGCTCTGATGTCTTTGGAGGTATAATTACAGATTATATCTGTTGAATCTTGCTCCTAGTTTTGCTTGTAGACTTTTGTTTTGTGTTTAGCTCATACTTGGCTAAACCCAGTCTAATGAATCTGTTTAATTCCCCCCCCCCCAAGAGAGTTTGCATTTGCTATTGCATCTAGAGGTTTACCTGCTATAATTTTCATGTGTGTCTTGAACATTTTCTAGATACCCTACCCAGAAATTAGAAATAACTGTTACATAGTATTGTCTGGATATATGTCATAGGGCCATTACTAACTGTAAGGAAGGCTGTTAGAGTACTATTTCTGTGTTTCATGTCTCCCAAAGAAAATTGGGCTTATCTTAGTAAGAAGGAGAGGATGAAAAGGGGTAGGTAGGCTAGTAGCAGTCACAATATAGTCTATTTTGAGAATGGCACTATTTAAACATTCAGGATATAAGTTAGCTGCATGAATATTTCATGTGAAATTCAAAGCAAAAGCAAAATATATTTGCATTATTCCCTCAGCTTCTTTAATTAGGCTCATAATATTTTTAGGGTATGATAATCATGTTAGTATCATTTCTAAAAAAATGATATGAGACATTCTAGTGCATCTTTCAATTTTAGGCACTCTGTTTTATACGTAAAGATAAAAAGTTGAAGTTTGTCAAACACATACAATCAAAATGAAAACTATATTTTACTCTTGGTGCACAAAAAATCATTTTATTGGTTATCTGTGTTTTTCAGGAAAAATTCTAGTGTCATAAATATTTTATATTGGTGATGGTAGTTGTAAGGAAATATTTCAGCCTTTAGCTTTTTATATTGTTTGTTTTTACTATCCAGGAATTTTAGCTAAAACATTGACTAAGGACATTGAAAGAGAAAATTTATTGATTAAAATGAACTTAAATTATTTACATGGATTTTTCTATACATTGGAAAAATTGATGAAACTCAGATATAACTAATCAGTATGTTTAACCCTGTAACCTGCAATTCTTGGGCTCAGAAAATAGATATGTTTTAAAATCTTTTTTTGTTTGGCATTATTACAGGGTGTTGAAATTTTATAAGTAAAATAATAGATCCTGGCAGATTCCCCCCCCCCCCCCCGAGAGAGACTACATAAATTGGCAGTGGTGGTGGGGGGGGGGGGTTGCAGAGGGTGAGGAAGAGAGAGAGAATCAAGCAGGCTTCATGTCCAGCAAGGAGCCCAACAGGAGGCTCAATCTCATGAACCTGAGATCATGAAATCAAGTGAGCTGAGATCAAGAGTTGTATGCTAGCTTAATTGACTGAGCCATCCAGGCACCAGCCCTCTCCCAGCAGATTAATTTAAAAATACAATTTAGGATGTATCTATAAGGTAAAATGAGAGGAAAAAATGTCATTGTCTGAATCTATTATCAAGAAAATTTTCACACAGTAGGGTGAAAACTTTCTTGGTTTGAGAAGAATGAATAGGAGTATTTCATGTCCCAGAAGGGTATATTCAGTAAAGGCATTTCAAACTGAGAAAGTTCGTAACACAAAGACCACAGTTTTAGGGCAGAATGACCTGTAGTTTAGTGTGATTTGCAGGGATAAGAAAAGCTTGAGAATAAGCCCATATTAAATCACACTATAAAGCAATATACAGAAATCAAACTTTATTTCCAAGGAACAAAGCCAGCAGACTTTTCTCAGAGAACATAAACAAAAAGAATAAATCTAATTTCAATAAATAAAGAAGTTCACTTTAATTCATAAGTATTGGGATTTTATCTTACAAATAAAAGTTTTAAGCCACTGGAAAGTTGTGAACAGGGAGAGATGGTTACTGATTCATTTATAAATGTATTTTGATAATTATGCACTTACCTGTGTTGCTTATTACTTGGTTCATCTTTCCATGGAGGAATTGACCAGGAGTCTTTTACTCTTTTTTTTATTTTTTTAAAGATTTATTTATTTATTTGACAGAGAGAGAGAGAGAGAATGAGTGTGTACATGCAAGTAGGTTGAGGGGTAGAGGAAGAGAAAGAATCCTCAAGCAGACTCCCCACTGAGCACAGAGCCTGTTGGGCTCCATTCATGTGGCTTGATCCCAGATCCCTGAGATCATGACCTTAGCCAAAATCAAGACTTGGCCTCTTAACCAGCTGAGCTGTTTAGTCATTACAGGAGTGAATTACTCTTAAATAAGTTTTTGGCATTAAAGCTTGTTTACCAAAATGATCTAGAAAAATAAATAAGCTTACCTTTTGAATGAATGTATTTTAATCTCATGATAATTACAAATCTGTGAGAAATTTATCTTTCTGGGAAGGAGATAGAAACTAATAATGCCATTAATTTAGTATAGTAAAAATAGTGGAGGTACATTTTTCCACATGATATTTGAGGTTTATTTGCAAGGTTTTATTGAACAAAGGAAAGTGAAAGCCCTTATCTTAAAAAAAAAAAAAAAAGTTGTAGTGAATTTACAAGCTGATCCTTTGAAAGATCTCAGGATTCAGAAACTAGTTTAAATTTCGATAAGCGCATAGTTTTACATAAGTTTTAATAATTTATTTGATCCTCAGGAGGAAAAGAAAGTCAATTTGAAGAGCTTTACATTTCTTTTCCTCAGGTAGAACAAGAATAGCTAATTTAAGAATGTTGGGCTTATTATTTTAAGCCTTTATACCAAATCGATGCTTGTTTTTCAAAGAATATGGTTTTTTGCATTGATATTAATATAAGAGGTATTATTATGTGAATGCATTCATTTCCAAATTGAAAGTTTGGTAGAAATAGGCTCCTGATTCTTTTAACGCAAAACAATCAAATTTGCTTTCCACGAAACAAAAAATATTTTAAAAAAACCCTTCTTATGTAGTTCTATGAGGTGAGATTTTCCTGTTGCATTGGAAAGGGGGTATATGTAGCCACGTTAATGTTCTAGTGAGGTTACAACCAGAGGTAATAGTTTTTGTGACGGATTATTGCAAACTGAAAGGATGAGGCTTAGTAGCTATTCTAATCGGACCATGATTGCTGCTACAACTATTCTTGACCCAACCTTGCTCCTGAGCCACTTGTGATACATTTTGTTAAAATCCAACTTGCCCTTCATCTTATGAAGATTCTTACATTTTAAATAATCTAAAAAATCAACAAAGTGATAAAAGATTGAAGAACTTTGGAAATTGGTAAAAAGTTGGAGTGAGAATTATCATTACCATATAAAGAAATCGTTTATCTTCATCCTTAAGGTATCTACTTATGACTATTTATTTTTAAAGATCTAATTTGTTTATTTGAGAGTGAGAGCATGAGTAGGGGAAGGGGCAGAGGGAGAGGGAGCAGCAGACGCCCTGCTGAGCGGGAAGCCCAGTGAGGGGCTCAATCCCAGGATCCTGGGATCATGACCTGAGCCAAAGACAGAGGGCTTAACCAACTGAGTCACCTAGGCACCCCCTACTTATGACTATTTATAATAATCATAAAGACACAAAATGTGGGGGGTTGGTATATAGTCTTCTGTCATTTCAGGGAATAAATATCTACTTAGTGACCCAGTTTACTTCACTGCCTCCTGAACAATTTTTCAGTGAGATTATTTTGGGATGTGAGTTCTCAGGGATCAAATGGTTCTCTGAACAACTCTTGGCAAGTGTGGGTGATTTAAAGCACAGAACTCTACTCTGAATGCTAGTGCTATACCTATAGCTCTTTGGAAATAACATTTTTTTTTTCTGTATTAGGGTTATTACCATATTTTCTTTCTAGCAGACAGACAAACGATTTGCATGTAGAAGTATCAAATTACTTTTGATGTGGATGTAGTTTAGAATACTTAAAAAAAAACACACAGAAATTCCATGAAGAGAATGATACGCCTCTGCTTATATCAGTGTGAACTGCCAGTTGGAGTACAAATGTTCCATTCTATTGATATCAGTATAATGGCTTCAACAAAGACCCAGCTCATGCTTCAGTGTATGCTGCCCAAAGAGCTGAACGTAGAAGTTGGGGGTCTCAAGGAGACAATACACAGAGCTTTGTTACCAAGGTGACTTAATAGGAGGCCATCTGTGGGAACTCAAAGAAATATTCTAGAACTAGTTTTGTTTTGGAGCTACCAGCTTCCAAAAAGAATTCCCCAAATCCTACTGGTCTTTTGTATTTTGGAGACAGGAAATTCCCCATTGAAGTCTCCTCACCAATCACCAGACAGGCAAAATAAAGGCTCTTGCAACAAGGAGCTCTGAAAATAACTCAATGAACAGTAAAATCATCCTTTGGCATTCATCTCCTTCAAGCCTATGTGACTGATCTTTCATTTGATGAAGATCCTATTGTAGAACTCACTAGTATTTTCTGTGAGAGCAGCTGAGTGTTGCTGTTCAGCAAACTGCACAAATGCTGCAACAGTGACATCTTTAGACCTGGGGATCTGAACTCTCAGCCTTGCATTTCTAAAATGCTGCCAAGTCCCAAGACAACTTTTCTGCTCTGGTTGGTGTTCCAAAATCAGGGAAGGAAATGATGTACTATTGAGACCTCACATATCTAGACCAAATCGTTCCTTTTCTGTATTGGATCCTGGCAGGTTGAAGGGTAGTTTGTATTGTTCATGTTAATCATGACTGGTTGCATACAAATTTGGGTGTCCCTTCACTTGAAGATGACCTTTTATGATAATTCTCACTGGGTCTTATGTGGTTATGTGCATTATCTGTGTACCTCCTTTGCAAATACTCTGCAGTCACCAGAGTTCTCCAGGGATCAGTTTGGTGGCAAAAAGTATCTTTGGTTGAAGCAGAGCTTAATTGTCAGAGAAAAAGACAGGTATTCTGGTTCATTTTGGAAATGTTTGACATGACACTTGTTACCCAGTAAGCAAGTTTGGCTTTAAGGGATGAAAACCTCTCTCCCAATTCCACGTAGGGACAGGAATTGACAAACATTCCTCTTCAGTAGGCTCAGGCGAACCTCTCAAACACCTTGATTTACTCTTGAGGATCTTATTAGCTTATCATTTTCAGATGGATTCTGTATCTCTATAGCATTTTGTCTTACTCCCTCAAAACCATATTCTGTCCTGTACAAATCTCTTACAATATTACTGTTAATTGAAACTTGAGAAGGAACCTGAAAAGTCTCATTGGACTTTTTTTTTTTTTTCTTCCCCTGTGTTATTGGTGGGTCCTCATTTATCTTTGTCTTGACTTTTGCTTTCTAGGATAACTATGCAACACTTGACATAAGATCTAATATGTACAAGTCTGTTAGAAACTTCTGTGGCATCAGGGTCTCTGATTTCAGTATTTCATATGAGTTTCCTTCCACTGATAAAAATATCTGATATTGGTGGCCTAATCCACAACTTCATGTTCATCTTAGGAAAATGCCTAGAAAAGAGCTAGACTTCTCACTAACAAAGATGGAAGTTGAAAATCTAGCCTGGATACCACCATAATTTTGGGTTCTATACTTGGTAGGCAGGGAAATATGTGTGGTGGCCAATTAACTCTTCATATCAACTTGAGTGGCCTATTCAGGGACTTTGTTGAATTACTTCAGACCAAATCTAAATTTTCAGAATTTAAAGTTTCAGAATTTTCCTTTGACATAGACCGAGCTTATTGCCCCAATGGTCTTATTTCTGTGACCCTATTTTATTTGTACTCCACACAATTACTTGGATTTCCAACTTTATATAAGATTTCTACAAACATAGTCAGTGAGAAGCTCTATTGGAAATCTTTTTTTTTTTTTTTTAAGATTTTATTTATTTAGTTGATAGAGAAAGCAAGAGACAGAGCACAAGCAGAAGGGAAGGAGCAAGGGGAGAGGCAGAAGCAGAGGCCCTGCTGAGCAGGGAACTCCCCCAATGTGGGGCTTGATCCCAGGACCCTGGGATCATGACCTGAGCTAAATAAAGGTAGATGCTTAACTGACTGAGCCACCCAGGAGGCCCAAAACCCTCTTGGAAATCTAATCATTTTCTGTCTCTGATGGGAAGGCTTACATTTATCAAACTTCTGAAGTTAAGAGAGGACTAATCTTCTGTTGCTTAGTAATGACAGAGTTAGTGTTGGCAGGTCTTCTTTGCTTATGGAGAGGGCCTGTACTTCATCTTAACTTCTTACAGAAGCCAAGGCTTCCTATGTGTGCATTATAAACACATTCCTATGTGTTGCAGTAAACAACACGAACACACTTAAAATGTCCTCAAAAAAGTTGTACCAAAAAAAAAAAAAAAAAAAAGAAACTATAAAAAAGAATGAATGTTGAATAGGCTCTGGTATTTAATTTTACATGTAAAGGAACTTAGAAAGCATTAGTTCATCCTGATTACAAGTAAAAAGTACAAAGTTGAACTGAATAATCGGTAGTCTTCTTGGATACTTAAGAGAGGAAAACACAGGGCAAACCACTGACCCAAGACTAGAGAGAGAGACACAGGAATACAGGGAATCACAGCTTATGGGAACAAAGAATCATGAGTGAAAACTTCTTTGAGAATCTGTGCTGAACTATAATTGATGAACTGTTCTAGCATACCATGCACAAGTATGCTTACTTTTGCCATGTCTTTTCAGCAGACTACTGAGGTCCTGGCCAGAGCACTTAGAAAAGAAAAAGGAAATAGCACACAAATTAGAAAGGGAAGAAGTAATACTATTTGTTTACCAATGACCTGATTACATATGTTGAAAATACTAAAATTCAAAGAACTGTTAAAATTAATAAATGAATTCTTGGGGCACCTGGGTGGCTCAGTGGGTTAAAGCCTCTGCCTTCGGCTCGGGTCATGATCCCAGGGTCCTGGGATCGAGCCCCACATTGGGCTCTCTGCTCGGCAGGGAGCCTGCTTCCTCCTCTCTCTGCCTGCTTCTCTGCCTACTTGTGATCTCTGTCTGTCAAATGAATAGATAAAATCTTAAAAAAAAATTAATAAACGAATTCTATAAAATTATATGAAATTAACAGTTGTGTTTCTATACAAAAACAACAAACTACCAGAGAAATTCAGAAAACAATCTCATTTATATTCACATCAACAATAATAAAATGCTTAATAAATCCAAACAAGGAGGTTGAAAGACCTGTACACTAAAAATTATAAGATATTAACAAAAGACATTGGAAAGAACAAATGAATGAAAGATTTTAATGTATCTATATAGCTCTCTTTTGGTTATTCTTTTCATGATTTATATTTTACTGTCTATTTTCAGTCTATTTGGGGTTTTCAATATAAAGAGTAGTAGGTAGTATATGTTTTAGTCATACCTATTCTATCAAGTTCTACTTTTTCATTCAAGTGTGTTTAATCCATCTGCACTTAATGTAATTAATAACATATGATTTCCCTGTGCACTTCTACTGTTTTTTTATATATGTTTAGTGTTATATTTCTTTTTTGTTCTTTTTCTTCAGTGTTTCCTTATTTTCCTTAAAGGGATGGTTTCTTTCTTTCTTTCTTTCTTTCTTTTTTTTAAAGATTTTATTTATTTGACAGACAGAGATCAAAAGTAGGTAGAGAGGTAGGTGGGGGGAGGGGGGGAGTGGCAGGGAGCCTGATGCAGGGCTCGATCCCAGGACCCTGGGATCATGACCTGAGCTGAAGGCAGAGGCTTAACCCACTGAGCCACCCAGGTGCCCCAAATGGATGGTTTCTAATTTATCACTTGAGTACTCCTTTTTTTGTGACTTTTATTATTTTCTTAATAGTTATGCTGGGGATTACAATTAATGTGTTCTAACATTCTCATTTAGTTTAATACCATCTTAAGTTCAATAGTATGTAAAAGTTTCTCATATAATTCCATTCTACATCTTTTCCTTTGTGCTATCACTGTTATGAAAATTACATCTTTATATATTATAACTATTCAATGCAATTTTACAATTACTGCTATTTGTGATTGTTTCAAGATCATGTTTGAGAAGATGAGAAATCTAATTTAAAAGTGTATAATAATGATGCCCCTTATTTTATTTGTGTTCCTTTTTTTCTTTGTATGGGTTTGAATTAATGTTTAATGTCCTTCCATTTTGACTTCAAGGACTCCTTTTAGAATTTCTTATAGGGTGTTCCTGGCTGGCAAGGTATTTCCTGCTTTGATTATTTAAGACCATCCTAATTTCTCCTTTCTTTTCGAAGGGTAGTTTGGCTGAATATGGAATTCTTGGTTGAATGTCTTTTTCTTCAGTTCTGTTCTAGCAATGAATTAAAATGTATCTATAGTTGAGGTAGAATATTTTCTTGCATTTTGGAATTTTTAAAAAATATTTTGTTCATTTATTTGAGAGAGAGTGAGAGCAGGAGCGGGAGTGAAAGAGCGATAGCAAAGCAGAGGGAAGGGACAGAGGGAGATCAGATCCCTGCTGAACAGGGATCCCAACGGGAGGCTGGAACCCAGGACCCTGGGATCGTGACCCGAGCCAAAGGCAGATACTCAACTGACAGTCACCCAGGCACCCCACATTTTGGAATTTTTAAAAGATGGTTTTGGTATAAAGTCCACTGAAATGTGAATTGGTAGTTAGAAGTTATCTAAAGTAGAGCGTGTGTGTGTGTGTGTATGATTTGGAAGGAAGCTATGAGTGGCAGTACGTGGTATTTGAGTTTAAGTTTAAAGACATTCTTCAGTAATGACTGCAGTTATTTGGAAATGTTTTGTGCATTTATATCACTGTAATTCTTAATGATATTTAAAATGAAATGGTATCCTAGCAAAATGAAAAAAAGCACAAGTTTGGAAACAATAGGTCTGCTGTATATTAGCATTGAAAAAGTACTATGATATATATGTGTATATATTTTAACTTAAATTATTTTCTGAATTTGATAATTTGAATTATAATTGTGTTTGGTAAAGATTTTGTTTGGAGATTTAAGATAAAGATCTTTATTCTTAGAAGATGGCTTATTAGGGCTTGCTAAAGCAATGATCTCCCTCACTTAAGATAAATAGCAAAGAAAAGTTAGAATTTTACTTTTATTTCTCTGGCCATTTTCATGATGTCTGTTCCATTATCCATTAACATGATTCTTTTCCATTTATGCAAAACTTTTTAAAAAATATTTTATTTATTTATTTGACAGAGAGATCACAAGTAGGCAGAATAGCAGGCAGAGAGAGAGGGGGAAGCAATGTCCCTGCTGAGTAGAGAGCCCAACATGGGGCTCAGTCCCAAGACCCTGAGATCATGATGTGAGCCAAAGACTGAGGCTTAACCCACTGAGCCACCTAGGCATCCTGACATAAAACATTTCTATCGAACACTTACAGTGGTACAGATGGTCTTGTAGATTTTGGAAGTTAAACAATGAAGTTAAAAAGATAACAATCTCAGCATTCACTGTCTTACCGGTGCCAAGATAAACCTAGAGCGCTATATATATATATATATCTTATATATCTTATCAGTTAATAAGAATTAACTGATAAAATAAATATATGAATGAATGAAAACTAGATTCAAATTACTTTTCAGAATGTTTTTAACAATTATTTGTTTGGGGGTTCATGTGTCTGGATTAGCTAGCTTATGGTATAATAAGGGACAGCCCTGAAATAATGATGGTTTAAAATAGTTTATTTTTTTCCCTCACACTACTTGTCATCGCCAGTCAGCATAGAAACTCATTTAGGGAGATGGAGAGGAGAAGGGAGTTGGGGGAAATCAGAGAGGGAGACAAACAATTAGAGACTGTGGACTCTGAGAAACAAACTGAGGGTTTTGGAGGGGATGGGGGTGGGGTTTGTGTGAGCCTGGTGGTGGGTATTATAGAGGACACATTGCATGGAGCACTGGGTGTGGTGCATAAATAATAAATTTTAGAACACTGAAAAAAAAATTAAATTAAAAAAAAAAAAAAAAAGCTTATTTAGGGACCCAGTCTGAGAGAGCAGCCACTATCTCAAATATTGACAGTTGCTGTTTAACAGAAAAGTGAGTATACCACTGGCCAGAACACAGTACATCACTGACACATGGCTCCATCTAAAGACCATTGTAATTGTGCCAGGTGCTTGGAATCTGGAAACAACAAAAAATATTAGGCAAAATGCAGTAATGCATTCTATTCAGTGCCTTGGTAAATATTTGGTGGAAAAGGAATATTTACTTCAGTTGATCAGACGAAGGTGATAAAGAGAATAAGGTAATTAGAGTTGTAGTAAGGGTAGGCATGGTAAGATCATGGACTCAAGTGAAATCAAAAGCCGAAAAATGGATTTTATCATTGATGATATCAACATTTAAAACAAGTCCACCTATGCCAATTATTTATTGCATTGATTAAAAGTTCTGTCAGTGTCATCTGGGTTTTTGATAATTATTCTGTATTACAACAAATAGTTATTTAGTACTTACTAAATGCTGTACCTTGAGCTTGGGTTTGTTTACCAAAGCAGCCTAAAGAGGCAGTTTTTTGTCCTTAGAAAATTAAAACATCGGTTTCTCAAAACATGGCAGTTTTCCATACTTTCAAAGGAAACATACTGCTAGCACTTACAGAACATTCTCATGTATGGTAAGAGATGAGAATCTTATCTTTTATTGAAATATTTAGGATTTTAAGGAATTATTAATCAAAATATATAAAATTATCTTTACTACCACTAAAAATCACTAAGTAACTCTATCTGTATTTGTTTTTAAAGTTCTTTGCCTATGGGAGTGTTTGGATGGCTCAATTGGTTGAGCATCCAACTCTTGATTTCTGCTCAGGTCATGATCTCAGGGTCATGGAATTAAGCCCCTTATTAGTCTCTGTGCTCAGTGGGGAGTCTGCTTGAGATTCTCACTTTCTCTCTCTCTGCCCCTCTTCCTGTGCTCATACTAACTCTCTCTCTCTCTCTAAGATAAATGGATAAATCTTAGAAAGAACTTTTGTTTGTTGTGAAAATCCCAGACTCATAATAATTACAAAGTGAGATATATGCCAATGAAAAACTTTATTTTTACTTTCTGAAGGATATCCATAAAATTAAATTTAGATCTAATAATGTTACTTACATTAGGAAATAATAATATTCTTATATTTCAGATAAGTATTTGAAAGAATTCTAAGATTATTCATAAATTCATATATTTATCAGAATAAATTTGTTTAAAATGACCCTTCTCTTAGTACTATTATTTTAAAAGCTATATATTATTAGATACTAGAACAATTTTTTAAAATTTTATTTTTTTCAATGTTCCAAAATTCATTGTTTATGCACCACATCCAGTGCTCCATGCAATACATCCCCTCCATAAACCCCCACCATGATGAAACTGATTTAACTCTAGAAATTTAATAGTCCAGTTTTCCCTGTGTCATATTATACTGTGCTTCATTTTCCCCCATAATTACATGTACACAAATGTAATGTCTAGAAATAATTTTCCAGAGCATAACAGTATATAACTGAGATGTGGCATTATTATGTAAGTTTTAATAACTTTAATTTTCTTACTAAAATTCTAACAGTGTAGCTTTTGGTTCACATTGTAATATGGGTATAACATGGAAAATAGTTTATATTATTTTACTATATTATGGTACACATCTCATAGTTTTGGCATGCCCACAATATACATAATTTTACTTAAGAGAAATAAATTTTTGGCTAAAGATTGAAATTTCAAAATATTTAAAAGGAAATCCTAACACCACTGATATATCGTTTTGTATCACCTAACAAAATTTTTATTTCCAAATGTGCTCAAGGAAATCTGGTAGATTTTTGTGGAATACTGTGAATATTAAAGTTGTTGAACCTGAATGAGTAAGAGTAACATTTTCTTTTCTGGAAATTTCAAAATTTAGAGTTATAGTCATTGAAAAAAATCTATGATAAGTTCAGGTGATTTTCAATAAACACTAAGGTGCTTAGAAGAGAGAATTGGTGACAAAACTCAAGAAAAAATACAAAGGTGGTTTAATCTCAGACTAAAGAGTCTAATCTAACTCATTCACTCATTATATGGTTTTAATTGAGGAAGTAGAGAGTTAAAAACCTGTCCTTTAAGAATGTTAATTTTTAGTAACGTGCAGAAAAGATTGGAAGAAAGCTAGAGGCAAAGAAACAGTTAAGAGCCTTTTGCATTAGGATTGCCTGTGTGGCTCAGCTGGTTGAGCATATGCCTTCAGTCTTGGGGTCCATCACAGTATGGGGCTCCCAGCTTAGTGGGGGAGTCTGCTTCTCCCTCATCCTCCTCCTGCATGTGTGAGCATGTGCACTTGCTCTCTCAAACTCTCCCTCAAATAAATACTAAAATCTTAGAAAAGAAAAAAAGAGCCTTTTGCATTTGTCTAGAAACATGGCAATAAGAGCTCGGATTGGAAAAGTGGCCATGGGAGTAGCAAAGAAAGCCTAGAGAATGGATATATTTAAAATATTTTATATTACTCAAGATAGTTAGAAAACAATTTATAATTTTGAGCTTGAATGACTAGAGGCATCCAAGAATATATTGTAGTAAGGCATTGGAAATTTGGAACTATGACTTGTAGAGTATTTTCAGTCTCATAAGGAATAGATGAATTGTATACAATTGCATAATTCTACTTGAACTACTATTTAAAGGTTTAAGTTAATCATTTATCACAATTTGTAAAACAATTTGGAGGATGTGAATTATCATATATATGTGAGTCTTTATTTTTATTTTTCCTTACCACAGTGGTTAAGAACTAAAAATATTTTTTTAAACAGTTAATGAAAATATGGTGACCTACTTTTTTAAGAAGTCTTAAAAATAAAATTTATTTTTCTTATTTCAGTAGTTCAATCATTATTTTAAAAAGTTTTTATTGGTGTTAGCAATATGTGTTACAGGCTCTGCAGAATAATGTTTATAAGAATTTCGTACCCGGACATCTTGTCTCCTGTAAGTAGATAAAATGTTAAAAAGGAAAATAACTGTGATGAATCATGAATATTAAAGAACATGTCAAACTAATGATGGAATTTATGTTACAAGATCAATTTTGAATAAACATGTACAAAGACAATTAAAAGCAGAGGGATATTTAAGGCAAAGAATTTATGTCATATAAAGCAAGTGGCTTCTTGTCAACTTGCATGTCAAAGCAAATGAGCAATTTGGTCATTTTGAAAGCATGTTTTAATGCTAAGATAAAGAAAATATAATTATAGCAAAGAATTATTTGACTTACATAATTTAACATTGATTACAGTGTAATTCAGATTTTCTCTGTGACTTGTGAGATCCCTTCCTGTCAGGAAAGGGACTTTTTAATTGCTGAACCAGTTTTATTTATTTTTTCCCATCAAAAAACTATAATGTGCCTCCTCTAAGTATTGGCAATAGAGTTGTAAGATAGAATACTACTTCTGTTCTGAGGGGAGGATAGGCAATAGAAAAATAATTGAATATAAAAATACTATATTAGAATGTCTTAAGTCGTATTGAAGTGCGCTGGGTGGCTCAGTCAGTCAAGCCTCTGCTTTTGGCTCAGGTCATCATGCCAGGGTTCTGGGATCCAGCCACTCATAGGGCTCCCTGCTTAGCAGGGAGCCTGCTTTTCCCTCTTCCTCTCCAACCCTCTTCCCCATGCTCGCTCTCACTCTCACCATCCCTCTGTCAAATAAATAAATGATCCTTTTTCTTTTTCTTTTCTTTTCTTTCTTTCTTTCTTTTTTTTTTTTTTTTTTGAAGTCTTAAGTCCTATTGAGACCACAAAGTACAGTAAGAAATTTAAGAGGGATAGTGTTAATTTCAGTTAAGGCAGTTAGGGAAAGTCTCTCTGAGGCATTGAAAATTAGCAAAGAGATGAATAAAGGGAGGATATGAGTCAAGGATCTGTAGGACATATGTTTTCCAGTTAGCAGAACAGCAAGTGATAATGCTGAGACATGAATGACCATGGTTCATATTTTGAGAAACTAAAAGACCATTGTCAATGGAGCATAATGTGTGAGTCAAAATACCTAGAAAATAATTTTGGAGTATTCCCCAGGGCCATATTATGTAGGTCCTTATTTATTATTCTCAGGGTGATAAGAATCCATGGAACATTTTCATTTTTTTAAGATTTTATTATTTATTTACTTATTTACTTACTTGACAGAGTAGGGGGCGGGGAGTGCGTGTGAGCATACAAGCAGGTAGAGTGGCAGGCAGCAGGAGAGGGAGAAGCAGGCTCCCGCAGAGCAGAGAGCCCAATATGGGGCTCCATCCCAGAATCCTGGGATCATGATTGGAGCCAAAGGAAGACAATCAACTGAGAGACCCTGGCACCACATGGAACATTTTCAAAGAAGAAATAACATGATCTGATTTAAATTTAATAAAATTAATTGTTTAGAATACTGATGATGGTGTTGTTGGCTTGGTCAAACAATAGCATAAAAATTACAGAGAAGTGACTACCTTAGGGATATAGTTTACAAGTACATCTGATAAGGCTTGGTAAGATGAGGATAAATGTAAACTCTGAGAAAAAGACAATTCACAGATAACTCTTTTTGGCCTTTTTTGGGTCTGGGCAAGTGCCATTTATTGAGCTAGAAAATATCAAGAGTGCCAAAGGTTTGATTTGCTTTCTAGCATTAGAATGAAAGGTGCTTACTATGAATTTGGCAGACAGGGCATAATTTTGTGACAAGGCTTCCCTTCCTAAAATTCATATAGGGGGTTTTCCTTTAAGCAGAATTTTATCATTCCCCTCCATAATTGAAGCTGTAGATCAAAACTCAGTTTACAATATTTAAAACTATGAAACTTGACTAGGTTACACAGATAAAAATGTTTTATAAGAAGGGTTCTGAAGAATTAGTCATGGGGAATTATATCATTTACTAATGAGAAAGACTGTAATCCAGCAAAATAAATGAGAAGAAACAAATACTGAGGCAGAAGAAAACCAGGAAAATATAATGTTTTGTAAAGTGAACTAAAACACATATGAAGATGGAGGGAGTAATCAAATATAGTAAATGCTGTATGGCTTAATGGTAAAGACTGAAAATTGTTCATGAGATTTGGTAACCTGGAAGTCATAGTTGTCAATAAACAAAATCATCATTGGAGTTAGTAACACATGTCTGAAGTCAGTTTAAAAGAAAATAGGTAAAGAATTAAAGCTGGTGTGGGTACACAAATTTAGAGAAATTTTGGTATAAAGGGCCATTAAAAAATTGGTTCTTGGGGCACCTGGGTGGTTCAGTTGGTGAAGCGACTGCCTTTTGCTCAGGTCATGATCCTGGCATCCTGGGATAGAGTCCTGCATGGGGCTCCCTGCTCTGCAGGGAGTCTGCTTCTCCCTCTGACCCTCCCCCTTCTCATGTTCTCTCTCTCTCTCTCTCATTCTCTCTCTCTCTCTCAAATAAATAAAATCTTTTTTAAAAAATGGATTCTTCACAAATAGTGAGGAGATACATAGAATTACAGTTTGTTTTTTTTCCTTTTTATTGGAATGTCTCAGCCTTTTTCTATGGTCGTAGGAATGATTTAAACAATAGAAAAAGTAATGCAATAGAGATGGTAATTGCTGGATCAGCATCCTTGTATTGATAACAGAGAATGGATCCGTAGTTCAAGGGAAGGGCTTGTACAGGTCATATTAACAGTATGCATTCAATATTTGCACAAATACATGTGAATCTGTAGTATGTAGGTGGAAAGATGAGTTTTTATCTTCAGAGTTTACTTTTTAAGTGAACTACAAGGGAGAGTATCAGGTGACAGTAGGGAAGGATGGAGAGTTCAAGAAAGAAGAAACAGTAGGAAGTGTTTGAACGGAAGCATTGGAAGATACATTCTCTATATTTGACATCAATGTTATCCATGTGGGATTTCTTTCAAATACTGCATTTGGATCTAGAAAGGGTGGAAGTATAATAGATTTTGTATTGGCTTGAGAGGTTAAGGCCCAGGATCTAGTGTCTTTTAATATCTAAATTAGGTAATGTCTGATAAATTATCTAAACTCAGGGAACTTCCAGAGTTCTCATGTGTCAGCATAATGGCCTGAGTTTTTACTGTATACCAAGACACTGAGTTTGGATCATCTCTTCATATACTCAGAACCGTTGTATCAATGTTATTACCTCCTATATGTATATTGACCACTCAGTTTTTGGAGATGGTAAGGAAGTTATCCTACAAGACTTAGCTACCAAGTGTAAGAGTTTGAAATAACATCCTGTTTATATGACTCTAGAAGCAGAATACTTAACTACAAATGTTACGGCTCCCTCACTGCATTTTAGTCCTCACAAGAAAAGATAGAGTGAAGTGAGACTGGAAGAAAAAGAAAAAAACAAACCCTATTGGTTTAAAGGACTAGATGTCCTTGGTAACTTTTGAGAAAGTGTTGACAAGTTTTTTCTGTAAAGATTCAGATATAAAGATTTCATTCTTTGGGCACAATACATGTCTGTTGCAACTATTCAACTCTGCTAGCAAGCTAGCAGCCATAGAGAGTATGCAAATGAATGGGCACGCCTATATGCCGGTAAATTATTATGCACTATGGGACAGGATCTGCTTCCCACTGCGCTGAATGGATTGGTGAGCTAGCTAACTGAAATGAGAGCCATTGTGGAATTTCTTAAGGATGAAGTATATGAATTTAATAAGCGCATATTTTACATGTACTCTTTGTCAGCCACCAGGCCCAAAGAGGGCCTTACAGATGAGTGGGACTGATGAAGTTGGATTCTAGGAGTTTTTTTAGTGTATTAACATGAGAATAGAGAGGAAGGGATAACTAGAAGGGAAGTACTAAGAAATAGAAATTAAATGTCAAAAAATGATTAAAGCAGTAAATGAGAAATAGAGAATGTAATTGAAAAAAAAACGGTGTAGTATTACAGATACTTTAATTGCTTAGGCTTTGAGTTTTAACATACGAGTTTAAAGTACAGATAAGTCACATATTTTTTAAATCAATGTCTTTTAAGAATATATTAAATGATAGGTTAAGTGCTGTGTCATATAATTGTAAATTATTAGAGTAAGAACTTTAAAATGAGTAATCCCATACCTTCAAAAAGTTTATTTAGAAAGTATCATATTCAGAGACTTTTCAAATGCTTCAATACTGTGTTAAATACCATACAGTGATCATTACCTCAACATTTTCCAAGGCAGTGCCTTCCATCTTTGCATATTCCTAAGACTTGGATATTTCTCGCTCGGAAAATAAATCCCATCTCTCTTCTTTGAACAATTTTTCAGGTATTTAAATATATCTATAGTATATTTTAAGCATTAAAGATAGCTAAAGTCAACTACAGTAAACATAGAAAAATTAAAAAAAAACATAAAACTTTAAATTCCTCTTTAGTGATTTAATAGATAAGGCAGAGGGCACATATACATAACATTTAACAAAGGGTGCATTTAATTCCGTATTTTGGAATTAATTGGAAATCATGAGGATAAATTTGTTACCACAATGCTTTTGAGAATGCTAGAGATTGGATTAATCATTAACATCATAAAGGTAAGAAAGCCCATTGAAGACTAATAATAAATCAGTTGCCATAAAATTCAAAGAATAAAATCATGGGGGAAGTGGTTAATGAATTTCCAAATTTATTTTAACAATAAATGTTCTATATCTTCATGAAAATGAATTTTGCAGAAAATACAAACAATTTTCCTACAAGACTTTTTCTTACAAAAAATGCATGTTTTGCTAGCCTATGGAATGTTGCTTTTTGTACCCATTACATTCTTGTTTTATCAGCCTGTTATATAAAATTGAACATGTTGGAGGAAAATGAGCCTGTTCGCTGAAGCTATAATGTATACACCATCTGTAAGATGACTAACGTATTATCTGAAATATAATTATCTGAAATATAATTCCTGTGTCATATAAGTGACATAAATCCACTTGGTAGACAGAAAATTTTAAAACACTTTGTGTTCACCTCCTCTCTAAATTCTATTAAGGAAATTAAATTGGTGGTTCTGAGAGATTTACTTTTAACTCATAAGCACTTTTTTTTTCTTTGATAATCTATGTCAGACTGATTTCTCCTTGAACATCTCTTTATATCCAGTTTTTAAAATTACATTTACTGATGTAAAACTTATACATAGTAAATGTTCCTAAAGATTTTTATTTCTTAAGCTTCTTGTTTTCTGTTGGTAGTAGTTCCTTTCAGTCAAAACTTGTCCCTTTAGCATTCCTTATGATGCTGGTCCATTGATGAGAATATTTTTGTCTGTGTTTAACTGAAATTCTCATAAATTAACCTTCATTCTTGATATAGATATATTTTTTACTACATAAAGAATTGTGGAATTTCTTTTTTTTTTTTTTTTTCCTAAACACTTTAAGGATGTCCCATTGCCTTTAGGTTTGCGATGGTTTTTTTTGATGAGAAACCCACATTGCAGTTATTTATTTTCTCTATATAATCGGTCATTCAACTCTAGCTGCTTTTAAGATTTTTCTTTTCATCTTTGGTTTTCTGCTGGTTGACTATAATATACCTACCTTACTTTCCTTGGCATTTATTATTTTGGGAGTTCACAGAGCTTCTTGATTCTGTACTTTTTTCTTTTACAAATTTTGGGTAGTTTTATTCATTTTTTTCTCCCTGTTTTTCTCTTTCATTCTGCAGGTTTTCAAAGTACATGTACATTATACCTTTGACTGTGTCCCACAGATTCTTAGGATTTATTCGTGTTTAAATCTGTCTCCCACTTCTTTTGATTGTATAATCTGGTTTTAAGTTTTTAAATTCTTTATTGTATCAGCTCCATTCTATTTTTTCAAAGATTTATTTATTTGAAAGGGGTGGAGACTCATAGGGAGAGAGAGAGAGAGAGAATCCCAAGCAGACACTCCACTGAGCACAGATCCTGACATAAGGCTCAATCTCATGACCTTGAGATCATGACCTGAGCTAAAATCAAGAGTTGGATACTTAACTGACTTAGCCACCCAGGCTCCATTCTATTTTTAAATCCACTCAGAAATATTTTCTTTTTAGTAATAAATCTTTATTGGTCTTATTTCTTAAATTCCATGTATGAGTGAAATCATATGGTATGTGTCTTTCTCTGACTGACATTCTGCTTAACATAGTAGTCTAGTTTCATCCACATCATTACAAATGGCAAGATTTCATGCTTTTTTATGAATAAGTAATGTTCCATTATGTGTGTGTGTGTGTGTGTGTACACATATACATACTATCTCTTCTTTAGCCATTCATCAGTTGATGGACATATGAATTTTCTCCGTAGTTTGGCTGTTGTTGATAATGCTGTTATAAACATTGGGGTACACGTCCCTTTGAATCAGTATTTTTGTATTCTTTGGGTAAATACTTAGTAGTGCAATTGCTGGGTCATGGGGCACTTCTATTTTTAAGTATTTTGAGGAAATTCCATACTGTTTTCCACAGTGGCTGTACTAGTTTGCATTCTTACCAACACTATAAGAGAGTTCCCAATTCTCCACATCCTCACCAACATGTGTTGTTTCCTTTTTTGTTAATTTTAGCCATTCTGACAGGTGGGACGTGATAGCTCATTGTAATTTTGATTTGTATTTCCCTGATGATGAGTGATGTTGAACATCTTTTCATGTGTCTGTTAGCTATTTAGAAGTCTTCTTTGGAAAATGTCTTTTCATGTCTTATGCCTCTCTTTAAACTAGATTATTTGATGTTTTGGGGTGAATTTGCTAAGTTCTTTGTAGATTTTGGATAATAACCTTTTATCAGATATGTCATTTGTAAATATATTCTCCCATTCCATTGGTTGCCTATTTTGTTGATTATTTCCTTTACTGTGCAGAAGCTTTTTATCATGTTAAAGTTCCAGTGTTTATTTTTGCTTTTGTTTCCCTTGCCTCAAGAGACCTAACCAGTGGGGTGCCTGGGTGGCTTATTCGCTTGTGCCTTTGGCTCAGGTCACAATCCCAGGATCTTGGGATCGAGTTCTGCATCGGGCTCCCTGCTCATTGGGAAGCCTGCTTCTTCCTCATCCCCACTTGTGCTCTTTCTCACTATCTCTGTCACTATTTGCCTTTCTTTCTCTCTCACACACAAATAAATAAAATCTTTAAGAGAGAGAGAGAGAGAGAAAGACTGACCTATCTAGTAACATGTTGCTACAGTCATTGTCAGGTTACTGCCTGTGTTGTCCTCTAGAAATTTGATGACTTCCTGTCTCACATTTAGGTCTTTCATCCATTTTGAGTCTATTTTTGTGTGTGGTAGAAGAAAGTGGTCCAGGTTCATTCTTCTGCATGTGGCTGTCCAGTTTTCCCAAAACCATTTGTTGAGGAGACTCTTTTCCATTGAATATTCTTTCCTGCTTTGTCAAAGATTAGCTGACCATATATTCGTGGGTCAATATCTGGGTTTTCTACTCTGTACCATTGATTAGTGTTTCTCTTTTTGTGCCAGTACCATACTGTCTTGATGATAACAGCTTTGTATTATTGCTTGAAGTCTGGAATCATGATACCTCCATCTTTGTTTTTCTTTTTCAGGATTGCTTTGACTATTCAAGGTCAATTGTGGATCCATATAAATTTTAATATTATTTGTTTTAGCTCTATGAAAATTACTGGTCATATTTTGATAGGGATTACATTAAATGTGTAGATTGCTTTGGGTAGAGACATTTTAAGTGTTCTTCAATTCATGAGAATGGAATGCTTTTCCATTTCTTTGTGTCTTCTTCAATTGCAATTTCATAATTCTTCTCTAGTTTTCAGAGTACAGATCTTTTACCTCTTTAGTTAGGTTCATTTCTAGATATCTCACAGTTTTTGGTGCAGTTGTAAATGGGATTGGTTCCTTGATTTCTCTTTCTGCTTTTTCATTACTGGTAGAAAGACGACAGATTTCTGTATATTGATTTTGTATCCTGTAACTTTGCTGAGTTCATGTATTTGTTCTTTTTTGGTGCAATCTTTTAGATTTTCTGCATAATGTGTCATGTTGTCTGTGAATATTGAACGTTGACTTCTTCCTTTCCGATTTGGGTATCTTTCATTTCTTGTTTTGTGTTATTGCTGAGGCTAAAACTTCCAGTACTATGTTAAATAGTAATGGTGAAAGTGGACATCCCTGTCTTGTTCCTGATTGTAGAGGAAAAGTTCCCACTTTTTCTCCACTTAGGATAATACTAGCTGTGGGTCTTTCATATATGGCATTTATGATGTTGAGGTATGTTCCTTCTATGCCTTTGTTGAGAGTTTTTATCAAGAAAACATGCTGTATTTTGTCAAATGCTTTTTCTGTATCTATTGAGGGGAGCATATTGTTCTTATCCTTTATTTTATTATTATGGTGTATCATTTTGGTTGATTTGATAATATTGAACCAGCCCTTCAACCCAGGAATAAATCCCACTTAATCATCAGTAAATAATTATTTTAATGTACTGTTGCATTGGATTTGCTTGTATCTTGTTGAGAATTTTTTCATCCATGTTCATCAGGGATATTAATCTGTAACTCTCCTTTTTAGTGGGGTCTTTGTCTGGTCTTGGAATCTAGGCGATGCTAGCCTCATAGAATGAGTTTGGAAGTTTTCCTTCCATTTCTGGTTTTTGGAATAATTTGAGAATAAACATTAACTCTTCTTTAAATGTCTGGTAGAATTCTCCTGGGAAACCATTTGGCTCAGGACTTTACTTGTTGGAATATTTTTTTAAAAAATATTTTATTTATTTGAGAGAGAGCACAAGTGAGTGGGATGAGGAGCAGAGGGGAAGGGGGAGGAAGAGGGAGAGAGGATCTGAAGCAGACCCCTGGCTCAGCATGGAGCCTAACCATGAGATCATGATTTGAGCTGAAATCAAGAGTCGGATATTTACCCAAGCCAGCCTCCCAAAGTGTCTCTGTTGGGACATTTTTGATTACTGATTCAATTTCTTTGTTGGTTATTGGTCTGTTCAAATTTTCTATTTCTTCCTGTTTTAGTTTTTGTAGTCTGTATTTTTTTAGGAATTTTTCCATTTCTTCCAAATTGCCCAGTTTGTTGGCATATAATTTTTCACAATAGTCCCTTTTTAAAAATTTCCATGGTGTTGGTTGTGATTTCTCCTTTTTCATTTGTCATTTCATTTATTTGGGTCCTTTCTCTTTTTGATAAGTCTGGCTATGGGCTTATCAATTTTGTTAATTCTTTGGAAGAAATAGCTCTTAGTTTGGTTGATCTATCCTATTGTTTTCTGTTTGTTTCTATATTGTTTATTTTTGCTCACATCTTAATCCTTTCTCTTCTCTTAGCTTTAGACTATTCACTTTTTCTTTTCTAGCTCCTTTAGGTATAAGGTTTGATTCTGTATTTGAGACTTCTCTTGCTTTTTGAGGTAGGCCTGTATTGCAACATACTTCCCTCTGAGGACTACCTTTGCTTTATCCCAGGTTTTGGACTTTCAACTTTTCATTTGCATTTGTGTCCCTGTACTTTATAGAAATTTCTTTTTTAATTTCCTGGTAAATCCATTCATTCTTTAGTAGGATGTTCTTTAACCTCCAGGTATTTGTGGTCTTCCTAAATTTTTTCTTGAGGTTCACTTAAAATCTCATTGACTTGTGGTCTGAAAATATGCTCTTAGTCTTTTTGTCCTGGTTGAGGACTGATTGATGACGCAGTATGTGAGCTAATCTGGAGAATGTTTCCATCGGCACTTGAAAAGAATGTCTATCCTGCTTCAGGATGGAAATGATCTGAGTATATTTTTAAGTTCATTTGGTCTAGTGTGTCGCTCAAAGCCATTGATTCCCTCTTGATTTTCTGCTTAGATGATCAACCATTGCTGTTAAATGGGGTATTAAATTTCCCTATTATTATTGTATTATTACCTATGACTTTCTTTATATTGATTATTAATTAACATAACATAATTTCTTTATGTTAATCATTAGTTGATTTTTATTTGGGTACTCCCAAGTTGGGGGCATAGATATTTACAATTTTTAGGTCTTCTTGATGGATAGACCCCTCAATTATGATATAATGCCTTTCTTCACCTCTTGTTATAGTCTTTGGTTTAAAATCTAGGTTGTCTAATATAAGTATGGATACTCTGGCTTCTCTTTGTTGTTTGTAGGCATGATAGGTCATTTTCCATCCCTCACTTTCAATCTTCAGGTGTCTTTAGGTCTAAAAAGAGTAACTTGTGGGCAGTATATAGATGAGCCTTTTTTAAAAAAAATCCATTCTGTTATCCTATGTCTTTTGATTGGAATCCATTTATATTCAGAGCGATTATTTATAGATACAAATTTAGTGCCATTGTGTTACCTGTAAAGTTGGTGTTTCTGAAGATGTTTCTCTGGTTCTTTTTAGTCTTTATAGCTTTTGGGTTTTTTCTTTTCACCCACTCACAGAGTCCCCTTTAATATTTCTTGGAGGGCTTGTTTAGTGGTCACAAATTCTTGCAGTTTTGTTTCTTTGGGAAACTCTTTATCTCCCTTTCTATTCTAAACGACAGCTCCATTGGATAAAGAATTCTTGGCTGTGTATTTTTCTTGTTTAGCACATTGAATATATCCTGCCTGTTAAGTTTTTGTGGACAGGGCAGATCTTCTGTGAATCAAATCTGTCTTCCCTTGAAGGTTAAGTAATTTTCCCCCTTGATGCTTTCAAGAGTCTTTCCTTCTCTGTGTATTTTGTGAATTTGACTATGATATGACTTGGTGTAATGGCTGGCTTTTGTTGAATTCAGTGGTAGTTCAATGTGTTTCTTCTATTTTGATGTCTGTTTCCTCCCTCAGATTAGGAAACCTTTCAGCTCTAATCTGAACAAATACACCTTGTGCCCCCTTTTCTCTCTCTTCATCTTCTGGGACTCCTGTGATATGAATGTTACTACTTTTTAAGAAGTCACCAGGTTCCCTAAGTCTATCTTTGTGATCCAGTACATTTTTCTCCTCTTTTCAGCTTCATTACCTTCCATAATATTTATCTTCTGTATCACTGATTCATACCTATAATTCATCCTTCCTCATTGTTGTGGCGTCCAGTCAGTTTTGCATCTCAGTTATAGCATTTTTTTTCCCCGCCTTTCATCTCTGCAGTAAGGGATTCTCTAGTGTCTTCTGTTTTTTTCAAGCCCAGCTAGCTTCCTTAAAATTGTTTTAGATTCTAGATCAGGCATCTTATGTATATCGGCTTTGATTAAATTCCTGGCTGTTACTTCTTCCTATTCTTTCTTTTGAGGGTGAATGCCTCTGTTTTGTCATTTTGTCAAGGTCATTGTTTTCCTGTACAATTGTTAGGGAAGGCTGTTATATTCCTGCTCCTGAGAGTAATGTCTATATTAAGAAGAGGTCAGTGGCACCTGGGTGGCCCAGTGGGTTAAGCCTTGCCTTTGGCTCAGATTATGATCTCAGGGTCCTGGGATTGAGCCCTGCATTAGGCTCTCTGCTTGGCAGGGAAGCTAATTCCCCCCTCTCTGCCTGCCTGTCTGCCTACTTGTTATCTCTCTCTGTGTGTCAAATAAAAAAATGAAATCTTAAAAAAAAAAAAAAAGAGGTTAAAGAAAACACACACATACACACACACACACACACACAAAGTGGGGGGGGAAAGGAAGCCAAATCCTACGTGTATTTTGGTCTGCTTGTTAAAATAAGCTGTATCTAAAGTAACCCCAAAACAAACTAGACAAAACATCAAAGGAAGCTAGATCCTGTTTCCTTGGATATGAAGCATTGCAGCACTCCATCATCAGTGCCCTTGATCCTGGCATGGGTTTTTCCTGGGTTTCTTGAAGTGAGGTTTGCTGTGCTGATTCTCAGATGAACTTGCCCTAGTAGAGATGCCCTTGGGTGAGCCTTGGTGTAAGTAGCTCTGGCCTCCATTTGGTGGTATTGTTTTGCTCACTGAAGTTCAGTTGGTATTGGTAGGCATGGGGAAAGTGGCATTGCCTTAGTCTTATCTCTAGAGCTGGAAGGTTGTGCCTGTGCCACTCCTCAGAAAGACCTCACAAAGAACAAACTGTCACCCTTCCTATGTTTCCAGTTTCCTGCACATCCCTGGATTTACCCTGTGTCCAGTAAGTCCATCTTCCAGGTTGCACAACACTCCCATATCTTATCTCAGGCGTGATTGGGTTTCAAAACTCTGAACTTGAGAGACCCCCATGGAGTGAACCCACACTGATTCTCTGGGGGTAGTATCTCACTTGGCTGTGGCCAGGTGCAAGTTTTTCTCAGAAAATGCTCATGCAACCATGCAGTGGCTTAGGGTTTATGGTAAAGTGCAGCAGAAAGCCAGCACCAAAGCTTGCTGGTGTCAGCCCACGTCCCCATTCCTGTACTGGTGAGTGGGGCACTCAGTGGTGCCGGCAGCATCTTTTGTCTCTAGAGAGACTGTGCCACTTCTTCCTAAATGCAGGGGAACTGTTTCCTCCCATGCAACACAGGCCATCCTCAGATCATGCTGCTTACTGCTGAGTCTCCACCAATCTTCCCTATCCGAGGACTGCTGAGCCAAACAGGTACAAACCTAGTGATGGCCGGGACCTTTGAACTTTAGACTTTGTATTCTGTTTATAAAGACTTGTGGTATTCAGCCCCTTTCCTTTTCCCAGTCAGTGGTTTGGGAGGAAGTTTTTCTTGAGCGATCCTGTGTTTGTGTTTTCACTGTTTTTTAGCTCGCTCTCTTTCTTGCTCTTCTCTCATGATCAGCATTCCCTCCCCTCTGCAGTGCCTGTTTCCTTTTTCCCCCATATCAACTCTCTGCAGCTCCTATCTTCCACAAAGTGGTCATTTTTTTCTACTGATAGATGTGCAAGTTTGTTCTCTCGGTCCTGAGACGAATTTCTTGGGTGTTCAGAAATACTGGTATGTATCTGTGTTTGAGTGTTGAGGCAAGCTTAGAGTCCACCTGCTCCTCCACCATCTTCCACATAGAATCCATTTCTGATATTAGTAATTTGTGTCCTTTTTCCTAATTTGCTGGTGAAAGGTTTATTGATTTTATTGATCTTTTTTAAAGAATCAGCTTTTGATTTGGTTTTCTTTATTGGTTTCCTATTTTCAACTGTTTTGATTTCTTTTTTCTTCTGCTTACTTGGGATTTAGTTTGTTTATTTATTTATTTTTTTTGGTTTCCTAAGGTAAAACATGGATTATTCATTTTAGATAATTTTCTTGTGTAATGTATGTACTTGACACATTTCCTTTTTTTTTTTTTTTAAGATTTTATGTATTTATTTGACAGACAGAGATCACAAGTAGGCAGAGAGGCAAGCAGAGAGAGAGAGGAGGAAGCAGGCTCCCTGCTGAGCAGCGAGCCTGATGCAGGGCTCGATCTCAGAACTCTGAGATCATGACCTGAGCCGAAGGCAGAGGCTTAATCCACTCAGCCACCCAGGCGCTCCAGCATATTTCCTTTTAAGCACTGCTTTTGCTTCATCTCACAAAGTTTTGTAAGTTATGTTTTTATTTTCATTCAGTTTAAAATATTTTATAAATTTGCCTTGAAGATTTTTCTTTGACTCGTGTGTTGACCAGAAGTATATTGTTTAATATCCATGTATTTTTGGATTTTCCACTTAGTTTTCTGTTGATTTCTAACTTAATTCCATTGCAGCCCCCTAGCAGATCTACCCTTCTTCACACTCTTCTGTTCACTGTGTCTTTTCATTATTTATAGATTTTCCTTTGGTATTGTAATCTCCCACCTGAGGTCTTTAGCTCTTGTGAAGGTATATTTATGCGTGGATGGTGATTCAAATAGATGTTTCTGTCAGGGCACAGTTCTGTGCTGGACAATCCTATTTTGCCAACTCGATCTGTCCAGAAACATTTTATTTAGAAAGGCAAAGGATGAGATTATTTATTACCTTACCTAAACTAAGTTATATTTTTAAATCAACACATTGAGCTTGATTAATTATAAAAACAATGTTGCTTTCTTTTCCTTGTGTTCTATTTTTTATTTTTTTATTATGTTATGTTAGTCAACATACAGTACATCATTAGTTTTTGATGCAGTGTTCCAAGATTCATTGCTTGCATATAATACCCAGTGCTCCATGCAATACATGCCTTCCTAATACCCATCACCAGGCTCACCCATCCTCCCACTGCCCTCCACTCTGAATCACTCAGTTTGTTTCGCAGAGTCCATAGTCTCCCATGGTTCGTCTCCCCCTCTCATCCCCCACCCCCTTTATTTTTCCCTTCCTTCTCCTAATGTTCTCCATGCTATTCCTTGTGTTCCATAAGTAAGTGAACCCATATGATAATTTACTTTCTCTGCTTGACTTATTTCCCTCAGCATGATCTCCTCCAGTCCCGTCCATGTTGATGCAAAAGTTGGGTATTCATCCTTTCTCAGGGCTGATTATTATTCCATTGTATATATAGACTATATCTTCTTTATCAATCCATCTGTTGAAGGGCATCCCAGCTCTTTCTGTAATTTGGCTATTATGGACATTGCTGCTATGAGCATAGGCGTGAATATGGCCCTTCTTTTCCACAGCCTCTCCAACATTTGTTGTGTCTTGCCTTGTTAATTTTTGCCATTCTAACTGGTTAAGGTGGTATCTCAATGTGGTTTTGATTTGGATTTCCCTCATGGCTAATGATTATGAACATTTTTTCATGTGTCTGTTAGCCATTTCTATGTCTTCATTGGAGAAGTGTCTGTTAATGTCTTCAGCCCATTTTTTTGACTTGATTATTTTTTGGATGTTGTAGTAGAGAAGTTCTTTATAGATCTTGGATATCAGCCCTTTGTGTCTGTAGTGTCATTTGCAAATATCTTCTCTCATTCTTAGAGTTACCTCTTTGTTTTGTCGACTGTTTCCGTTGCTGTGCAGAAGCTTTTTATCTTGATAAAGTCCCAAAAGTTCATTTTCACTTTTGTTTCCTTTGCTTTGGGTATGTGTCTTGAAGAATGTTGCTGTGGTCGACTGCCTTTGTTCTCCTCTAGGATTTTGATGGATTCCTGTTTCACATTGAGGTCTTTCATCCATTTTGAGTATATCTTTGTGTATACTGTAAGCGAAAGGTCGAGTTTTATTCTTCTATACATAGCTGTCCAATTTTTCCAGCACCTCTTATTGAAGAGATTATCTTTTTTACATTGGATATATTTTCCTGCTTTGTCAAAGATTTTTTGACCATAGAGTTGAGGATCCATATCTACTCTGTTGCATTGGTCTATATGTCTGTTTTTGTGCCAGTACCATGCTGTCTTGCTGGTCACAGCTTTGATATATAGCTTGAAATCAGGCAATGCGATGTCCCCAGCTTTTTCTTTTTCAATATTTCCTTAATGGTTTGGGGTCTTTTCTGGTTTTATACAAATTTTAGGTTTGTTTGTCCCAGCACTTTGAAAAATGCCACTGATATCTTTCTTCAGGATGGCATTGAAAATATAGATTGCTCTGGGCAGCATAGACATTTTAACAATGTTTATTCTTCTGATCCATGAGCATGGAATGTTTTTCCATCTTTTTGTTTCTTTTTCAATTTCTTTCATGAGTGTTCTGTAGTCCCTAGGCTATAGATCCTTTACCTCTTTGCTTAGGTTTATTCCAAGGTAGCTTATTGTTTTTGTTGCTATTGTAAATGGAATTGATTCTCTAATTTCTCTTTCTACAGTTTCATTGTTAGTGTATAAGAAAGAAACCGATTTCTGTGCATTAATTTTGTATCCTTTCATTTTACTGAATTGCTGTAGGAGTTCTAGTAATTTGGGGGTTTAGTCTTTTGGGTTTTCCACACAAAGTATCATATCATCTGCAAAGAGAGAGAGTTTAAATTCTTCTTTGCCAAGTTGAATACATTTTATTTCTCTTTGTTGTCTGATTGCTATTGCTAGGACTTCTAGTACTATGTTGAACAGTTGTGGCAAGATTGGGGATCCCTGTTGTGTTCCTGATCTTAAGGGAAAGGCTCTCTGATATTTTGCTGTGGGTTTTTCATAGATAGATTTTATGAAATTGAGAAATGTTCCCTCTATCCCTACAATCTGAAAAGTTTTAATCAGGAAAGGAAGGTGTATTTTGTCAAATGCTTTTTCTGCGTCAATTGAGAGATCATGTGGTTCTTCTCTCTTCTCTTATTAATTTGTTCTCTCATGTTGATTGATGCACCAAAGTTGAACCACCCTTGCATTCCATGGATAAATCCCATCTGGTCCTGGTGGATAATCTTTTTAATGTACTGTCGGATCTTTTTAGCTAGGCTCTTGTTGAGAATCTCGGCATCCATATTCATCCGGAATAATGGTCTGAAATTCTCCTTTTTGATGGTGCCTTTGCCTGGTTTGCAGATCAAGGTAATGCTAGACTCATGAAAAGAGTCTGGAAGTTTTCATTCTTTTTATATTTTTTGAAACACCTTCAGGAAAATAGGTATCATTTCTTCTTTGAATGTTTGGTAGAATTCTCCAGGGAATCCATCAGGTCCTGGACTCTTGTTTTATTGGGAGGTTTTTGATCACTGCTTCAATCTTGTTACTGGATATTGGTCTGTCAGATTGTCAATTTCTTCCTGTTTCAGTCTTGGAAGTTTATAGGTTTCTAGGAATGTATCCCTTTCTTCTAGGTTGCTTAACTTACTGGCATTTAGCTGTTGGTAATAATTTCTGACAATTGTTTCTATTTTCTTGGCGTTAATCATGATCTTCCCCTTTTCTTTTCTTTTTTTTTTTTTTTTAAAGATTTTATTTATTTATTTGACAGAGAGATCACAAGTAGGCAGAGAGGCAGGCAGAGACAGAGCGGGGGAAGCAGGCTCCCTGCTGAGCAGAGAGCCCGACATGGGGCTCAATCCCAGGACCCTAGGATCATGATCTGAGCTGAAGGCAGAGGCTTTAACCCACTGAGCCACCCAGGTGCCCCGATCTTCCCCTTTTCATTCATAATTTTATTAATTTGGGTCCTTTCACTTTTCCTTTGGATTAGCCTGGCCAGAGGTTTATGGGTCTTATTAATTCTTTCAAAGAATCGGATTCTAGTTTCTTTGATGTGTTCTACTGTATTTCTGGTTTCTAATTCATTGATCTCTGTTCCAGTTTTAATTATTTCTCATCTTGTGCATGGGGTAGCTTAATTTGTTGTTGGTTCTCCAGTTCTTTAAGGTGTATAGAGAATTTGTGTATTTGGAATTTTTCTTTTTTTTTTTTTTTCTTTTCTTTCTTTTTTTTTTTTGGAATTTTTCTATTTTTTTAGTGAGGCTTGGATTGCTATGTATTTCCCCGTTAGGACAGCCTTTGCCATATCCCATAGGTTATAGACCGATGTGTCTTCATTCTCATTGGTTTCCATGAATTGTTTAAGTTCTTCTTTGATATTCTGGTTGACCCAAGCATTCTTGAACAGGATGGTTTTTAGCTTCCAGTTGTTTAAATTTCCTCCTAACTTTTTCTTGTTATTAAGTTCCAGGTTCAAAGCACTGGTCCGAGAATATACAGAGAATAATCTCAGTCTTTTGGTATCAGTTGAGTCCTGGTTTGTGACTCAGTATGTGGTCTGTTCTGGAGAAAGTTCCATTTGTGTTTGAGAAGAATGAGTATTTTGTTGTTTTAGGGTGGAATGTCCTGTAAATATATGAGGTCCCTCTGGTCCAGTGTATCATCCAAAGCTCTTTTTCTTTTTTGATTTTCTGCTTTGATAGTCTGTCTGTTGTTGAGAGTGGACTGTTAAGATCCCCTTCAATTAATGTGTTACTAACAATATGTCTATTTTGATTAGCAACTGGCTTATGTAATTGGCTGCTCTCACACTGGGGGTATAGATATTTGCAATTGTTAGATCTTCTTGGTGGATAAACCCTTTAAGAATGATATAATGTCCTTCTGTATCTCTGACTGTAGTCTTTAGCTCAATATCTAATTTGTCTGACATGAAAATCACTACCTCACCTTTCTTTTGTGGTCTGTTGGCATGAAAGATGGTTCTCCATTTCTTGACTTTCAGTCTGGATGTATCTTTAGGTTCAAAATGAGTCTCTTATAGATAGCATATGTATGTGTCCTGTCTTTTTATCCAATCTGCAGCCCTGTGCCATTTTATTGGAGCATTTAGGCTGTTCATGTTGAGAATGATTATGTTTTTATTGTTATCATTTTGCCTGCGACGTTCTTGTTTCTATAGATTGTCTCTGTAAATTTCTGTTTTATGTCACTCTTGGGTTCTTTCTTCTTTTATAGAACCCTCCCTTAATATTTCATGCAGGGCCAGCTTAGTGGTCACATAGTCTTTCAGTTTTTGCTGGTCTTGGAAGATCTTTATCTCTCCATCATTTCTGAATGAAAGCCTTGCCAGATAAAGTATTCTTGCCTGCATATTCTCATTTAATACCCTGATTATGTCTTATGAGCCCTTTCTGGCTTATCAGGTTTCTCTGGACAGATCTGATGTTATTTTCATGTTCCTCCCTCTGTATGTCAGGAATCTCTTCCCTCTAGCTGCCCTGAAGATGTTTTTCCCCGTTTCAAGATTCACAAGTTTAACTATCACTTGCCTGAGGGTCGGTCTGCCCCCCCTTGATCTTGGTGGATGTTCTCTCTGTCTCTAGGACACTAATGCTTGCTTCATTCCCCAGATTAGGGAAATTCTCAGCCTGGATTTGCTCAACTATATCTTCTAGTCCTTTCTCTCTCTCCACCCCCTCAGGGATCCCAATAATTGTGACACTGACACACTTCATGCATCATTTATTTCTCTAATTCTGTTTTCATGGATTCAAAGCTGTTTGTTTCAGGCCTCCTTCTGATCCTTCTTTCCTATAAGTTTATCTTCTAAACCACTAATTCATTCTTCTGCCTCATTTATCCTAGCTGTTAGAGTATCTAGATTATATTGGATCTCCTTGATAACATTTTTAAGTTCTGTCAGATCAGCTCTCACTTCTGCTTTTGGAGAATTTATGTTACCATTAATGGTTTTCTCCAACCTAGCTATTGTTTCCATACCTGTTACACTGAACTCTATTTCTGACATCTTGCTTATATCCATATCCATTAGTTCTGTGGCAGATTTCACAGTCTCTGAATTTTCCCTGTGTTGGGGATTTCTCCTCCCAGTCATCCTGGTGAGAGGTGGTTAAGGGAATGTACAGAGTCCAAACTATTGACCACAACCCAAGGAAAATGTACCTGTTTTATAAGGACCTTAGGTTTGTTGGCCTCTTGTTCTTTCAGCCTGTCTTCTGGGGGAGGGGCCTGTTGCACTGTTGCTCAGGCAACCTTGTTTGGGCAGAATTGTCCTGCCCCCAGTGACAGGAGAGGTTTCAGTGAAAACTGGTTTTGGGGTGCTTTTGTTTTCTGATGGCTTTCCCTGGAAGCTTTCTGTGTCTCTTCCGAGAGTCAGAGCAGAAGCGCCCATATCCAGTCCTTTATCTCAGAGCAGAGAGATCACAGTCTGTTCTCTAGAAAGTCCTCCAGACCACACTGGCTCAAATTTTATCTGTGCTGCTAAAAACTGCAGTGTCATGAGTTGTGCGCCCCACAGCAGTCCTCACTTCCAGGTCCAAGCATGTATCTGCCCTTTGTGCTTCTAAAACTGCCAGCCACCTACAGCTCACATTGAGTGCCTCCACAGCACCAAGTTTCAGTCTAGGGGCTGCCCTAAAGTCCTCTCCCCATGGATACCAGTCTCTGAGTCTCTGCCTGGTCCCCAGTGCGGGATGCTTTTGCGCTCTTGTGTTTTTTCACCTTCACGCCAGTGATTATGGTAGCTCCCTCCACCTTGTGTTTATCTTCTGATATCTGCCTGCAGAGTAGTAGCTCCCTGGTTCATACCTTAAAACCAGCCACAGGAGATATTCTGTTGCTATAGATCCTGTTATATCTTCTTACATCTCAGGCTGATTTCGTGGGTGTTCAGAGTGGTCTGGTAGAAATCCAGCTCAATTCAGGGGACTGGTTGAAATAATGTCCCTTACCCCTCCACCATCTTGGCCCCCTATCCCCAACAATATTGCTTCTTAATGAGACAATGTCAGAATAAACCTTAGAATAAAATACTCTATTTTGCAATGTCAACTAAGTATCTCTGCTGTACGGTAAGTATTTTAACAACACAATTGCATGTTTTAATAGTTAAATGCTTTGTAATTTTGCAATAATTCTGCTCAGTAACCTCAAGTATATATTTTCAATTTTACACATATGTATTTATTTATTTTACAATTTCTGTTCTACAAGTGAATTTCCAGTAATATTTATAATCTATCAAAGAAGTAATTCAGTTTGAAATTCATCTGTATAATAATTCTGTCTCTCACTTATCTGTGTGTTTATGTATATGTAACCATCAGAAATATAGTATATTTTGTTTCATTTTGATCCAGAGGGGTTTACATCTATTTTAATTATCTCAATTTCTTTACCGTTTTTTTCAATAAACTGATAGCTGTCCTCATACTACTTACTCTAATACAATGATTTATGTTTCATAAATCTAGCTTATGTAAGCAAAACAATATAAGCTGCATTTATTTATTTATTTATTTATTTATTTATTTTAAAGATTTTATTTATTTATTTGACAGACAGAGATCACAAGTAGGCAGAGAGGCAGGCAGAGAGAGAGGAGGAAGCAGGCTCCCTGCTGAGCAGAGAGCCCGATGCGGGGCTCGATCCCAGGACCCTGGGATCATGACCTGAGGTGAAGGCAGAGGCTTTAACCCACTGAGCCACCCAGGCACCCCATAAGCTGTATTTATTGAAACTACTCAAGTCAACCAATAATTTTATTCTCAGTTTTTATACATTTTGCTTGTGATTTTGGATTTTTGAACCAGACTGCCTGATATTCAATACTAGTTGCACAATTTCTTACCTTGGACTAGGTTTTTACATCTACAATTTTGGGCTAATAATCCTCCCTTTGTAACATCATATGAAAGGTTAAATCATTTAGAATTTGCTGTATACACAGTAAGTGCCCAATACATTTTAATTAGTATACCAAGACAACTATATTCTTTATTCTGAGCTACATTTTAGACATTATTCTTCTATATAAATTAATTTTATGTAGTTATATATAATCAGAGTACACGAAAATTTGGTGCTTTTCTAAAATGCAGTATACTTCAACATCTAATACTTTTCATACCCTTTTGTCACTCCATCATAAATTTGATTGACCTGAATTTTTCACGGATGTTGTTCATTTATTCTACTATAAATGCTTATTTCCAGTGGGTAACACACAAGTCATTTTTAATAGATAATGCTAAAGTAAGCATGATTATACCTTTTTGTTTTCAAATATTTTCTTATCATGAATTGTCAGAAATGAAACTAATAGCAGTAATTGTTCTGACCTTTTGCAGGAGCAAGGTCCATTTGTACACTCAATAGTAAAGTGCTTCTCTAGTGTATAAGGGTAACTAGATATGTTCAGAAAGGTATAATTAAGTCTAATATGTCCATATCCACTTGGCATGTAAGAGAAATAATTTGTATAGAAATACAATATAAATATAAATAACAATTGTAATTTAAAACTTCCATATGTATTCTTGGATGTATTCTGGGTATCAGGTGATATTTCAATTATTTTATCTTATTTAATTGCTAGTAATAAAGGTGTTGCTATTTATAGTCCCATTTTCGAGTTAGTTTTAAAAGGTGACTGGTCTTGTTAAAAATACCTGAGTGGGTTATGAAACATGATGGTATCCTTTCTTAGCATCTAACACAGAGTAGACTTTTAATACATCAGTTGAATGAATGAGTAAATGAACGTAAATACAAAAAAAACAGTAGTATAGACCTACTAACAAGATTTTTCTTATTCCATTTAAATGTATGCTTCCAATAACTGCTTATCCATTTTCAAAATACTAAGATATTCTATTATGAAAATAATTGCTTTTTTGTATATATATTAGAAATTCTAACTTTATTGGCTGATACTACCTAATTTTAGACAGAGAAGTATTTTTGTATCCTTGTGTAGAGGGAGGTGGGAGATATCTTAGGCTTCCTATTGGAATTTAAGAAATTGAATCATCTAAAGCAACATATAGTACAACATAATGATACATAATTCTTTTTAGACCTTTTAGAGAGAGAGAGTGCGTTGTGGGTGAGGGCAGAGGAAGTGGGAAATCATCTTAAGGAGATTTGGATGGAGCCCATGTCGGGCTTAATCCCATGACCCAGAGATCAAGAGTGGAAGGCTTAACCAACAGATCTACCCAGGCATCCCTTGTTTTTGCTTTCTTAAGGTGCATCTGGAGTAGCTTTTTGTCTAAGACTAGTGTAGAAGCACCCTTAAGGTATGACTTTTATGGTATCTTAATTGAATTAGCAAGTTATTCTGCAAGGTTTTTCCATTTTGTATGGTTGGAACTCCCACATCTTCCAAGAATGTGTGATCTTTCAGATACCTATTTGTCTCATAGCTCTCCAGTACCTGCTGTATGCCAGGACATGAAGGGTCTCAACTTGCCATGGGCAGGTTTGGACAGCTTAGGAGATCTCTGTGCAGATGTCTGGAGCTTCACACTTCTGCTTTCTTTGAATTTAATTTGCTATCAGACAGAGAAAGACGCAAAGTGTATTCACTTATATATGATATATAAAACACAAAACAAATGTGTAAACTGACAAAAGGCAGAATCACACCTATAAATACAGAGAACAAACTGATTTTTCTCCAGTTTTATAGTCATCTGTGGCAGTGGCCTTGTCTTTTCTGTTATTTAATCATTGTTTGAAGTGGAATTCAGTGAGAATTCATATTTCTAGTGATGTACATCTATATTAACTTTAATACATTCATAGGTTGTGATTTGAGTAAATATACCTGGTTAATATTTTTCTACTAGTAACCAAATTTTAACTCAAATACTTAAAGGAAAGACATTTGATTTAATTTAATTCTTAGAAGTAAAAAGATTGCAAATGTCCATTAGATAATTTACAAAATAAACTTTCATCATATACATGAGCAAAAAATCAGTGAAAAAAGAGACTAATCTTAGTATATGTGGGAAAAGCAAGGTCCATGAACATGAAAGCATTTATTTGCAGTGATCATACACATAAATGCACATTTGTGCACATATATGCACATGTTGCACATACATATTTTTATAATACTTAAAGAACATTTATACATGGTAGATACAAACACCTGTGCATGCCCAAACATCTATATTTACATAGCTAAAGAGATAGATAGCACATACGTGTAAAGGTGAATGGCGACAAAATTATGGAAAGCCTTGATAGTTAGATTCAAAAACCAAGAAGTGATTTGGTTATGAGTCAGTAACTTCAAATGAGGGAATTTTATAATGAAAGAGCTAAAATGGAAATACTTTTTAAAAATATATATTTAAAGTATGTTTGAACTTGAAAAGTTAGACTGGAGAAGTATCTCAGATCCTATCAGAATAAGCAAGATATGAAATTATAAGGTTAGCGGTTGAGGGTAATGATGATGAAGATGCAAAAAAGAAGAATAAAGAAAAAGTGAATATTGGAAAAATTTTGAAAGACAAAATAATAGATTTTCCAGCAAAATGGAAGTGACAGAAAGCATAAGGGATGATCAAAGGATTTTGGCATATAATAAAAATATAAGTAAAAATTCTTATTCTTACCTGTTTTCTGCTTAATCACTCAAAAATTTTCTTATGATATAATATGCCACAAAATAGTCAACTCTAATATTTATCAAACTTGTGACTAGATACTTTTTGCAGTAGTAATTTTTTTTTGCATTGTAGATATGTCATTGAAAATACACATATTTATATATTGAATATCTAAATACAAAGAACTTGATATTTAATGCAGTTATGCATTTAAACCTTTTTATTTTTTTATTTTATTTTTTACAATTTTCAGAACTTTATTTTTTTTATTATGTTATGTTAGTAAGCATACAGTCCATCATTAGTTTTTGATGTAGTATTCCGTGACTCATTGTTAAAAATTGCTAGTATCTTTCTATTTCATTTTGATAAATCTGAATTTCCATAGGACATTTCTTTAAAGAAATCTTACAAATGAGCATTTCTAAGATTTTACTTGCAAAATACATGAAATATTGATATAAATTTCTCATATTTAAAGAACTAATTTTTTAAAAAGGCAACATCTTTTACATCATATTCCATAAATTGCAATAGGTACATTGTATATATTTTGCAGATTTTAAAAACATAATTTTATAAGATTGCAATGGCTTAGGATGATAGTAATTCAAAATGAAATATAATTGTGTGGTCATTTGTCTTTATTATGGAAACTTAAATTTGTCTGCAGTATTGTTTGTTGGAGAAGGTGATTTCTTTAAGAGTTTGAGTAATGGGAGTTTCTCATTATTTTCATCACTTGTTAGCTCTTTGGAGCATGACATTTTCTTCTAAATTAATACTTAGCAGTATTAATCAAAGACTCCTTACATCAAGTTCAATGTTTGCATATTTGCCTTTTACATATAAAGGTTAGGTCTACATAATAAAGATAGATAATTAAGGTAGTTATTAAGAGAGAAGACAAGACCTCGGCCCATGTCTTTATTATTTGAATATTTTACACTAAATAACCTGTTCTACTTTATAATAACAGCTGTTATTTTATGCAACAGGTATCATGTTAAGAGCTTCAGGTATATTAATTGAATTAAGCCTGCTCATACATATGATATGTAATATTAATTTTATTTTATATTATGAAAATATATGTTCGAGCTATCTTATCTGAGGTTTTAAAACTAGAAATGACAGAGGTATGAAAACTAGTAATATTCTATTTCCATGCTTTTAAATACTATTGCATATATTTATCTATCTAGTAATTCTTGTCATAACAGATGCTTAAGCTCTTAACCATTATTAATGACATTGGCATATTAAAAAAATAGCCTTATGTTCAAGAATGGTATAGGCTTTTACCAGGAGGTTCCATATTCGTTCCCATATATGCAAAACTTCACTGCTGAGTTTTGCAGTTGTTATTGGCCTTATGATGTTTGTTTATTGTGTAAGCATCTGTCACTATAGAGTGGTATCTTAAACTGCAAATAATGTTAAACCTTTCTGTTATAGAACTGCTGATGTATCTGATAAAATATATCTAATCATGGTATCGGCTTAATTCTTTTTGTCTAATTTGTATCACTCTGATAACATTTATAACATGATCCCGTTTTGGATTTCTGCTTGTCTATATAATTAGTCTCAGATGATTTGCTGTTCTTTTTTTTTTTCTTTCCCCAAAATATCTTTTCTTTATTTAGAGTTCTCTGTTATTCTTTGTTATTAAAGAGTTTTTTATTTCAGACTACAAGTAAATTTTCTCACTCCCTGTATCTTCATATTTTGTTGAAATACAACCATTTTAAATGATAAAAACAGACATTTTGAATAAGTCAATATTAAATAGATAACTTTTCATCAAGCAAGTAAATGTACTGTATGGTAAATAATTATTTTAAGATATTATCATCCTAATAGCTTTTAAGTAAACAGCTTATTAAATAATAATGCTTATTTTCAGGGATAAATGGATACCTATCCATTTATTGCCTAGAGAGATCTTACAAAAACACCATTCTCCTGTATCTGTAGAATGGTGACTTCACAGTTTCACATAGAGATAGTGTCCCTATTCTCCAATTTAAGTTGTAGATACTTCTTTAGTTTCTGGATAAATTCAAGAGTGTATGTTTAATAATGAGTGGAAGAAAAATCAAGACTGTATGTTTGACAAAAGGAATTAAACATAGTGTCTAAAGTCTAATGACACTATTAACTAGTCTTATGATACAATTTCACTGTTTTTCACTTTATGCTAAACACAGCTTTTTATTCTAGACTTCTGAAATATTTCTTATTGCGTGACTGGAGAAAGATATTTGAAGTAACAGTTTAAAAACCTACAAGTCCCACAGACCAAAGTTTAGATATTAGAAATATTTAACTTCTTAAAGTTTTAGGACAAAAAACAAAAAAGTCATTAGTTCACTCTGGTAATTGGTATGTCCATTATTGGACATACTATACTGGACATTATACTTGAATGACTAAGATGTGAGAAGTAAAATTTTACTGAAAAGAATGGGATGATCCTTAAATGCAGATTTTTGTAATTCTAATTTACTTCTGACTAATGGATTCTAAAATAAGATTGCCTAATGACAGGGCTTCTGGAGTCACATAGATAATGAAGAAGTGTTCATTCACACAATCAGATTGTGAAACACATGTTTCTACTTGAAATTTATGGAATCATAACATGGCATGCTCTTTGTTTGGACAGAGACAAAGATGTAAATCTGACAGGCTTTCTGGCAGCAATAGTTTATCATTTCATCCTCAACTGAGTTGATGGAATGATTACGAAAAATCAGCATCCTTTGATGTTTCCTCTAGTAAACAGCAATTTGAATTATATGGAAAAGAATGCAGCATAGGAAATACTAGACGCTAAGAATCAAATGCTTATTATGAATTTACCAATGGTGATGGAAGGCCTTTGTGGTGTCTCCTTAAGAGATTAGTATCATCATGTTAATATTTGGAGACACATAGTTAGGAATTCCGTAGCTAGTCTGGAACTGATTTTTTTTCCTGCTTTCTAGTATATGTTTCTCCTCCAGTGCCCCATCAGTGATCTTTAGCCTGTCTACCATGAAATAGAAAAGATTGGGTTGATATAGTTATACTTTATGCACTTACTCTTTTTAACAGGTGAAGTTCAATCTTTCTAAATATTACAATAAATTATATAAATATTAACAAATTTAATTGAAATTTAAATGATTTAATTGAAATTGAAATTGAAATAAATAATTTAAGTCTCTTGCAAATAAGAGACTTGCAAATTGTACGTAGAAGGATGGATGGGTGGATAGATGGATGGAATGATGTTTTCTCATTACCAGTGAAGTAGGGATTATGAGCAAGGGCACTTCAGCTCTAGGATAAATCACTTCTCCTTGCCCTGATACATTGCAAAATATGGTTCTTTCTGAAGCTCCTCTGACTTACTCATAATGTACAAACCAAAGAAAGATGTTTTGTACAAGAATAGAGTTTTATTTTACTCATTCTGATTTTTTTATTACCCATTAGCAATTGGATATTTTGATCTCAGACATTATTGTATGTGTAGAGTTCTTGCTGTTTTGATCAGAGTAAGGCTGGGTAGATTTTTAAGTAGTATCCTAAGGGAAATAAAAATCATTTTACTTTATGTATGATTGCTTGAATCCAACTGTAAAGTAATTTTGCAAATTATATTCCATGAATTTACATAACACATCTTGTCTTTTTCTTTACATTTCCTTTCAGTGGGTCACAAAACCGTGTGTAATGCTTGAATTTTTCTTGAGAGAAATGTTTCTAGCTGAAAAAATTATTCCACAGTGTGGAAAGATATATGTGGATGAAGTTGTTCAAGGAAGTTTTAGCATGTCATTATGGACAATTTTCAGTTATGTGATTGTCTCTTTGTCCATATCAGGGACTTATATTCATTTTACAGACTTCATGATAGAGATAAACACAGAGATATAAATTGTTAATTCTTGATCTCTGTTAGGATGCGATGCTTAAGTATCTTCCTTTAATTTCCCTCAGTAATTTGTATGTAATTCTTTGCAGTGAGACTTAATTTATTGGCTATACGTTTCATAATATCGTGTATATTCCTAATGAAGAGAGAAAGGCAAAAATAGTTCTTTCATAAGTCTTTAAGCTAGATACAATTATTGCTCATATCATTCATTAGAGAATAAGGTTTGTTTTGAAGAAAACAGATTTCACTGCTTTGAATTCCAGTAAAATGCACCAGTCTCTAGAATCTGCTACTAGGTTGTGATATATCTGAGAGCAGAGAACAATTTTAAATATAGCAACTAAAAATAAACCAGAGTGATTCTGACACCTTTCTAGATTCAACCCCAAGATTTTGGTTTAAATGCCTGTTACAATGCAAAATGGCTTAACTACATCAGTGATTAAGAGAAAATTGAGAGATACTTGAATATTTTTGGTAATAAATTCAATGATATGCTGATGGGGCTTTTTAGTTTATGAACTTTAATTAAGTTGATTATATTAAAACTTATAAGTTGTTTCTTATTTAGTTGAATTATGCTAACTATGGATTAATTTAGTAAGCTTATTTTCATAGCCAAATTAAATTACCAAACTTGAATTTGCTTAACCATTTAAAATGATATCCAAAAAACTTTAAAATAGCTGAAATGGATTTTACAATTAAACTTAATTAGAGTTGTCATTTCAGTGTCAAAAAAGTTGCACAATAATATAAAGTAAGTGATCTCTATGAAAATGTGCATTATTTCATTTAAGTTCATTTTCTTTAAAATAATTTTTCAATAATTTAATATCAGCTTTTTAAACAGTCATTTGAAATTTTTTTTAAAAGATTTTATTTATTTATTTGTCAGAGAGAGAGAGGGAGAGAGAGAGAGCACGAGCACAGGCAGAGGCAGAGGGAGAAGCAGGCTCTCTGCCAAGCAAGGAGCCCGATGTGGGACTCGATCCCAGGATGCTGGGATCATGACCTGAGCCGAAGGCAGCTGCTTAACCAACTGAGCCACCCAGGCATCCCTCATTTGAATTTTTTAAAAGCTAATTCAATGCATAATATATTATTCTCTATATGTGTATATATGTGTGCGTTTATACACCCAGGAATTATGCATGAAGCAAAATTAATGTAAGTATACCTGAGGTTTTATTGTGAAAAAAGAAATTGAAAGGTCCTGTTTGGTTATATATGGCATGGCTTCTGATACTAGATGGTAATCTTTCTACAGAAGTAATGAAGATTTATAGGTATAACAAAAGAAACTAACTCATAAATATTAACTCATAAAATTATAGCTTTACTTGTTAGAAATGTTAACTAATGTTAACTAAAGAGATTTTACTGGTCAGGGAAATACTATCACCTCTGAGAACTCCAGTTTAGTATACAGGATATCCAATTTTTACAGGATAGATTATCAAGTATATAGTACAGCCAAGTTCAACAGAGAATCATCAAATTAAACATTTTCCATTAAAATAAATTATGTGCAAAGCCGATAATATTAACTCATAAAATTATAGCTTGTAACAAGTGAAAGCAAATTTATTTACTAAGATGAAACTAATTGACAGATTTAGATCCACTAGATGGACAGATTAATTGTTCCTTACATGATTAATTATTGGCAGAATGTAATCTCTTGATTGTAAGAACAATACTTTTACATAACAAGACAAACTAGAATCCAGAGGTTGTTAAAACTGGTTCATAAATCTTTCCTGCTATAACTAGCAGAAAGAATTAATACATATGGTTCAACAAAAAGTTGCTTATTAGGTTATTTGAGGAAATGGGTATCTTAAGTTGTATTTATACACTGGACAGTGGAAAACCTTGTGTATACATACATGAGTGAACATGCACAAATGCCTCACAAAAGCTAAACATTTCTATACTTGGGACTATTGTGGAAGTGTTGAGTCAGAGCAACCTGTGATTGGATCGTCAGCCTGATATTCCCTAATATAGGTTATGGAAAATAGTGCTTTATCAGTTCAAAGGATTGTAGGGGGAATTCATGGATCTATATCTATATCTATATCTATATATATCTATGTTTGTTATGCCCAAAATGTTATACCATGGAGATATATATATATGTTTGTACTATGCCTTTCTATGATCAGAATTCAGTAATTCATGGTATTATTTTTAATGCTATTGTGTGTATCTCTTTTTTACAGATGTGGATATAGTATTACAGATCTTTTCATCTCTCTCTGTTTCTGCAATTGTTGGCTACCTTCTCATTGTGGAAAACTTGTTTAGTTTTTGACATGATTACAATGCTATCTTGATTTTCTTACATCATAGACATTTTTCTATATTGACTTAGTCTAGTCATTCTCACTCATCTTTACACAAAGTTTTTCCTTCATATTCTTTCTTTCTTTAAATCTGTCCTCCTCTTCTTGATTTATACTTGATTTTACTATATTTATGTGGTCATAGATCGTTATCAAATTTTTTTAAAGAGTCAATTCAGAATTCTCTCCATAGAGTGCCATTTCCAAATGAGGGAGATTTTTAATCTGGTCTCAAATTTCAGTATCCCCAAATCAAATGTCCTCTTCCTTTCTGCATCTCCTTTTGCAGTTCTTTGCTTTGTTTCATTGAGGTTATAACCCTCAACTGGTCTTTTAAAAATTATTGAACTCCTATCAGGTCTGAGTCTTCACACCCTGACATCCCAGTATAGCGTGGTGAAATTATAATTTGATTATTTTGCTTTATTTATTTATTTATTACAAATACTTTTCAGAAGTCAAATTGTTAATATAATTCATTACTTTTTGTCAGACTGTTTCTAATATATCATTTAAGTTATGTCATTTCCTGCTCAGACATATTCAATTGTTAGTTCTACATTTTTAAGAGTATCAAGAGGTTGGGACCCCTGGGTGGCTCAGTTGGTTAAGCGTTCGACTCTTGATCTCAGGGTCTCAGGCTTGAGATCAGGCCCTGCTGTGGGTCCATGCTTCATGCTAGGTGTGGAGCCTACTCAAAAATAATAATAAAAAATAGGGCACCTGGGTGGCTCAGTGGGTTAAGCCGCTGCCTTCGGCTCAGGTCATGATCCCAGGTTCCTGGGATTGAGTCCCGCATTGGGCTCTCTGCTCAGCAGGGAGCCTGCTTCCCTCTCTCTCTCTCTGCCTGCCTCTCTGTCTACTGTGATCTCTCTCTGTCAAATAAATAAAATCTTTAAAAAAAATAATAAAAAATAAAAGAAGGGATAAAAAGCCCAATGATCCCCATTGGGTGGTTGTGGAATTATTTAAAAAAAAAAAAAAAAAGACTATCAAGGGGTTAACTCCTTAAACTGAAAGTGTAGATCATACAGACATTCTTAGTTTCTTCACTAATATTTTAATTTACATGTATTATAGTAAACTGTTATTTAAATAAAACTAGTGTTTTCACGTATCCTTGCTTTTGTAAACCTCATCCTAAGCCTTTTTCTCCTATTTCCTCAGGCAAATATTTTATGATCTTGAAAAACCAACTCAAAATCCCCTGTTCACTGAAGTCTCTGGTGGAAGTAATTTCTTCTTTTAAAAATTCTTATGACAATTTCCTATGAACTTATCAATTTATTAGCACTACTAGAATCATTTTCCCCCACTTTCCTGAGTACTTGGCAGTGTATTATTTGCTTTTTTATACTGTAAATCCCAATGTCTAAAACAATACAAAAAGAAACCCTCCATGCAGGATTAACTTGCCACAGTGCTTGTTACTCTGTCATGTATCTTCTAAGTGCTCAGAAATGGTTTAGTAAACATTTCAGTTTCATTATATATGTTTTAATCCATAGATTTAAGATCATAATAAAGAAAAGGCTACATTTTTATAGTCACGCATTCACGGGGGTAAGAGAGAATGGACCACCTATCTTAGTAAAATGTGTTTATTAAACTTAAAATATGAAAGATCAAGCAAATAGTCATATTTAATGATTTGTAGAAAAGGATAATTCACTTAAAAATAAAATGAAAAAAATGTATTAATATAGGCATAAAATTGGTAGTATTCATTTCAGTTGTGCATAGTGGGCTATACTGTTCAATTATCATTGTTAGAAAGGAAAATTGAGTAAATTTTAAATGTCTCACTGGCTTTATTCACTGGTTCCTGAAGTGGATAGCATCCAGTCTAGCAGTTAGAAGTTTTGAAGAGCTATACAAAGTGAAAGACTTTATGGCAAGAGAGAGCAAGAATAAGGAAGTTACTCTAGGCAAAGAGCAAATTGGTTTTTGCAAGGTTAACTTTCCTTTAGAGGATGTGAAGCCTCTGTCAGATTATCTAACTAGTGTTGATTAGGCAATTCCTGACAGACTGCTTTAAGATTCCATTTCTAGTAGAGCAGAAACTGTAATTAAGTCTCAGTTTGATGATGTGGGGTTCAGCATAAGTGACTCTATTTTGAACCTTTTGCCTTATTTTTGTTTTCTCTTATTGCTTTATTTTTTTATTGAGGTAAAATGGGCGTATATCAGTAGTTTCATGTGTACAATGTAATGATTTGGTGTTTGTATACATTGTGATGTGATTACCACATTAAGTCTAGTTAACATCCAGTGGCTTACATAGTTACAAAATATTTTTTTTTCCTGTGATGAGAGCTTTAAGATCTACTCTCTTAGCAACTTTCAAATATGCAATTTAGTATTAGTAACTGTAGTCACCATGCCTGCCGCTCTGCCTGCTTGTGCGCTCACACTCTCTCTCTCTGACAAGTAAATAAATAAAATCTTTAAAAAAATAAAAATTTAGAATATATTCTAAATAAATCACAAACATAGAAAATAAAATCTGTGACCTCTTTTTTGATATGGTTGTCTTTTGCATATAATTTTAAAATAAGTCATATGTTCTTTTTTTTGAATTATGAAGGAAATATTTTAGCATTGAACTACTAAACAGAAACCAATTAACTGATGTTCTACTTAATTGTCAATACTGTCTCCAAATAAAAATGGATAAGATCACAGAAAAGCATGTTTTGTGTCAAGCAATATAGTAGAGTATAAGGGATTTTGAGAACTGTAAGTAATTTTCCTGGAATGACAAGATAATGATGTTGGGATTCCATTACGTATCTCCCCCCATTTCTGGTGAGGGTCTCTTGAGCTTTCTGGATTAACCCTGAATGTCAATGCTTAGAAATGCTTCTTTATCCTGAATGGAGAATATGTGTATCATGTCTCTCGAAATATTTTATTCCAAGACACAGTCAAAAACATGTGATCTATGTTGTTGCATCATTAAAAAAAAAAAAAATTTAAGACAGCCTACCTTCATCCCTCTACCTTTCATAATGTAACTAATGATTCTCATTTAAAACCTCCAAATTCTTTTTCAAGAAACTCTTCACCTCCAGACACCAAAAATTGATCCATAAATGCTGGTTTTTACTATAAAGCTGTTTAGGATGAAGGTAGTTTTTGGCTTAAATTACCAGAATAATGTAGCCAATTTTACAGAAACAAAATATGTTAATTTGACTTTTGCATCAGTGATATTTAGCCTTTACCATGTACTATGTAGATAATGTTTTATGAAAATATATAACTTTCAAATGAAACTCCAATGTCTTTATCATGCAGAAATTTTAAAGAATATTTTAAGAAAAACTGACAAGATTTCCTATGAAACCTAAAGAACATTTACTGTCCTCTCTAATATGATGTAGCCTATTGTAATTGTAGGATGTTTTTGAAATACTATCCTTTTCCTAAAGGATTTTTTGTTTAGAAAAAAATAATTACTGTAGAATAGTAAAATCTGGGCCAGTCATTTCCATTTTTTTTTTTTTTTTTTACTTCTGAAGACATTTCTTTCATCACTTCTTTTTGTAAATGGTATGTATTGATTTGTGTGGTATATGTTAAATTATGCATAAAATAACCAATTTCTACCCAGTGAACAAGGGACATGTCATCAGAGCTTCTGAATTAATGTCTTGTTCCACAATTGTTAAATTATGCTGCTCAAATGTAGACAAATAAGAACTTCACAAGAACTTCTGCCCAACTGTAGAATAAGGAAAAGGCAGTTAGCAACTTAGGACAGAATATGAAACAGTGGCTCCAAGTGGCATGAGTGTAAGAGTCTCATGCTCTACCGACTGAGCTAGCCAGGCGCCTACCAAGTGGCATGAGTGTAAAAGATGCTTTCAACAAAGGGAACTAGATGAGACTTTACCTTATAGACATGTAGGAAAACTAAGGTGTATTTAAACAGTTATATTGCTTTGAAAAGTTTACCACAGTAAAAACTAGATGAATAAATTTAAAGAAATAACCTAATTTTACGAAACCCACACATTCTCTTCACCCTGCCAAATATTTCAATCCTGTTTCCGAGTTGGCATTATTTCAGTGCATTCTTTATTCAGCTGCAAGTGTAATATATCATAATACTAATCTGAATATATTTCCTCTCTCTTCTAAAACTTTTCAGTGATTCTCTATAACTAGATAGATAAAGGTCAACTAGAACTTTCTATAATTTCTAAAAATATCTCACATTCCAAACCTCTTGAGGAGACTATGAGTTGCTCATAGACAAGTATTTTGTTTGATATTAAGTACACACCAACTAGGACAGTATTATTAAATGTATGAATGCTGACACATAGACACCACACACAGACACAGACACACAACTGAACAAAGAAAACATATGTCAAATTTAAAAGTAAGTGAATGACCGATTATAAAACCATAGAAGTTGTGAAAGTGTTTATTCAGTAAATGATTAGACATATCTCAGTGGAACAGATTGAGATGAGAGTCCAGAAACAGATATGCACATACAGAGGCATCTGATTTATGGCAAAGGTGTAGGCAAATCTTGAGGTAGGCAAATATATACTTAATATAACAAGGGCTAACCATACAATAAAATTTTGAACTCTATTAAGATTAAAAACTATTCATCTTAAGACTCCCTTATGAGAGTGAAACAATACCCCATGGACTAGGAAAATATATTTGAAACTTATTTTACCCATTTGAATATTGTAATTAGTTCTGAAGAAAAATTTGACTAGGGGTGCCTGTGTGGCTCAGTCATTAAGCCTCTGCCTTCGGCTCAGGTCATGATCCCAGGGTCCTGGGATCAAGCCCCACATTGGGCTCTCTGCTCAGCGGGAAGCCTGCTTCTCCTCCCACTCCCCCGCTAGTGTTCCCTCTCTCTTTGTGTGTCTCTCTGTCAAATAAATAAATAAAATCTTTAAAAAAAGAAAATTTTGGCTATACAAGCCAGTAGAAAAACAAGCAAAAATATGATCAGACACTTATTAGTCACAAAGAAAATGCAAATTAGGCACAATGAGGTAACTCTGTATACCCAGCAGAATGGTTAAAATGAAAATAGATAATTGCACTTGTTTAGAAGGCTGTGATAAGTCTAAAGCCACCAAATTTTTGCTACACTGCTGGTAGACACTTAAATTGTTAAAACCCCATTGGGAAGCTGTTCAGTGTTATCCATTAGAGCTGGCCATATGTGTATTAAGCTGTATAATGTCTCCTTCAGGGAGGTCAGTACCCTAATCCCTGAAACCTATGAACAGGTTAACCTTCTATGGTGGAAGGACTGTGCTGAGGTGATTAATAATCTTGATAGGAGATAATACTGATTATCTAAGTGAGCCAAATATACCACGAACTTCCTATTACGGGATACTAAGAGGATCAGAATTGGGCAGACACAATGGAAGGGTAGCAGCAGAGGCCAGAGAGCATTTTGGCTTTGAAGGTAAACAGGAGAGGCCTTGAGCCTAAGAATATAGGCTTGAGCCAAAGAATATTCTAGAGTAGAAGCAGAAAAGGGAAGGAAATGGATTCTGTCCTAGAAGATTCAGAAGGAATGTAGACCTGAGGAATCAATATTAGACTTCTGACACCTAGAATTATGAGAACACATTTGTGTTTCAGTAAGCCACTAAGTCTGTGATGATTTTATACATCAGCAATAGGAAATGAATACAATAAGCATGTCCTTTTGTACAATAATTCTATTCCTAGGAGGATACCCAACAACATTTTAAACCTAAATTCACCAAACCGCATGCATTGCTATTTCTGTTGGACCCACACTGGAAACTACACGAGTAGCTATCAAAGTTTCAAGGATGTAATGTTGTGTACTCACAGAATAAGATTTTTTACAGCATTGAGGATGTTTGAACTCTATTTTTATGTAGTAATTACTTTTGAACCTCACACATGTAATGTTGAGAGAAATACAACAGACACAAAAATTATACATGGTATGATCTCATTTATGCAAATTTCAAAAATAGACAAAATCCATTTATGGTAGTAGAAGTTATCAAATTTGTTGCCCTTGAGTATGTAGTGACTGAATAAGGATATAAAGGGGTGCTCCAGGTCTGCTGTTATTAATATTCTTGTTTTTTTATCTGCATGCTAGTAACATTTTAGGTTTGTGAGAATACATTAAAATATACACTAAAACTTTTCCATATCTACTTCATATAAATTTTAGAAAATAATATAAGGCATAGAAGGCATTCCTATCAGAAACTATCCGCTGCATTATTAATGCTGGTAGAGCACATTAACAGGAGGTCACATGTCAGAAAGGTGGTTTGAACTCAAAGTATTCATCCTATCATGAACGCTTTGGGTTGTGAGGGGGATTATCTTGAATGCTTATAACTATTAAAGAGATTTGTACCAACTTAGACTGATGATGATTTTGAAAGCTTTTGGAAGTCAATTAGGGCAGTGTTTTTTTCTTTTTCTGATAGTGAGGCAAGAGTAAGTTTCTTTTGTAAAACCCTATTTGTTTCCTGACTTTAAAAATATCTATATATGTGTGTACCTTTAAAGGATTTTATTTATTTATTAGAGAGTGTGTGTGTGTGTGTGTGCACGGAGAAGGGCAGAGTGGGAGGAGAGAAAGGGAAAGAATCTCAAGGAGACTATACTGAGCGAGCACAGAGCCTGACCAGGGCTTCGTCTTATAACCCTGAGATTATGACCTGAACTGAAACCAAGAGTTAGATGCTTAACTGACTGAGCCACCCAGGCTCCTGTTTCCTGACTTTCTATTGTCTTTAAGTTGTTGGTTCGAAGGCCAACCTTTGCCCTGGTGGTTAATAACAAAGGTGCATTTTTGCAGGGGGTGCATGAGGAAAAGATGGTATATGTGCCCACAGACTTTTGGAACATACAGTGTGATCCATTCCAGTAGAGCACTACTTACTCTTCTGTGCAGTGTTGATTCTTAATCAGGGAGTGGGGGAGTGATGAAGTTCACCTTAATAATTTGCCATTAAGTTTTCTAGTATGTGATACATTTCATCCCCAATGATGAATTTTTTATTTTTTTTTATTTTTTATTTATTTTTTAAAGGAATTTTTTAAAGATTTTATTTATTTATTTGACAGAGATCACAAGTAGGCAGAGAGGCAGGCAGAGAGAGAGAGAGGAGGAAGCAGGCTCCCCGCAGAGCAGAGAGCCCGATGCGGGGCTCGATCCCAGGACCCTGATATCATGACCCGAGCCGAAGGCAGAGGCTCAACCCACTGAGCCACCCAGGCGCCCCCCACCCCAATGATGAGTTTTATAAGTTACAGTGAGAGTTGCAAATGGAACCATAAAATATTTCTGCGAATATTTATCTTTTCCTGGACAACAAGCAGATTGCTGTATTAAGAGCATGATAGAGTAACAAATAAGGAAAGAAAGTTAACTATTACAAATCACTGTTATCCTCACAGAACAGAAGAGGACATTATGCCCCTTGGAGACAATGGCCACATCATAACCACAGAATATGGCTGTGGGTAAATCCCTCTTTTAGGTTTCCCTTCTTTTTAAAGCAATCTCTCTGCCCAGTGTGGGCCCAAACTCATAAGCTCAAGAATCACATGCTCCACTGATGGAGCCAGCGAGGTGCCCTTCTCTTCATAGATTCCTCTTAAGTAACTTCTCTCCTCATTATGTTTTTGAAACAATTAAAAAACTTATCAAAGGAAACTGAAAAAAATTATTTGTTACCAATTTGAATATGAGGACCAAAAGACTTCATAAGTTAATGTGAGAGAACCGAGAATTTTAAGCTTATCAATGCTGAATACAGACAACATAAGACTACAGTGTTTTTTGGGGGAGGTATTTCAGCACAGTTCAAATCAGGATTAAAACTTTGGGTACCAGGATAACATCAGGCCTGTCTTCCCATTAAGCAACAGCTAGTTCTCTGTGCCACACTAGCCACGGTGGCCTGCTGGCCATGTTTCTAAAGTCCCATGGTTTTCTGGCCTCAGGACCTTTGTAAGGAATTCTCTGTCCTTCTGGTGCAGTATTTTCTCACGTACCTATTGTCTTTACCAGTAGTTTTTAAAATAGAGAAGTTCCCCTTAGAGAGACACATCATATGTAAGAGAATAGACATTAATGTAGAACTATTATTTATATAATACTTTCATCTGTAATAACACATACTAAACTTAGTGATGTATAGATTGACATATGTTCTTTTACTCTAATCAAATGCCAGAGTATCATCTGGCAGATACCCTAGACAAGGTGTTTTGGAGGGAAGAAGGAGAATTCCACTATAGTGAGAAGTAGAAGTGGTGCCCTCACAGAGTTGTTAACTTCTTGAGTAATGTGCAGCATTAAAGTTGACATGTGAACAGTTAAATGGATTCAGAGATTATGTATTTAGTTCTCACTAAAATGGTCAATTACCTTTAAAACACTGTAAGAAATATCAATCTAACAATGCAGGCAAAATTGAACATCAAGAAACTGGCAAAACTATAGTTCCCTTAATCATTGTAGGATTTCATTCTTTCTTCCTTTTTATTATTGATTTGCTTATATTGCACTAAGAAATGAAGCTCTCATTAAATCCGAAAAGAATTGGCCTTTTTTAAAACATTTTCAAGAAGACCATTTGTTCTATGGATTATATATTATCATTTAAGATGAAAACTAGCATATGTGTATATTTTGCTTTAAAATATTAATGGCATTGTGATGGTTTCATAATTTGTAAGATATTTTTAAAAGTTTTTTTTTTTAGAAATTTTTTTTCAAGATTTTATCTATTTTTATTGGACAGAGAGAGAGAGAGAGACCACAAGTAGGCAAAGAGGCAGGCAGAGAGAGAGGGGGAAGCAGGCTCCCCGCTGAGCAGAGAGCCCAATGCGGGGCTTGATCCCAGGACCCTGAGATCATGACCTGGGCCGAAGGCAGAGGCTTAACCCACTGAGCCACCCAGGCGCCCCAATTTGTAAGATATTTATTAGTAATCTTACCTTTACTTCATCCTCTCCACTTTGTATTTTAATTTTATACTGAAATTCATTAGTGTAGTAGAGTAGTACATATGTATAACTTATAAGGATGTGTGTATATATATATGTGTATGTGTAACACACATGAATGTAAATTTTGTGGGCTCATTTTTCTTATAGGGTACACATTAAAAAAATTGCAAATAGGGGCACTGGGTGGCTCAGTCAGTTCAGCGACCAATTCTTGACTTCAATTCTGGTCATGATATCAGGGTTGTGAGGCTGGGCGTGGAGCCTGCTTAAGATCCTCTCCCTCACCCTCTGCCTTATTCCCCAATGTTTGCAGATAACTGGTTTGGTTTAGTTTTCTTTACCAACTGCTCTTGATTGATATTCTGGGTCTCAGAAAAAAAAGTAATTTCCTCGGGATACCCTTGAGTCCTGGAGTAAGTTAGATCGTTGAATTACATTCTCATGTTTCCCTATGCTTTCTTTTTTTCCACAGCATTTACTATAGTGTAAGATATTTTTGTTGTTACTAATACACTACTCTCTTTCTCAGTGATCTGTAAATTCAAGAGGGCAAGCATCATACTTATTTTGCTATTCATCTTACCCACATTCTAAGTCAGTGTCTGGAATATAATAGGTGACAATGAGCACTTATTAGTGAATAAAAAATCAAATGTTGTTTACATGAACAGAAACCTGAAAAGATGCTGCCCTAAAATGGAAAAAATGAAAAAAAAATGTAAATATGTGGCCAAATATTGCTGTGCTTTGATCTAATGGTATAGTAGTTGAAGAGACCAAATAGATATAGAGCTTCTTTGGATTCTGAAGATGTGAGTATATAGCTGAGTTAAATTTTAGACTTATTTGCATAAATGAATGAAATTATAAATAAATGAAAGCCATCGTCTTACAATTTGTAGATGTTATTGAGAAAGATAATACATTGATTTGATAATTTTTCCCAAATCACAAATCTAAAGTAATTTAGATTCTCATTTATAAATGCCTTAGTGAACAACAATCACACAAGAACATCAACAAGAAGAACAAAAATCAGTTAAGATACATAGCTCAGGAACAATTTCCCAGCATTCTTTATATAGATAATTTTTACAGAGAAGAAGCATTTTGAGTGGGAATCAGAAGACATCCAAGAATGCTATAGTAAAAATAAAAAAGATTGTCCCTCTTGTTTCTTTCTTTTTAAATAATTTAATTTCACATATGTATGCACTTACATATATTTTATGTGAATGCATAAATGTTTAATAATCAGCAATATATCTATTATTACATTACTTCCCTTCATATAACTCCCCACTCAAGGCAATATATATTAACCACCTAATAGGTACTAATACATATCCTATATTATCCTCTGTATGTACATGCTCCTGTAAGTATATGTATATAACATACAATTACATATATTAATATGAATATGTGAAACATAGATAAACATGTGTGTGCTTATAAATAAGGGCATATTTACAGTTGGGAATGACCATGACAAGTAATTAGTTACACACCATATGACTTGGAGGAATATTTCAAAAGGGAAAAATATGCCTTATTCATTTGCTTCTTGAAATACTCAAAGACACATGGGAGAGACATAATTAATTTCAATGGCTTTTATTCCATTATATATATATACTCTAATTTATCTAACCACTCCTCTCTGTATAAGCATTGATTTAAATTCTTGTATTGTTACCATAAATAATGTTCTATTTTTTACATTTTTCTGTAACATGCTGACTGAACACTGAATATCCCCTCTTAAAGTACCAGTTAAAACACACTTTGGGGGGCACCTGGGTGGCTCAGTGGGTTAAAGCCTCTGCCTTCGGCTCAGGTCATGATCCCAGGGTCCTGGGATCGAGCCCCACATCGGGCTCTCTGCTCCGTGGAGAGCCTGCTTCCTCCTCTCTCTCCCTGCCTGCCTCTCTTGCCTACTTGTAATCTGTCTGTCAAATAAATAAATAAAATCTTTAAAAAAAAAAAAAAACACACACTTTGGGAAACGTATGCTATTGTACAGAATTATGAGGACTTTTTTTTGGCAGGGTTTGTGAATATCACATTGAACAATGGCCTGATAAGCAACAAAGCAGCAATATGTCTTTCTTAAGCGGTAGGCTAAAAAAAGAAAATTTTCTTAAGTCACAGATAAGGAGATGTTAGATCTTGCCCAGTAGGATGGAAACAAACTGCAGTATATTGTTCAATACTGTTATATAATTCCATAAAGCTGATAAATGACAAATTGCTCTGTGTACAAATGGTGTGCAGTTCTGCTCTTCCATATTCTACAACTACTATAAAAATTAATGTAAATCTATCAGAAACAGATTCTAGAGTTTTATCCTCTAGTTCTAAATATAAAACTAAAAATGTGTTTCTTCTTCTAAAGAGGTATATGTGTGTGTGTGTGTGTACTCTCTATAGATATAATTGGAGTATGCAAAAGCATTCAAATAAAAAACATACCTTCATTTTCATGTCCACCATAAGTTTTTAAAAAGTACACTCAATGTTGGAAACATTCATGAGAAATTTGTTGAAAAAAAGTAGGTCTGTTTACAGAGTGATGTGTGTGTGTGTGTGTGTGTGTGAGTGTGTGTGTGTCTGTGTCTGTGTGGATACCAATGAAAACTAAAGATTTCCGTATAAGTGACTTTTTTCTCCTTTAACATGAAAATTACACATATTGAAGCAGTTGTAAGGATATAAAAATAAATATATCAAATACATATGGAAACTACTTAGAAGTTTTTGAAAGAGTGCAAGATAAATTTCACAAAAATATTTTTATATTTCATATATTTCTCTTTGTCCTGTTTTTACTCCTCATTAATAACTTGTGTGTGTTTGATGCCCTCTATGGAAAAGCCAACATAGTTGGCAAATATTCATTCTTTCCCTAAAATAGGCACTCTCCATTACCCACATATTATCTATAGAATAATTGCCATTCAAAATTTGGTATAATCATTGATCAATTTCAGAAAATTGTAGCGCTTCTAGTTTTTCTTCCTATGTTGAATAGTCTATTAGGATTCTTGATATGGATAAGTTTTGAATAGCTTTTCTGAAATATTTTCCAGGTTCCTTTTATAGTTTCTGGACTTGAATTCAAATATGAAAGTAGCAGAGCATGTTATTAAAACAAGGATATAGTTGAGATTCACAGTACTCCTTCTACAGCTTAGCAAATTGAGGATGTTTTGGTGCAATGTTACCTTTCCTTTAAGTGTCTTATACATGATCCATGAGTCAGAAAGCTAGACTTCATAACTTGGCAGACCTAACAGACTTCCACTGCCACATTTGCCCATCTTATTCCTTGATCTCCTTTCTGAGGTCTCTCCAGTGTTTGGAAAAAAAAAAAAAAAAAAATTTTATTTTTTTTTAATCCCCAAAGTGGCTGTGCAACTATGCCCTCGGCTCATGTCATTGCCAGTCCTCAGTTCTCTCCCATCTGTGCTTGTTCTGCTGATGAAAGCTGTCCTCAGAATCAATAGGCAGACTGGGACTCTTAACCACATATATATACATTCACATACAATTTTGCTGAACAGGAAGAAATTTCATAAACTGTATGTTAAAGAACATAGACATAAAAATATATTGATTTAAAAAGTATAAAAGTTGAGAATAAAAGAAAAGAGAAAAAATCTTGTAAACTATTTTCTTATTAACATATAATGTATTATTTGCCCCAGGGGTACAGGTCCATGAATCATCAGGCTTAATTATTTCATAGCACTCACCATAGCACATACCCTCCCCAATGGCCATAACCCAGCACCCTATCCCTACCCCCTCACCATTCCCCAGCAACCCTCAGTTTATTTCACAAAATTAAGAGTCTCTTATGGTTTGTCTCGCTCCCGATCCCATCTTGTTTCATTTTTTCCCCTCCCTACCCTCCACGACCCCCAGCCTTACCTCTCAAATTCCTCATATCAGAGAGATCATATGATAATTCTTTCTCTGATTGACTTATTTTGCTTAGCATAATTCCCTCTAGTTCCATCCATGTCATTGCAAATGGCAAGATTTCTTTTGATGGCTGCATAGTATTCCTGTGTGTGTGTGTGTGTGTGTGTGTGTGTGTGTGTGTGTGTGTGTGTATCTCATCTTCTTTATCCATTCATCTGTTGATGGACATCTGTGTTCTTTCCGTAGTTTGCTATTGTGGACATTGCTATTATAAATGTTCAGTGCATGTGCCCCTTTAGATCACTACATTTGTATCTTTCGGATAAATACCCAGTAGTGCAATTGCTGGGTCATAGGGTAGCTCTGTTTTAAACTTTTTGAGGAACCTCCATACTGTTTTCCAGAGTGCCTGCACCAGCTTGCATTCCTGCCAACAGTGCAGGAGGGTTCCCCTTTCTTGGCATCATCACCAACATCTCTCATTTCTTGACTTGTTAATTTTAGCCATTCTGACTGGTGTGAGGCGGTATCTCATTGTGGTTTTGATTTGTATTTCCCTGATGCCGAGTGATATGGAGCACTTTATTATGTATCTGTTGGCCATTTGGATGTTGTTTTTACAGAAATGGCTGTTTGTGTCCTTTGCCCATTTCTTGATTGGATTCCTTGGTCTTTGGGTGTTGAGTTTGATAAGTTCTTTATAGATTTTGGATACTAGCCCTTTATCTGATACGTCATTTGCGAATATCTTCTCCCATTCTGTCAGTTGTCTTTTGGTTTTGTTGACCATTTCCTTTTCTGTGCAGAAGCTTTTGATCTTGATGAAGTCCCAGTCATTCATTTTTGCCCTTGCTTCCCTTGCCTTTGGCGAAGTTTCTAGGAAGAAGTTGCTGTGGCTGAGGTGGGAGAGGTTGCTGCCTGTGTTCTACTCAAGGATTTGGATGGATTCCTCTTTCACGTTGAGGTCTTTCATCCATTTTGAGTCTATTTTTGTGTGTGGTGTAAGGAAATGGTCCAGTTTCATTTTTCTGCCTGTGGCTGTCCAACTTTCCAAACACCATTTGTTGAAGAGACTGTCTTTTTTCCATTGGACATTCTTTTCTGCTTTGTCAAAGATTAGTTGACCATAGAATTGAAGGTCCATTTCTGGGCTCTCTATTCTGTTCCATTGATCTATGTGTCTGTTTTTGTGCCAGTACCATACTGTCTTGATGATTACAAAGCTGGTAAACTATTAAACAGCTTGTTGGAAAGCTGTGTGTTGAATCTGTTCTTTGTGTTTCAAGGAGGATTTTATGCAACAAAAGATAAAAGGAAATTAGATAGCAAAGAATGAAAGGAAAAGGAAGATATGCTTTGAAAGTCTTAGTATTTCCAGGAATCTGAGATAAAACTGCTTTATAAATTAGTATATTTTTAACATTGTATTTCTTGCTAACTTGAAAGAGGAAATAATCTGGTTCAAGTATGACCATTGCTGACCAAAGGAGTATGGACACTTGTATGCAGAGAAATAATTTTTATCCCAGAAATAAATTTAAGATTTTTTTATGGGTTGCTTTCTTTGGAAACATTTTGAAATGTAATGGATATTGTCTTCTCTACCACCAGGAACTTAATGTTGTTCCTGGTTTGGTAACTGCAATATGAGATGTGATTAAAATTTTACAGCAAGTTATTTCAGCCAACTTAGCACGTTCTTCTGTCTTCACCCACATCGTTATTTTATGGGGCATCTTGCCTTTAGCTGAGTTATGGCCATTTCAGTTTTTCCTAATGCCATCCTCTGTGTTTATTTTCATACTGCTCATTCTTAGCTTTCCTCTCAGTACTATAATCTGTCTCCTCTTAACCTCTTTTATTGTGTTTGTGGATCATATAATCTATTTGGGGGGGGGGGAACAGACTTCTTAGCAAACTTCAATAGTAATTCATGTTCTTACTGCAATGGAATGTAGGTTTTCATAGATGAAATAATGTGGCAGCCTTTTTAAGGACTCCTCTTACTTGCACCTCTGGAAATGCAAAGGGGAATTGTGTGAATGATTTTCTGAATAATACAGACTGCCTCTTTCATTAAACAAGAAAGCATTGTACTTCTGCCTTTAGAAAGCTCTTTACTCTTTAAAATGCATGCTATCCACTTTTCTATTCTTACTCTTGCTATTACCTGCTATGGTCTAAGATATACATCTCTTTTCAAGAATGACTTTAGAGCATTGCCTTATTTATTTGTAATTTATTTTTTCAGTGTTTTAAGATTCATTGTTTATGCACCACCCCTAGTGCTCCACACAATAGGTGCCCTCCTTAATACCCACCACCAGGCTCACTCATCCCCCAGCCCCTCCTCTCCAAAACCCTCAGTTTGTTTCTCAGAGTCCACAGTCTCTTATGCTTCATCTTCCCCTCCGATTTACCCTAATTCACTTTTCCTTTCCTTCTCCTAATGTCCTTCATGTTACTCCTTATGTTCCACAAGTAAGTGAAGCCATATGATAATTGACTTTCTCTGCTTTATTTACTTCACTCAGCATAATCTCCTCCAATCCCATCCATGTTGATACAAAAGTTGGGTATTCATCCTTTCTGATGCAGGCATAATATCCCATATGGACCACATCTTCTATATCCATTTGTCTGCTGAAGGGCATCTCAGCTCTTTTCTACAGTTTGGCAATTGTGGCCGTTGCTGCTATGAACATTGGGGTACAGATGGCCCTTCTTTTCACTATATCTTTATCTTTGCGATAAATACCCAGTAGTGCAATTGGAGGGTCATAGAGTAGCTCTATTTTTAATTTTTTGAGGAATCTCCACACTGTTTTCCAAAGTGACTGTACCAACTTGCATTCCCACAAACAATGTAAGAGGTTTCCCCTTTCCCCACATCTTCTCCAACACATGTTGTTTCCTGTCCTGTTAATTTTGGCCATTCTAACTGGTGTAAGGTGGTATGTCAGTGTGGTTTTGATTTGAATTTCCCTCGTCATTGCCTAACCTTTAATTTGTTGGGAAATTATTCTTGGAAAATTCATAATCTTTTTTATTTTTATTTTTTTACTAATTTTTTGGTAACATTTTGGCCACAGAGTTCCTTGAAACCTTTGATTCCTGTGAATTTCAGTTCTATTTTATTTTACCTCTTGTAGGAAGACCACAGTGAAACTTACGCTTGATATTGAGCCTAGTACAATTTTGGGGAAATTCCTTTGTGGTTTAATGTATCTTACCTTTCGAGTATTAGGATTACTTTGCCTCTATAGCTGTTAAAAAAAAAAAAAACAACTTTAAGAGATTTTATTTATTTGAGAGAGAGGAAGTGTGCATGTAAGACAGAGCATGAGAGAGAGTGTGCACACCTCTCGGGGAAGGGGTAGATAGAGAAGCAGACTCCCTGCCCAGCAGAGAGCCCTATATGGGGCTGGATCCCAGGACCATCTGCTGAAGGCAGATGGTTAACCAACTTCACCACCCAAGTGCCCTCAATTAGTTTTTCTTAACTATTCTACAACATTGTGTCCCTCACAAACTATCTACAGACTCCATCTACCTTTGTTTCCCCATTTAGTCAAGATTCTATTAACAAGTCCTTTAAAAATTCAGTTGTTAAATCAGTTTCCATTTCTGCACAGCTGCCAATCAACATGCAATAAATATTTATATTGTGTAAAGTTGTGGAATGTAGGTTACCAATTAATTTATGGATAGTTCAATGCTGGCTAAGGTAAATCTATGGAAAACTTTGCATATCAACATCCCAAATGAATAAATAAGTCATATATGATCATCTAACTAGGAAACATATTTTTACTGTATTTGTATAATGTTTTAGTCACATTCATTATAAAATTAGTCTTGTAGATAGTGCACATACTATTTCAAAATTTCATTTTTGAAGACTCAAGAAAAACATTAATTATATAGTCAAAGCCACTAGCAAAATTTGAAACGAGAATATCAGACAAAGTAGATAGTAATACAAGAGCATTGCTAAGCATTGCTAAGTAGAGGGCAACTTGATGATTAATTGTACACTCATCAGAAAGATAACTAAAAAAGAATAATCTATAATGCATGATTTTAATATATCACTTAGTAACTGACCTATGAATCGTACCAAACAACAAATATCAGAAAGTTTATTCAACTCATGAGCAAATGTGATCAGATAGATACATATAAAAAACTGCTAAAACTCAAGACTATTTTGTTTTAGAATACATGGAACACTTTTTAAAATTCACTCTATGCTGAGTCACAAAAAGTGACTATATTTCAAAGGATTAAAATTTTACAGTATATTGTCTTTAATGAAATAGAAAATTTCTTTTATCTGGCAATAGAAAAATGTAATCTTAAATATTATTTGAATAAAAAGTCACAGTGGATATTTGAAAATATATTTATTTGAAAAAAAAAAAAAAAGACCAAAAACAAAACTCTAATACCAAAATCTGTTGGATCAATTAGAGCGACTGGTAATGAAATTTATGGCTGTAAATCCATGTGCAAAAAATTAAAGTCTAAAATGTCAGTGTGTTATGCATTCAACTGAAGAAAAAATATTTGAATTAAAGGGAACAATGGAACTCGGAATTAATAAAGATAGAGCAAAAAGTAATGAACTAAGGGATACAATAAAGTGAATAAAAAATAACTCTTTGAAAAGACTAATAACATGTATTAATGCTTTCTAAGACAAATCAGGAAAGATAAGACAATATCCAATATCAGATAAAATGGGAGAGTACTATAAAGGCTAGTAATACTAAAAAGATAAAACTTATTATCAACAAATTTGAAACATTTAGACTTTATCATATTCTTTAAATTATATAAGATCAGAACACACATGAAGAAAAACTATAATCCTGACTAGCTTGTTCAACTTTTGATTTGGCTCAGTTCATCATCTCAGGATCCCAGTTGCTTGAGGATTCCTCTCCCTCTCCTTCTGCCCCTCCATCAGCTTGTTCTCTATCTCTCTATCCCTCCCCCTCTCTCTGCTAAATAAATCCTTAAAAAAATCTGCCTACAAAGTAAACACCATGCCTGAATATTATTTATACATTAATTATAGAAAATAATTAAAGAAGAAATAATTTCAAATTGTGCAAGAGGTTCTAGAGAATAGACAGGGAAAACATTCAAACACCTTTTTCTTGAATGAATTTTACATATAACACATAAATTTTAGAAGGTGAACAACACTGGCACCTGGGGGTTCAGTCTGTTGAACTTCCAACCCTTGGTTTGGGTTCAGGTTATGATCTCAGTGTCCTGGGATGGAGCCTGCCTTGGGCTCCTCAGCACTCTGGGTGGAGTCTGCTTGAGATTGTCTGCCTCTGTCCTTTCCCCTGCTCATGAATAGGTGCTCTCTCTCTGTCTTTAAAATAAATAAAACCTTTAAAAAATAATAAAAGGCAAATAATGTGTTACTTTGATGCCTTTATATATTATAATATGATTGCTGTTGTAGCCATATTTGCCAGTTATATAATCATTGCATAATATTGTCTGTGTTCATTACATTGTGCTTTAGATCTTGATGGTTTATTTACTCCTTGTTGCAAATTTGTTCCCTGAGACAACAACAGTCTTATCCTCCCCACCCCAAACCCCTTGTAACCACCATTTTACTGTTTTTTATGAGTTTTCCTTTTTTAGATTCTACATGTAAGTGACATCATATAGTAATTGACTTATCTCACTCAGCTTAATGTGTTCAAGACTCATCCCTGTTGTTATGAAAGTCATGTTATCTTTTTTTTCCCCAAATATTATTTTATTGTTCATACATACCACATATATTTTTGGTCATTCAACCACTGTTTAGCTTTTAGTTTTTTTCCATTTCTTGGGTATTGTGAATAATCGTTCAGTAAACATGGGACATATATACCTCTCAGAAATCCTTTTTTCATTTCCTTTGGGTATATAACAGAAGTGAAATTGCTGGATTAGTGATAGATCTATTTTTAATTTTGGGAGGCAACTTCAGTGCTTTCTACAGTGGTTGGACCAATTTACAATCTCGGAAGTATATAAGGGTTCTCTTTCACTGTATCCTCTCCATCACCTGTTGTCTCTTGTCCTCTTGAAGATAGCAATTCTAACAGGTGTGAGATAATACCACATTGTGGTTTTTACTTGCATTTTCCTGATGATGAGTGCTATTGAGCATCCTTTTATATGTTTGCCATTTTGATGTGCTCTTTGGAAGAATGTCTATACAGTTCTATTTTTTAATCAGATTTTTGTATTAAGTTATGTAACTTCTTTATAAATTTTGGCTATTAACTTCTTATGTGATATATAGTTTTTAAAATTTTTCTCCTGTTCTGTAGATGGTGTTTTCATTTTATTAATTCTCTTACTGTGCAAAAACTTTCAAGTTTGATGTAGTCCCATTTGTTGATTTTTCTTTTTATTGTTTGCACTTTTGGTACCATGTCCAAAGATAATCATTGCCAAATGAATATCAAGGAACTTCTTCCACACATTTTCTTTGAGGAGTTTTATGGTGTCAGGTCTTATGTTTAAATCTTTGATCCATTTTGAGTTAACATTCATGAATAGCATTAAGTAGGAGACCAATTCTATTGTTTTGTATTTTTTTCCTGTATTCCCAGGACAATTTTTTAAAGAGACTACATTTTCTTCATTATTTTCTTGGTTTCTTGATAAATATTAATTGATAGTTTATGCCAGGGTTTAATTTAGGCTCTCTATTCTGTTCTGTTGATCAATGTGTCTATTTTTGTGATAGTACCATACTGTGTTTGTCACTGTATCTTTGGAGTATAGCTTGAAATCAGGAAGTGTGACACCATTGGCTTTTCTTTTTTTTCCTCTCAGGATTACTTTGGCTATTTGGGTCTTTTGTGATTTCATGCAAATTTAAGGATTGTTGTTTTTGTTGTTATTTTTCTATTTCTATAAAAAATGCTTTTGAAATTTTGTTGGGGATTGCATTGAATCTGGAGATGGCTTCAGGTAGTTTGGAATATTTAACAATATTCTTCTGGTCTATGATCATGGGATGTCTATCTATTTGTGTCTTCTTAGATCTCTTTCAATGAAGTCTTATAGTTTCCATTTTTCATATATTTCACTTCCTTGATTAAATTTAATTCTAAGTATTGTTTTTGATGCTATTGTGAATAAAATCATTTTCTTCATTTCTTTTTCAGTTGTTTCATTACTAGTGTAAAAAAGGCAACTGAGTTGTGCCTGGATGGCTGAGTTGGTTAAGTTGCCCACTCCTGATTTTGGCTTAGGTCATGATGTCAGGGTCCTGGCACAGAGCCCCATGTTGGGCTCTGTGCTCAGCGGAGAGTCTGCTTCAGGATTCTCTCTCTCTCCCTCTGTCCCTTCCCCTCTTACTCTCTCTCTCTCAAGTAAACAAATAAATCTTTTAAACAAAAGTGCAGCTTATTTCTATTTTGCATCCTGCCACTTCACTGAAATTGTTGAGTAGTTTCAAGTGTTTTGATTGATTCTTTGGTACATATATTATTATATACATTATTATTATTATATATGTATACATTATATACATATACATTATATACATAACTATTGTATACATTATATATAATACATATATTATTAGCAAATAGGGACAATTTTACTTATTCCTTTCTGATTTGAATGTCTTTTACTTTTGTTGTCTTGACTAATTGCTCTCTCTAGTAATTTCAGTATAATAATGAATAGGAGTGATGAGATGGGAACCCATGACTTGTTTCTGATCTTAGATGAAAAGCTTTCAATTTTTTCCTGTTGAATATAATGTTACATATGGGTTTGCCATACATGACCTTTATTATAATGAGGTACGTTTCTTCTTTACCCATTCTGTTAAGGATTTTTAACATGAAAGTATGTTATATCTTTTCAAATATCTTTTGTGGTTATCATGTGATTTTTATATTTTGCTGATATATTACATTTATTGACTTACATATGTTGAATCATCCTTGAGTCCCAGGGATAGATCCTAATTGGTCATGGTATATAATACTTTTAATTTATTTTTGAATTCAATTTGCTAATATATTTGAATACACACACACACACACAACACACACACACACACACACACACACACACGGCTAAGTCTTATCACAACAAAAAGGAAACAGGAAGAAAATATATCCATTGGGCAAATTCTGAGGAAAAAAACGTAGGCTTCTATGTTCTTCCATTTCTGGTATTGGATAGAATTCATTTTTCTCTCTAACTCTGAAATTCAGGGACAAATGCAACGTGTCACTTCCCAGGGAAGCATGTTTGAGCTTGATTCCCTGGTGTTCCTGGAGGACAAATCCCACAAGCAGAGGCTGCTATGTGATCAGCCATAGTAACTGAGACTCAGGACCCTCAAAATGAAACCTAGTATATATCCTTAACCTTGGTGTTAATCAGATCAACAACACCTTGTGCAAAGCAATTCTAACAAGTTGATCAGAACAACCTATTACTCCAGATTTAAAGAATTATTAGTCATTAACATAAAGAACTTTCTAAGGAGCACATTCTCAGGAATTAACCAAGGTCCATTGTGGTTCCAGGGAGTTTTGAGGACAAGCAAGGACTAGAGTAAACAGACTTGTTACGTTAATTCTTTCTTCACAGGATCCCTTCCTCACACCAAAAAATTAATTTCTAGTAGAGTGTAGGTTTAAATAGGAAAGTAAAGTAACCAAACTTACAGTAGATAATAGATATCTCCTTTATCATAGGATTAGGACAGATTTCTTAATTGGGGAACATAGTGTATAACCATAAATCAGAGAGTGATAAGTTAGATTTAAATTAATAATTTCTGTTCACCAAAAGATGGAGCTAACATATGTAAAAAGAAAGGCACAGATTTAGGGAGGCATATATAAGACACATTCCCAATGGAGAATTTGTAGCCAGTATATATAAAGAATGTCTACAAGTCAATTATAAGTCCAGCAGAAAAAATGTGCAAAATACTCAGGCTTCACAAAAGAGAATATCCAAGTAGGCGGTAAACATGAAAGTTTATTAAACCTCATTAGTAATCAAGAAATGCAAATTAAAATCACAGTGAGGTATTACTAATTATCCACCAGAATGACTAAAGTTCAAATGCTTAAAAGTAAGAAATATTGGTGACAGTATGGACAAATTAGAATTCTTGGGCACTGCTGATGGAAATGGGATTTTATGCAGCCATTTTGAAAAGGTAATTGTCATTATTTACTAATGTTAATATATTAATGTCCTTTGACTTAAAAATTCTATTCCTGAAAATATGGCTAACATAAATGCATGCATATACTTAACAAAAGTTACACACCAAAGAAATATCCATATGGGGCAAAAAATGGAAAAAAATTAAGAGGTACATCAGTTAGAAGAATAGATAAAGAATTTATGGCTTACTTATGCAATATAAGTTTACACAACAATAAAAATAAATAAAGCCCACTTGCATGTTTCAGTGTGGGAGAATTTCACAAACATAGTGATGAGTGTAGAGGTAGGGAGCTAGGTACAAACATATGTTATGTAATTCAATTTATATAACATCAAAAACAAGTAAAATTATTAATGCAATCTCGATCCCTGGTTACTGACTGCTTTTATGAAGGGAGAAATGATAAGTATTGGATAAAAGAAAGGAAATTTAGAAATGCTGGCATTATGTTTGTTACACTTCACAATAGAAAAATGTTTAAAACATTATTAATAACATTAATTAAAATACTAGTGACCATCTTTTATTGAGCACATTGCCTGATTTATCTCATTTTATTTTAGAAATACTCCAGGAAAGTAGATTATGTATCCATGGTTCTTTAAATGCAGGAAATTCAAAACAAACATAGTTATTTTGATTAAAAATGAAATTCATTATGAGTACATGAAGTAGTTTGAAATGCTGAAGGAAAAACAACGAGACTTTGGAAGGCGCACAAGCCAGAGCAACTATTAGGATTCAGTTTTCAGTAATGAATCAACATGTTCTTCTGAAGGCAACACTGGAAAAAAATCAGCTCAAGTAATTTCTTTCCTTTTGTCACTATATTAACTTCTTATTGCAGCTGTAACAAATTACCACCATACTTAGTGGCTTCAGGCAACACATATTTATTCTCTTATAGTTCTAGAAGTCAGAAGTAAAAAGTGTCTCTACGAGTCTTTGTTCTTCTACAGGCTATAGTAGGAACTCTTGTTTTGTTACCTATTCCAGTTTCTAGAAACCACCTACATTCCTTATCTCAAGACCATTTCCTTCATCTCTAAAACTGAGAGTATGCTTTTATCTCTCCTCCCTGACATCTACTTGCATCCTCACATGTTCCCTCTAACCCATCTTCCTGCTTCTCTTTTAGAAGAAATTTGTGATTGTATGGGGATAGTCCAGACAATGGAAGATAATCTTTCCTTATCAAAATCCTGCAAATCTCTCAATTTGCAAGATAATATATTCACAGGTTTTAGGGATTAGGATATAAATATCCTGGGTGGTAGGAGTGGGGTGTATTTTCAGCATGCCACAGTCGTTTTGATTAAAATGAGCCTTTTAGAAAGAAAATGTATTATGATTATTTTATATGCCTAAATTTTTGGCAGGGCAAAGTACCATGATTGAACGGGCCATCAAATCCATATCATGGTATTTCAGGAATTGCTGTTATCAAACAAAAATATTAGGTTAAATTCAGAGCAGATCAACAACACCTGCACAAATTACAGATTTTTATAGGGTGTGATTTGGATAATATTAGGTATTATGTTGTGGTCATTTCAAAGTAATATGATAGTCATATTGCACAAAATTTAGTATGGATATCAAGGCTGATGCAACCATTCATGCTTTAAGAGGGTAGATAAAGGTCTATTACTAACTAATGAGGTTTTCTGGGAGAAGAAGGACTGACTCCCAAGCAGGTCTGAAATGGTTTGTGATAGCGTGTAAGAGAGATTGGCTTAGATTTTACTGTGGTTAGAGGGTAGGAATGTGTTGATGATTTTCATGTACATGCTGCCTGGGGCCAAAGGAGAGAGTGTGCAGGGTCTTTTATCAACTTGCCCAAGTATAGGGTGGAAGGGGAAGGTGAGTATAGGCTTGAAACCTTTAAGAAGTTAAAATTAACAAGTAAAGTCACATGCTTTATTACTTATAGTGACATTTTCCCAATAATGCCCAGGTCTTCTATTATATTAAATTCTCTTCTTCAAGAGATCCCTGAGGGAAATTTCTACACAGAGAAATAAGATGCAAGTTGGAAGTACCTTATTAGCAACAAAAAATAATCTGGTGATAATGTGGTGACAAAATACTTAATCCTAAGGTAAAATATTTAATGTCACCCTCACCAAATATTTTAGAAACAAAAACAAGGCCATATTAAATATGCATCATTAGACATTACTGGGCCTAATTCTTTCCTTTGATTTTGCTCTATTGACTTCCGGTTAAGTTTTCAAATCATTCATTGATGATTTTACCAGTTGATTTACCAGTTGGTTCACAGACTTGACCTTTTCATTATCAACAGCTACTCCACTTTGGAAATCTGATTTCAAGTTTTCAGTGTACAAGTCTAAGATTGGAAACTACAAAATGTCTAAAAGAAACTAGGAGGGGTGCCTGGGTGGCTCAGTGGGTTAAAGCCTCTGCCTTCTGCTCAGGTCATGATCCCAGAGTCCTGGGATCAAGCCCCACATCGGGCTCTCTGCTCTGTGGGGAGCCTGCTTCCATCCCCCCACCCCCACCCCGCCTGCCTCTCTGCCTACTTGTGATCTCTGTCTGTCAAATAAATAAATAAAATCTTAAAAAAAAAAAAAAAAAGAAAAGAGGAAAAGCTTCATGACAATGGTATTTGCAATGAATTCTTGGATGTCACACCAAAAGCACAAGCAACAAATCAAAATAATTTAGTAGGGCTATATAAAACCAAAAAGCTCTGCACAGCAAAGGAAACAAGAGGTCATCTAAGAAATAGAATAAAGTATTTGCAAATCATGTATTTGAATAGGGATTACTATTCAGAATATTAACTCCTACAATTCAGTAGCAAACAAGCTACTAACCTGGTTAGAAAATGGGCAAAGGACCCGAGTAAACATGTCTTCAGAGAAGATACACAAATGGCCACCAGTATATGAAAAAAATACTCAGTGTCACTACTCATCAGGGAAATGCAAAAACCACAATGAGCTAGCACCTCACATGTGTTCGGATGGCATATGTATATATGTATGTTTGTGTGTGTGTGTGTGTACACACATACATAATACATATGTATGCATACATATGTGTATACACACGCATATACATATGTGTATATATACACACATATATGTGTTTATATACACACATATATGTGTTTATATATTTATATATAATGTGTATATATGTTTATATATATAATGTATATATATGTATATATGTATAACTGTGTTTTTATACAGTATTGGCAAAGATGTGGAGAAATTTGAATGCTTGTATGCTTTTGGGCGGAATGCAACAACGCTGTGGCCACTGTGGAGAATAGTATTGAGGTTCCTTAAAAAATTAAAACTACCATATGATCCAGCAATCCCATTTCTGAGTGGACAGCCAGCAGAATTGAGATAAAGATATCCAAGAGAGGTATCTCTATCCCTGTGTTCATTGCAGCATTATTTATAATAGACAAGATACAGAAACAACCATAATGTCCATTGATAAGTGAACGGATAAAGAAAATGTATTATGTACATGCAAATGGATATTTTTAACCTTAAAAAAGAAGGATATCAATATGGATAAATCTGGAGGACATGCTAAGTGAAAGAAGCCAGTCGTAGAAGAACAAATACTGTATAATTCTATTTTATATAAGGTATCTAAAAGAGAATTATGGAAACAGAATAGAATGGTAGTTGTCAGGGACTAAGAGGATGGGGAACAGAGGATTCGCTGCTCCATGGGTATAAAACATCAGTGATTAAAAAATGAGTAAGTTATAGAGATATACTGTACAAAATTATATCTCTAATTAAAAATACTATACTACCTCCCTAAAAGTCTGTTGAGGGTACATCGCATGTTAAATATTCTTAGCATAATAAAAAAAATTGGACAAAAAGGTTAATTGAATATTAATACAAGGTAGAATGATAAAAAAAAAGCTATGAAAGTCATGAAATGCTGAGCACAAAATAACAGCAACATTGTATGGAAAGTTAGAAATACAAGTAAACACATGAATGGTATTTAAAGTTCATGCATTACTGTAAGTTAAGAAGATAAAAATAAATAACATGAAACACTTGAATTATTTAATGTTTGTATAAAAGTCTATAGATTGATATATAACCTTATGCCTTAAGAATAGAAATGCATCTTTTCAAGCATGATAGATCATTTTTTTTTTAAGATTTTATTTATTTATTTGACAGAGATCACAAGTAGTCAGAGAGGCAGGTAGAGAGAGAGAGAGAGAGAGAGAGAGGAGGAAGCAGGCTCCCTGCGGAGCAGAGAGCCCGATGTGGGGCTTGATCCCACCTTGGGATCATGACCCGAGCCGAAGGCAGAGGCTTTAACCCACTGAGCCACCCAGGTGCCCCATGATCGATCATTTATAATCACTGATCATAGTCTAGAACATACCATATTTCAGTTCATTGCTAGAGTAATAATTTTACAACTCTTATCTTTAAAATACTAGATCTTAATATTAGAACTTTAAAGGAAAAAAAAGAACAAATTACTTGGGTATTTAGAAATAGTTGTATAAATGGCTGAGTTAAGCAAACTAGAAAATAATACAGGTAAGAACATTAACAAAAACTCATGAGATAGAGTCAAAGCTGTTTTCTGTAGTCTATTCATAAGTTAAGTGCTTTTTAATGAAAAGAATAAATAGGGGGTGCTTGGGTGGCTCAGTTTTAAGTGTTGCCTTCAGCTTGGGTCATAATCCCAGGGTTCTGGGATTGAGCCCAACATCAGGCTCCCTGCTTGGCGGGAAGCCTGCTTTCTCCCTCTCCCACTCCTCCTGCTTGTATTCCCTCTCTCACTATGTCTCTCTCTGTCAAATAAATAAATAAAATCTTAAAAAAAAAAAAGAATTATTAGAACTAAGCATTCTATTCAGGAATGTAGAAAAAATAAGGAAAGGTGGAAGAAAAATAATATAGAAATAGAAACATAGTAAGATAAAAATAAGTTAATTTTCTATGGAATTGATACCTAAGACCAAGAATAGGTTTTCCAATAAAACAAGTCTTTGTCCAATTTAATCAAAGAAAAATAGAAGGAAAATAAATTATAAAATATATATAATCACATAAAGAAAATAAGACAAAATATTTTATTTGAATAATAAAGAAGAAAATGTGGTGAAATAAAATTGTCTGAGAACACTGGAAATAAAGCTGAGTTCACTGAGAAGAAAACCAGAGATAAAGTAGAAATTGAAACACTTAAACAAAAAAACAAAAACAAAAACAGCTAAACGTTTTATTATTTATGGTAACAAAATTTTTAAGAGGTCAAGGTAGAATTCCACCTTTAACTCTAAATGTCATGCTCCCAACCACCTCACTTTTGATTTGGGATCCTCACCATTACTATTGAAGCCAGATAAAGTAAAATCATCCCAGTCAGAACCAACATTTTATATTAAGTAGTGGAGGACAAAATGACTCTATCCAAGAAATAATAAGCCAAAATTACAGGAGATGACTCATACCTGACAAAGTTTAGGCAAATATTGAAATTCCATAACTAGTTCCTAAAAATTGGAAATCAAATGTTGACTATTGGGTGTAATGGATTGTGTTGATAGGTTACCTCATACCAAGCCACACTTTTCTGTAGTAAATTCTTTGATCAGAAATTTTATTTTATAAAATTTTACCCAATTTTTTATTTCAAGTTTTGCCTCTATAAGGTTGGACTACAGTTATTTTGGAGGATTATCATGGAAAATACTGATTTTAAGTTGTAGTAGTTATTTTATAATATGAATTTTTACACTTGTGCTGAATTTAGGAAATTAAGTGGCAAACATTTCAAAATTTTATATGATAAATATTACAAGATTATTCACTATCCCTGTTTAACTTTCATAAATGGTCATTAAGGTCGTTTGGGAGAAAAAAAGTTATATTTCACAAAACATTTTCTACCTTTTGCTATTAAAAACTATCTAATTAAACGCCCATTTTGCTCTTCCTAAGAGGCCTTTTACACTTTTGTAGGTTTAACCCCCAGATCCCCACTAGGTTCTGAAAGTAAAGAGTGGAGAGAAATCTCCCTCCTGTTGCCAATAGGAGACAGGAAAACTGACCACTGTTAAATATACCAGGAAGTTAAAGGTCTGCCTTCTAAGGGAAATTATTTTAGCCAGACTTCTATGACCTGGAAGAAAACAGACAGCTCCTGTCTCATTCAGCAGTGTTGGGTGTGGGAGGTGACTCTAGGGAAATTTCTGCAAGTCCCAGTTCACAAACTCAGGCCCCATAGAAAGCTAAGGTTTATTCTTAAAACTATAGTTTGTTTCCCATTCCCCTACACCTCGCTGCCAAATCAACTGTTAGTGGATTACTGAGAGATCTGCAAGACACTATTTAAGAAGTTCTAATGAAACCCAAAGACAACAGGGAGGAAAAAAGAAACGTGAGGAAATTTAAGCCTTGGGCATCTATCCTTATTCATCTACCATTACATACCAGCAACAAGCCACATTAACATAAAACCTCATATTAAAAACCTAATCAACCTGGTTCTTACTTCCTGCTGTATTTTGGTCAGCACTCACTAAAAATGTATAAGGTATACTAAATAGCAAAGAAAAAGCCCTGATGGATTTGCTAAGCTAAGGACCAAGTATTCACTGGACTACTGGAGCTGATCCGCTTCAGGGCGAGATGAACAGAGCCCGAAACAGGTATAGTTGTCCCACTCCTTGAGTAGATTTCATGGTCATCTCACATTTGCCTCGATTAACTTTGGCATATTTTTCCACTGATTCCTGGGCTATTCCCAATTGCCTCACTGGTGTGCTGCTTAAAAAATAAAAGACTGACAAATAAAGACAACCCTCTTTGGGTCCATGAAATGTGGAAACAAATCATGGCTACTTATGAAAATGTATAGGCCAATCAGGTGGGAGTCCACAGTAAAAGATGTCTCTTGGATGCAGCTGACTGTGATTAAATTGCTGATCAAGTTTGTACTCCTCAGATCAGTGCCTAGCTCAGCCATCACAATGGACATGGCAACACACCCACCCTTATAAAACTGAGCTACAAGGGTGCCTGGGGGCTCAGTCAGTTAAGCATCTGCCTTTGGCTTGGGCCATAATCCCAGAGTCCTGGGATCAAGTTCCACCTCAAGCTCCTTGCTCAGCGGGGAGCCTGCTTCTTCTTCTGCCTGCAGCTCCCTCTGCTTGTGTGCTCTCTGACAAATAAAATCTTAACAAACAAACAAACAAACAGAAAACAACTGAGTTACCATTGTATGATAGACCAGTGACTCCTACCAAAGTTTACCAAGTTGCTCATGTTGGAGGATATCTTCTTGTAGTAGCTGTTTCCCATGCTTGCTCCACATCTGCAATTGACTACCTCAGGTCTTGGACCCTGGCTTAGGGCTAGAGATCATGTCTTACCACTGCCTGTACTTTGCCAGGTTATTATTATTACAGTCTGACCAACTGACCCCAGCCACAAAATGGTGCCCCTTGAAAGGAATTTGTATTTTTTCCTAACTTATTAATGATTTACAGTCTGACAGTGGTACTCTTTTATCACAAAAGTGATTCAACAATAGGCTGATAGAGGATTCAATGGTCCTTCCATACTTCCTGCTGTCTACTGGTATCTTTTATTGTTGTACATTGGAATAGGTTTCTCCAAAATTAACTCAAAAATATTTCTTACTCTACATACTTAACCTTCTTCCAGTCCATACACTTTGTAAGCCAGTTTGCTCACTGAATGCAGATGCTTTCAGAAAGTCATAATCTCTTCTTGGTTGCTTACTGGGTTATGATCTATATAATATTGGAACATTATATGAGCCTATTTAAAAAAAAATCATTATTTTAGGCTCCCTTCTTTCTGATAGGGAATCCAGTCTTATATTTGTTACAGTTCTTATTTTTTTCTTAGATATTATATTACATAATACAAGTAAGTGGTGACAAAGAACTTTATACAAACTACTAAATGAATAGATCTTTACAAATTAAGCATAAATTATTAAGATTTTTTTTGTAGTTGTTTCTCTTGATATTTTTGCTTTTTCCTCTGATTGGAAGTGGTCTTCAGAAAAATATCACACATATGAGTAACAGTTGAGATTTCTGAGTTCTACCAAATGGTGGAACAAATGGGCACATAAATACTTGAATTTTTAGGATGCAGAACTAAAGCCAACCACAGAGTAGAAACAACAGTCCATTAGCTTCTACAAACATTAGTTTCCTCCTTTGGACCCCAGTATTAAATATGATTAAATAAGATGGCCATTAGTCATTTCCTAACTTTGACATAGATATGTGCCCCATCACTACTGACAGTGGACCCTAGATTTTAGGTCTATTTCTGTTTGGATGATGCATTTTTTTTTCTGTACTCATTACCAATTTTAGTTTTTTAGAAAAACCTGATTTATTCCAGTCTGAGTACTTTTATTTCACTTACTTTTTGTTGGCTTATTGCCTTAGTTTGGCAGTTAAGGTTCTGGATCAAGTTGCATGATTCTTAACTAGATATGAACTTGTAAACAGCATTTGAGTCTCATTATTTCTTGGCTTTGGTGTCCTGGTTACACCTGTTTGGATTCATCCCGCCATATTTCCCTACTTTTATGGAAGTAGATTAAACAGTGCTCAAAAAGCCTTTTTCTTAATTCATTAATGAATTAGTAAGAAAATCCTCACAGGTGTTTGACCCTCTTTCTTTAATTTTTCCCACTTAGCATGACTGAGAGTCTAGAGTCTTATTGTCCCAGGAAATGATTGGGCCTGTAACTATGAAGGAAGAGAGTAGATTTCAAGGATGTTGGTTTTGTTAATAAAGCTAAATCTGTCCAGATACTTTTTTTTAATATCTTGGCATTTGTGCATCCCTTGTGCACTTCAGCAAAATTATGTTTTGATGATAGAGAGTAAGAGGACATAGAGTCATTTTCTGTATGTTCCTTAGTTCATACAGAAAAAAGAAGGAGCATGTTTATTTACCAGTCAGTATATTTTGTAATGCTTTATTTCAACAATGCATATATGCTTGAAGGTTTTTAAGTCAGTATATCAAAAGTTAAAGGGATATGAATTTATGATGTATTCTGTTCAAGGATGATCTTAATAAACTTTGAAAATTAATCTTCAGACTCTCTCTATCCTTGGGATCCCACTCTACTTAAGCACATAAATCACAGATGAAATACAGCCTGATATAGCAGGGGGGAAACCCTAATATAGATTACTTTGGAGCAATTTTCCATATTCTATTCCCTTTTCTTTGTCATGGTTTACCTTAGTACAAACCCCGAGAGTCCCATAATTTTTTATGGCAGCTATTTAAACATAAATTAATTTATGGAAATTTGCTAATAGTTTCCTTTCTCTGATGATATAATTACTTTTTTTTTTTTTAAGATTTTATTTATTTATTTGACAGAGATCACAAGTAGGCAGAGAGGCAGGCAGAGAGAGAGAGAGAGAGAGAGAGGAGGAAGCAGGCTCCCCACCAAGCAGAGAGCCCAATGCGGGGCTTGATCCAGGACCCTGGGACCATGACCTGAGCTGACGGCAGAGGCCTTAACCCACTGAGCCACCCAGGCGCCCCGATATAATTACTTTTGAATAGGGTCCTTTTAGAGACCTAGTAGCTTACATCACAAGAATAACAATAACAGGGAATTTACAGTTCCCATCTTACAGTGGATCATGTAATATTTTATTCTTTACAAAACGTGTCCCATAATGAGAAGTTACTCTGTATCTACAACTGGCTCTTTTCTAACCGCATAACAAACTTACTCCTATTATCCAATCCTTGTAACTTGAATGGCAATTGTTTTGTTTTTCTAGGCACCTTGATTCATCTCTCAAGACTTTCTCATAAATTATTTCCACATAAATATATAAGAAACATTGATGGCTATAAAACATATTAAGTATTAAACATTAGGCAAATTAAAGACATTAAATAAAATAACAAATATATTATATTTAAAATATTTCAAAAATATTTTTAATTGTTACCAAATAGTGAAGACAACTGATAAATTTCCACTGAAGGGATACTATCCTCCTCAACATTTTTTCTGAATTTTTATAAATAACAATGCTCCTAGTTAAGTTCCTACATTTTAAAATTTATTAGAATATACTTGACATACATTGTTGTATTTCAGGTGTATGATATAATTCATAGATCATTTTATGTATTAATGCTCACCATGATACATGTAGTCCTGTATAAAGTTATTCAATACTTTTGATACATTCCCTATGCTTTTCCTTTCATCTCTATGACTTACATTTGGAAGTATTTACTTCTTAATTCCCTTCACCTATTTTGCTCATCTTCCCCATCCACCTCCCCTCTGACAACCACCAGTTTTCTGTGTTTTTTTGTTTGTTTGCTTTTTAGATTCTACACATAAGTGAAATCATATGATATTTGTCTTTCTCTGACAAATTTCACTTAGCGTAATTCTCTTTAGGTCCATCTACATTATCACAAATGGCAAGATATCATTTTTTTAATGGTGAAATAATATTAAATTGTGTGTGTGTGTGTGTGTGTGTGTGTGTGTGTATGAATCTGTACCATATCTTATTTATCAGTCCATCGAATGGACTCTTGGGTTGCTTCCCATATTTTGGTTATTATAAGTAACCTTGCAATACACAGGGATGCATAATATCTTTTGGAAGTGAATCATATCTTTAGTTTTGGGGAGAAGGTAAATATGCAATAATGGTGTTACTGGATCATATGGCTTTTCTATTTTTAATATTTTGAGGAAAATCCATACTGTTTCCCACAATAATTGCACCAATTTATGCTCCCACAGAAAGTGCTAAAGTTTCCTTTTCTCTATATCCTTGCCAACACTTGTTATTTCTTGACTCTTTGATACTAAGTATTCTGACTGGTGTGAGATGATACCTCATTGTGGTTTTAATTAGTATTTCCCTTATGATTAGTCTTGCTGAGCATCTTTTCATGTGTCTGTAGACTCTATGCCTTTTTTGGAAAAATATCTATTGAGGTCCTCTTCCTATTTTTTAGTAGGATTTTTTTTTGATGTTTAATTCTATGAGTTATTTCTATAATTTTGATATTAAACCCCTTATCAGATATATCACTTGCAAATATCTTCTCCCAGTATCTTCTCCCATTCAATGGGTTACCTTTTAGTTTTGGTGGTTTCCAGTGCTGTGCAAAAGCCTTTTATTTGGGTGTAGTCTCAGTAGTTTATTTTTGCTTTTGATTCCCTTGCCTAAAGAAACACCATAAATATGTTGGTAAGGCTGATGTCTAAGAGGTTACTGCCCATGCTTTCTTTTAGAAATTTTATGGTTTTGGGTCACACATGGGTCTTTAATCCTTTTTAAGCTTATTTTTGTGTATGGTGTAAGAAAGTAGTCCAGTTTTCATTCTTTCATTTATTCTTTTACATGTAGCTGTCCAGTTATCCCAACATCATTTATTAAAGCGACTGTCTTTTCCCCATTGTGTATTCTTGCCTCCTTTGTCATAGAGACCTGTTTTATTTTAACCTTTAGAAGGTATAATTCATATATAAAAAATCACATGCATTTAATGTATACATCTTGATTAATCTGGTCTTGTGATACTATTACCACTGTCAAGGTACTAATCATATCCATAACCCCCAATGTTTCCTTTTGTGCATGTGTATGGTAAGAATATTTAATAGGAGATCTACTCTTTTATTTTAAAGTACACAATACTGTATAATAAATTTTAGGTAGTACTGTGGTGTAGCCCATTCAGCTAGGTTTGGTTATGTAATAGAGTTCTCATAAATGATGTGTGAAGGCAGTTGTGATGATCTGATTTTAGTTAAGGCTACTAAAGGTAATATATTAGCAAAGATCCCTAGAAAGTGCTCCTCTCTGTTTGTCCTTCCTTTTTGCAACCTGGAAAATATATGTGACATGAGAAAAGCCTTCTTAAACTTGAAGATGATAGTCAGTAAATCCTAGGATATTATAGCTGTGAGACCGAAAGTGCCTGTGTTTTTGATAATCACAGAAGAGCCATAGGAGCCTTGTGCTTCTTCAGGACTTCTGTTATTCTTTATTTACACACATGAATATATAACATTTATATTTTAATTATACTTTTCTGTAGGCTTTTTACTTTATGCAGCTGCCTAATTCAAACGCATGCCCTAAATCTGGACAAATAGATTAAATCTCACTTGTGGGAGTTTCTGTTTCTGCATTTAGGGACAATTAATCAAATGTATTAAAATACTTAAAAGTTGTGCATATTAAGTACCTGTATGCACACATGTAGGTTGTTTTCTTTTAACTCTTTAACTTCTTATCCCCTAGACTTTTTTCTCCAGTTTCATTGAGATATGATTTACATTAAATATTGTTTAAGGTGTACAACATGTTGACATGATATATTTACATATTGCAAAATGTTTACGAACATAGTGTTAGTTAACACCTGAATCATATCACTTAATTGCCATTTCTGGTGTGTGTGTGTGTGTGTGTGTGTGTGTGGATATTTAGTATCTATGCTCTCAGCAACTTGTTAAGTATAATCTTTATGATGTACATTAGATCTCCAGAACTTATTAATCTTATGGTTAGACTTTGATACTCTTTGACCAACATTTCCACTCTTCCACTAGCCCACAGCATTGATAACCACCACTATAGACAATTTCTATGAGGTGGACATTTTCAGATTCCACATATAAATGATACCATATAGAATTTGGTTTTCTCTGATTTATTTCACTTAGAATTATAAACCCAAGCTCCATACTGTTGTAAATGACAGGATGCCCTTCTTTCTCATGGTTAATTAATGTTCCATGTTTTTATATACCATATCTTCATCCCTTCATCCACTGACTGTTTGTTTCCATGTCTTGGCTATTGTGAATAACACGTCAGTGAACATGGGAATGCAGATATCTCTTCAATATCTTGTTTCTCCATGTCATGAAATAATTATTTTGGCTTCTCCTAGTAATACATTCAAATACCAGTCCTTCTTTATTATGTTCCCTGCTGCCACTCTGGTTTAAACCCCAAACCACCATAATTTTTCTCCTGGGCTAGTGGAATAAAATAGTAAGAGGTCTTCTTTCTCTTATTTCTGCATTCTTTTGTTCATAACTTTGGAGATGTTGGAGTTGTTATTTTAAAACAGCTCCCCTCCAGAACTGCACACCTGTTTTTATTTTTATTTGATTACCCCTTTTTCACTTTAAATTTAGTTGTCTCATGCCTCTCTCCCTCACTCATTATTAGCATTTGTTACAAGGGCTCATTTCTATTTTGTTGTTGTTTCTGAATCTAAAAATCTTACTACAGCATCTGGCACATGGGAAGTACTTAATACGTATCTGTTAAGTGGATGAATGGATCTTAAAACTTAGAATAAACCTGTATATTTAATTTTCGCAGAGTGTTTAAATTATGGGGAAGCCATTTCATAGACACTTCACTGCTGTATAAATAATTATGTAGAATCTTTTATTTTATATAAACTTTATTTCTAGAAGAGTTTTAGTTTCATAAAAAAACTGTGAGGATCTTGCAGGGTTCTCACATAAGCGACACGCAGTTTCAACTATTAACATTATTCCATTCATATGGAATTTGTTACAAATAATGAATCTTTATACATTATTATTAACTAAGTATACTTTACACAGATTTAAAAAAAATTACTGAATGTCCTGTTTTGCTTCCAGGACCATGCAGAATACTACTTTGTTCATATTATTCATCATTCAAATTCATTCATCATTTCTCCTTTGAATACATTTGGCTGTGAAAGTTTCCCAGACCTTCCTTGTCTTCAGTGATCTTGACAGCTTGGAGGAGCACTGGCCAGGTACTTTATAGAATGTACTTCTCTTGAGATTTGTCATATGTTTTTCTTACTATGATTCTAAATTTATGACTTTGGGGAGGAAAAATACAGAGGTTACCTGCTATTTTCATCACATTATATAAAGGTATGTATGTACTATCAAATGTTACTTAGCAGCACTGATGACCTTGCATACTGGACTGAAGGGGTATTTGTCAAAGTTCTTTACCATAAAGGGAGACTTTTTTGTTGTTTTCTTTTTCTTTTTATGCTCTACTCCTTGGAAGGAAATTAAAATGTGTAGCTCACATGTGAAAAAGAGGGAATTATGCTTTGTCTCCTTGAAAACAGAATACCTATGTAAATTGTTTAAAATTTTTCTATAATGTAGTTTTGTCTTTTCTTCTCCACTTGTTTTTATTCAAGTTATTTATTTATATTAGTATGGACTTGTGTACTTATTTAAAATCTTAAGTTATAATTCAATGCAACATTATTGATTTTGCTATTCAAATTATTGAATAGCTGTGACCTTGGATTTTTCAGTTGTTTCCTATCCTTGTGGGTATTGTTTTGTTTTGTCCTGAGTGCTTCCTTACTTTCTGATCCTATAAGATTATCCAAACTCATGTTGTATATTCCCTATCTTCATCCAGGTATTAGTAATTTCTCCAAGGATATATTTTCTTTTTTTTTTTTTTTTTAACTCATTGAATGATGTTAGAAATCAAAATTTAGTTGCTAGGTTTCTTGTTAGCCATGCAGTTGTCATTGCTTTTAGGTTTTCTCAGCTAGCAGAGTAAGGAAATGTGTGTGTATACTAACCTGTGTGTATAAACACGTATCTTTCAATATATCTTTATGTAACAATCAATATTTATGTTAAGCTAAAAGTGAGGTCAGGGCACCTGGGGGCCTCAGTGGGTTGAAGCCTCTGCCTTCAGCTCAGGTCATGATCCCAAGGTCCTGGGATCGAGCCCCGCATCAGGCTCTCTGCTCAGTAGGGAGCCTGCTTCCTCCTCTCTCTCTGCCTGCCTCTTTGCCTACTTGTGATCTCTGTCTGTCAAATAAATAAACAAAATCTTAAAAAAAAAAAAGTGAGGTCGTAATGACTTCTTAAACTCTAATGAATCTATTACCAAATGAATCATTCTTGTCCCCTCTCCTTGCTTGTTTGTAAATTCCCACTTCAATAGTGAGAAACCTGGCTCCAGTCATCTGCCGAACATATACTTAATGTGTCTCTAGGTCTATATGTATATATGTATAGTAGTATCAGAATTGTCAGTCTATACCGTCTGGGGTTTAACTTTATCAACTAGAGTACAGTGTTTATGAACAGTTTATTTGTTTTCTGTTTTGCAAACCACTCATTTCCAAACATAGTTTGGTACCTTTTTTTCTTACCTTCTTCACTGAGTATTTCATACATTTGTAATATATTTGGGTTCTTGCTTACATCACAGAATGAGTTAGAATTAGGAAGTGTTCCCCCTGCTTCTGTTTTTTTTTTCTTTTGCAAGAGATTCTGAGAATTAGTATTTTTTCCTGAATTGTTCTTTACAACTGTAAAACAATCTGGGCCTGGTTATTTCTTTTGGAGGGTGTATTCATTACTGAATCAATTTCTTCAGTAGGTATTGGACTGTTAAGATGATATATCTTTTATTGTATGATATTTGGTTGCACATATATTTCACAGAATGGATCCTTTTTATCTAAGTATTAAATTTGTGGACATTGTGTTGTACACAGTATTTTTATTGTCCTTAACTATATTTAATAAATATGTACAATTGATATATACGTTGAGGGGGAAGTGGTGAACACTGTCTTCCTTTCCACTTTCAAATGATGCTTTAGAAGTGATGGAGGAAAGTGTCCCCATTGGATTATGGAAAAACTAAGGTTTAACCTGGATTCTAAAACAAATTTTGGTCACCAGTAATTTTAAGAATGATAAAAAGCTCATATGCATATATTCATTCTTCCAACAGTATAAAAAATTAGTAGGATTTTTAAATTAAAGCAAAGTCTTTCAAGGGTGTCTCTGGCATTCAAATAAGGGAGTAGTCACAAGAAATTAATGTTTAAAATTGTAACTCCCTTACTAAATACAACAGTTGTCAATATGGAAATCCTGCTAAATTGTTTTCATTCAAGAACTAAGCATATACTGCATAAATTAGAGTGATATAATATACTAACATAGCAGTGCAAGAACTTATGTTTTGCAGTTGAATTTCTAAATTGAAATAATGAAACTCAGCAGTCATTTTAATTTTCACAAAGTGGTCAATAAGATTCTTACATTTCTTATTTGCATATAACATAAAACCTACATTTGTGTGTGTGGCAAAAAGTCTTACTACATTTGTTAAGTAGAGACAGCATAAATGATGAAAACAGTCAAATACTCAGAAATTTACTTGGTTAAATTTAGAACCATCTCTACGTGCATGTGTGTGAATTTATGGTTCTTAACATACAGCTATCTATAGAAATAAAAGAAAAATGCTTACCATTTATTGTGTACTGACTTGGAGCTAAACATCATCTTATTTATTTGAGAGATCACTTTTAATATTATTGGCAAAGTTTATGTTACATATTATCTCTATAAGCTTAAATAGGTATGACACTGAACAAATTCATACACTAAATAAATCTATGAGCTCTGCTTTAAATTCAAGTATGCTTGATTTCAGGCCCAAATTATAAAGCACTATGTAGTCCCACCTAATACAAGAGGTTTTCCAAAGGTTCTGTAGTATATATTCACATAAAATAAGAATTTAAAAATTTATACATATAATCTTAAAGTATAATGCTTAAAAATTCATTATAAATGAGTAATTAATGTGACATATTACTATTATAATTTGGAAAACAACTTTTTGTGGAAAATTTTTTTATCAAAAGTGTAATATTTTTTAAATGTATATTTATATAGAAGATTTGTTTATAGAAGACCATGGCTCTACCTTTCAACAAATTCTATGCTCCATTCCCAGCTTTACCACTTACTAGCTAGGTGATATGAGACAATTTATGCAAATATTTTTTTCTTAGTTTCATCAACAACAAATATGTACATACATATACAATAAACATATACATATATATATATACAGGAATATATATATAACATAAATACACACACATATAATAAACACAATAAACATATACATACATATATACACACAGAAATATACCTATAACGTACAAATGCACACACACACACATAAAAAATCTAGAAAACTGTACAATTTTCAGATCATGGTCTTCAAACATTGAACAAGAGTCTGTAGGGAACTGTGATATATTACTGAGAAGAGGAAAACAAATGATGGAAGAAGGTTTAGTAAAGCCTTGGCTTTTTGCCTGGAAACAATTTCCAGACATCAGAACTAGAAAGGAGGAAAAGACAGAGTCCAGCAGTCTTCTTGAATTGAAGAATTAAGGAACAGTGTTAAAGGAAGCAGGCACATGAGAATTTTCAGGGCATAGTGTTGGGAAGGAGGACTATGCAGAGAAAGAGCTGCAGAAATGAGTAAAACATCTTTTCAAGTCTTTGAATATTAGTCTGTATATCCACAGAGTAAAATTCCATGAATTCAGGAAAAGAACAAATACAGGAAAGAATAATTGATAGAAAACCATGAATAAAACAATTCAATAAGATAGCTTGTGAATCAGAGTAGAATAATTTTATGAATATATAGGGCATATACTGGACATCAGAAACATTCACTTCTTTGTAGTAGACTAAAGACTTTGCTTCAGAACTGCCCTAAAATATGTGTATAAATGAGCTATAAAAATTTCCACTGCTCTGTAAATAAATCTGCCAGAACAAAATTAGACATACTTTGTTTTTTTAATTCAGCTTTTGAAAATATAAATTTAAGAATATTCTCTATCAAAAGTACTAATCACACAGCTAAGCAGAAAAATATCTCCCTTAAATAAAAAAATAGACACTAGAGACATAATTCATAATTACAAATTCATAAAGATTATAGATGTGCCCAAAGGTTTAAATAACAATAAGTACAATGAGAGAAATGTATATATAGAAAAGAACCAAATAACTGAAGAGAAAACTATGTGGTGATTTTAGAGTAGACATAGTAGAGTAAATATCAGTGAAATTGAAGATTTATAAATAGAAATTATCCAAATAATAGAAAATGATAACCTGACCTTAAAATGCTCAAAATAGGGGCGCCTGGGTGGCTCAGTGGATTAAAGCCTCTGCCTTCGGCTCAGGTCATGATCCCAGGGTCCTGGGATCGAGCCCCATATCAGTCTCTCTGCTCTGCGGGGAGCCTGCTTCCTCCTCTCTCTCTGCCTGCCTCTCTGCCTACTTGTGATCTCTGTCTGTCAAATACATAAATAAATAAATAAATGCGCTGAAAATATAAACACAAGCTTTGTTGACTTGTACAACATTGTTAAGTGTTCTAATGCACGTGTTATTGGAATCCAGAAAAGTCGAGGGGAAGAAAACATATTTGCAAAATGATCATCAAAAATTTTCCAAATTAGGTGAAAACTTTAAACTTATAATTCTAATTTAGATAGTAAATCCCAAGGCAGATAAAAATTTTTAAGAAATGAACACACACACATCAATAAGGATCATAAATGAATTCCAGGAAACCACTGATAAAGAGTATTTTTTTTAAATAACTGTTAAACAGAAAACATTTAAAGGCACATTAGGTTCAGAAACAGGTAACAAAAACAAAATATTCTTATCAGAATCAATGCTACTATATTCAGAAAACAGTAGAATCACATTTTTGAAGTACTTAAAGATTAAGGAAAAAGCCAAAACTTATCTATGGTTTAACAAACATATGGTACAACCACATTATGGAATAGTACTCAACAATTAAATAGAACCTAACTTTTAAAACACATAACAAGGGGTGCCTGGGTGGCTCAGTGGATTAAAGCCTCTGCCTTCGGCTCGGGTCATGGTCTCAGGGTCCTGGGATCGAGCCCCGCATCGGGCTCTCTGCTTGGCGGGGAGCCTGCCTCTCCCTCTCTCTCTGCCTGCCTCTCTGCCTACTTGTAGCTTCTGTCATATAAATAAATAAAACCTTAAAAAAAATAAAAGTAAAAAATAAAACATATAACAAGTTACATGAACCTCAGGGAATTATGATATGTGAATAATAATTTCAAGTGAATACATAGTATATGATTCCATTTATATAGTATTCATGAAATGGTGATATAGAAAAGGGGAGTATATCTTTGGCTGTTAGGAGTTAGAGTTGGGAGTGGGTAGAGATGCCTATGAAGAAAAACCATGAGGGGACGATTCGGTGATGGTAGATTGATATCTTAACTGAGGTGTAAGTTATATGAAGCCACACATAGAATAGCAGTACTCCACCCACCCTGCCTCATCACATACACAGGATTGACTGTATAACTAGTGATATCTGAACACACTGTGTGAATTCCCTGGCTTTGATGTTCTACTATAGACATGCATGATGTTAACATTGGTAGAGCCTGAGTGAAGGGTGTATGCAACCTTGTTGCACATTTGTTGGTTATTTCCTTTGAATCCATTATTATTTCAAAATAAAATTTTTTAAAACTGAGGCATGTAGTGATGGAGGGGGAAAAAAAGTCAACCTTGATTTCTATATGCAAATAAAATCTTTCAAAATAATAAAATATCAAAAGTTGACAGAATCTACTTTGATCACTAGATCTGAACTATGAGAAATGTTAAAAAAAATTATTTAGCTCAAACAAAAATAATATCAAGTAGAATCATGGCTTTATGCAAAGAAATAGAGTTCAGAGGTGGAAAGTATGTCTGTAAATCTAAAAGATATTTTCACATTTTTAATCTCCTTGAAAGATAATTATTTACTTAAAGCAAAAATAACTATGTAAGTTTTATAGCATAGGTATAAGAAAAGTGTATGCTAAAATTAGCACCCCATAGCAGATATACTGATAGAAATCTGCAACAGTCTATCTCTTACGTGGTTGTTTTTAAGTCCTGTCAGCCCTACTTGAAACTATCTTTCCATTGCACTCATCTGTCTTACCTTTATATATTTAAGGAGTAGACAGTACTGTCAGACTCTTTCTTTTCACCCATACAAATCAGAATGTGTAATCAGATTTGGGTCATTTGTACATCTAAGCCTCAGCTTCAAAGTGGCCAGGACCCATGATACATTGGTTTTAACTACTCTACTTTAGGTGATACCTTAATCAGGTAATCTCCGATTAGTATCATACTAGAGTTGCAAGTAATAAATTAAGTGAAATTATTTCTGGTTGTGTGTTAGAGCCAAGTGTTTAAGGAGAGGATGGTAAGGACCTCCTGAAATAATTTCCAGGGTGACATTTATTATTTACTGATAATAAGATTTGGTGAGATAAATATAAACAGAAAAACTTTCCCCCAATAAGAAAGTCTCAGGTTATAGAAAGGGAGGGGGGAAAACAATATAGAAAAGTTCTAACAATGAATGATTGCCTTGCCATTTTTCTTCTGTTTATATATTTTCTTAAAGAAAATGCATCCTACATTTTAATTAAGAACAATGGTAAAAATAACACAATGATAATTATTTAAAAATAAAATACTAAGCTGTATGCTCATTTTTCTTTCTTCTTTCATCTTTTTTTCTTCTCTCTTTTTTTCTTAAGATTTTATTTACTTGTTTGAGCATGTGTATGGGTTGAGGGGAGGAAAGAGGGGGAAGAAGAAGGAGAGGATCTCAAATAGATTCCACACTGAGCACAGAGCCTGACTTGGGGCTCAATGTCATGACCCTGATGACGTGAGCTGAAACCAAGAGTCAGAGACACCGAGACACTGAGTGAGACACTGAGGCACCCCTCTTCTTTTTTTTAATCTTAATTTTTTTTTTTTCTTCTTGGCAAATCAGAAGAAACCAAAAAAGTTCTGCTTTACTTCAGACAGTGAAAAGTTGAGTTCATAAAAAAGGTTGGGTCTGAGGTTTGAGAGAGGTGATGAATAATAAAGAGATCAGAATGCTTTTGAAAAAGAATTTTAGAGAAGAAAGGAGTGATTTGGGGATTGTCAAAAAGAGTAGAACTTTGAAGACAGATAAAAATACTTTCCAGCAAGATTTGCTGCTCCTTATTCTGTGTAAAGTCCCCCAAATCCATAGAAGAATTTCAGTACAATATTAACAATGTTTGTTTTTACAATGCTTATTATTTTTTCAGGCTTAATTTATATCCACTAAAATTTGGGCAGAATTTTAAAAATATAGTGCTATAAATTTTGACAAATGTATAAACCCATAGGATTGTGACCAAAATCAAGATACAGAATATTTCCCTTAATGGCTTAAAAAGATTTTCAAGCTCCTTTACAATAAAATCAACCATAGCAAAATTTGATCTAGTTTCTATTGCTGTAGGTTAGGTTTGCCTTTTGTAAAAATTTTATTTTGATGAAATTGTGCTGTTTCCTTTTTTGGCTGACTTTTTTGTCCTTTGGTAATGATACTGAGATTCATCCAAGGTATTATATGTTATCAGTAGTCCATTAATTTTTAATTGTAAAGTGTATCTTCATTACATACTTACACTATTTCTTTATCCATTTCTTTGGTAAACATGTTTTCTTTTCCCTGGTTTTTAACCAGTATAATTTCTGAATTTAAACAACATGTATATAAAAACAATTTTGCTATTAACTATATATGTACAGACTTGTTACATTATCAGTTTACATTAATAAATAAGGATGCTATAATTAGAATATTATCTTTAAATATATGTATTAGAAAAATTCAACTTGAAATGCTGTAGGTGTCAATTGTATGCCCTTGACCTATACAAGAAGCAGAGTTTTGAGTTTTACATAAACCATTGAGGGAGTATGAAAGAAGTCAATAGACTTCTTGAACAGGGAATTCTCATTGGTATTCCATTTTGCAGTTACTTTACTTGAACATAGATTAGAGAAGATTCTGATGTGACTGTTAATCATTAACATTTTTTGTTTCAGCATAAGGTCTGGTGATTCTTCACACCGTGAGTTTCATGAGTTGAATGACAATTGACACATTGACCTCATTGTATTGAAAGGGCTATCAATAAAAATAACATTGCAATATTTTCTAAGAAAATATTTAAGTGCAACACTATTTGCCTAATTCTGCATTGAACCATCAGAACCATTTTGGTCCAATGCCACAATAGGTAATTTAGGTTTTATATTGGTCATGCCACACAATCTATATAAGTTTCAAAACTAAATCAATCACTCAGTGGCCCAAATAGATCACAAAGATAGCCAAACTGCAGTTAGCAGAGTCACAGTTCATTTGTATGTGTTTAGACCAAGCAAATGCTAATTAGAGGTCAGAAGAATAAAATTCTCATTTTAAGTGTATTTGCTCTATAGGAAATATGAATTAGTTTTGGTCTCTGTGTCAGTTTATTTGCAAGTGATTTGGAGGTTCAAAGGCTGGAAAGTACCTATTTATTTGGTAACATTAGGACTAAGGCTTGAGAAAATTTCGAGTCTGTTGCTCATACTGTGCTCTGATAGCCATCCAATGGATGTGGTTAGTGGGACTCTAAATGAGTGAAAGAGTGGTTCTCTTCTGTGTATCTCAGCTTAAAAGGTTAGAAATACACAGTATACAATCTTCATGTGAACAGTATTACCCAAACTTTCATGGATACCTCATTAATTTATTTGTTTTTATTTTAACTCTAGTTAGTTAAGATAGTGTTATATTAGTTTGAGAAGTACAGTATAATGACTCAATAATTCCATACATCATCATGACAAGTGCATTCCTTAATCCTCATCACCTATTTAAACCATCCCCCCACATTCCTTCTCTCTGGTAACTATCAGTTTTTTCTCAAGAGCCTGTTTCTTGATTTCTCTCTCTTTTTCACTTTGCTCATTTGTTTTGTTTCTTGAATTCCACATATGAGTGAAATCATATGGTATTTGTCTCTGACTTATTTTGCTTAGCATAATACGCTCTCACTCCCTCTGTGTCATTGCAAGTATCAAGATTTCATTCCTTTTTATGGCTGAATAATATTCCATTGTGTATGTATACCACATCTTCTTTATCCATTCATCAGTTGATGGACACTTGGGCTGCTTTCATATCTTGGCTGCGTAAATAATGCATTGAGGTTCATAGTCTCCCTTTGTATTAGTGTTTTTGTAATCTTTGGGTAAATACCCAAAATGATTGCTAAATTGTAGGGTAGTTCTATTTTTAATTAGGAACCTTCAAACTGTTTTCAAGAGTTGTTTCGCAAGTTTTCATTCCCACCAAATGCTATCTACATTTCTAGGATATTACAAACACTTGGATTGCTATGATTGATTAAATCACATCCCTAATTCCCAATACTTTTACAAGTCATAATTCTCTGAACCAGATATATAACACCCAACAAAATCTGACTTTGGATAACTATCCCATCATTATCTTCAGTCAACTTTGGTTCTAGCCTTTGTACACCATTCTCTTGATGGGCTTTTTCACACTGCAGGGCTTAGCATCCTAGGCTTTTTCAGAAATTAAAAGGACCCCATTGAATGATAAGGTAGTGGTGGAATGAAGGTGACATGGATGAGATTTGCTTTCCACTCACACCAGCCCAAAGAGAGTTGTTGTTGTTGTTGTTGTTGTGGTTTTACACTCACTTATTTTTGCCTTTTTCCTTTGTGCCTTAGTTTTTATTCTGGACTTTCTTTGGGTAATAAAGAAAATTCTATTTTCAAAATTTAGATTGAAAATATGCATTAGCTAATTTTCCCATTTCTATTTATTCACATTAACTTGTATGTTTTCTATAGTTTTTTACAATCTCTTTTACTTTGAGAGAGCCTGGATTTTATCGTAAAGACACATAATTTGTTTTCAGATTAACTAACATATGCCAGAATGGGCGTCTAAGAAATTTATTTATTCCACAAATATTTAATGATGACTAAGTGCAGGCACTGTTCTAGGTGTTGTGCATGCCCCTCCTGTGTTGGAGACTTTCTAGTCTAGCAGAGGGAATATGGGTACTTCAACATGAGCACAATAAATAAATAAACAATATAGTGAGTTAAAAGAAGGAAGTGCCATGAACAACAACAACAAAAAATTATAGAGTAGGGTAAAAAGAGAATAGGGAATATTGGTAGAGAGAGATTGAGGAAAAGCTAGTTTTATGTAAGATAGAACAGACCTCATTTTGATAGTTAAAAATAAGCAAAGACTTGAGAATGGTGAGAAAGCTAGCCTATGAGGGAGGAACATTCCTGGCAATATGAACAACCCGTATAATTTGCCAAGAGCAGATACAGTGCAGGTCCACTTATGTACCCAGTGCATTGAACTTTTAAGACAATTTTCTGTTTGTTATGTCCAGACACATAATCATAAATATTAGTGATAAAAAGGAGCCAAAAGAACTTAATTTAGAGGAAGGAATTCAGTCCAAGAGGTTAAGTGACACCTAGTGGCAGGACCAGGACTGACTTCAGTTGCTAAGTCTAGAGCAATATATTGCTCTAAGGTTTCTGAAGTGGTTGAGATACTCCCCCCACCGCCTTCAGAGTGACAGCTTTCAATAGACTTATGCAAATTTGAGTAAATTGCTTGCACTTGAAGGATTACCTGACTTTCCTACACCTAATGCCATATCTACTCAATGTTAAACTGTTGTTCTATTTGTGTGGTAGAGAGCAGGTGGATATATGCTATCTGTTATGGACCTGAGTCCAGTGGCACCTATGAAAAGTTCTGTGTCCTGTAGGGACTAGATTAAGGCAATATCCACTCACTGCCTTGAAATTGTCTAATATACCTTCTCTTAGGATTAATAGCTTATTTTTTTTTAAACTTTCTCGTTCTTGTTTTTTTTGTTTTTTTTTTTTAAGATTTTATTTATTTGACAGAGAGAGATCACAAGTAGGCAGAGAGGCAAGCAGAGAGAGAGAGAGGAGGAAGCAGGCTCCCTGTCGAGCAGAGAGCCCGATGTGGGACTCGATCCCAGGACCCTGAGATCATGACCTGAGCTGAAGGCAGAGGCTTAACCCACTGAGCCACCCAGGTGCCCCGAGTAATAGCTTATTTTTAATGAAATCTCATGTAAAATATTTGATTGCCAACTGACTTATTTTCTGAAAATATAAAAAATATGGTTAATTTGAAAATACAAGAAGACAGGTGTAGGGCTACTAGCATCTAGTTTGGTTATTTTTAGAGGAAAATAGAGATTTACACAAGTAACTTTCATCATTGCATAAGAGAAGAGCCAAGACATGTGTTAGTCTTATCAAATATTCTCATCCTTGAAACATTGAATGAAGCAACAAAGAAAAGCACTTAAAAGTCCAGATAGGAGCTGATGTACATACTTGATTGCAATATGTTAAGCACCATGTAGATGTAGAAAGTGCTGTGAGCTAGAAAAGATATAAAATTCTCTGTGTTGAGAGGAATATAGTACCACTATAAAACATATATAAATAATGTGCAAAAACCAAATATGATAAGGCATTTACATTTTATAGTGAGTAGCCATATATCTTTGATTCAGTAATGTAATCTGTTCTACAGTGAATATTTTAAAGTAAATAATACATACTAATGTCCCATAGAAAGCCAAAATTTTAACCTCTGAGAAGTGAAAATAGATAAAACTATTAGGATATGTTTTTTGTGGATAGTAAAAGAGTATTAAACATTATCAGAAACACAGGAACACTTAATAGCCCCAATAAAGTTTAATAAACCTGAACTTTTGGAAAGACCATCAACAAAGCCAAATGATGGGTCTATGTACTCTCTAGTTATGCTGCACAGCTCCCAGATGCAAGTTGAAAAACCTCTAGGAAATACACCAGTGTGGCAATCGTTTAAAAACTTTCTATGAAGTAGTAAAATTATCTCTTTTTAAAATTTTGCAATACTGTATAAACGGTCTATCAATTATCAATTAGTATGCCTCAAAAAGTGTTAAACATATTGTTTGGTATTAAATGTATGAATTTACTGTATTTGTTTAAAACTCTGTCACAGAAAAGTAAATTCAGGAACTGTCAATTAAGTAATTAAATATAGATAGACAATAGATATATTTAATCCTTTTTATAATACAGTGCTTGCCCCCGTGGGTAAAAATGATGAATACTATATTGTTTTTTCTCTCTAGAAATGTAATGAAATGTAGTGGAAGTCGTACATATAAAGCAATCATTATAATACAATTAAAGTATTTTAGAGGATATTTATGCCAACTAGTCTTAGAGGAGTGCATTCAGTTTAAGGGTCTGCAAATGTTTTATGATAACGAGAAAAAAGAACACCAGACTTAAAGATTTCAGAGATTGAAAACTTTCCTTTGCCCTCCACTTCTGGCTCTACTGTTATTCAGTAAGAAAGCCTATATGGATTATTTGATAAAAAGCCACAAATAATGGCAAAGAAGACCATTCCAGCATGTACTCTTCGTAATGAGTAAAAAAGGATTCCCCTGTGGCCCAAAGAAGAGGACATGGAGGGCAGTTACTAAGGCTCTAGCATCTTTGATATTCTAAAGGGAAAAAAAAAAAAAAAAAAAAACCAAACCAAAACCCTCAACTATTGGCTCTTTTTTTTTTTTTTTTTAAAGGTAAAATTTGTCATCCTTTTTCTCAGGTGAAAGAAAATGTACTATAAATAATTTTAAGGTACCATCCATTATCCTCTCACAGTGTTGTAATAAAAGAATATGGTTCTTTAAAAGCACAAAATATCACTGCATGATAATTTTAAACAGTAACATTTTTTATTTTTACTTGACACTCTAGCAAATATTTTCTCAATAAATCTGTATTACTGTAGCTTCAAAGGTTCAAAAGTTTCTTACATACTCAATTATTAGGATGACTGGATGTATTTTCATTCAAAATGTCAATCTTTCAATTTAACTTTCCATGTTAAGATCTTCAACAAACATGAAAAGTCGTGTGCTGTCAACTGTTACAGCACATGATTTTTTTGTTGTTGAAATGTAATTGACATGCAGTGCTTTATTAGTTTCTGGAATTTAGCATATTGGTTCAATAGTTCTATGCATTACTCAATGTTCACCATGATAATTGTAGTCACCATCTGTCACCATTAAAGGTTATTACAGTATTATTGATTATAATCCCTATAGTGGTTGCCAGTGGGGTGATGAGTGGGAGGATGGGTGAAACAGATAAAAGGATTAAGAGGTACAAACTTCCACTTATAAAATAAGTAAGTCACAGAGATGAGTAATAGCACAACGTTGTTTTGATTTCTGGTTTTCTAATTCTCAGTAAAATTTTCTAGTATTGGGAGTTGTTAAGGCAGTCTCATTTATGATTTTACTTTTGGACTGAAGAGATTCCAATAAAACATCAGTAATGTATAATACATGCATTTTGAATATTTCCTCAAAGTATTATAATTATAGTAAGTTAAAGTTTACTATGATTCTTTTTCTTAGGCCTTTATTATTTCATGTAAATTATGTCTCTATTTACCTTTTTTCTTTTCTAAATCCACGTTTCAATATTTCCATTGCTTAATCCTCTAGTTAGGAATCTTTGGTTATGAAAAAACTGGAGAAACAAATCAAACTCCCTTAAGCAGAAACGTAATTTCACCCTCACTTGGGAGAGCTAAAAATAATGTGCTTTCAAGCAAAATGTATTGCAGGAACTTAGAGAAAACATCACAATCCATTATTTTTCTTTTTCTCTCCTCTGCTTCTCAGTGTGGGGAGAGAAATGTGGTTGATAACATGATTATCATTCAGCTAGTTCTAGTACCCAAATCTGCCTTTTCCTTTACCTCCTAAAATGAAACAAAACCAAACCAAACCTGAGGGTATAAAGATCTGTCTTAATATAACGAATTAAGACACTATTAGACATTATCTGACAATATTTAGCTACTACTAAGGTACTATTAGACAATCAACTGTGGTAGTACAACTGGAATGTCCTAGAACATGGTAAATTTATGGCCAGGGATGAAGTATACAAGGAAGGAAGCAGCTCCTCCTTGTTCTGCATTCAGAATATTGCATGGGGAAGGAGCAGTGACTCAAAGAAGGAAGGAGTTTCGGGAGAGAGAAGTCAACATTAAGCGTGATGTTACAATATAAATCTTAAAGAGTTAGAAGCATGACTCTGATATAAATAAAAAGTAAACATGCCAACCTTTTATTAACTAAGTCATTGAAGAAACTAGTAATATGGTAAAGCTGGTTCAAATATTGAGGGACTGAGATACATATAAGTACATCAAAATGGAGCAGCATAGGGAATCTAGTCTGGGATATTGTAATAGCTTTGTATGGTGACAGATGGTTGCTACACTTGGTGAGCGTTGCATAATGTTCAGAGAAGTTCAATCACTAGGTTGTGCATCTGAAACTACTGTAACATTGTATACTCCTCAAGAAAATAATTGCACAAAATATTTTTAAATAAATTTACAGTTAATATACTCCAGTGTTGTAAACCATAACCTTTATAGTTCTCTTTTTATTAGACAAGGGTCAGTTACATTGCTGTTGGGCATGAAGCATTTACTTGGCTACAAGTAAATACCAATGGGTAGAAAATCAAACAAAGGTATACACCCTTAGAGAATGAGATAATCCTTATTTGGGCCTGCTAGATAACATCCAGCAGAAACTGAAAGAACAATCACAATCCCTTGTCCTATATCCGAATTTGGATTTTTCCCCCTCCTAATTATGTGTAAGACACATAATTTTGAGTCAGGATGTCTTGTTTCTAAACTCGGCGTATTACTTTCAACCATGCACCGAATCTCTCTGATACCTACCTGGTTCTCAATATCTAAAAATCTGTTTACCAAACTTTGAATACATTATGTATCTTAGGAAGAATAATTCTGTTTTAAACTATGGTGTATATAAACTTATTGATTGTCATTATACAAGGCAACTATAGTGTTCTCCTCTATACCAGCTTTACCTAGGTCTAAATAACAGATGCATTTTGAGAACAGTTAATTTTCAGGCACTACGCTATGTTGGAAATCAGAGGTCATTAAAATGTGAGACTTGCTGTAAATGATGAGGTCAGCTAAAAGAGAAATGAGTAAATTACTATAATGTTACAGAGTTATAAGTACCACAAAGAAATTTTGTCAAATATTTTCAAATGGCATTGAAGTTTAAGATTGGACATGATCGATCCTATTTCAGTGTTTGAGGGTGAAGGGTGGGTGGGTGGGTGCTTTGTAGGAATTGACCCTTGGACTCAGGGAAATAGATACGTGAGGTGAAAAATGTGGACAACCGTTCTGATTCTGTCTTCTATATTGGATGGCAAACTTTATGAGATCAAGCTGTCATGTATCTTTTTTTTTTTCAGTTCTGCATTCTCAATATTAAGTGTTATGATGGCAAGTGGGTGCTCAGTATTTGTTCAATGAAAGGATCATAGCAAAAAGACCAACAGAACAAGCAATACTCATGTTATAGCTTAGTGCTCAATAATATTTCTTTATTCAAACTAAGAGTAAAAACTTGATCATATTACAGTAGTGGATATATTTATTCAAAAATAAGGTGAGGGGGTGCCTGGGTGGCTCAGTGGGTTAAAGCCTCAGCCTTCGGCTCAGTCATGATCTCAGGGTCCTGGGATCGAGCCCCGCATCAGGCTCTCTGCTCAGCGGGGAGCGTGCTTCCCTTCCTCTCTCCCTCTGCCTGCCTCTCTGCCTACTTGTGATCTCTGTCAGATGAATAAAATCTTTAAAAAAAAAAAAAAAAGGTGAGAACTCCCCAAAGAATTTAAATTTTTATTAAAAAAATAGCATGTTAACTATAGCATGATTCTTAGTCTATATTCAAGGTTGCATATGTGATACTATTTATTAGAGAGAGAAAGATTGAGCGGAATGAGTGGGTGGGGGAGAGAGGGGCAGAGGGAGAAGGAGAAAGAACCTGAAGCAGACCCCTGTTGAGCACTGAGCCCGACATGGGGCTTGGTCCATGACCTGAGCTGAAATCAAGAGTCAGATGCTTAAACTGACTGAACTACCCAGGCGCCCCTATTAATAATATATTTTAAGAACCATATTTAGAATGATAGATTTGTTCTGTTTACTTCCAAAGGCAATAAATCATTGGTTTTCCTCCTTTTTCTTTACAATGTAACAAATAGCCCTCAACTGCTCATCAACATCCATAAACCAGACTTGTTAACTAGAAGAAAGGTTATTTTTTTTGTTTTTTTTTTTTTTTAATTATGGGATGTTATCTCCAATCTCACGTATTTACTTGATTTGATGAAAATAAAAATCACTTGGAAATGATTTTCTCAGCTGGGAAATCTTTCAGTACAGTTCTTTGCCCTACCATGTTACATTTCATTTTATCTCTATGTCCTTAAACACTTCAATACCTTTTTACTCTCTTTCCATTTATGAGCATGCTAGTGGCATCTCCAAGTTCCTTCTCATCTCATTTTTGATGTTCCTATACAATTTTATGCCTCATTTTTTTCAGTGAACATAGGGAATATTTTCAACTAAGTTTTTTCTTAATACTCTTCAGTTTAAAATTGGCAAAATGTATTGTAAAATGAGAGATGCTCTACCTAAACTATCAATTCATTTTATTTGATAGTAATTAGTTTTAAGTGCTGTAATTATTTCACCTTTTTCTGTAAAATGATTTCTGCTTTGGCATTTGAGTAAAAATCTTCTACTTCTGACTACATCTTCGTTAATTTTAATAAATTTAAGGATATATGTTTATAAGAATTATTTGCTTCCTCAAGATCATTTCTCTACTATAAGTTGTTGGAGATTATTATTATAGTTTTAAGTTGATGATTGCACATGATTTGTCAACACTCTAATAAAATATAGCAAAAGGAATATAAATCAGTGATTTTTAAAGCTTGAAATATTGTGGTTTTTGGACTTTCTCTCTTTCTCTCTCTCTCCCTCTCTTTTTCTTTTTGTTTTCGTTTCAAGTTTTTAACTTAAACTCCAGTTAGTTAATATCTAGTGTAATATTAAATTTCAGGAGTAGAATTTAGTGATTCATCATTTATGTGCAATACCCAGTGCTCATCACATGTTCCCTCCTTAATACCCATCACCCGTTTAGCCCATCACCCTAACCACCTCCCTTCCAGCCACCCTCAATTTATTCTCTATGGTGAAGAGTCTGTTTTATGGCTTGCTTCTTCCCCGCCTCTACTATGTTCATCTGTTTTGGTTCTTAAATTCCACATAAGAATGACATTTTGTAGTCCTGCTCTCAGAATTAAATATTCTTAGATCTGAGTTTAATTTTATACTCATTTTCTACTTTTGGTAGTGTTATTTTCATGCCACTTCCAAATAAAACCAAATTTATTTTTATTCTTTAAGATTATTTTGTGGGTATTATCATATTCAAAACCAGAAATGCATCTTTAGGGAATTACCAAACTTCACTTTTTGTCTTTTGTGTGCAATGGAAATAGATGTGCTGTCATCCACTATTCATAAAAGCAGTGTACTTTTTTGGATTTTTCCCTATGGAATGTTCTTGCCTTTGGCAGTAGAGCCATATTATTCATTTTTATCATTGAGTCAATGAAAACAATACCTATAAAATAATTAAGGGATCTTATAAATCAAAATGTCTTTGGCTATCAACAACAGCAAAAATATAATTTACATATAATCTTCATTTATAAGTATGGTGTTTCCCCGAACACCAAATAGGTAGCTTTGGAAACATCAATGTTAGAATGTTAAAATATGAGTGTGTTTTATAGCTTTTACCCACAAGTTTTATATTTTGAATTTGTAGCTTAATGACTATGGGTAATAGTCCCCCTTTAGGTACAGCTTCCAAAGGAGGCTTGATAAGTAAGAAAGTATTACTATCCTGGAGAGAAATTGGGTTAAACAGATGGTTGGGTGAGAGATTAAAACTAACTTTTGGTGAACTCTTTCATAACAGGGGGTGTGCTTACATAAACTCTTTCAATACACTGAAAACTTCTTGAGGTGACTTTTTCTCAGCTTAGAAATAGGATACTCATAAGTTGTAGCTACACTTCCTAAATTATAAAACCTGTAAGTGTGAAAGTATCAGAATTTGAAAATGGAAATTTTGTGGGGTGTTTTTGTTTTTGTCTTAGATTTGACTTGCACTCTTTTTCAATTTTTTCTTTAAAAAATCTGGTATATTTAATTATATGTAAAATTATATTACTATATAAATATATATTTTTATATATCACCTCTCTTTAACCATTCATCTGTTGTTAGACACTGGGGCTCCTTCCATATCTTGGCTATTGTAACCAATGCTACAGTAAACATAAGGGTGTGTATATCTTTTTGAATTAGTGTTTTCATATTCTTTGGGTAAATGCCTAGAAGTGGAAGTAACGGGTCAAATGGTAGTTCTGTCTTTAATTTTTTGAGGACCTCCGTACTGTTTTCCACAGTGGCTGCACCAGTTTGCATTCCTACCAACTGTGCATGAAGGTTTACTTCTTCCATATCCTGGCCAACACTTGTTGTTTCTTGTGTTGTGTTTTAGCCATTCTGACAGGTTTGAGGTGATATCTCCTTGTGGTTTTGATTTGCATTTACCTGATAGTGATTGATGTTGAACACCTTTCCATATGTCTGTTGGCCATCTGTATTTCTTCTCTGGAGAAATGCCTATTCATGTCTGCTGCCCATTTTAAATTGAATTAATTGTGGGGTTTTGGGGGGTGTTGAGTTGTTTTCCTTTCTCTTCTATTTTTTAGAATAGTTTGAGAGTACTAAGTATTAGCTTTTCTTTAAATGTTTGGTAGAATTCACCTGTGAAGACCTCTGGTCCTGGACTTTTGTTTTTTGGAATGTTTTGTTTTGTTTTAGATTTTTCATTACTGATTCAATTTCATTTTGTAATTGTTCTGTTCAAATTTCCTATTTTGTCCTGCTTCAATATGTGTTTCTAGGAATTTATCCATTTCTGCTAGGTTATCCAATTTGTTGACATATAATTTTTAATAACATCCTGTTATAATCCTTTGTATTTCTGCAGTGTTGGTTGTTACTTCTCTTTCATTTCTGATTTTGGGTCCACTCTCTATTTTTTTTTTTTTTATGAGTCTGTTAAAGGTTTGTCAATCTTACTGATCTTTTCAAAGAACAACTCAGTTTCATTGGTCTGTTCTATTGTTTTTTTAAGTTTCTATTTCATTTATTTCTGCTGTAATCTTTGTTTCTTTCCTTCTACTGGTTATAGGCTTTGTTCTTATTTTTCTAGCTTCTTTATGTATAAAGGTACGTTGTTTATTTGACATTTTTCTTGATAATTGAAGTATGTCTGTACTGCTATAAACTTCCCTCTTAGAAAAGCTTTTGCTGCATCCCAAAGATTTTGGACCATTGTGTTTTTATTTATTTATTTATTTTTTTGTCTCCATGTATTTTATTTCCTTTTTGATTTCTTAGATGACCCATTCATTATTTAGTAGTATGTGAGTTAACCTCCATGTGTTTGTGTTCTTCCAGATTTATTTATTTATTTATTTGGGCAGAAGGGTTGGTTTCTAGTTTCATAGTGTTGTGGTTGGAAAAGATGCATGATATAACTTGAATCTTTTTGAATTTTGAGACTTGTTTTGTGGCCCAAAATGTGTTCCATTCCAGAGAATGTTCCATGTGCACTTGAAAATAATGTATAATCTTCTGTTTTAGAGTGGAATGTTCTGAATATATCTGCTAGGTCCATCTGTTCCAATGTGTCATTCAAGACCACACTTTCCTTGTTGATTTTCAGTTTGGATAATATATCCATCAATGTAAATGGGAAGTTAAAGGCCCCTACTATTATTTTATTACTATTGATTACTTCCTTTATTATTATTTGCTTTATATATTTGGGTGCTCTCATGCTGGGTATATAAATATTTACAGTTGCTATACTTTCATGTAGAATTGTTCTCTTTATAATTATATAATGGCCTTCTTTGTCTCCTCTTACAATCTTTGCTTTAAAGTCTATTTTGTCTGATATAAGTATTGCTACCTCAGTTTTGTTTTCACAGCCAGGTGCATGATAAATGCTTCTCTATCCCTTCACTTTTAATTGCATATGTCCTTATATCTGAAATGAGTCTCTTGTAGGCAGCATATTGTTGAGTCTTGCTTTTTTTTTTTTTTTAAGATTTTATTTATTTATTCAATAGAAAGAGATCACAAGTAGGCAGAGAGGCAGGCAGGCAGGGTGGGGGAAGCAGGCTCCCCACTATGCAGAAAGCCTGATGCAGGGCTTGATCCCGGGACCCTGAGATCATGACCTGAGCTGAAGGCAGAGGCTTAGCCCACTGAGCCACCCAGGCACCCTGAGTCTTGCTTTTTTATCCATTTCATCATCTCATGTCTTTTCACAGGAGTGTTTAGTGCATTTGCTAAATATGGACACTTTGAAACTTGTTCTTTTTTTTTTTTTAAGATTTTTAAAAAGATTTTATTTATTTATTTTTTATTCTTTTTTTAAAGACTGGTTTTATTTATTTATTTATTTGACAGATCACAAGTAGGCATAGAAGCAGGCAGCGAGAGGGAGGGAAGCAGGCTCCCCGCTGAGCAGAGAGCCCGATGCGGGGCTCAATCCCAGGACCCTGGGACCATGACCTGAGCCAAAGGCAGAGGATTAACACACTGAGCCACCCAGGTGCCCCTAAGATTTTATTTATTTATTTATTTGTCTGAAAGAGAGAGCACAAGCAGGGGGACTGACAGGTAGAGCAGGCGGAAGGAGATGCAGACTCCCCACAGAGCAAGGAGCCTGATTTAGGACTCAGTCCCAGGACCCTGGGATCATGACCTGAGACGAAGGCAAATGCTTAATGAGCCACTCCAGCATCTTGCATTGTTCTTTTTATTAGCAGCTGTCTCAAACCATCTTTCTTGTCTCCATGTATCACCCATATGCTGTTGTTTTACTTTCAGGATTGATAGTATAATAATGCTCATGTTTTCTCTTCCAGCAATATTTTTTTTAAAGATTTTATTTATTTATTTGACAGACAGAGATCACAAGTAGGCAGAGAGGCAGGCAGAGAGAGAGAGAGAGAGAGAGAGAGAGAGAGAGAGGAGCAGGCTCCCCACTGAGCAGAGAGCCCGATGCGGGGCTCAATCCCAGGACTCTGGGATCATGACCTGAGCCGAAGGCAGAGGCTTTAAACCACTGAGCCACCCAGGCGCCCTGCTTCCAGCAATATTTTAATTTAAAGGTAAACCCTCATATTTATTTAATCAACTGGTAAATGAAGAAGAGCTTAATTTGTTTTGGAGCTTTTTTTTTTAAATATTTCTGTTTGTCATAGCCACATTTCTTATTGTAGGATCAACTATTCTATTTATATAGACACTAGAATTTCTGTACCATCCTCCTAATAGAGTAAGCAATATGCATCAATAATTCTAATGCGCTCTCTATGAGAAAATCATGCAAATCTGAACTCCACAGACTTACTGCTGTGTGAACTTTGGAATTTGGTTTGAATTCTCAGAGCACCCATTGCCTTTTTTGCTTTATTTATCAGATGAATCCCTCAAATGCTTGTTTGATTTGTAACAACATATTAAAAGTGATGCTGCTCAGTAGAAGCATCATGTACGCAGGGAAAGATAAGAAACAAATGTACCTACTATGTACTAGGTGTTACTCTAGTCTAGGTAACAGATGCTAAAATATGTGTCCTTTTCCCCCTTTAAAATTTTTTATTTTTCTTTTTTCTTTTCTTTCTTTCTTCCCTTCCCTTCCCTTCCTTTCTTCCATCTCCTTCCTTCCTTTCCTCTCCTCTCCTTTCCTTTCCTCTCTTCCATCCCTCCCTCACCTCCCATTTCTTTCTTTTCTTTTGATATCATTGGCACAATGTTACAGTAGTTTCAAGCGTACAGCCTAGTGATTTGACAAGTTTATATGTTGTAAGTTTGTATATTCACCACAAGTAAGCTACAGTCTGCCCCATTACATTGCTATTACAATATCACTGACCATATTCCTTATGCTCTGCTTTTTATTTCCATGACTTATTCACCCCATAACTGGAGACCCATGTCTTCCTTTCCCCTTCACTCATTTTTTCGAGCCCCCCATCCCCCTTTCCTATGGCAACAGTCAGTTTGTTCTCTGTGTTTATAGTTCTGATTCTGTTTTTTGTTTATTCATTTTTAAGAGTGGTATTATATGGTACCAAAATATGTCTGTTTTGGTTAACACATACTTAAAGGAAACCTGTTCCCAGGATTTAGTGTTGTAAGAACCAGTATTGACCTCACCCCTTGCCCTTCCCCCTCCCCCTCCTCCCTTTGTTCCCATTTTCATTTGACTTTTTCCAGCCTTCAAATAAACAGTCCTAGTTAAAATCATACTGACTTGTAGTTGAAAAATTAGATCCAAGGAAGTATAATTAATAGTCTGGAAGTGGACAAGAAATTTGTTCAACAACCTTCTCCCCCACATATGAAACATAACCTTTAATATCTTTTAAATTATATACATGTATAGATAATATATATATTTATATGCTATATACAGTATTTATGTCTGAGCGTATGTATGAGTTCTCTTTTGCTATGTTAACCTATTTATCTTATGTGCTCTAACCACAATAATTTATTTAAAATAGCACTATAGAATATTGTGATGCCTAAAAACATAATTCCCTCTCATTATTCTTAGTATTTTTTTTTGTTTTGTTTTGGTTTGGTTTAGGCATAGAGAATAATTGTGATAAAATCATTTTTAAAATGCCTGCAGAGGAAGGAGTGGAATCGATTATAGTGGTTGTAATATGAAGAAGTCCTGTTAATGACAAGCCCTGCAATTAGCAGAACCTAAATTATTTGGATGAGAGAATTCCTAATAATAATCTATCATAATCAGAATTAAACTGTGGCTTTTATAACCAACTTTCATAATTAGAGTGGGTTATTAGCCCCATACTTATTTCATGATATTGACAAGCGTTTTAATATATTTCATTAAAAACCTACCTCACTGTCTTCCAGTTTTGTCAACTAAAATGTGTTTCAGGAGTATTAAAGTACTTTTTACTCAGGACTGATAGAAAAATAAAATGCAGATATCAGATACATACAGTTTCCTTGGGGATTTGTTTTACATTTGCTACCACCTATTGTGGTAAAACATGTGCTAATATAAAAATTCATCTAAATAATTTATCATTGAGTTGTTTCAAGCACAATGATTTTTGTTACAGAATTTGGTGAATTCTTATTTATCATGCTGAACACTATGAACAGGAAATTTTAGCAGGGGTTCTATTCACATATTTGTCCAAATAATTGAATAATGGAATATTGGGAATTTTGGTCATCAGTTCATTTCTTATAATGACATTGAAGGTGAGAATCAAATACAATTGTTTGCTTCAGCACAGATAATAATTAATTTTTCTATTTTTAGGGTTTTAATCTAATTTTCATTATTTCTTTCAAAATCAAGATAAAATTCCAATAATTATCTTTCTTAAAAACATTTTTATCATTACTGTTTAATTACTCATTTAATGTCGATGAACTCTTAGCTGGAATTATATCTCTTTATTTATTCACAAAGGATCATTAGCACTTTATAACAAACCAAAGGCTTATGTGAAATAAAATTATTATTTAAAAAATGTATACTATGGGAGTGCATGGGTGGCTCAGTCAGTTGAGTGTCCTTGGTTTCAGTTCAGACCCTGAGTCAGTCTCTCTTCCTCTCTCTCTCTCTCAAATAAGTAAATAAATCTTTTTAAAAGAGTATGCTGTATGTTTATAACTATATCTAGATCTGTATTTATAAGAACACTTCTGCATGGCAAAATTACGATAAAGCACTCAGCAGAGAAATGGTAGATATTGCCAAATATGTTTGTGATATGAATGGCAGCAAAAGGTGCAGTCTTATAGAAAGACGTGGGAATTCATTAGTAGTAAGAGATAAGTAAATATGGTCAACTGTAGCTCTTTCAATATATGAGACTGGAAATAATGAAAAAAAATTATGTGTTGCTCCCAGAGACATGAGTTAGAAAGTATTCTCTTGTATGGCAGGTGCAGTTATTTTAAAATTAATCAAGGAACATCTTTTAAAATTAAAATTGAAAATAACAGAATAGTCTATGAACTAGTCTATCCCAACTATTGGAACCTATATATTAAAAATAATGACACCAGGGTGTAAAGACATATGTGCCATGATATTTGTTAAATATTGTAAAGAAAAAAATTGAAACAAAACTCATACCCTTCGAAGGGCTGTATGTTGTATGTGGCCTCTACATTGGAACATATTTTGAAGTCATTAAAATGAAACAGAATATTCTCAACTTCAAAAATTTTCTTCATGGTGTTATTAAGTGAGAAACAATATAGATAATAAAAGACCTATTTTATTTGGTTTATAAAATACATCTAATAAAACTCTCCCCATGAGTAGAATGAGTCAAGAAAAAAATTTTTTGAGGACTACAAGCTAATTAAATCCTTGCTAACAAGGATTGAGTGTTTTGGAAATTGACAAATGTGAGTGCACTTGGGATTTGAAGGAGAGTTTAAGAGAAAAAGCCAAGGGCACCTAGATAACTCAGTAAGTTAAGCATCTGCCTTCTGCTGAAGCCATGATCTCAGGGTCCTGGGAAAGAGCCCCCATTCTGCTCCCTGCTGAATAGGGAGCCTCCTTCTCCCTCTCCCTTGGCCTACTGCTCCTTCTGCTTGTACTCTGAATCTCTCTCTGTCAAATAAATAAAATCTTTAAAAAATTTTTAAAAAAAGAATTAGCCAAGCAGTGGGGGTTAAGGGATGCGAGAAAAATGAAAGGAAAAAAGTGAAAAGAAAAAGAAAGATGCATTTGATTATTGTATACATTAGAGCATTTATTTTATCTTTTAGATACTTTTTTTGTTCACTAGATAGATTATATTCTGTAAAATATGTTAAATGTGTATATGTGTGTGAGAGGGAGTGCAAGAATGTGTATAAAGTTATAAAAATAAGGAATAAAATAAAAAATAATGGTTGAATAGAAAATGTCCTACATTTACTCATGTAATTTCTAATATTGCAAAGTACCTCTCCAGTGAATCTTCTTCTGGAAGTCTAAGACATTAAAAGAGGAATTATTAGTGTTTATGCGGATGTGGATGGTATAAACTGAGGTTAATTTTCCATTGACTCAACTTTTTAAATTTTAATTAGGGAGATGATATTTGGCAAGAGAAATAAAATCATCACTCTAATCAGAATGAGCTGACCAGTTCTGATTTATCTCCATTCCATTGTGGGCTTACTTACTATTAGAACATGAAAATGTGACCTCTGCTTCTATTTTTCAGGATTAGGAAAATAGAAACAATATTTTCAGAGTTAAAAGGCAATCTTTGTTTTACTTTTGATCACTGCCAAGATAAGAGAAACACAGGAAAAGTTAAGTAAATATACTTTATATGATCAAAAATTCAATGACTTACATATTCAAGTAGTAACCATTAAGGAAATATTCTGCAGAGAAAAAAAAAAAAATACACCGTCTTCTCCTAACACTCAAGAAGAGTTAAAACTTACATCCTTTTATCCGTGAACTGAAAAGTCAGAGGGAGGACCTGATAGCATTGTCTTTCTTTTAAACGGCCTCATTTTGATGGAATAATGAAAAAGTGACAGAGGTAGTATTTGCTGAAGAAAAATGGTGGTAGCTTCAAAGATTAGTCCTCTCAGCAACCTGTTCCACATTTCCAGATGTTGATGTGAACTCTTAGGGTTATTGGAGATCAGTCTTCCACAAAAACAAATAAAAGAGGTTATAAGCAGAATTTTTTACCCAGATAAAAGTATGGAATTAATTCTCATAGAAATACAAAGATCTCTAGAGTTTAAATTTATTGATTAGCTCTATGTACATATTTATATTCTTATATTTTTAAAGTAAGGCTAGAATTCCTTAAATAATAAAAATATTTAGTAAATGTTATTGAATATTAAATAATTTTATAAAAAGATTATTTACATAGCAGCCTTAGAATAAAGCTTTGAGCTCATAATATGTGACTTTACTCACTAATTATGCCTTTTCATTTTTATTAATTCATTAATTTATTAATTCATTACTTTAATGTATTATAAAATGTGTCTATATATTTTCTTAACTGTAGCATAGTTGGCATATAATGTTACATTAGTTTCCAGTGTACAGCAGTGATTCAACATTTCTATATGTCCTTATGTTGCACAAGTATAGCTACAAAATGTCATCATACAATACTTTTAAAACACCATTGGCTCTGTTCTCTATGCTGTCGAATGTATCCATATTAAAATTATTTCTGACTTGTAGAATTACAAATTTATAGTGAGCTTTCTAATGTTTGCAGTACCCAAAACAGCATGATAATATACATGATGAACAGAATGCCATTTACAATTCCTCAAAAATCTTAGAGCAAAATCCAGTATGTTAATAGCACTACCCTGAATTGAATAGACCACATTAGGAATTAAACACTATTGTAAATCTCTTCTCCATCCTACATTTCATCTTTCAATTCTGTCTTTAAAAATACCCATTAAGACGTTTCATAAGTTTATCAGCATGGCATGTCAAAGTATTTACACTGTTTTTGTAGCAGAGACATGTTTCTCCATTGTAATGAAAAAATAATAGAGTCAAAGCAGTCCTATAATTTCTGTTCTATAGCAGAAGGTACATGGTTTTAGATTTGTAGTGCCCTAATTTTCTCTCTTTCCCTCAAGATAACCTTCATAAAAGGTCATTTCTTTCATTGAACAGGTAAATGGCATATTTACAAGTTGACAATACGTAACCTTGTAGTAGGATACCAAATGGAGCATAGCAAAAGCAAATGAAACAATTTGACTGGCTGATAGCCATTTCAAGCTATGCTAGTTTCCTGGCAATTATAGCAGTTAGAACATATCCGACTATTCAAACGTTAACTGTATTTCTGTTAGTGCAAATCTATAACGATTATGTGATTAAAGTAATCTCCAACACTATGAAACAATTCCCATTACCTCATGTGACACGTATAGCTAACTGACAAAGAAAAGCTATGAAATTGTGAGAAATTGTTTTATAAATTTGACCAAGTGAATTCTTGTGGTTTGTCTTAGGAATCTAGTTCAATTGCCTAAGCACATTAATTTCATCAGGAAATCAAAGGGAATAGCAGAGAATAATCTTTAGAAACAAAGAATTTCTTTATTAAGAACTTTTTCTTCCTTTCAGTAAAATAGCAGTACGTAACTTTGTATAATCATAAATACAGGGTTTGCATAGAAGTATTAAAAGTCTAGAGCAGTGACACTACTTTTATAAATATATTAAGAATTTTATTGATAATATAAAAATCTCTCCTTTGGTTCGTGGTTCAGTGAGAGTGTACTTAATTTTCTAAAGACAGTGGGCTGATACCTATAGTGTGAAGCAATAGAATTATTAGGCAAATACTTGTGTAACACTGTAGTGTTGTAATTATACAATTCATTGTTTTAAATTCTTTTTAAAAAGATTTTATTTATTTATTTGACAGAGGGAGAGAGATCACAAGTAGGCCTAGAGGCAGGCAGAGAGAGGGGGAAGCAGGCTCCCTGCTGAGCAGAGAGCCTGATGCAGGACTTGATCCCAGGACCCTGAGATCATGACCTGTGCCGAAGGCAGAGGCTTAACCCACTGAGACACCCAGGTGCCCCCACTGTTTTAAATTCTTAACACTTTCCAGCAATTCATCTAGGCACCGGAGAGAGAACAAACAAGTTATAGGACTTATCCTTAAAGTTTTTATGTTCTACAGGAAGAAACACACCAGAAAATAAATATCCCCATGCTTTCTGTAATTTAACATATATAAAACTATAATGAAAATAAGTGAAAATAGGATGAAGATGGGCTGGTGTTAATTTAGCTAGGAAAGGTAGACATCTTTTATTAGGGGAATTTGAGATGAGACTTGAAAAGTGGAAAGGAAGTGGCCACATAAAGATCTAGCGGAAAGCTTTCACAAAGAAAGAAAAGCAAGTGTAAAGGCTGTGATATGGTAATAAACTAGGCATATCTCAGTAACATTTAAGTGGATTCTGTGAAGAAGCATCACTCAGGTTCTACTGTCCCTGGGCAGAAGCATTTTCCAAGCTGCTGGGAATTGCTGGGAATTTTGCCTGAGAAAGTTGATTATGTCTCTTTATTATGGAGTTAGATCAAAGCTCTAACATGAAAGCAGAGCTTGGGGGAGGGCAAAAGGCAAAGGCTTAGAGGAGCATTGAGAGGTTTGACGAAGAAAAGGAAAACTAAAAAGAAAATTGGGAAGGAGCAAATAGAGAATTATTAGGAGCATCGGTGTGGCGGTAAATGTTTAACAGCTGACTTGCACAGGGTTGGGAGCGGTGATTTGTAGTGTTTGTCAATTCCTGGGTTGCCAACTCTCCCTCTCTGGCTTATTTCAACCTAGAAAAGCAATATCACAGAAGGCACAGTTGGACAGAACATGTAATTGGACATAATACAGCCATACATATGCAACAGACCTGAACAACCTCAAAAGCATAATAATATAGTAAAATGTTTAGGACTAATAAGTTTTGAGGATGTGTTACTTTTGGTTTAATATTTATTTATTGTAAGTTTTAATAACTTCATTTTTTCATAGCCATCTTCAATGAGTGGCTTACAAAATACATGAAGATTTAAAAATCAGCTCTGATGAGTTCTTTAAAACCAGCAAGCACAACAGTGGATAGAAAGCAAGTGAGTTACTGATGCAGTTTGCGTTCTCTGGCACATGGGCACTCAGATGAAGTTAGGAGTTCAAACGTGTTTTTTGGGGGGAATAATATCTTTAAAAGAAACAGTAGAGGAAACAGGGTTGTGCAGGGGGTGCTGCGGGACTGTGATATGGACCTGACAGAACAACAGCCAGCCCATTGGTGAGCTTGGGAGCAAAGATTGCCTGTCAGTGCAGTCCTGTATTGGGAAGAAATGGTTTGGCTCCGTACTTTACCATTCTCAGTTGTTGGCTGGGGATGATTCAGGAAGAGCATGTGCTGAAGGAGCTAACAGCTAGAAGCTGTCAACCACTTTCACACCTCGCAGCTGCTGGGCAACCATTTCTTTCTTAAAGGGACATCAAGTGGCACATCTGTGTGGGTGACAGTTGTCATGAAGTAGGGAATGACCACCTATGATCAGTTATGCTCTGTAATTGAGTCAGGCAAAAAGAAAAAAAAATTACTATAGGGAGTAATGAGATGTAGGTCATTGTCAGCTTTCCTAAGAGGTATTTAACCTGACTTGAGAAAAAATAGGAAGTGAGGAATGGAGATTTCAGGCATAGGTATTTTTTTCAGGTACTAAAAGAGGGTGTACTCAATCCGAGATTGTTATACTAAAGCTGAGAAATGGTGGTTATAGAGAAATTGGAAGCATAGAAAGTTCCTAAAAACATTTGAAAAATTTCATAAGTAACTTAAATTAATAGAAAAAAAGGAAATGTCTTTCAGGATACAGATAGTTTGGTTGCAAGCAAACATCCTCAGTTTATTTAAAGAGATGGATCAGGGGGTGCCTGGGTGGCTCAGTTGATTAAGCGCCTGCCTTCAGCTCAGATCATGATCCTGGGGTCCTGGAATGGAGCTCTGTGTTGGGGGTCCCTGCTCAATGGGGAGCCTGCTTTTCACTCTGACTCTGCAACTCCCCCTGCTTGTGCTTGCTCACTCTCTGTCAAATAAATAAAATAAAAATCTTTAAAAAAATTAAGAGATGAATCAGTGAATAGTTCTTGGTTTTTATTATATCTGTCTTTTGAGGTAAATCTGGAAGGAAGAGCTAGAGGTTTTTGTCAAAAAAAAAAAAAAAGATGATAGACTAGAGTAGAAACAATGGAGAAACGGTATTTCCTACTAAGGTTCTAACACTTCTGTGAGTCAAATTCTTTCAGAAACTTGGAGATGGAATGCCTTTGTATTCGACAGTTGTTTCTACTTCAGTGGCCTTTCAGTGGTGAAAAGAAGTTTTAGTGAAATAAGTTTTCATTGAAAATTTTTAACACATGTTCTGTCATTAAGTGAACAAGCCACTAAGCAGATAGTAAAAAAATGTTAGTCCCTCAGCTGATGCTTGGAGAGCTCCCAAGTTGAGAGATATATAGGAGAGATATATAGGTCTTGGTGAATGAATATTGGTAAAGTCAGATTTTAAAACTATGGAAATGAGAGGCATCACTCTGCATCTCTAAAAATCTAGATCTTATTTCTTTAAGAATGATTTTCATTTGTTCCTGCAACATGCGAAGTTTGCTCCTTCATTTGCTCTTGCCTCTGCCTGCTTAGAATGCCCCAAACAATTCCTTTGCATGACTGCCTCCTACTCAGGGACCAGCTCTTACTTCATCTCCTCGCTAAGCCCTAGATATCATGAAATTGAATTCTCCTTCCCATTCGAGTTCTACCATATTCTGCCAGCACTTACCAGTCTCTGAAATTATCCTGGGCATTAACTTTTATTCTTAATTATTTGAAGGAAAACAATGACCGTCTCCTCCTGTTCATTGCTGTGTGAATGTTGCTCCCAGAAACATTGTAGGACCTAAATAAAGAAGTGCTGAGTAAATGACAACTCATTTAATGCTTTCTTTATAGTGTAAAGTTATTAATATTTGCTGGCGTTTAAAATTAACTTTATAAACAACCCATTTTTCTCCTCTCCTCTGAGAAAGGGATATTTTAGCTTCTCTACTGACATCTCTGACACACACTATGTTATCTTCATGTTTTCACCTCCCACTTACTCTTCAAAATACTGCAACCAGGCTTAAACCATCAGTAACCACAAGGACTTCTGAAAAAAGTCAGCAATACCGCTAATTACCAACTTGAACTGAATATTGTGGTGCTTGTCTTCTCTTACCTACTCTACCTGAAGTTTAGCACTGTAAATCTGCTTGTCTTGTCCTTCTTCTTCATTGGTTTCTAGGATACTTCATGGCCATTTTTCTCCTCCATCTTGAAGTAGATAATCCATGTTTTTATCTTTGACTGTTTCCCTCTTTGCCCATGTTTAATTGATAATATTAGTACTGTCCATGTTCATCTTTGATTTTACTTTGCATTCTAGATGATTTCTTACCCTGTTTCATATCCCTCCTACATTATAAGTTTTCCTAAATAATTGCAGTAGTCACTAAACTGGTCTCTAATAATCTCTGTTTGCCTCTCATTCTTTCCAAAGTTGCCAGAAAAAATTTCTAAAATAATAGTCATACTTTAGCTTGAAACTTTAAAAAATGTTTTTCTTAACCAGATAATAAACTTGTAGACAATAGAAAATGTGAATGATTTTGCTCTGTATCCTCCTCATGTAGTTCACAGAAAGTGTTCAAAAAACATTTTTAGAAAGGGATATCTGGGTGGCTCAGTCTGTTAAGCATCTGCCTTCAGCTCAGGTCATCGTCCCAGTGCTGGGATCAAGTTCTGCATTGGGCTCCTTGCTCAGAGGGGAGCCTCTTATACCTCTACCTCCTGCCTCTCCTGATTATGTGCTCTCTCTCTCTCTCTCTGTGATGAATAAGTAAAATCTTTAAAATAATATTTTTAGGAAAAAAGAAAGAATGAGAAGGAGAGACAATTATTCGGACAATGCCAAATTACTATGAATAATGAATTTTCTCACCCCCTTGAAGTATGAATTTTGAAAGAGAGCTTTAAGTAAAAGGTAACGCTCTGGTATTTACAACTAGTGAGAGAAAAAGCTTGCAAAAAGTAAAAGGAGTAGCCTCCAAAGATGCACTTTACAAAGCTTGTCCACAATTAATTATAGTAATTAAGGTAAATAATATGTGTATATATTTATTTACATGCATATATACATTACACATCTTCTAGAAACAGGAAACAAACATCATAAAGTTCTCCTTTTCTACTTCCTCCATTTTGTATTCAAGGAAAGCAGTCTCCATGAAAAGGGAAGAGAAGAATGAGGCTAGAGTAGTAGAATTCTGGAAGGGAAGACTGCGACCATGGGGGCAATGTCTTGTTTTAAATGCAGTGAATTGAGCAGGTTTTAATGCTGTTGGGAAGGTTCCTTTAGAAATGGAGCAAATGAAAAGTAGATATAATCTCACCCATACCTATGGCATCTAATAACTATTTTCTTAGCAAGTTTCTAATTGTATCTAAAAATACCTTTCAATCAACAGTGATCCTTAGACAACATAAAGATATATTTCCTGTCAGTATATATAACCTTTCTAAATTACTATGTCTAATAGTTTATTTTGTGTTTCTTGGACAGGTCATAAGATACAGATACTAATATATTTATTGGAAAGCAAATATAGCTTACTAACTCAGAGTAAAAATCAGTTTGAGAAAATAATTTTCCTGGATAGCAATCTCCTAATGAAAAAAGCAATATAGCTTTCCTTAAAACTCTTATTTGTCAAAAGGTAATTTTCTTTTGGCTCCTTTTAAATTTAGGGTTCCATTTTCTGGGGTAATTTTAATATTTTCAGAAATTTTATATATAAAATGATTAGATTGTTTTCTGTCTCGTTTGAGTACTTTAAACAAGAATGCTTTAAGAAAAAATAATAAATATTAGTAAAGGTGGCCTCTTTAATATACTAGACGTTTATACATAAGTGACAGATTTTCTCCTTATGGTCAAATATGTAACAAATGATATGTTAACACAGTACCATGGACTTCCTCATGATGATAATTTTTATTAGTAAATTTATGGGAGACAGACATGAACCTGGATTCAGAAAAGTAAAATACAAGCCATAATGTTTTATTCCTAAACACATTGTAATGTTCAGAGCCATGATAAACATGTGCTCAGATTTGACAGAATAAATTCAAATGTTAATTTCCCAGCATGAAATACATTTGTCATCATTGAAATGCAAGGAGTAGAGCCTGTTTGTAGCTCTTCCTGAGACCTACAGTTGGATATTGGAATAATTATCAGTTCTATGTATTTCTGTGCATTTTATTCCCAACTGAACACCAAAATAAATAAATAAATAAATAAAATTTTTTTAAAAAGATGGCACAAATGTTGGTTTTTGCATGTCTTTTTATTTTTTATTTGTGAATTTGAACTATTAATATCTAGTAATAGATGTCCCTGTGTGTATTTAGGCCATCCATCAGACTGGTTCTTTAACAATTGACATGAAGGGCCATTGAATTCAAAATTATGTATTATAATTCTTTCTTATCTGAAAACAATGATAATATTACAGTAGGATGAATATGATAAATATTGCTAGTTCACATCTCTAGAATTACATTTGATAGTAAAAAATAACAAATAAGTGAATGGTACTTTGACTCCTCTCTTAGACTTTAGCTAATGAACACATTATACAGACATTAGTAAGGACTATACTAAACATGAGATTCAAACAGTAACAAATATATTCTAGTTTCGTTATTTTCGGGGGAAAGTTACCAACTGTACTTTAATGATTATTTATCTTTATAATTGTAAAACATTTTAAAAGATAGGACATATAATGGGTATGGTTTAAAATTACCTTATGAAATAAGGAGGAAACTGCACATAAATTCTTAGTTTAATCTTAGTTAAATTCTACTTGTGGATTAAATGAAGCAGTCTGTGCTAATTCTCACCAAATTGACACATAGTGTTTTTCAAAAGTATGTGCAAAAAGGGAAGGAGATGTAATTTGGAAGAGGTTTTGAATTTTGTAATAATTTTGTAAAATGTAAATGATGTAAAAGTATTATTCATATAGTGAAAATGATCAAATTATAGTCCACAAAAATCTCACTAGCCTTGTGGTTTAGGCAGAAGGTACAAAAAGGAGGCCATTCAAAGCAAAATCTACAATACCTTGATCCATGGATGATGCATGTAACACAGGCAGTGGATTCAGATAGAGCTGATTCTAATTCCTGGTCTTTCCACTGACCATCTTTGTAATGTGGAATAGAAACATGGATGACCTTATCTCCTACCTAACTGTCCTTATCTTAAAATGAGCCACTGTGGATCTAATAGATAGTGTGTGTAAATGACTTAGCATCTTTCATGTCTGTGAAGAATGCTCTATGAAAATTAGCTATTTAAAAAAAATGACATTAAATGCGTTGGGTATGCTATATTTAGTAGTATAATATACTTTTATATTTAGCTCAACATTAGAGGTTTTTTAAAAAAATTTAAACCTAGATTTTTACATTCTAGTGGTCACTAAAACAAGTTTCAGCACCCCAAGTTTATTCTGTTTATTTCCCATTTCATCTCTTCCATAGATTTTCAGCTGTGTTTTTTTTTTAAGAGAATATTTAAATTGTGATTATTTATATTTGCTGCATACCCCGTCAAGCTGTGGTGTTCTTATGGTGTCAACACAGGTATTTCATGAAAGTAGGACTAACCCATGACTACAGAGATGAGACTATTTATGAAACTGCCAGGCTTCATTTACCAGTCTGGTATATAACTAGTATCTCTTGTTATACTCCCTTAAACGGTAACTTTTGAATAATGAGGACTAAAAAAAAAAAAAAAATCAAAATTTTATGGGCTATGTATGTATACCTTCTCAAATTTTACAAAAAAAGAGGTCCAGGAATCTGGGAGTGTTGCCTATCAAAAATAATATGTTTTAAAGTGAACAGTATTTTAGATCAATATAACAAAATTTTTTTTTTAGGAAATCAGAGGTGTTTTTTTCTATAAAGTCTATGTCATTTTATATTATGGGCATACATTATTAGAAATGATTTATACATTTTCTTTCATATCTAAGCCATAGCTTCCTTGTTTTAAAGATAAAGAAACTATAACACTTGGAATTAAAGTCACTTCTCCAAGGTCAAACAGAAAGTGGCCTACTGAAATTCGAAAAAAATTCTGTCTCAGGCCAAGACTTTATTCTCCTTCACTTCACTATAGAGCTCCTGCGAGCCAATAAACTAATTTTTTTTTTTTACGACTTAAGGAAATATGGAGATTTTTGCCTGTTCTGATTTCATCAGTATAGCAAAATAGTTTTATAGAATAATCACGGTTTGATTTTGAAAATATAACCTGGATATTTCAAAGCTACACCTCACAAATTATTATTTACAACTTCCTTTAAGTTTTGTAGACATATCATAATTTTTGGTCATGATTTGCAAAAACACTTTTCAAATGAAGTCATACTATTTTCTTCCTTGTAGTTGTGAGGAAAATGTGACATCTAGAGGTGAAGTGACTTGCTAAAGGCCAAATAAGAAATTAATGGCTCAGTCAGAACTTAAATCCTTATTATTCACTAGGCTATTTTCCTAGAGCAAATTTAGACATATTAGGGAATAGAGAGAAAGAGAGAGATAGGGAAGGGAGGGAAAGGGAAAGAAAAGGGGGGACGATAGACTGAGAAAGATTTAAAGGAAACATTTTAAAATCAGAGCAGAAATAAACTTAATTGTCTTCAATGTCAGTAAAGCTGAATGTGTTTCTAATATAATGTATAAGGGAAAAGGAAGAAAAACATCACCTTTCAAACACCCACAGGAGAGGAGATTACTTTAAAATGCCAGAAATAGGGGCATCTGGGTGGCCTTCTGCCTTTGGCTCAGGTCATGATCCCAGTGTCCTGGGAATTGAGCCCCACAACAGGCTCCCCACTCGGCATTGGAGCCTGCTTCTCCCTGTCCCTGCCCCTCTGCACTTGCTCATGTGCTCTCTGTCTCTCAAATAAATAAAATCTTTAAAACTAAGTAAAATGCCAGAAATACATTATGATACAGAGTCATGCAGAAAGAAAGAATTATTCAAGTATATGAGAAGGTCATGCAGGATTTGAGACAGCGATGTCTATTTGAAGTCCAATGCTCCAGGATTGGACTTATACTTTTAAAAGCTTCTACAGGGGGTGCCTGGGTGGCTCAGTGGGTTAAAGCCTCTGCCTTTGGCTTGGGTCATGATCCCAGGGTCCTGGGATCGAGCCCCGCATCAGGCTCTCTGCTCAGCAGGGAACCTGCTTCCCCACCTCTCTCTCTGCCTGCCTCTCTGCCTACTTGTGATCTCTATCTGTCAAATAAATAAATAACCTACTTGTGATCTCTATCTATCAAATAAATAAATAAATAAATCTTAAAAAAAAAAAATCTTTAAAGGCTTCTACGGGAAGAGTTGACTCAAGTCAGAACATAGGTACTCTCGGGACGCCTGGGTGGCTCAGTTGGTTAAACAGCTGCCTTCGGCTCAGGACGTGATCCCAGCGTCCTGGGATCGAGTCCCACATCGGGCTCCTTGCTCGGCGGGGAGCCTGCTTCTTCCTCTGACTCTGCCTGCCACTCTGTCTCTCTGTGCTCGCTCGCGCTCTCTCTCTCTCTCTCTCTCACAAATAAATAAATAAAATCTTAAAAAAAAAAAAAAGAACATAGGTACTCTGATAGTTATTAGGCAAATAAATGAGGGCATTACTATTTTCAAAATGTTACCTACATGGTAAATATCTTCCGTAGCTTGGAAACATGAGGGCAGTTCACAGTAATTTAAATAATTGAATATTTTTCCAACCAATCTTGTTATTCCCATCCTTCCATGAATTTAGGTTTTGTTAGTGTGTCTCCAAATTATTTAAGTATAAATTATTATTGGGAGTTACACGGCCAGTGAGGAGAACACGAACACTCTTCTTGTTTCGTTTATCACCAGACACATTTCTGAGATTATTATATGACTTTCTACAAGGTATTTGTAATGTAACTCAGTGATGATATCAAAGGCAGAAATTAGTAGTGCGGATCAAAGAAGTAGTACGTGGAGGGGACAAGACCTTTAAGTCCTACTGAATTAACCTAGCCAGATCCTTAGAAGTAGAGTATATAGAGTTTAGAAATCTGTGACTTAAAAGGAATCAAATAGGAGATTTGATTTCAAAGGTAGGAATTCAAGAAAAAAAATTATAGAAAATGGAATTAGTTGAAACCTAACAGATACGATGTATCTTTCAATGAATTAAATAAATTGACTTTTGGATCTTGCCTGCAAAACTTTCAAAAGTAAGGTTTGAAAGTGGAAAAAAGAGAAACAAGGCTTTGAGCTAAAACTTTGGGCTTTATTATCTTATTTATTAATAACTGACCTTATGACCTTAGAAAGGAAATAGCCTCTCTGAATATTATTTTTAATCCATATCTATAAGATAATTATATCTATCTCATAGTATAGTTATTGGAATTTTATTAGGTAATATGAAAGTGTTTTGCAAGTTTTGTAATACAAGTGAATTATAATAAATTCAGGATGTTGTGGATACTTTGTTCTAAAACTGAGCTTAAAATCCACCAGCTAGAATGTTTTTGATGCCTCATTTTTCAGGCTACATGCATGAGGTTTCTAGAACGCAGTTATGCCAAGATTTTCCTTTTTTGCTCTATGATAGGTTTCAATTTACTGCCAGAAAGAGGATTAATAATTGGCCAGAAAATATGACAGTTTTCAGTTGAAGGTGGTAAAAAGTGTTCCATAACAGTTAAAAAAGATAGAATATCTGGTTTAGTGAAATATTCTATCATAGACTAGGGTTCTAGTCTTGGATTAGCTAATAAAGACTTAAATGCTGATCTGAGATAGAAACTTTAAATATACATATATTGGTCTCAAGGTAACCTTGAGTATTTAGGGAAAATGTCATAATTGTAGCAAATATGAAAAGTGATTGGAACAATTTTGGATTTTTGTTCCATGTGATTGATATAGAATTAGCCATGTAATGTGTTTGCACCTGGAACTTTGTGCTCATTGCAAAACGCTGGCAGGGACTGAGGCAGCAGCCTGTAGGACATGTGGCTTCAGTTCATGGAACTGCTCCGACCACACATAGACTATGATAATTGTGTGAATTGCTCTATTTAAAGGAATGTGACTGAATTGTGCCTCTGCATGGTTGGTGTCAACAGGAACAGAAAGTAAGAGTCCTTGTCATTTAAATATATTTGGACTAAACTCTCCCCAAATGTCAGGGCTCTTTCATTTCTCAATGATTTTATATAGAAGGCCATGAGTGAAGCAGCTGTCATTTTGCAGGAGCAGGAATATAGTTCTCAGCATGGGATATCTTCAAAAAAACAAAAACAAAAACCTATTTTAAAGAGAATATCTTTTATCGTAGGTGAATTTATAATTCAAATGTTTGTATTTATCAAATTAAGACCCCAAGAGTCGCAATTCCCTGTAAAATGGACAAGAAAATTATAGTGCAACAATTTGTTCTCTATGCTTTTATTTTAATGCTACTTTGATTGTTTATTAAAAACCTGCCTATGATCAGAAGCAACAGTATTTTGTAAAATGAAACCAATAGCTACATCTTTGTAGGTATTGAATACCTACCTTTGAAGGTATTGAATACCTTCTCTTATATGCCATGGTTTTCCGAAAATAAATATTTGAATTCTGGAAGTTAAAGAATAATATTTCCTTCATCTACTGAAAATGCAAGCAATATGAGTCTGAGGATAATTTGGCATGTTGACATGGATCTCCAGGACAATCCAATGGCCTAATGACCTTGAGCACCATATACTAGGGTAACACATAGGACTGCGTGGATCTACATATTTTAAGGAAGTTGTAGTAAAGACATAAATCCTGATTTGATAAGAGTGGCATTTTAATATGATGCCACAGCAATTTCATCCTTATAAATTAAATCCCAGTAATTGGTGATAATATGAATATCTGGGATATTTGTAAGCCGAATATAAAAATCACTGGCAATTTTTCTGAAAATAAGTTTTTCCTGAAAATTTTGTATAGCAGTATTTTAAAAAGTTGTAACAGTATCATATTACTGATCACAAAGCTAACAAAAATAATGTATTACTCCTGTAAAATATATTTATGGCTGAATATATATTTCTAAAGCATTTCTAAAAGAAACTAGTCAAGCTTAACGTACTTCAAGATATATTCTCTTTTTTTAAATCTTGTTTTGAATCATCAGCTATTTTGTAAAGGTCAAAATAAATTAATTAAAATGTATATAATTAATTTCTCCAGAGATTAGTTTTGTTGGTTAGCTTTTTAAAATGTCTGTGTGCTTATCAAGTAAGAAAAAATATGCTTTGCAAGGAACAAGATTTTCTGGAAAGTGAACTTACGTGAGGATCTTGAGTTGCCTAGATTATAAGTTGGTAGGAGGAGGGCCAACTTCTCCCAAAAATAGAGTTGTTGCCCAAGCTTAGTTTCCCACAATACTCTTGGTCTCCATGTTTAGACAAGCTGAGATTCCAGGAAATTCCTGTAAACATCTGCTACCTAAGTCAGTACTGCCCAATGTGCAGCTGCCAGTATATTCTCCTAATGTAAATCAGCATTCTCTTGATTGCCATTTTAAGAGGGAGTTCACAATGGGAAAGGGTTGTCCTCACTAGAACAAAACCATGTTCCACCCTGTCCAGCAGTTGGCCTGGTCCTGGCACCCCTCTTAATGAGGTGGAACTGAGATTGGGGGATCCTCTGGCTGTGGACCTGACCTGTGTTTTTTTCCCTTTTTCCTCAAAGAAGCCTACTCCTTAACCCAAGCCAAAACTCTGACAGATTGTGGCCCTAAAGGGGCCCACCTACCTAGGAAAGTTAGCATGTCTGCCTTAATTTTATAAACATTCCCACTTTATGAGGTAGATCCTATTTTTAAGGAAAATACGATATTAAAAATGTGAAGTTCAGTACTACATAATCTGAATCCTTGAGGATATTAAAATCACAGGAAGATCTTCTGTCATTGAAAGTTCATTTGATTAATGGATTTTTTCTATTAAATAAATATTTTCAACATAAAAATAAATTCAAAGATAGTAGCTACTTTTACCCTTTGTGGGGTAAAAGATTGTCTGTGTTATACACACCTCACAACTATACCTTAAATTAAGTAATATTTATATCACAACTAAGAGTCTGTATAGATGATGCCCACAGTGAAAAACTTACCAAGTGTTATTTGTGGAGAGCATATGCTCTTCCTAATACAGTCAAATAATACTAAGTTTTATCTGGCCCGCATTTATGTGAATTATTAAAAAAAAAACACACAGCACTATCTTGTTTTACTTTAAGACACTCTGGGCCAATAAAGCAAACAACATCACATCTCTGCTTGTAATTTTGGGAAGATTAAGGCATGCCAAAATATTTTGTGATTACAATATGCGGAAATTAATATATTCCTTTTTAAAGAATTTCTATTTTGAATTGAAGATGGTTTAGTACCTTCAAAGAGTGATTAATAAATAAAAGACATTGTATTAATTTTTGGTCACTCAAAACCAGTATTTTAACAAGTCGCCTTTTGATAATAAAATATAACAGCGGAGACCAGGTTTGAGAATCTCCCTAGCAGAAAAAACCATTTAAGCTATGTAAGCAAAAATAAATCTGGCTTTTTTTTTTTTATGAATATAAGTAAAACTTAGTTTATTTCTTATAACTCTTCTGATAACCATGAAAAAAATCTTAAGTCGTCTTTTTTTAAGATTTTATTTATTTATTTGAGAGACAGAGAGAGTAAGAGAGAGCATGAGAGGGGAGAAGGTCAGAGAGAGAAGCAAACTCTCCATGGAGCTGGGAGCCCAGTGTGGGACTCAACCTCGGGACTCCAGGACCATGACCTGAGCTGAAGGCAGTTGCCCAACTGACTGAGCCACCCAGGTGCCCTTAAGACATCTTAAAATGGTTTGAGATAATCACTTTTAACCAATCCTCTGCCATCTGGAAACCCCCATTATAAACCAGTTATTGTAAAGGTTAAGTTACTTCCTCATTTTCCCTTAATAAACCATTCTTCAGTATCATGTCCCTGAGCTTCCTAGCAGTTTTAGATTCGAAAGCTGCCAGTCCACAAGCTGTTCTTATATGCACATTAAACTAACTAAATACTGTTTTATTACTCTAGTGTTTTAAATTTTGCTATTTCTGAATTTTTGACACTGTGTCTACTAACCTAAATGAAGAGTGGTAAGGTGATACATTAGTTTATTGGAAAATAAAGAATCAAATTCCATAGGCGTTAACTCATTTCATTGTCATAAACAATAATTCATATTAAATAATACATTTCAGATATAAAGTACATTTTTGGGTTATATATGTAGAAAGGTTCACAAATAGAATAACTATGGCTACAAATATTTTAATATATATCTTGCTATATAATTTCTTTAAATGTGTTAGCACAGGAAAAATGAAAAAGAGATATATCTTGGTGGAAATCTAGAAATAGATAAATATTTTTCATTTTATTTTTAAGAAATAAAATCTAATTTATGAGCCTGGCTCTTTCCTACAATGTGGAGAGACTCCTGATAGATTTGTGTTGTAGCTATTCAATCCAGGAGTATGTATTCTTTTATATCACCTGATACAATACACAAAATATATGCACATTCTTATGACACATATAGAATAATAGATTATTGGTAAAAATATGTGAGCTTTTTTCAGTATATAATGTAATAGATTAAGTATATCATTTTATAGCATGCCTTAAAAAAGTAAGAATTTCAAGAAGTATATTTTGAAACTATGCTTAAACAAGTCAAATTGTATTAGCTTCAAGCAATTAAACTTGGACCTTAGTAGAAAGGTACCATTTCAAAATACAAACTTGGGGTCACCTGGGTGGCTCAGTTAGTTAGGTGTCTGCCTTCAGCTCAGGTCATGATCTCAGGGTCCTGGGATGGAGCCCTGGATTGGGCTCTCTGCTCAGTGGGGAGCTTGCTTCTCCCTCTCCCTCTGCCTGCCGCACCCATTGCTTGTGCTCTCTCTGTCTCTCAAATAAATAAATAAAATCTTAAAAATTTTACATTTGAAGTCCTCTGTAACTTCATTCTTCATGTAACATTTGAAGTCCTCTGTAACTTCAGAAAACTCTTGGTAAAACTTTGGTCTCTAAGAGCAAAAACATACTTGTATCTGATGGCCATTATGCCAAGTGTTTTGTTCAATTTAATAGAAAATGCAGAGCTGAATATACAGCTGAAGATAAAGTTTCAGCTTAACTTGACTTTGATTTGATGAAAGCAGTCAAGTTTCCAATTCCAGTTCAGTGTGTATTTGGATTTGGCTTTTCAGTTCACTAAGCCCAGCTAGCAAATCAATACAAATTATCAGTAATTTGTCAGCATGTGATAAATGACTTAATGCCAGTGAGCTGCCACTGATCCTTATGTCATCTCTCTCTGCCTGGGTCAGCACATTTTCTTAATGCTCTAAGAACCTTAAAGACAGTACAATAAAAATCATGTGCTTAAGACCTTGACCCAAGATTGTGCAGTAAAATGTGCTTAACTTAAAGTAGTACATTATATAATGCAATACATTATGTTTGACTATATGATATTCTAGGGTTAACAGTAATGGTGAGCTACCAGGAAACATGTAACAAGCAGGAAAAAAGATGTAGCAGTGATGTTTGTTATTCATGTATTTCTTCCCCTGATAATTGTTTAGCAGACAGCAGGATCTTTTTTCTTCTAGTTATCTTATTTTTTAGCATTTTATTCATGACTGGCTGAATCATTTATCTTAGTCACCTAATAGAGATGATTAATGAGATAATGAACAAAAAGGTCACTATTTTATCACTATATAGATTAACTTTCTTCTAAAACAGAAAATCTCCCTTTTAACATAACAAACTCTACCCATTAACCCTGTTGTCATTGTTCAGAGGAGAGGCTAGAGAAAAAAATGGCATGAATGACGGCTTAACCCGGGTTCCCTAAAAGAAACACGCGCACACACGCGTGCACACACGCACATATACCAGTGCCTGAAGCCAAAGCTTACATGATAATGCTCTCTTAGAGGGATGCAATCCCAGAGAAAATGGATTTAAAAATTGTGAAGAATGGCAGAGAAGAGCAAATATGATGTGGTATGTTTACCAGCTGGCTATAGCTTCCCAATAAACACATCTGTTTTCTCAGTTAAGTGCCACGTCTCCAGAGAGGTATTATGGAACCGCTGAATTTCTGGATGGCCCTACTTTCCCTTCTCACTTATTCAGTGTCACCCCAAGAGATATTATCTGCCTGGCACTGCTCTGTTCTGTTGTATAGCCCTTCCAGGCACTGCTAACGTCAGAGAGTCTGTGTATGCAGTATGCCCAGAGATAAAGCAGAGCAGTCTGTTTTGTCAGTTGGCTCTGTGAGGGCTTCTAGTGCTGTGGCTATAGCATCACAGAAAGCAGCGGTGGCCCTCCAGCTACTGGATGGCATGAGCCCCTGAAAGAATTGTTCTGACCTAGAAGTAAGGCAGTTGGCTCTGGCCCGTTAGAGTGGTGGGGACGCATGCTTGGAATAAAGAATAAGCTGTGTTTGGTATAATGATATAATAAAACCCGTAAGTGATTTAAGCAAAGAACTCGGTGCATCTCACTGTCAGAAGTGAAGAACAGAATTCAGTGTAAGTGATTCTAAGAGGAAAATAAAAGTGAAGAAAGGGAGCTAGTGAATATTAGGGGAGGAAGAAAAAGAAAACATGAACTTTTCAGATATCTTGTACGTGTGCTCAGAAGGAAAATATTTTTGATTACATTTTGGATGCTGAAATTTCTACTTACCTTCTTTGCACATGGGGGCTAGGAATATTCCTGCAGAAGACTAAACAATCTCAGGTCCATGGGGCATTCCGGCTCCTAACACTCCAAGTTTACTTTCCTATGCATTACTTTATTTCTTGCTGGCTGGAGAGACAGACTGCTTTCACTGTGGGGAGCACTTCCCTCTTCTTGGCCTGATTTCTTTCTCCCTATGGTGTCTCCAAAAATAAAATGGGCACAACCTCATAATTTGTTCTATTCCCGATAACCCCTAAATTGGCATACCTCTTTAAAAACTGTTTTGTTGGCTTATGTAACTGTTTTATTGACTATAGTGTACATGCAGAAAAATGCACAAGGCATACTTGTACAGCACAATGAATTATCACAAAGCTAGCTAGAACCTAAAATAAGAAGTGAAATACTAGTCTTGTGATAATATCCCTCTCAATCATTAACCCTTCTTCCATTCTATTATTATAATTAATATAATATAATGCAGCCATTATAATATACATTTTATATATATTATATATGATATATATAATATATATAATATGATACATTTTATAAATTTATAAAATTGCACTTCTCTGCTTATATATGTATATATACCTTTATATTATATAACATTTTATATAATTTATGTATACATATTTATGTAAATAAAGGTATTAACCATAACCCTAGTTTCTATCACTGTGGATTAGTTTTGCCAGGATTGTCTCTTTATGGACATAGAATCCTATACTTTGTATTCTTTGTGTTTGGCTTACTTTGCACAAAATTATGTTTGTGAGATTCAACTATGTTTTGCATGTTTAGCTCATGCATATCTAGTAGCCCCTACTATATATTTATATATATATGTACATATATATATAAAATATTTCATTGTTTAAAAATATCATGATTTATATATCCATCACACTATTGATAGATTGAGTTGTTACTTTTTTAAATTATTATGAGGCACATCATTGCAAAGAATCTATACATGTCCTTTGATGCATATGTGTCTGCAATTCCACTGGATATCTCCCCCAGGAATGCAATTATTAGGTGACAGAATATGTATATTTTTAATTCATCAGAAAATACCAAAGGATTTTTCATAAAAATTCTAGTAGTTTACGCTTTGAGAAGAAGTGTATTAGTTTCCATAGCTTTTGCCAAAACTTGACCTCAGATTTTTCTGGGGGCCATCCCACTGCATGTTCCGTGGTACACATCAAGTGGTTTCACAGTGTCATTTTACTGGTTTGAACATCTTTCTCTAACTTTGTCATTTAGATATTCTGTTCTTTGAAGTGCCTATTCAAGACTTCTCCATTATCCTATTGGGTTATCTTATATTGATATTTTGGGGTTTATTAAATATGGATAATAGCTCTTTGTTGGTCAGATATTAGGCAAATGTCTTCCTATTGTCTGGATTTATTTTTTACTCTTTTAATGGTGTCTTTTGATACCTGGATCAGTCTATTAGTGTTGTTTATGGTAAGCAATTCTTATGTCTTGTTTAAGAACTTTCGTATAAAGGTTCTATTTTAGAAGCTGAATGGTTTTTGCCTTACACATTAGAGAAACAATCCCCTTAGGACTGGTTGGTTGTCCTAGAGAAGAGAAGAGAATGGGTTTGGGCTAAACTTTATTTTTAAAGCTTTTTTGAAGTATAATTAATTTTTATAGTTTTTCAAAGTATAATTTATATAAAATATATATATAATATAATATATATATTTATATATATAATATATAAAATATTGATAAATATGGTAGTTGTATAAACCTGGAAATCATCACCCCAATGAAGATAATAAATACAGTCGTGGTCTATTAAGAGCTTCTTTATTCCCTTTTGCAATATGTACACTCTTCCATCCTAGATGACCACTGGTCCTTTGGTGTCACAATACATTAGTTTATAATTTCCAGAATTTTACATTAGTAGAATTATGCAACATGTAGTTTTTTAAATTGTTTGTTCTGGAATCATTCATTTGACATGATTGGTTTAAGATGCATTCATATTAGATGTATATATTTTTATGTGTGTGTGTGTGTGTGTGTGTGTGTGTGTGTGTATACATGTTACATGTATATATTTTTTGTTTCACTAGGCTGGGTTGTATTTCAGTATTTATCCATTCACTGTTGATGAATATTTTGGTTGTTTTCAGTTTTGTGTTATCAGATGCCCAGACTTGGTATAAACATTCATGTTAAGTCTGCATGGACATATATTTTCATTTCTCTTGTACAGGCACCTAGGAATAGTTTAAAAATATATTCATGGAGTAATTATAGGCTTAACTGTCAGACTGTTTTCCAAAGTGATTGTACCGTTTTTCATTTCTGCAAGCAATGCAAGAGAATTACAGAGTTCTTATCCAATTATTCCAGCACCATTTTTTGGATAAAAAATATTATTTTCTCATTGAATTGTTTCAGCATTTTTTCCCCAAATCAGGGGATGAGATGTGTGTTTGGATCCATTTATGGATTCTGTATGCTATTATTCAATTTTCTATATATCTACCTTTATGTCAATAAGATACTACCTTGATTACGGTGATTTTATAAACGTCTTGAAATAAGATAATAAAAAATTCTCCAACTTTGTTTTTCTTTTGGCTCTTACAGAACCTTTCTATTTTCATATAAACTATAGAATCAGCATGTTCTTTCTTACCAAAAAAACCTATTGTGGTTTTGATCAGAATTCCAATCAGTTTTGGGAGAATTGACAAAACTACAATATTGAATCTTGTAATCCATGTTGATCATATACCACTCCATGTATTTAGGTCTTTAATTTCTCTCAGCAACTTTTGGGAGGGTTCAGTGCACAAGTTTTGTTCACCTTTTTTTCAGATTTACTTTAAGTGTTTCATTTTATGGTATGACTACATAATTTATTTTAATTTCCTCTTATTTGTTATAATATATAAATTGTATATAGAATATATATTATATGTATATAAAATATATACTAAATAATAAATATATACTAAATTAAATTTAGTATATAAATAAATATATACTAAAATTTATTTTTATGAAAATCTTATAATCTGCAGCCTTACTAAACTCACCCATTGGTTTTGTTGGCTCTTTGTAGATTACTTAGATTTTGTACATAGACAATTAAGTCTTACTTAATTTTGCTGGTTTTTTTTTTTTTTAATTTTGGTCTGTATGACTTCTGTTTCTTTTTGAATCCTAAACTATACTTTAGTATAATAATGAAGAGAAATAGCAAAAAAGAAAGAAAGAAAAGTCCTTTCCTTGATACTGATGTTAAGCAGAAAAGCATTTATTTGAGATTTTTTGCAGATATTTGTGGTCATTGCCTTATTTTTACCAAAATGTATCATATACATATATCACATATGTATATGATAAATTATATGAACAATAGATAAATTATATGAACAAGAGACTCTTCTTTAACCAAATAGTGAGATCTGAATGAGCTCCAGTTACGCTTTTCATCTTATTTTAATTTAGTTTATACTAAGTGAGAATCTTTAGAATTATCGAAATACTTTCAACTCGTTAACTTAAACCATCATAGAATTCCTAGCAACAAAGAATTTCAACTTTAAAGGTATGTTAGATGCAGGTGTACCCATACTCATAAATTTCCTATTTAATAGTTCAGTATGGTCTATCAGGAAATGTGATTGATCCTAGAGGTTAATTGTACATTATACAGAACTGAAGACTGTCACATTTCCAGTTGTGTCAGTTGATGCAATGAACAGAAGGAGATTGTTATTCTGTGATTAATAGGCTAACACATGCTTTTGAATGCTTCTCTCTCTCAAAAAAAAAAATGCATTTTGCTTTCACATGAGGACAGATTGCAATACATACTTACTGTTCTCTTATGCGAATATTTAGACTATCCTGTTTGTTGTTATAATTCAGAGAAAATAGACTTAGTTGTATTTATTATTTTTTTAAGATTTTATTTATTTGTCAGAGAGAGAGTGCAAACAGGGGAAGTGGCAGACAGAGGGAGAAGCAGGCTCCCAACTGAGCAAGGAGCTCAATGCAGGACTTGATCCCAGGACCCCGGGATCATGACCTGAGCCAAAGGCAGACCCTTAACTGACTGAGCCACCCGTGTGTCCCTATTATTATATTGATAAAATAGTGAGGTATCTTAGTCTGAAAATCAATCTAAGACCAAGTTACAAATGCTTGGTAAACACTTGATAACTAAGTTAGGCTGATTAACCTACCTAAAATATGGGGACCTACACAAATAGTAAGTTGGTGTAAGTTAGGTTGGAATAACTAGAAATATTTTACTTTATCTTATAGTGTCTGTTTTTATGTTGAAATTCCTCATATTGTCCATTAAAGTCTTAAACATGTTAATCATAATTAAAATTCTTTATCTGATGGCTTAAAGATCTGTGTTTTTGTGTTTGTGTTTATTGCTGACAGTGTTTGTATGTGGGAATTCCATAATTTTTTATTGTGTGCAGAAATCAGTTTTAGAACAGGAAAGATTCAGACAGTGTTTTTGTTTTTCCCCCAGGAAATTGTTACATGTTTCTTATACTAGGCTGATAGTGTTGGAATTTAAGTTATTAATGCACTCATGGGTTAAGCTGGGTTTGTGTCATGGTTGCTATGGTTAATTTTAGGGCATGGATGACTTTACATGTCTCTTGCAGTTGGGGTGATGGAGGATTTTTCTCGTTTTTCTGACTGCCTCCTCAATTTATAACTTTTCATGTGCACCGGTGCTTCAGAGGAGGTCTCTCTCTCTCTCTCTCCCTCTCTCCCCTCTTGCCCTTGTTCCAGTAGTGGTCTGCTACTTCTTGCTCCTGGTGTTTGCTATGAGGCAGGGGAGTGTTCTCTTTTACATTGTCCAGCCTAAGTGTTAGGTAAGTGTTAGGTAAGCTCGGTGTGTATGTGTATGTGTTTATATGTGTGTGTTTAATTTAAAGATTTATTTATTTTTAGAGAGAGAGTGTGATCTTGCAGCAGGGGGGCAGAGGGAAAGGGAGAGAATTTCACAAAGACTCCCCACTGTGCACGGAGCCCACTGTGGGGCTTGGTCTTACAACCCTGAGGTCATGACCTGAGCCAAAATTGTGAGTCAGATGCTTAACCCACTGAGCTACCCAGGTGCCCCCAGGCTCTGTGTTTTTAGGTCTCAAAGATGCAACTTTCTCACTGACCATGCCTCTCTTCCCCATTGCAGCTGAACTCTGCCTTGTATTATTTATAGATTTATATTGAGACTTTTCCTGCTACTCTCTCAAAGGTCATGGACTTAGAATAGTATTGCAATAGGATTCTGAGCAAACCCAAATTACATAGATGGTTTTTCTTTTACCTTCTGCCACTTTCAGAGCCACCGTGGCATAACCTGGGAGTATGGGCTTCACTAATTTTCTTTCAGGGGCTTCAGGGTTGTTTTCTGTCAGGGAAGTGTCTAAGGGAAACTTTTTGCCTTTCCTGAAGACTGGCTACTCTATTCCTCCAGGCTGTACCCCAGTAGAGGCTTTCTTCCAACTCCCACCTCACCCTAACTTTTCTCTGAGCACTGGTGAAGGTCTGTAGAGTAGGTCCTTTGAGTAGGTATGAACTGCCCTATGTCCGTCTCCCAGTTTCTATCCTCTCCCTTTAGTGCACCCTCAGCTTCAAAATGTGTCGTGTCTAGCTTTATATAAAAATTCAATGTCATCCAAATAAAACTTTTTCCTAGCTAGTTAAGTTAATTTCAATTTGTGTATGGACAAGTGAGTAGGAAAGTCATGAAAATATTGAAAATGAAGAGGAGGGGGTAGCTCCGTTACATATTAAAATAAAAAGTTTCTTTAAAGTTGATAAAAACAGACAAGTGAGTGGGAAAGTCATGTAGATATTGAAAATGAAGGAGAGGGGGTAGTTCCATTACATATTAAAATATAAACTTTCTTTAAAACAGCCTGGTTGTAATGTCTGAATAGTCATATCACCAATGAAACTGAATAGAAATCCAGCAATACACTGAAGTATATATGGAATTTTATGTCAAATATGGCCTCTCAAGGGGCGCCTGGGTGGCTCAGTGGATTAAGCCGCTGCCTTCGGCTCAGGTCATGATCTCAGGGTCCTGGGATCGAGCCCCGCATCGGGCTCTCTGCTCAGCGGGGAGCCTGCTTCCCCTTCTCTCTCTGCCTGCCTCTCTGCCTACTTGTGATCTCTCTATCTGTCAAATAAATAAATAAAATCTTTAAAAAAAAAGAAAAAATATGGCCTCTCAAATAACTGGTGAAAAAATGGACGTCCTAATAAATAGTATCAAGACAACCAGGGGGACAATATTCTATTTATATATTACAAAATGCATTGGAAAGATGTCAGCATAGATTAGACCTAAAAATGTGAAAATATGAGAACACATGAGTATTACAAATAAGTATGCTTGGCTTGCATTATAGCTCCAAGACTGTGGTCAGAAACTCAGTAGAGAGACAAATTCAGTTTGGCATGTACAAGTGTTTAATGTTTATTGGCTGTTTTTATTTATTTGTTTTTGCCTATAAAACATATACTCTCTTTTGGATACATCCCTATCCCCCCTTATTATATTTTAGGAACTTGCTTTACCTAATTTCCTGCAAGATCCCTGAAGTTATTTTAGTTCTCTGACTCACAAATATATAAAATTGCATATATATATATATATATATATATGGGGAAGGAACAGGTAAATGCTCACTTACAACATCAGTTTATTCATTCTGAAGAAATAATACAGGTATTAGTAGATAATATAAAAACTTGCTTAGAGGGAAAAAATGTTTGTATAAAACATGGTAATACTTACTAAGAGAGATTATGTTTAATTTTAGATATGCGTTGGATAAGGAGACACATGCTGGGGTAAAGCACCTGATCATACCCAAATTTAACACTCTTGTCATGCAGTGAAAATACAACCTTCCCCTTCCTGCTAGTATACCTCTATCATGTCAGGAGAACCACAGAAACTGGGAAAAATGCAAAGACAATGGCAATAACTTCTGCCGTGGGATGTGAAATTTGCTAGGAACATAAATGAAATGAAGGAACAGGAGTTAAGGCAGAGTACTACGAATAGTAGAAAGCATCATTTAATGGAATTAGAGTAAGGAAGAAAAACTAATTACCTTCACAACCTCTCATCTCCCTTTCCCTTTGTGCCTATGACACCTCCAGATGACAGATATTTAAACTATATGCAAAATCAGAATTTGAATTTAGCCTTGTCCAGTTTTAGAAGCTAATGATAGGAAGGGAGTCTGGGTAGCTAAGTCTGTTGAGCATCCCACTCTTGGTTTTGGCTCAGGCCATGATCTGGTGGGTCAAGAGACTGAGTCCCACATTGGGCTCCCTGCCCAGTGGGGTGTCTGCTTGAGATTCTCTTCCTCTACCTGCCCCCCTCACTCACATTCACACTCATCCACTCTCTCTCTCTCAAATAAATAAATAAATCTTTAAAAAAAAAAAAAAGCTGATGATAGGAGAGTTTAGAAGAAAGCATGGGATCTGCTTGAAGTTCCAGAGGAAGGGTTGGATAAAAAATTCACTAGAATGTGGTTAAAGATAATGGAGGAGGTCATGTATTTAGCGATCCAGACATGGCCTTGAAGTAAAAACAAGCCTGAAAGTAAAATAATTTGGTGAAGAAATTTTAGTATTTTTATAACACCAATTTATGTAATGGGATCATTCATCATTATTCTATATAGAATTTCCAAAATGAAAGTGTCCTTTTAATTATAATGGCCCAGTATAGTCATTTTGTGTAGTTTTGTGTAAAAATCTCAAATTCATGAGAAGTTATTTGTAAAAGCAGACACACATTTTTGAGTGTAAAAATTATATTTAAACTTTTCTGTTTTCCTTAATCACTTAGGCAAATGACAGAAAAAGTTTCAGTACATAATGATAATTTCTTCCATAAAAGTCAATATTACTGTACTTTAACATTTTGTAGTAGTGATATTTTTTTGAGTGATTTTGTCCTTTTTATCAGAAAAGGGGATGCCCTTTAGTGATAAAGCCATATGGATGTCATTATGTCACATAGATTCTGGAAAGCATAAGGCTACATTATTTAGATGATTAGAATAATACTGTGGTGCTATAAGTCTTAGTGGGATTTCATTACTAAGAAAATGCTTAGTCTCCATTGAATATTTATACTTCAATTTCACACTTTTTAGGAAGAAAAATATAGCTAATTCTGAATTAAGTAACAACAGCATACTTGATTTTTTTTTCTTCCAGACTGATGAATCTAACAGTAGCTAATTAATTACACAGTACTTAAAGAGTTGGCTTTGAGAAATATTTACTGTTATTTACTGTGTTAGGAAAATATTAAAATTTTTACATTATAGAATATTTAGAAATAATAGAGGATATTTCTATACTAAGTATTAGGTATGCATAGATAGGAAAAATGAATAGTTTGGGAACTTCATTTTGGGAGGTATTTAAGTAAGATACGGAGAAAAGTACAATTTCTAAGTTATGGAAAACATAATAAACATGCATCTATAATCTATGTGATTAGAAAAGATCTGGAAATATTATTGCACCTCCCAAATAATTAATCTTAGGTTTAAGAATGCATTATAAATCACTTAAATTTTCTCATTTGCTTTACTGAACTTCAGGAAAGTAGGTACTTATTACTTTGTCTGTTTCTGCCTTGGACCAGTCCTACCAAATGAAATACAAAACCCTTTACAAAAGATCAGAATAATTGCAGATCAATTAAGTACACACAGAACAGAGTATCCTGGGAAACTTTAGTAGAGTCATGCTCAGACTTTAAAATTCAAACTTCCTTGTATGATTGTCATATGGTGTCCATATCTGTTCAGAGACTGATATTCTAAGCCATTTAATTCACTGGAAGTTTCAGACTAAATTCTTCTCTGGGTTTATACTGGACTATTGTTTCAACATAACATCAGTTTGATACAAAAAATGAAATTATAATAAAGTGTGTTTATTTAGCATTTGCAAATGAACACATTAATATGAATCACACTTGCCAGAAATACATTGTTTCCACATAGCTTTTATTTTGGATGTTTTTACTATCTGGAATGTCATCAGATCTTAGTAATTGAAATGCCCACTGGCAGTACACACTTCTTTCAATTCTGCATCATCATAATGTGTAATTTAATAATGGGATCCAATTTGTTCTCTGAGCATGAACACTTTAATTATACAAAGTATAAATAGGGAAGACTTGATAGCAAAAACACCTTTCCTCTGAAAAGGAATTCAAACCTCTTTTTTTCCTCCTGTTTCATCCATCATGTTTTTCGTTCTCAGCAAATAATTAAAAATGAATTTACTCACCTAGAATAACAAACCATCCAAATCAAATTTATTAATTTCATATTAGTGTTTAAACATATACATAAATGTATATCATTGTAAATCTTAAAATCAAATGAGGTAAACAAGGTAGGAAGATAATGGCATAAAATGGAAAGATACATGTGAAACGGTTAACATGAAAGTTACAATCTGTATGGTTTATAATAAAAATGGCAATGCTTTTACTTCTGTGGACCTCCAAGTAAAGGAGGAATTCATTAACATATTTATATTTACAATTACTCTGGGTTGTAAAGTTTGTGGAAAGGATTATGAAAATATAATTAGCACATATATTTCTCTTGTGTTCCATCACTTTGAAGTATATATTTTTAGATTTTTTCTTAAACTTTATAGTGATTCTATTTAAAAAATATGTAAATTGGAATCTTCATCAGTGTTTACCATTAACCCTAGGATTTACCATAGACATGTATTGTATATATAACTTAGGCTGGGTCCAAGGATGAGCCAAAAGTGTCCTTGGCTTTGTACAGGATAGAAATCAAACTTGAGCCAGGAAGAAGTGAGAACAGAGTTTATTAAATAGAGTTACAAACTATAGCATATGGAGTGTCTGTCGGACTCAGAAGATGTGAATCTCTCTGTCACTTGAGATTAGGAGTTTATACTGGAAAGGGATCTAGGTTATGGTCCAATCAAAGGCACAAGTCAGGTGTCATTCAATAAATCATTGAAGGTAGACCTGTATAAACCCAGATTTGTTCAAAGCTAATGTCTTGGGACGTGCTCAGGATCTGGTTATTCTTAGATGTTATCAGGTGAATGGGGGCCTGGGATGAAACTCAGAGAAGGATTAACTTTCTTGCTTCCCCCTTGGAGTGGGAACAGAGCTTCTTTGGTTTATTCAGATGCAAGGTGAAACATAGAACATGAGTAAATGGGGCCTAGCAGGGAAACGGTGGACATGGAACCAATTTCCCTGTCTCATACATAGTAAAGAAGAATGAGAAATATCATAAATAGGAAATAAAGATTGAGGTAAATTTATCAAAAGTTATCTTAGGGGCACCTGGGTGGCTCACTCAGTTGAGTGTCTGCCTTCAGTTCAGGTCATGATCCCAGGATCCTGTAATAGAGCTCCCATCAGGCTCCCTGCTTAGTGTGGAGTTTGCTTTTTCCCTCTACCACCCCCGCTCGTGAGTGCTCTCTTTCTCTCTCTCAAATAAATAAAAAAACCCTTTAAAAAAATCGTAGACACATTTCCTTTATTTTGATAGTATTAAGTCATTATATATGTGTTTTATTCCATTCTTGAATTGGGATCACATGAGATGAGAAGCTATACATTTACCCATTGTTGTATTACATGCAAAATCTAGAAGGCACCTTGAATACCATAGATGAATTAGGTTGTGTCAGAAGTACACCTATGCAAAATGTGGCTGAGTTTCTACCCATAGAGTTAAAAAATATATATGTTTTATATATTTCATAATATATAATATATATATTTTATACAATTACTCTGTATATATATCTATATATACTATATATATACTCTATCTATCTATATATATAATTACTCAATTATATATACAATTACTCTATAATATATAACATATATATTATAATATATAATATATATAATATGTAATATATATACACACATACATATATATACATACATATATATATACATACATATATACATATACATACATATATATATATCCCCTAATCCAAAACATTTTTCTAGAAAACATTTCCTGTAAGCTAGAATATAAATGAGTAAAAAATTATTCTTTCTGGTCATAAAGGTATAGATTTTGATGACAGGAGATAATCTTTGAAAGCCAAATTACAGATCATTAATCATGTTCATAGGCAGGGCAAATCATGCCACCCAGCTATCCAAGCCTTCTAGTCTACCTGTCATTTGTGTGGTATAGCTGTTCTTCTCTGTGAGTTCACTGGATGAATCATCCTTGTTCTTACCTAAAGTACAACTTTCCTGTTTTGCAATCGATACCATTTTTTCTCCACTGTGTGAGTCCTGTCTTTTGAAGTACAATCTCTTTCTTCTCTCTCAGAATTCACTCCCACAGGACAAAATATGCAGTAACAATTAAATATAATAACTAAATAAGAAAATACTTCATTGGATTCCATCCTCTCCTTTATAGTAAGAGTTATGAGAGAAATTTTATACACTAGATCTATTCTACATCATCTTGTATTCCCTATTGTATCTAATCTAAATGTACACCCCACAGATTTCAATAACCAATCACTCATGAGCTTATTGAATCCACCAGCAATCCCCATTTTTTTGTTGTTGTTCTCTTACATTTTTATTATTGAAGTATAGTTCGCAATGTTATATTCGTTTCAGGCCTGCATCATAGTAATTCAGCAATTCTGTACACAGAGCTTACCACAATAATTGTAGTTACCATCTGTCACCATACAATGTTATTACAGTACTATTGGCTATATTCCTGATGCTGTACTTTTTATCTCCATAACTTACTTATTTTATAACTGGAAGTTTGTTTCTCTTAATCCGCTCCACTTATTTCTTCCATCTCCCACATACCTTCCTTCTGGAAACCACCAATTTTTTCTTTGTAGTTATGAATCTGTTTCTTTTTTGGGGGGGGGTGTTTGTTCATTTCTTTGTTCATTCATTTTTTTTTTCAATTCCACATTTAAGTAAAATCATGTGGTACTTCTTTTTGTCTGACTTATTTCACTTTGCATAATACTTTCTAGGTTTATCCATGTTGTCACAAAGGCAAGATATCATTTTTCTTATGGCTGTGGAATGTGTGTGTTTATGTGTATGTGTGTGTGTGCATACTACACCTTCTTTATCCATTCATCTATCTTGGGTTGCTTCCATATCTTGGGTATCATAAATAACACTGCAATAAATATAGAAATGCAAATATCTTTTTGAATTACTGTTTTTTGGGGGTGTGTATAACTACACAGTAGTGGAATTACTGGATCATATGACATTTCTCCTTTTAATTTTTTAAAAGATTTTATTTATTTATTTGACAGAGAGAGAGAGACAGCAAAAGAGAGAACACAAGCAGGTGGAGTGGGAGAGAGAGAAGCCAGCTTCCTGCTGAGCACAGAGCCCACTGCAGGGCTCAATCCCAGGACCCTAGGATCATGACCTGAGCTGAAGGCAGCCTGTTAACAACTAAGCCACCCAGGTAACCCTCTATTTTTAATTTTTTGAGGAAATTTCATGCTGTTTTCCATAGTGGGTGTACCACTTTACATTCCCACCAACCACGCAAGAGGGCTCCCTCTCCCCTCCATCCTCACCAACACTTCTTATTTATTTTTTTTTTTTTTTGTCTTTTTGATTCTAGCTATTCTACCTGGTGTGAATTGATATCTGGTTTAGATTAGCATTTCCCTGATGATGAGTGATGCTGAGCATCTTTTCATGTGTCTGTTGGCTTACTGAAAAGATTGTCTTTTCCCCATTGTGTATTCTTTCTTCCTTTATTGTTGATTAATTGACCGTATAAATATAGGTTTATTACTAGATTCTCTATCCTCTTCCATTGACCTATGTGTCTGTTTTTGTCCCAGTACCGTACTGTTTTGATTACTATTGTTTTGTAGTATATCTTGAAATTTGGGACTGTGGTACCTTCAGCTTTGTTCTTCTTTTTCGAGATTGCTTTCACTCTTTGGGGTCTTTTGTGGTTCCATAAAAAATGTAGTACTGTGAAAAATGCTATAGGTATTTTGATGGAGATTGCCTTGAATCTGTAGATTGTTTTGCGGAGTATGAACATTTGAACAATATTAATTCTTCCAATTTGTGAGCACTGAATATCTCTCCATTTATTTCTTTTTTTTTGTCTTCAGTTTTTTTTCATCAGTATCTTATAATTTTCAGTGTGTGGGTGTTTCTACTCTTTGGTTAAATTTATTCCTAGGTATTCTCTTGTTGCAATTGTAAATAGGATTGTTTTCTTAAATTTTCTTTCTACAACTTCATTATTAGTGTATAAAAACAACCGATTTTTCTATATTCATTTTGTATCCTACGTGTTTTCTGAATTCATTTATTCTAATAATTTGTTGTTAGAGTGTTTTGGGTTTTCTATATATAGCATGATATCATTTGCAAATAAGATGTGTTTTTAGTTCTCCCTTACCAATTTGGTTGCAAATTGTCGTTGGTTTTGATCACTCAAAAACAGCTGAAGCAATTGATCACCCATTTTATACTTTGAAGGTCATTTGTTTGGCTTCAAGTAGAATTGTGATTACCTTCCTCAGATCTCACTGAAGGTTCCAGCCCATTTTTCTTAACTGTCTCTGTCTCCTTCTCTTTAATCCCTCTACATGTTGGAGTTCCTCAGTCCCCAGCCTCATTCTTTTTCTCCCCAGTTTGCCCTTTCTTCAAGGAGCTTATCCAGAAACTTACCTTTAACTGTTATCTCTAGCACGATACCCATACATTTACAGCTCTTTTTTTTTTTGAACTATCTTCTGACTTCCAGAATTGCATAGTGAATGATCTGCTCAGTACCCAATTTGATGTCTAACTGACGTTTTAAACTTAACATGTCCAAAACAAATCATTTGCTTTCTTCTGTCCTCTAGGGAAATTTACATCCTCCTCTAGTCACACCATCTCAATAAATGGCATCACTCACCATTCCTCCTTTTTTCAGGCCAAAATCTATAGGTTGTCCCTTAACCCTCTATTTTACTTTGAGCCATTTATTTAATCCATTAGGAATTTCTGTTGACTCTATCTCTATGGTTGGCCTTTATCTAAACTAGTCCCTTGTGATCCTCATGTCTTGGTGCTCATGTTTTATGTTAATGTCCTCCTCTTGAAAGTAAATCTCTTCTTGAGACCTGTGATTTCCTTCTGGCTAGAAAAGTAAGACAGAAGTACTTGCAGACATAATTAAAGTCTGAATCAGTTAATGTTGGGTTAATAAAAAAGATTATTTTAGTAGCCTTGACTTAAGCAGGGGAAAGCCCTTTGAAGAGGCATGAGCCCTTTCTGAGCTCAGAAATGCTGAGGGATAATGGGATCCAGCGAGGCAATAGGATATGTGTCCAAATATGTATCATTATTTGAGAGAAGCTCTCTGAAACAAAAAGAATAACAACTTCTTATCCTGCCCCTGGAGACTAAAATTCAAGCACTCTAGTTTATTTTCTTAGTAAAGCTTGGTAGATTAAAATAACTTCGTAAAGGAAATTATAGAGGACTCTCCGTTAATTTTCTGACACAATTAGGTTTATATAACACTAAAATGAAATAAAGTATTCAGAAATACAACTCGGTGTAAATGTATACTTAACGGCATGGAAAGATAGTCATGGCAGAGTCAAAGTGCCATAATATAGAGGAAAGAGAACCAAAAGAAAAAAGCCAAGTTCACATTTCTGGCTAACACTGAATTCAGTTTCCATACTTTTCTAATAATATGCTAGTATGTACAACTGACAGAGACAAAATGGCAGACCTCAGGGCTGAGTATATTGTAGGACCATCTGAGTGTAATGTTTTTTGTTTTTTTTTTTAAGTCCTTTGTTCCTAAATCCAGGTCAGTAGGCATAAAGTTAAATATCTTATTCTATGAGGATGATGAGAGCAGGCTGCTTTCATAAAAGCTTAGGGATTTAGGGTTAACAACATGCATTTGTATTAAGGATGGTAAGATTTACTATTCATTTTAAAACACATCATTGCTTTTATTATGCAGCTATTTTTGACATCTAAATGAATGAAGCTGCATCATAAATATGTATGTGTGTTTATTCTTGAGAACAACCCAGAAGAACTAGAGAAAATGATTCAAGAGCATAGCCACTCTCAGTGGCACTTCAGATGGAAACACACGTGCACTGTTATAAGGAGGTCAGGCTCTCTCTGAGTTAATAGAGAAATCAGTAGTCTTCTATGGAATAGAGGTACAACATGAAAGAGACATGAGCTCTTTGGCTATCATGGGAAGGATTGCTCCTTAGGGAAATTATGCTAGCAATTGGGTTGCTCATTTGTTATTGGATTTTTGTCTAGCAACGTTGTCTGTGCTCTGATCAGCAGCAACTTTTATTTATAACTGAAACCTTTCCAGTACAGGTACCACAGGAATTAATGATAATGGAGGGTGCTTCCCGTTTATGAGGTAGTAACTATAATAAATCTAGAATTAACTTAAATATTAAAGACCTCTGAAAACCTAGTAATGACTGAGTTACTAACCAAGTCACACTATCATTCTAATTAATAAATCAAAAGAAAAAAAAACCTTCACAGATTTTTTAAAGACCATGAATTCAAAATAATAATATTAAAACACATTTTATTGGGAAGGTTAGAGATAGCATTACTTTATTTGGCTTGGGGTGTGTGTGTGTGTGTGTGTGTGTGTGTGTGTGTGTGTGTAAGTTTTTATTTAAATTCCAGTTTAACACACAGTGTATTATTAGATGTAGGTGAACAATTTAGTGATCAAACACACGCAACACCTGGTGCTCACCACAATAAATGCACTATTTAATACCCATAATCTATTTAATTCATCCCCCCACCCATCTTCCCTCTGGTAACCATCAGTTCTCTATAGTTAAGAGTCTGTTTCTTGGTTTTCTTCTCTTTTTTTTCCTTTGATCATTTCTTTTGTTTCTTAAATTACACATATGAGTGAAAGCATATGGTATTTGTCTTTTTCTGGCTGACTTATTTCACTTAGCCTGATACTCTCTAGCTCCATCGATGCCAATGCAAATGACAAGATTTTATTCTTTTTTATGGCTGAGTAATACTCCACTGTCTATCTATACCACCTCTTCTTTATCCACTCATCAGTTGATGGACACTTAGCCTGTTTCCATAATTTAGCTATTATAGACAATGCTGCTATAAATATCACGGTGCATGTATCCCTTTGAATCAGCGTTTTTGTATTCTTTGAGTAAATACATAGTAGTGCAATTGCTAGTTTATAGGGTAGCTCTCATTTTAACTTTTTGAGGAAACATCATATTGTTTTCCAGAAGGACTGCACCAGATTGCATTCCCACCAACAGTGCAAGAAGGTTCCCCTTTCTCCACATCCTCTCCAAACCTGTTATTTCCTGCGCTGTTGATTTTAGCCATGCTGACAGGTGTGCGGTGGTATCTCATTGTAGTTTTGATTTTTATTTCCCTAATGATGAGTGATGTTGAACATCTTTGTGTGTGTCTATTGGCCATCTGTCTGTCTTTTTTGCAAAATGTCTATTCATGCCTTCTCCCCATTTTTAACTGGACTGTGTTTTCTGGGAAAACTGGACAGCAACATGCAGAAGAATGAAACTGGAACACTTCCTTACACAAAACATAAAAATAAATTCAAGGGAACCTGGGTGGCTCAGTGGGTTAAAGCCTCTGCTTTCGGCTCAGGTCATGATCCCAGGGTCCTGGGATCAAGTCCCGCATCGGGCTCTCTGCTAAGCAGGGAGCCTGCTTCCTCCTCTCTCTCTGCCTGCCTCTCTGCCTACTTGTGATCTCTGTCTGTCAAATAAAGAAATAAAATCTTTAAAAATAAATAAATAAATAAATTCAAAATGGATTATCCATTCTGATACCCTAAGTTTCTTGATTGGAGCATTTAGTCCATTTACAGTCAGAGAAATTACTGATATGAATTTAGTGCCATTTTAATACTTGTTTTGTCATTGTTTCTTGAAATTTTCTCTGGTCCTTTTTAGGCTTTGTCACTTTTGGTCTTTTCCATTCAAAGAGTCCCATTTAATATTTCTTACAGGGCTGGCTTAGTGGTTACAAACTCTTTTAGTTTTTGTTTGTCTGGGAAACTCTTTATCTCTCTTTCTATTTTGAATGATAGCCTTGCTGGACAGAATATTCTTGGCTGCATATTTTCCCCTTTAGCACATTGAATATATCATGCTACTTTCTTCTTGACTGCCAAATTTCTGTGGAAAGATCTGCTACTAACCTTATTTGTCTTCCCTTGTAAGTTAGGGACAGACTTACTTTGTCTTGCTGTTTTTAGGATTTTTTTTATCTCTATATTTTGCAAATTTAACTAAGAAAGTGGATTAAAGGCCTAAATGTGAGATATGAAACCATCAAAATCCTAGAGAAGAACGCAGGCAGTAACCTCTTTGAACATCAACCAGATCAACTTTTTTCATGTCTCCTGAGGCAAGGGAAACAAAAGCAAAAATAAACCTTGGTAGTTCATCAGGATAAAAACTTCTGCACAGCATAGAAAGAAGCAATGAAACTGAAAGGCAATGGGAGAAGATATTTGCAAATGATATATTTGATAAAAGGTTAATATCCAAAATATATGAAGAACTTATAAAATTCACCCCCCAAAATGATTAATTCAGTTAAGAAATAAGCAAAAGACATGAACAGACATTTCTCCAAAGAAGACAACAGATGGCCAACAGACACATGAAAAGATGTTCAACATCACTCATCATTAGGGAAATACATATCAAAATAACAGTGAGATATCACCTCACACCTGTCAGAATGGCTAAAATTGACAATGCAGGAAGAAAAAAAAAAAAAACAGGTGTTAGGATGTGAAGAAAGGAAACCCTCTTGCAGTGTTGGTGGGCATGCAAACTGGTGCAGTCCCACTGGAAAATAGTATGACATTTCCTCAAAAAGTTAAAAATAGAACTACCCTCTGATCTAGCAATTGCACTACCATGTATTTACCCCCAAAGTACTAAAATACTAATTCAAAGGAATATATGCACTGTGATGTTTATAGCAGCATTGTCTATAATAGCCAAATTATGGAAACAGGCCAAGTGTCTGTCGACTGATAAATGGGTAGTGTTTTTAATAGTAGACTACCTGAGAGATCATTAATAGTCTGGCAAAACTCTTAGTATGGTATTTTTAATATTCTGGCTATTCAGTACATATTATTAGCATCAGGCACTGTGGTGATTTCAAAGGATGCCAAGATAAATATATAGAAAATACTTGCTACCATATAATGAACACAATAGCAGACAAGAATAGAACCACATATGTACAAAAGGATGAATGGGTGTTAGACAGTGTTCACAGCATATGTTCCACTGGTATGGAGATGCAGATTAGAAGACGTTTGCATGGGGGGAAACCTCGCATTTTCAAAATTCTAAATTTCAAAATTCTTGGTTTTAAAAAAGTACATACCTTTAAATTAAAATACTACAAAAACTTGTTGATAAACTATAATCAATCAAAAATTGTGATTAGTTTGACCAAGAAATTCCAATGAATATAATGGGTAACAAACTTTTCTATTGTATATATTTAAAACTAAAAATAATTTGCCTTTTTAAGGTTTTATTTGCCTTTTAAAGCCTTTTATTTAAAGGCTTAGATATTTGACCCATTCACTTGATATGTTTGAGTTGAAGCAGGTAAACAGGAATTGAGTGATAATTATATAACAGTATGCTTTTATGGCTACTTCTTGAAGATAAGATTCAAGAACAAAAGCTCTAATTTCTCTATGGTTCACTTCTCTATTTACTGGCAGTTTACTTCATTAGCATTTAAATCTTTGTTGCCTCATTATAATTTCTGATTCCAGGAATTTTGATCTTGCTCTGCTTTACTTCTTCCTTATTTACACTTTCCCTAGATAATGTCCTGTAATGGATATGTCATGATTTCTGTCTATTATCCCTCAGAATTATTCCAAAAATCTGTATTCTCTGCTCTATACCAATTACTATTGTAACTCTGGGCTATGTCAGCCTTTTTTTTTTTTTTTTTTAAGATTTTATCTATTTAAGACATGGTGTGGGAGAGAGGGAGTTCCCCTCTGAGCAGGGATCTTGATGTGGGGCTTGATTCCAGGACCGATGGATCATGACCTGAGCTGAAGGCAGACACTTAACTGAGCTATTCAGGCTCCTTCTCAACCATCTTCTAATTGGCTGCTCAGTCACTCTTTTCTCTCCACTTCAGCCCATTCTCTTTGCTGCCTATGTGATCGTCTCAAAAGTCTTTTTTTTTTTTTTTTCTTTCCTACATAAACGACTCTGGTAGTAAATTATTGAACAGACCAGGAAGTCCAACAGTTTATTCACAAGCTTTTACTTTTTTCCATGATCATCTCTTGACATTCCACTTTTGTATTCTGTCTACTGCTGCACTACAAACCTCACTGTATTCTATCCATAGTGAATGTCTTACTGATGCTTGAACATGTCATGATACTATTGTCTAAAAGTTGCTAATCCTTTTCCTGCATGACTCTTTGTCTATAATATTTCTTGATTTTTCAGGCAATTTGTCACTGAATTTGCCTTCTTTTACCAACTATGCCTACCTCCAAATATGAGATAACACATATGTTAATGGCCTAACTTTTAAAGCAGTTGAGTAGTATAAAAATTGTGTGTGTGTGTGTGTGTGTGTGTGTGTGTGTGTTAGAAGAAATAAGAGACAAGGAGAATAAGGGAGGGACAAGTTGTGGAGGCAAAGAACAAATAGCAGTAACTTAAGTAATTCAGAACAAAAGTTTGAAAACCCTTAATTTTTTTCATTTAATCTAGTGTTACCCCAATATTTGGTGAGAGTAACAAGTTTTATTGCTTTCCCTGTAAATAACAGCACCAAAAAATTCAGGAGTTACGTTTCTATGGCCAACTCCATTTAAAGATGGAACAAACTGCTTAGAAAATTTAGGCAAAATTCCCAGCAGCTTGGTTTTGATTATCTAGGCAATTGAAGCAAAAACAGTTTTAATGCTTGAATTAAGCAAGTGATTGCCTAAACTCTTCACTTCACTTTAGCTATGGAGACAAACACTTCATTGGCTTTCTCCCTAATCATACTTTTTCTGTCACAAGTCACTAGACAGTTTCATGTATACATACTATTTAGAACTCTAATTACTTAACTGGTAAGTTTAATAATGTACAAGTAATAAAGAAGGAGGCAAACTGTTTGCATGGCTTCATTATTCAGAGTCATTCTAGAATTATTTTTGTAAATTGTCTCATGCAGTAGAAAATCTGAACACTAAGAAATCAAGAAATTATTTTTTCTCATAACAAGGAATAAAAATATGTATAAAACATCAGTGTGGAATATTTGTTCCCTCTGTATTCAGACACATAAGAAGTGCTCACCATGTGACATCTGTAATATTAATCACTTATATTTGCAAAAACATGTATCATGGTATTTGAACATAATTAGATTCTTAGAATTTCTCATAAGTATTTGAACATTGTAAACTAAGGACATTGTAATTAGTCTCTTAATTTTGAAGGTAAACTACACTAATCAGTTTTGATCCAAATTTATTGTTCTTTTTTTTAATTTTCTTCCCACACAGGCATTCTCTGATTAATTTTCTTTACCTTCCTATTGTAGTTTTTTATTTTCTCACTAATTTTATGCAAGTAATTAATTTGTTTTACATTGGCCAGTCATGTGGCTTACTAGTCCTCTACATTAGCCTCTTGGTAGTTGTAGCATGCATTATATTTTAGCTAACTAGCTTACGTGCAAAGCAATAAACTGAGTGCAACCTGGCAAGGCCAAATTGCCCACAGATGGAAAGCTCATCCGATTCATTTTCAGTTCTACTTTATTGTATTTAAGCCTAAACTTCCTTGAACTTAATTCCCACCTTCCCTTAAATCTTCCCTTAAAAAATTACTATGTCCTTGTTCTTATTTTGGTCTTTCTTTTTCTCTTTCTTTTCTTTTTAGCTAGATTTACTGTGAAGTATAATACATGAAGAAGAGTCATAAAATCATAAAAGTATTGCTTAACAGATTATTGTAGAGTGTTCAGCTGTATAACTACCACACAGATGAAGGAACAGAATATTGCCAATACCCTAACCACCTCCAACCCCGAAGGGAACCTCTTCCTAAAAAGGAGCCCATTCTCTAAACTAACTCCCCCAACTTTTATTGCAATCCCTGTTTTCATTGGAGGATACTGTATTAGTCTTTGATGTAACAAATTACCAGAGAGTAGGTGGCATTAACAACAAACATTTCTTTCTCATAGTTCTGGAAGCTGGGAAGTCTAAGGTAGAAGGACAGGCAGCTTCAGTTCTTGTTGAGAGCCCATTTTCTGATTTGAAGATAGCTGCCTTCTCATTGTGTCCTCACATAGCAGAGTGCGTTAGAGGAAACAAGCTCTCTCTTAACCTCTTATAAGGGTACTACTCTCATCATGAGGGCTCCACTCCCATGAGTTAGTTACCTCCCAAAGGCCCTATTTCCAAATACTATCACATTGGGCCTGAGTATTTCAACATACTAATTTGTTTTTTTTTTTTTAAAGATTTTGTTTATTTATTTGACAGACAGAGATCATGAGTAGGCAGAGAGGCAGGCACAGAGAGAGGGGGAAGCAGGCTCCCTGCTGAGCAGAGAGCCCAATGTGGGGCTCAATCCGAGGACCCTGAGATCATGACCTGAGCCAAAGGCAGAGGCTTTAACCCACTGAGCCACCCAGGTGCCCCATCAACATATTAATTTGGAGAAACAAAGCATTCAGTCCATAGCAGGTAGTATCCATTTTTTTAATTCTGAAATTTTCCTAAGTTTTCTCAGTTTTTAAGTTTTATCTAAATGGAATCCTATATTAAGTATATGTTATTTTGTATATCTGCCTTATCTTTTAAACTTTATTCCATAAGACATCATTAGCATTGTATGTAACTGTTTCATTCATATTTATTGCTGCATAGTATTCCATTGGTGATTCTTGTAGTCATTTTCAGCCAATCTACTGTCAGAGAAGAGTTTTCTCTGTGATCCTTCTCATGTATGGTTTTTGGTACACATAAGCACTGATTTCTGTAAAATATATTCAAGAGTGGAATTGTTTAAAATTGAGTATGTTCTCTATTTATCTGTTTATATAAAACATAAATGTATCTCCATCAATGTATCCTTATGTTGATACTGGTATAATTTTAATTAGCAGTGACTCCTTTCATACCTTCTAAAATATGTAACTTTTGAGTTCCAGTCTTTCCACCTGTACATATTGTCTAAGGTAATCCCATACTGCTGAAGTCTTACAAAGCTCAAGAAAAGACTGGTTTTATTCATGGAAATTTGGTAATGAAATTCATGACTAAATGATGTTGTAACATCAATTGGTTGTATACTTTTTTTAAAAAAAACATGCTCTATAATAGCACTCTTGGGTTATATCCACACAGAACCTAAAGCAAATTTGAAGCTTTGTAAATATGGATAAAATAAAATGCTGTATTTCACCCTTTACCTCAATTCAGTCAAATGATTAGATTATTGTTAGTAAATTGCCAATAATTAAATTAATAAATCATGAGTTTCCTACAATTGTTTATTGTACAGACTAGTATTAGAAATTAGATTTTAGAGTGGCTAAGAAAGTTTGGAGCTTTTTGTTTTCTTACACCAAATGCTTTTTTGGCAATGCCTTTCTTGATTTTGTGTGACAGAAAAAAATGCAACCCAGGGTCATCAATTGAAATTTACCTTGTAGCTTTATGTTTGCAAAGTTCTTTTCTGACTGAGGGTTACAAAGCTATTATTTTTCTCATTGACATTTCTTCAGAAGACTTGCATGAATAAAACTGACTTTTGGTATTAGATTTGAAGACACAGGCACAGGAGTAAACCAAATATTTCTTAGGGAAATATTTCACTTTTCACATTGAGTTTAGATTGTTAGTATAGATATCATATTTTCATTATTTCTGTATTTTATGTGTGTACATGTTTGTGTATGTACATGTGTGTGCATTTTCAAGGACCTTTGTGATAGTTCATTCTGCTCATGTTTTGAGCCAGTTGAAAATGTCTGGATGAGAAAGGAATAGCTCCTGTAAAGAGATATTCTCATCATTTGGGCAATAAGACCCTTCTCAAAGATAAGTAAGAGAGTTGAAAAAATAACCTCTTTGCTAGGTATATGTTCTGGTTACACATTGATGTATCTTTTCTATCTCATAAGAGTGTAATTTTATCAATATCAAATTCAGAAATATTCAGAGTTAAGGGACATTCTAAGTAACACTGAATGATTATTTTGTATAGTGCATTTGAATAAAATATTCACTAATATTAAATTTTACAATTTAGCCAGAAAATATTTTTAAAATTTTTAGTGAAAAAGTTCATACAGTCACTTAATAAAATTATCCCTTCTTTATTTTTGCCAAAAGTATGATCAGTAGTTAATGTTCATAGGACATCTATTTATAGATACAGACATTTATAGATACAGGCACAGATATCTATAATGGCATTATAGATATACCTATTTATAGAAACAGATATTTTTAAGGTTTACATGGTTCTTCCCTTTTCACTCTGTATGATCTGCTGAGATGATCTTATTTGCCCCCTGCAAAATCTATTAATTAAATATATCCAACGAATAGTTATTGAACCCATGTTATATGACAATAATATTCAGTCAAAGGTGAATGGTTCCTCTTCACATGGAATTTATTTCGTAGTGTCCAGTACTTATCGGTCATCTAAATATTCTCATCTGATGTGACAACACATCCTCAAACTCAATACTGTCAAGGCCAGTATCATTATATTTTATCTTCTAAATATTTCCTGTCATTGCTACCATATAAGTCCAATAACTTAACAAAGTTCTTGTGTTTCATCTCTCTTTAATTCTTTGTTATTTCGTAATAGGTTGTCCATATCCTATTAATGTTACCTGATAAGTGTCTCTCAAGTGCAAATAATCCTCCTGACAAAGGCTTAGTTCAGACCTTTACCATCTTTTCACTGATACAATAAACGTATAAATGCTTTCCCTTCCTCTCATCTCATTCCCTTCTAATAAAGGCAGAAAGCTTCCTTTCTAGCTTCTTCTTCAGAAAAACATAGAAACTCTGATCCCTCTCCTCTGTTCTGTGCTTATTTATGAATCCTTGTCATGTAACAAAATTCCAGTTTACTTTCATTGTATATTAGAAGGTCTACACAATGTTCCCTAACTAGTTCACTAACACTGCCATCCATAACCGAGCACTGTTTCACCCTGGAACTGGACTGCATCTCCCAGCTATATCAAGTTAACATATACCTTCAAGTTAAATAACTCATTCATGATTATGTTATTATGTTATTATATGTTATTTCATTTTCTTATATCTTTGTACCTTTTATCTGTCATTCTTGTCACATTTGAAATGATTGCTTATCTTTTATGCATACCCTTTCGTTGAAAGAGTTCAATAATTTACTATTTATTGAGTGCCTGTAATTAAAAAGTACTATAATCGGCACTAGGTATACAAAGCATTGTTTTAAAATGTCACATACTGATTCATTTAACAAATATTTATTGGTTATCTACTCTGAGGCAAGCACTGTTCTAGGCGCTAGAGATATAATTGTGGACATTCCAGATAGGGTACTGAGCCTGTGAAGTTTACATTTCAGTGTAGGGGCAACTGATTTTTTGAGTTTGGTGGAGAAAGAGCGAGAGAATCATCTCATTGGATTTTAATAGCTCTAGAAGAAATTAAAAGGTGTAATGCAATAATGAATGGAGAGTAGAAGTCTATATTCAAGAGAGAATCACTTTATTTATTTATTTATTTATTTTAAGATTTTATTTATTTGCCAGAGAGAGAGAGAGAGTACACACAAGCAGGCAGAGAGGCAGGCAGAGGCAGCGAGAGAAGCAGGCTCCCTGCGGAGCAAGGAGCCCGATTCGGGACTCGATCCCAGGACCTTGGGATCATGACCTGAGCCGAAGGCAGCGGCTTAACCAACTGAGCCACACAGGCGTCCCGAGAGAATCACTTTAGAGGATGACGTTTGTGTTGATTACTAACCATAAGAAGATTAGAGAGAGTCATCCATCTAGGTAAAGCTTCCTGTGATATACATCACCTAAAAAGGAAAGAGTTATGTTTGACTAATGCAGAAGGAAAGGACGAAGAGAAAAAGAAGGAAGTGGTAGGGGAGGAAGAGGACCAGGAGAAGGATGAGGAGGACAGAGAAGAATGTGACTGTGGCTGGATTGCAGTGACAGTAGCAGTAGCAAGAGGTAAACAGGGTCCATGGGGTGCCTCCATGGCTCAGTCAGTTAAGTGTCTACCTTTGGTTCAGATCATGATCCCAGAGTCCTGGGATGGAGTTCCGCATCAGGCTCCCTGCTTAGCAGGGAGTCTGCTTTTCCCTCTCCTTTTCCTTATGTGTGCGCACACTCTCTCTCTCTCTCTCTCATAAATGAATAAAATCTTAAAAAAAAAATGGGGGAAGAAAGAAAGAAAGAAAAAGAGGGCAAACACGGTTCAGATCACAGAGAGCCACATGAGTTTAATGTGGAAAATGGACTTTAAGTAGCACCAGAACACCACCAGGTATTAAACAGAAGCAACATTGTTTTTCATCTTTATGATCTATTTCTTTTTTGCAGTTCGACATAATATTGCAGTTAGACTTAATATTGCACTAATTTTTCTGCATGTCTTTGTTTCCTCCCACACATGATGTTCTTTAAATGCACAGAAAATCCTGTATACTGAAAATGTGCATTTTGAACTGGGGAATAAATGAATAAAGGAATAAAGGAATTAGTATAAGTAGCTTCAGGAGTCTTAAAATATAGATCAAGTTATTTTATACTGCTACTTATGTCCTGAATAAAGACTAATATAAAAATGATTTCTTTTCAAATAGAGGTATAGTAAAATCAATAAATATAGTAACTGCTAAAATACTTCATAATTTCCAGTCAGGGGGAAGTAAGATGATTTTATCTACTATATTTCTGGACAAAAGTACCAGGAATACAACAAAAAAACATTTGGGATCAATAAATAAAAAACTTCTTTACTGACTACTCTTCAAACAAGACTTACTTAAAACATATTAAAAAAAAAACAACTTTCCTTTCTTAAGTTATAGTTTTTTAATACTTTAAAAATATTTTGTTAGTTTTTTTTCAAGAGAAATAAAGCAATACTTTTCACATCACCTTTATTTCCCTAATAGAGTAACAAACATATTGCTTGTATCTTTATAAAATAAGTTTCTCCTTAGCATTTTGTGTTGACACCTATAAGAAATAGGAATAAAATTGCCCACAATAACCAGTCAGTGGAAAGCTTGGAGAGCTGCAAATATTATCCAGTGCATCCCACTTATGAGGACAATGCTGTCTGAAATGACCTTGCAGCAGATGATTTGGAGGCTCTTGAAATCTTGCTTCAACAGCAGATCTGATAGTTGTGGTTTTATTTATTTTTTGCCAAAGCTTAGCAGTTGGACACAAGAGTATTTGCTGCAGTAGTGAAAAATCAATGTGATTACCTCTTTGCCATAGGGCTACATCTAACTACAATATCCTGGACAACACGTATAAGCATTACTCACAGATAATGCTGCATTGCAGGTGGGAGCTGAATGAGAACAAATAACAATGACATTTCTACTCTTTGAAAAAGTTACAGATGACATTAAGACTTAACATGAAATGCACTAAAATGGAAGATCGTAGTTATCCTTGTGGTGTTAAATTAGAAACTGCCTTGTTTATGCTGCTTTTTGAGATCAGATTGAGTATATTTGACCAAAAGAAAGAGGCTCAGCTTACATAAGAATTGGAAATCATGTATATTTTTGTTATTTTCTGTCGTATTACTAGAGAAATCATCACCTCATTTCAACTTTTCCTACATATCCAGGTAAAAATGCCTTATCTTTGAAATGGCATTTAAAATAAAATTGAAATATTAGCATCAACCTTCAGCAGGTAGAAACTAGTGATGTGGCTTATGGATTTCAGCCCGCATAATTAGGGTAAAATTCTGAAAATACAGGAAATGATTTCAGTTAAAGCTCTTTGAGGGTTTATTCATGTTTACAAGAAGGCAACATCTATATTTCCATGTGAAGCCAGAGAATTATAAAACTAGCAGTGTTCACTGCTATAATATGTGCATATTATCCATATTTCTGCACTCCTATTTTCTATGTATATTTCAAATTATATTTCCTAGTTAATATCTTATTTTCAGGATTTATAAGTGACTTAAGACAGAGCAGTAAAACCATAATTTATTTCTCCATTAACATTTGTCTCAAGCTTCATTTCTGTATTTTTCCAGGGAAATAGGATAACTATACCTCAGTAAGTTTACCAAAAATAAAATTGTACATATGAAGGCCATTAACTCACAAATAGAATATGTTTATCCACTTCACTTTTAGTGCAATATTGTATTGACTCTGCCGCTGGACATGCTGTGCTATAAATAGCAGATAACAGCCCTTCCGACTGGGATACATTAGCTTCCATCATGACTGGTGACTTGTTCTCAGTGATTTGGACTGTGGTTCAGGCTCTTCTGTGTATAAAACTACTTAGAAATTATGTGACAGATTCAGGCCAGAATTCAGAGTCCAAGTGGAAAAACTGTAAATCTGTAGACTTAGCATTCTAAACTAAATATATGACTCAGAGCAGGTGGCTATGCATAATTACAAAACCCTATCTTAAGCTTTTAAAAATATTTATCCACCTAAGATATTAAACTGTGTTAAACTAATAAAATTCTTCAGTGAAGAAAAATGTGAAAGTCTTCTGCCACGAAATATGTGCATGTGTGCTTACACTTAATTAATTTCAGTAAATTATCACATATAAGTAGACATTTTATGTCCTTATAAATGAGATTTGGGCACTGATGGACTCAGCTGTTTTAGAAAGACAAGGATCATGGTTCAACCTGGTATTAAATGAAATGCAGTTTCAAGATCTACACAGCATGAGCCATGTAGCTGGTCTAAGGACTCCTAAGCACAGCTTCCACTCCAGTTTTAGGAATGAATTAGGACCCAGAGGAAAGAAGAGGGAAGGAACGAAGGATGGATTTTATGTCTGAATGTATTGCATCCTGCTATTTCATGTTGAATGGTAACAGATTGATGAGTTGCACCTGGTCCAGATGAAGCGTTTTCACAGTAGTAAATCTTAAAAAAGTCTTTCCTACTAAATCAGGTATTATTTTCCATTTTTATAATACGAATGTTTACATCATAAAAGTAAACAGTTAAAACAAAACAAATGGGAACATGTTCTTGTTCCTATGTTCAATTCTTCCCAGTCTGTAATATCTTTTCCTCTTGGCAATTTTATTAAATGTTTTCTACTGTTTTTGTATTTCCTCCCTCCCTCCCTCTCTCCCTTCCTTCCTTTCTCCTGCCCTTCTTCCCTCCCCCTCTCTGAGTATTTTTTTTCTAGCATACAATATAGTATTAACTATAGTTATCATACTGCACCTTAGATCCTTAGACTTGTTTATCCTACATGACTACAGCTTTGCAGCCTTTGACCAACATCCAGTGCTTGATCTGTATACTCTATGTTCTTTTTTTTTTTTTTCTTTCACCTTGAAAGGGTCTGGACCTTACCACCCTAAATTTTAAAATATTATAACAGTGATGTACATTGCTCCATATTTTGTTTTATATGTAAAACAAATAATACAATGAAAATAAAATGGATATTTCCCCTCTCTAATTCTGTGTACCCCTTTCCAAATGTATATTAAATATATACATATATATATAATATGTACTCTTCTACTCCATGCTCCATGTTTTTATATTTATACTTTATAATTATTTCCTATAAAACAATGTGTTGTTTTGATGGTCTTTGAAACCAAGAGCAAATGATAGCTATCTTTTATTTTTCACTGAAGATTATGTGTATAATCTCCCTATGTTGATATGTATAGACTGACCAACATACTTACAAATTGTTGATAGATACTTGTTTTTTCTAATTTTTTAAAATGTATATAAACAATGAACATCAGTGTATACAACTTCTATTACACATGCTCAAATAATTTTCTAAAATATACATCTAAAAATAAAAATGTTGAATCATAAGATACTAAAATTTTAAAGCTAAATTTTATCAAGTCTTTTGAAAGAGAGATGCAACTTCAAATTTTTTTTTTTGCAACCTCAAATTTTAACAGTGATGTGAGAGTTTGTGCTTCTTCACATCCTCACTAAAATTTGTCATTGTTAATTTTTCTGTTTGCATTCTTGATAGGTTACAAACATAGTATCTCATGTTTATTTTCATTCATATATATATACACACACACATACACACAACTATGTATTGTATATATATACACATATATACTTACTATTTCTGATCATTTTGGATCTTAATTAATTTTAGAATCAATTTGTCTAGATCTATCAATAGTCCATTGGAAATTTAATAAAATAAATATTACTAATTAATTGGGATAAATTTAAATAAACACAATATTGACAAAGTAGGACTCCTTATGTAGCTGTGCAACCTTAACAGTCTTTTGTAATTTCACACACTATTGTTCGTTGGTACCTTATTAGTTTGGTTGAGTATCTAATCAGCATATTTACTTATTTATTTATTTAAATACTTATTAATTTGAGAGAGTGCAAGTGGGGGGAGGGGTGGAGAGAGAGGGAGAGAATCTCAAGTAGTCTCCCTTCTGAGTGAGAAGCCCAGTGTAGGGGCTCTATTCCAGGACCCTGAGATCAAAACCTGAGCTAAAATCAAGAGAGATATGCTTAACTGACTGAGCCACTCAGGCATCTCTAGCATATTTATTTAATGTTATTCTTTATAATTGATTTCTAGTAAGTAGAATGCTTCAGGTTTTTAAATATATTGATTTTCTTTATATGATTATGATTCAATTCATGAACTTAGTAATCAGACTACATGAGTGTTTTTAGTAGAGGTAGACCATTTAAAAAATTTATTTTCAAAGAAGAAATAATAATAATAATAAAGATGTCAACTACTTTCAAAACACAACAAAAGGAGAAAAAAAGCCTATCAGATCAAGAGAGTTTGTCAGGAGAATTCTACTAAAGTTTCAAGAATTCCATTTCCAAACCAATTTAAACAAAATTACTAAAGAATGTAGGAAAAGGTAGAAAATTTCCAAGTTCTTTTAGGAAGCAATATGACTTAGATATTTATGACTGATAAAGGTTGCTTAAAATAATACTGTAGACCAATCCAACACAACACGAAATTTGTAAGTAATGAAACAATTTAACCGCCTATTAAATTATATATCCTGCCTTAGTGTTTTGTTTTTTCCTGGAAAATTCAGTGTTAAGGGATATGTATTATTCAATGTACTAACAAATTGAAAGGCAAAGTCATATTTTCTGTTAATATCTTAAGATTAAAATATCTTAAAATTATTATCCTTACATCTTGAGATTAAAAAATTGATAAAGAAAGTAGTATATAGTATAAAGAGTCTGGGTTTTTTCTTTTGTTTTTTGAAACAACATTTCCTTTTATTTGCCTTTTATTTGCATCTGTTTCAAGTTTTTATTTAAATTCTAGTTAGTTAACATATAGTGCAATGTCAGTTTCAGGAATAGAATTTAGTGATTCATCACTTACATAGAACACCCAGTGCTCAACACAACAAGAGCTTTCCTTAATACCATCACCCATTTAGCACATCCCCCCACCCGCCTCCCTCCATCAACCCACAGTTTGCTCTCTATAGTTAAAAGTCTCTTATGGTTTGCCTCCTTCTCTCTCTCTCTTTTTTCTCTTTTCCCTATGTTCATCTGTTTTTTCTTTATAATAGATTTGGGTCTAAATCATAGCAGTACTATATGTTATTCAGGTTATCCTTAGAAATGCCTCATTCACTATGTTTCCATATTAATATTTACAAAATAGGTACTGTAATAGTCACCACCTTTCTAGATGAAGTAGGAGAAACCTAAACCTATTCAATGTAATTAATACAAACAGAATTATTGTAAAGATATAAAGTCTATACACAGTTTCTCTCTTTACTCACACCATCTGACCAAATCTTTGGTAAGCCCTGCTGGCTTCATTTTCAAAATATATCTCCAGTTCTGGAATTTTTTCAGTAAAACTCTGATTTCTTGCTTCCACACTTGTACTTTGCAACAGTGCTTCTTAAGTGCTTAGTGATGAATTACCAACTTTATAAAAAAATTTATCAGACACTGTTACTTTGGCAAAATACAATGAAAGTGGATTATTTTAAAGAGAAATCACACTATTTTATATTTCTTGCCACTATGTCACAATGTTATACGAGTTTCCTAATACTTACTCTCCATTCCTGTGCTTCTCCTAGAGCAGTAAAACACAATTTGTGAACTGACCCCAGTATAAGTAGGACTATATAAAAGGTCTTCCTCAATTTCCTCACTGTGGCTGTGGTAAAAGCATAATTTAGATCATGTCTCTAATTACTTAACACCAATGTCTTCGCAGCCCAGTTGGAATAATACAGAACATTTTTAGCTGGATTTATCAAACCTTGTTTTATCTAGCCTCTTTTTCTTACTCTGCTTAGTCTTTGATGGCTACTCTACTTGCTGAAGGTGTTTTATTCACACTGGCCTTCTAGCTGATCTCAAACAAATTAAGTATATTCCCAGTTAAGTATGTGGAAAAAAAAAGTTACAGATAACGAGTTAAGAACCCACCATTGCAGTCAGTATTGAAAAAGCCATATATCTTTCTAGATCTAATTTCTTCCTTTTCAACACAGATATAATCTGATACTGATTTTCATTTTTATTATTTCAGGTGTATTTTTATAATTTTCATTTATTAATAGATTCTTGTTTCTAAAGTTATTAAGATGATTTTATGCTATGATTATTTATCTTTATCTTTTTATTTTCTTTCTCTCCTTTTCTGTTTATATACACTATTTCCTCTGTCCTGATGCTTTCCTCCAGTCCTTTTTTTTTTTAAGATTTTATTTATTTATTTGAGAGAGAGAGAAAATGAGAGAGAGAGAGAACATGAGAAGGGGGAGGTCCAGAGGGAGAAGCAGACTCCCCACTGAGCAGGGACGCAGATGTGGGGCTCCATCCAGGGACTCCAGGATCATAACCTCAGCCAAAAGCAGACACTTAACAGACTAAGCCACACAGATGCCCCTTCTCCAGTCTTTCTTTATATGACATGCTTTTTCATAATATCCAGGTCCCTGCTCAAATGTCATTTCCTCAGAGACCACCTAAAATTGTACCCTACTACTCATACTCTTCTCAAACATGCCTTGATTTTTCTTTATGTCATTTATCAGTATCTAAAGTCCCAGTATTTATGTTTAATGTGTTTTCTGTTAGATTAATACTTATCTCCCTCATTAATTGGGAAGCTCCATGATGGCAAAGGCAGCTCTTTGTTAACTGTTTTATCGCCACAATTAAAAAAATTTTTTTTAAAGATTGTATTTATTTATTTATTTGAGAGAGAGCATGTGCATGTGAGCAAGAACACACATGCCAGTGTGTATGCTCAAGCACTGGGGGACAGAGAGAGAGAGAGCATTCTCAAGCAGATTCCAAGCTCAGTGTGGGACCCAGCACAGGGCTCAATCTCATGACCAAGATCATGAGCTGAGCCAAAATAAAGAGTTGGATGCTTAACTGATTGAACCACCTAGCCACCCACACAATCTTAAATTTTTTTGTCACATAGTAGGTGTTCCAAATATTTATTATAGTTACATGATTTATCTCCTTATAAACTTAATGGCAGGTATTGTACAGAAGCTTTAGAAGAGGACCAAAACCAGGATTTATAAATTCTCTGAAATTTAGGCAACTTCTCCATAAAGAAATATTGAATTTTTTTATTTACTTTTTTATTTTGCTGTGCATTAACATTTTTGCTTCTTAATTTGTACTGAATGGAAAGTGCCATTTCATGCTAACCAAGCTTACTGTCTTCCATTACAGTTCAAACTGAGCTAGCATGAGTGTAGTTCAGTTTAGTATTCCCTAAACTGTGATTACTCCTTCTTTGGCCAAGTGTCCAAAAGACCAAGTGGCCCAACCACTTAATGGTTAAGGAGAGAGATGGAGTATGGAATCAAACAAGGCACTGGTACAGATACGGCAATTAGGATGTAAGGATTGGGGTGGCCATGAAATCATTATTATGAGGGTATCAGATGCTCACATAAGAAACTATTTTAAATATGCTACATGAAAAACTTGGTAAGTTGTGAGAAGTAAAAATAACGTGAATAAAATCACCATTTCTATCCCTATTATATAACCAATGCTGTATGTGGAAGCCTATTTGCATTTATTGTTATAACAAAGATGCTTGATCCTAACTCTTTAAATTTGAATTATGCATCTATGTCCCTGATAGATATTGGTCTCTAATTTGTTGTATTATTTTTATCTGATTTGGTATTAGAGTAATACCTGAGTCATAGAACAATGTAGAAGGTACTCCCAGTGTCCTCTCTTTAAAAGAGATTATAGAGAACTGACATAAATTCTTCTTTAAAACTCTCCTGGATTCACCAATGAACCCATGTGGACATGTTCCTTGTGTTTTGAAAGGTTATTGATTATTGATTTAATTAATTTCATAGATAAAGGCCTATTCAGGTTGTTACTTTCTTCTTGTATGAATTTAGGCAAATTTAGACTTTCAGGGGATTGGGCCACTTTATCTAGGTTATCAAATTTGTGGTCATAGATTTGTTCATAGTTTTCCTTTAGTATCTTTTTAATGTTCATGGTGTCTATAGTGATATCTACTCTTTCATTTCTGATATTAACAATAGTTTTTTTCTTACTTTTTTAGTTCCTAGCAAGATATTTATCAATGTTATTGGTCTCTTCAAATAACAAATGTTTGATTTTGTTGGTTTCATTTCTTGACTTTCTGCTTTTGAATTTATTGATTTCTGCTCTGTTTTGTATTTCTTCTCTTCTGTTTACCTTGCAATTAATTTGCTCTCCTGTTTTCTGGTATTCTAAGGTGGAAGCTTATTGAATTTAGATATCTTCTCATTTCTTTATTCCCAGCTTTATTAAGCTATAATTGTCATATAACACTGTGTATGTTTAAAGTAGTACCAGGTGGTACTACTTATATATTAAGTAGTGGATATACTTATATATTAAAAAATAATTACCACCATAGCTTTAGTTAACACTTGCTTCACATAACATAATTACCATTTCTACTTCATGCTGAGAACACTTAAGATCCACTTTCTTAGCAACTTTCAAGTACATAATAAGGTGCTACTAACTATAATTACTATATTCTACATTAGATCCCCAGAACTTATTCATAACTGGAAATTTGTACTTTTTGTCTAACATCTCCCTTTTTCTCCCATACTCCAACCCCTGGTTACCAGCATTCTATTTCTATGAGTTCACCTTTTTTTAGATTTCACATATGAGATCATACATATTTGTCTTTTTCTGATTTATTATTTTTGAGGCATAGTACTTTATTTATAATTTATTATTTCTGAGGCACAGTGCTCTCAGGTATATCCTCATTGTTTCAGATAGGATATTCTTCTTTCTCATGATTCAATAGTATTCCATTGTATATACTACCACATCTTTATTCATTCATCTACTGACAGACACAAATTATTTCCATATCTTGGTTACTATAATTAATGTAATAAATATGGAGTATAGATATCTTTTAAATACCTGTTTTCCTTTCTTTTGGATGTATACCTGTATGGGGGAATTGATGGATCATATGGTATTTCTATTTCAAATTTTTGAGGAACATCCCTACTGTTTTCCATAATGGCTGCATCAACGTACATTCCCACCAACAGTGCACAAGAATTCCCTTTTCGTCACATTGTCACCAACACTTGTTATTTCTTCTTTTTTAAATTTTTTAAATTAAAAAAAAATATTCATTTGAGAGAGAGCATGAGTATTGGAGGGTGGATCACAGGGAGAGGGAGAAGAAGACTCGGGAGCTCCATACAGAGCTTGATCCCAGGACACCAGGATCACCACCTGAGCTGATTGAGCCTCCTAGGTGTTCATATTTTTTTTCTTTTTCTTTCTTTCTTTCTCTTTCCTTTTTTTTTTTTTTTTGACAACAGTCATTCTAACATCTGAGTGATATGTCATTGTAGTTTTCATTTGCATTTCTCTGAAGATTAGGAACTTTGAAATCCTACTTGTCGACCATTTGTTTCGCCTTCTTGGGAAAATGTCTATTCAGTTCCTCTGACCAGGTTTGAGTCAGATTGATTTTTCATTGTTGTTGTTTTGCTGTTAAGTTGTGTGAGTTTCTTCTTATGTGTTTTGGATATCAGCCCCTTCTCAGATATGTGGTTTGCAAATAATTTTTTTCCATTCCAAAGTTGGCCTTTTTGTTGCTGTTGATGGCTTCCTTTGCTATGTAAAACCTTTTTAGTTTGATGTAGTCCTACTTGTTTATTTTAGCTTTTATTGCCTTTGATTTTGGTGTAAAGTCAAAATATTATTGACAATATTTTTCTTCCTGAAGTCTTCCAATTTCAGGTGTCACATTCAGTTCTCTAATTTTGAGTGATTTTGTATATGGTGTAAGATAAAGCTTCAGTTTCATTCTTTTTGCATGAGACTATCCAATTTTCTGAACACCATTTATTGAAGATACCATTATTTCTTCTGTTTATTTTTGGCTCATTTGTCAAAAATTAATTGGCTATATATGCGTGGGTTTATGTCTGGGCTGTCTGTACTTTCCATTGGTCTAAATGTCTGTTTTGATGCCAAATACTGTTTGAATACTGTACTTTGTAATACAGTTTGAAATCAGCAAGTGTGAGGTCTTTAGCTTTGCTGCTTCTCAAGATTGCTCTGGCTATCTGGGGTCTTTGTTATTCCACATAAATTTGGGGATTGTTTTTTCTATTTATGGAAAAGTCCCACTGGCATTTTGATAGGAAGTGTATTGAAGCTATAGATAGCTTTGGGTAATATGGACATTTTAATAATATTAATTATTCTGAATATGAGATGTTTTTCCCTTTGTGTAGTGTTTAATTTTTTTGTCAAAGTTTGTTTTTTTGTTTTTTTTTTTAAATCCCTCTAGGTTTCATTGTACTGGTCTTTCACTTCTTAGGCTAAATTTATTCCTAAGAATTTTATTGTTTTTGATGCTACAGTGAAGGGAATAGTTTTCTTGATTTTCTTTCAGATATTATGTTAGTTAGTATACAGTAACACAGCTAATTTCTGTATGATTATTTTATTATATTATTCAATCTTACTGAATTAGTTGATTCATTCTAAGATAATTTTGGTTGCATCTTTAAGATTTTCTGTGCATAAGATAATTTGCAATGAGTGACAGTTTTCCTTTTCTCTTTTCTGATTTAGATGTCTTTTGTTTGTTTTCATGCCTAATTGCTGTAGATAGTACTTCCAGTGTGATGTTGAATAAGAGTTGAGAGTGGGCACTTATGTCTTGGTTCTGTTCACAATAGAAAAGTTTTCCATTTTTCATTGTTGATTATAATGTTAGCTAGGAGTTTGTTGTATATGGCCTTTATTATGTTGAACATGTTCTTTATATACATAATTTGTTGAGAGTTTTTGCTGTTTTCCATGAGGGGGTATTATATTTGTCAACAGCTGCAAAATACAAGACACCAAGTATCATTTTCAAATACGATAGTATAAAATTAAAAATTCCACAAGAGGAAAGCTGGACAATGTACAAACACGGATATTAACACAGTCCTGAACAAAGGGTGAAGGAGAAATCAAAAGAAAAAAAAAAGAAAACAACCTCCAAACAAATGAAAATGTAAACACAACACACCAAAAACATGAGTTGCTATAAAAGCAGTTCTGAGAGGGAAGTTTATAGTAACAAGTGCTATATTAAGAAAATAGATCTCAAATAAACAACATAATTTTGCATCTCAAGGAATTAGAAAAATAAGAAAAAACTAAGCCCAAAGTTAACAGAAAGAATGAAATAATGAAGAGCAGAGCAGAAATAAATGAAACGGAGACCAGAAAATCAATAGAAAAGGTTAACAAAACTAAGAGACGATTTTTTAGAAAGATAAAACTGACAAATTTTTAGCTACTCTAAGAAAAAAGAAGACAAAATCAAATGAAAGAGGAGACATTACATCTTATAACACAGAAATATGTAGCATCATAGGAGACTAACGTAAAAAAAGTATATGCCAACAAATTATATAACCTAGAAGAAATGGATAAATTCCTAGAAACATACAAATCCAAACAGACTAATAACAAATACGGAGATTGAATCACTAATCAGATATATCCCAACACAGAAAGCTCAGGACCAGGTGACTTCATTGGTCACTTATACCAAACATTTAAAGAATAATGTATGCCAGTTCCTCTCAGACTCTTCCAAAAAATTGAATGGAAGGGAACACTTTCAAACTCATTCCGTGAGGCCGGTATTATCTTGATACTAAAGCCAGGAGGGAACAAAACAAGGGAAAAAAAAAACCAACTATAGGCTAATATTCCTGATGAATTAATGCAAAAATCTCAATAAAATATTAGTAAATTTAATTCAACAGCCTTAATAGTATCATGTTCTATGGCCATGTGAGATTTATCCCTGGGATATAAGGATGGTTAAACATGAGCATATTAATAGATGTGATACACAACATTAATAAAATGAAAGAGTAATATATGGTTATCTCAAAAGATGGGAGAAAGAAAGCGTGTGACAAAGTACTGTTACATTTTGAGAGTTGTTTTTTTTTTATATATATCCCAAATACTTGTCCTTTTTGAATATGTGCTTTACATATATTTTATCCTAGTGTATGGCTTTTCTTTTAAAAATATTGCAGAATTTTATTTGCTAATATTTTGTTTAGTATTTTTGCATCTCTACTTACGAGAAATTTTAAACTCTAGTATTCCTTATTTTTCCTTACATTGATTTTGGTATAAGGCCAATATTAGCTTCATAAAATGAATTGGAAGGAGATCTCTGCTCTTCTAATTTCTGGGAGTATTTATTGGATAGCAATATTCATTCTTTAAACATTTGGAACAATTCCCTACTGAAAATTCTGAATAAAGTAATTTATCTTTTGGATGTTTTTACTTATAAAATCAATTCCTTACATGTTATAGAGCTATCCAAATTCTTGATTTCATAGTGTCTGTGTTGTAGTTCATGTTTTTCAAGAAGTGGATCGTTTCACCTAAGTTATCAAATGTGTATGTATGTATTTGTTTATAGAATTTCTTTATTATTATTTTAATTGAAGTATAGTTGACACATATTTTATTAGTTTCAGGTGTACAACATAGTGATTCAACAGTCATATACATTACAAGTGCCACAATAAGTGTAGATACTGTCACCCTACAAAATTATTACTATTTTATTGACTATATTCTCTATGTTGTTTTTCATCCCTATACTTTATTTTATAACTGGAATTTTGTACTCTTAATCCAATTCATTTATTTGGCCTATACCTATCCCTTCCTCTCCTCTGACAACCACCAGTTCTATGTATTTCAGTTTGTTTCTGTGTTTGTTTTTTTTTTTTTTTTGTATTTTTAGATTCCACGTAGTAGTGAAATTGTATGGTACTCGTCTTTGTCTAATTTATTTCACTTAATAATTTTATCTATGTAAGATTTTGTTCTTTTAATAGATGACTAATATTCTATTGCATATATATACACCACATATTTATCCATTCTTCTATCAGTGGACACTTGGTTTACTCCCATATCTTGGCTATTGTAAAGAATGTTGCAATAAACATAGAGGTGCATGTATCCTTTACATTGGTGTTTTTGTGTTTTGTGGTAAATACACAGAGGTGGAATTACTGGATCCATATGGTATTTCTATTTTCAATTTTTTGAGGAAACTAGGTATTGTTTTCCATAGCGGCTGCACCAGTTTACATTCCCATCAACAGTGCCCCAGGGTTCCTTTTTCTCAACATCCTTACCAACATTTGTTATTTCCCCTATGATATCTGCAAGGTCTGGCTGTGACACCTTGTCTCATTGCTGGGAATGGTAATTTGTGTGATTTCAATTATTTTAAATATGTTGAGGTTTGTTTTGTGGCCCAAGATATGGCCTTTCTTGCTATATTTATTATGTGCTCTTAAATAGAATGTATATACTGATGTTGTATCTCATGTTTTATAAATATTGATTATATTCTTCTGGTTGATAGTGTTGATTTCTTCTGCATCTTTCCTGATTTTTCATTTAGTTCTGTTAACTGGTGGTAAAGGAACATTGATGTTTATAATTACAATTTTGGGTTTATCCATTTCTCCTTAGAATTCTATCAGTTTTTGATTTGCTATCTTACAGTCTTGTTAGATGCATTTATGGTTGGTGTATCTACTTAATATAATGACCCTTCATCATCATGTAACATCCCAGTCTTATAATTTTCTTTGTACTGTTCTATAACTTATATTAAAATACCCACTCCTTTTTTCTGTTTGATTAATATTTCCTTCATATATGTTTTTCTATCCTTTGATTTTCAATTTACCTATTTTGATCTATTTGAAGAAAGTTTTTTTATAGGCAACATATGCTTGGATCATATTTTTAATCCACTTTGTCAATATCTTATAATTATACATTTAGACCATTTACATTTAATGCGACTATTGGTATTTTAGGGCTTAATTTTGCCATTTTCTTTTTTGATTTTGCTTTGTTCTCTTTTTTTTAATATCCATTTACTTTTTTTCTGCTTTCTCATTAGTTACTTGAACTAACATTTTTGAGAATTTTATTTTACTCCATTTCTAGGGTTTTTTAGTATATCCATTTGAATTGTTTTTATTTTTAAATATTTGATCCAGGTATTACAAGATATATAATAATTTAGCAGACTATACTGGTGTTGAGATTCTGCCAGTTCAAGGCTAGTGCAGAAACCTTACCTACTTTTAAGTCCTTTTGCTTTCCTCTATTTGTAACAGTTTTCTTACATATTCTATACATATATTTGGAAACTCATCAGGCAGTATTATAATTTTTGTTTCAACTACCAAACACAATTTAAAGGATGCACAAGGAGAATTTATTTATGGATATTCTTGCTTATCATGTTGTCCCCCCCCCCCATCCCTGCCATGTTTCAAGAATCCTTCTTTTCTGTTTTTTCTGTCTAGAGAACTGCCTTGAGATACTATTTTAAGATGCCTGCTTGTGACAAATTCTCTTTCTGTTTTTCTAAGGATGTCGTCCTTTCCTTTTCATTCTAAAAAATAATCCACTGAGTAGGATTTGGGCTGACAGGTATTTCAACATTTGAAAGACACTGTGATACTCCTTTTGGCCAACACAGATTCTGATGAGAAATCTATTATTAATCATTTTTCCTCATAGGTAAGGTTTCAGAGGTTTGAGTAAGATATATTCTGGAGTGGGTTTCTTTAAATTTATCCTGTTTAGAGTTCACTCAGTTTTTTAAGTACTTTTTGTGGCTAGCCCTTTTTTCTCCTTCAAGGATTCTGCCACAACAGGTCCCTGAGGCGCTCTCTCTCTCTTTTTTAAGTCTATTTTCTCTCCTTTGTTCATATTGGGTAATTTGTTTTTATCTCTGAGTTCACTGTTGTTTCTCTGTCTTATTTTTTTGTTGAGTCCATCTACTAAGCTTTTCATCTGGTTATTGTATCTTTCATTTCTAAAATTTCCATTTGGTTCTTCTTTGTCTTCTACTTCTTTTGCTTAAAGCTTTATGTTTATTTGCTGAAGTTTCATATAGTTTCATTTGGCTCATAAATATTCAAAATGGTTTGTAGGAATATTTTTACCATGGCTTTTTCAAAAACTTTGTTATATAATTCTAGTATGCCCATGACTTTTGTGTTATCTATTCATTGCCATTTTTTATTCAATTTGAGATGCTCCTGGTTCTTGGCACAATGAATGATTTTTTATTGAACTTAGACATTTTGCATATTATGCTTTGAGACTTTGGATCCGAATTAAACCTTCTGTTTTGGCTGGCTTTTTTTGGTAAAACTACGAAATGGGGTGTCACCTCATTACTGCCAGGTAGAGGCAGAACTTCAGGTTTCTCATGGACCTCTATTAGTGATCAAGGAGTGGTCTTCCTTACTGTTGGGTAGGGATGGGAATTCTGACCATCCAAGAGGTTGACACTAGAACTGCTGGGGGTAGTTTCATTATTAACTAGAGACATGGTGAATGTCATGACTCTTGTCTAGGCCTTTTTTAGCATCACTCAAGTTGAGAGAGAGAGAGAGGAAGAGAGAGCCCATTAATGCAGGTGAGATAAAAGTCCAAATCACCCAGCTTATCCCTACTAAAACCACAGTAGAGACAGTGCTTCTGCTTCCATAGCAGTGAAAGTCCTAGCTCCATACTTGGCTTTCTTTGATATCCTGCATTATAGCCTCACTATAATGGACGTCTAGGCATTTCACATTGACTGTGCTTATTTGGGTGAAGATGCATGGTTACATTTCTTTGTGTGTGTGCACATGTGTATGATATTTGGCTAGAGAAGAACAGTTATTGATTAAACTTGCTTTTAGTTTTTAAATTTTGTCCTGCTAGAAATCTTTCTTGATACTTTGGCTAGGAAAATAAGTTTTGTTGGAATTCTTTTTGTTTGTTACATGGATGTTTCTAGATTACCAGCCTTTTCAATACTTAGCTGGGGATATATGAGATAAAAACCCAAGTAACATGCTACCATGCCATTCCCTGTGCCCTGAAGACACCTAATTAGTCTGCTATTTTCAATGCATTCTTCAGATTTTAATTTTTGTTTTATATGTAACATCTACAGATTTTAATTGTACTTAGCATACTACTCTACCCCATAGAAACAGAAGTCCATCTACCTTTTTGGAATTTTTATTACCTAAAAAAATTGCTCCTTTTTTTTCTCATAATGACTCTCATATTTTATCATGTGTTTCACTATCATACTTCTTTAAACCCGAGTTTTATTATTGTTTTATAGATTTTATTTATTTGCTAGAGACAGAGCACGTGTGAGAGCACAAGCAGGGGGAGCAGCAGGTAGTGGTTGAGGGAGAAGCAGACTCTCCACTGAGCAGGGAGCCTGATGTGGGACTTGATCCTAAGACCCTGAGATCGTGACCGGAGCTGAAGGCAGATGTTTAACTGAATGAGCCACCCAGTCATTCCTAAACCTGAGTTTTATAATAGTGATACTTAATATAATGATTGCCATTCCCACCATTGATTTATTAAAAGTGAGAAAAAGAGGTTAAAAATTAAGTGCCTTTTATTTTTTTAAGTTTTTATTTAAATTCCAGTTAGTTAACATACAATGGAATATTAGTTTCAGGTATACAATATACTGATTCCACACTTCCATAGAGTACCCACTACTCATCTTAACAAGTGTCTCCTTACTACCCATCACCTATTTCACCCAACTAGCACCCATCTCCCCTCTGGTAATAATGTTTGTTCTCTATAGTTAACAGTCTCTTGGTTTGTCTCTCTCTCTCTTTTTTCCCTTTGCACATTTATTTTGTCTCTTAAATACTGCATATGTGGGGGCACCTCGGTGGCTCAGTTGGTTAAATGTCCAGCTCTTGATTTTGGCTTAGGTCATGGTCTCAGGGTCGTGAGATTGAGCCATGTGTCAGGTTCTCTGCTTATTCCTCTCCTTCTCCCTCTCTCTCTGTCTGCCTCTCTCTTTCTCATAAATAAATAAATAAATAATAAAATCTTTTTAAAAATCCACATATGAGGGAAATCATATAGTATTTGTCTTTCTCTGACTTATTTTGCTTATTTTGCTTAGCATAATACTCTCTAGCTCCATCCATGTCATTTCAAATGACAAGACTTCATTCTTTTTTATGGTTGAGTAATATTCTTGTGTGTGTGTGTGTTATCCATTCATTAGTCAATGGACACTTGAGTTGTTTTCATAATATGGCTTTTGTAGATAATGCTGTTACAAAACATCAGGGTGCATATATCCTTTTGAATTAGTATTTTTTGTATTCTTTGCATAAAAACCTTGCATAAATGTGATTGCTGAATCATAGGGTAGTTGTATTTTTAATTTTTTAGTGTGTGTGCATGTATGTGTGCCTTCTTAAAACTTAAAAAAATTACAATAAAAATGAACTGCTAGAAAACTTGTGTCTTTTAAATGTTTACATTTTATATGCTATGAGACTATAAAGCCTTAAATTCATTGCCAATTTCTGAGGCATCTTTGAGTTTCACATGACCTAACTTTCTATGACTATATTAGTAAGTATGAATAGAATGATTTTTAAAAGAATTTATTTTTAAGTAATCTCCGCACCCGACATCGGACTTGAACCCCAAATCCTGCAATTAAGAGTCGCATACCCCACCAACCAAGCCAGCCAGGCATCCCTAGAATGATTTTTATAAATTCTGTGTCTGTCCCAATTATATACTAAGGTTTTTTTTATAAATGAATCCATCTTTTATTTCTATCTTAATATATAGGTATGTTCATTAAATACACTTGTCTCTTAGAAGATAATGGAGTTGTTGGAAAAAAATCTTTCATAAATAACTAGAGAAATGTCCATCATTTTCACCATATATTGTGAGTAGTATTGCCCAAAAAAGGGATCATGTTGCAGATGAGGTAATCATGATACTAACTTCATAGAAGTAATAACTAATATAATAATATTAACATTAATGCTATATAATGTTAATTATATAATGTTAACTATATAATTATATATAATTGATGTATAATTAATATTCTATAATAATATTATAATAGCTAATGTAATTAATATTAAATAATAGCTAATATACTCTCTTTCATAATTTTATCAGTAGGGATAGCTAAAGTACCTGGAAACCAAATAGTTGCTTAACTGACTGGAAGTCACTGCAGTTATTTAAATCCCTCAAGTATATTCTTATTCTTTTTCAAAACTTAATAAAAAAAAGATACATTGGCATTTGGCTTGATTTTTATTACATATACATCAAAGTTCAGCTTTTTGACATTAACAAAGTTCTTCAGTATATGCCACCATGTTCTCTGCATAATAAAAGTATGGGATAAACAAAATAAAACCCATCACAAATCTTTTGGACATTTAATTTGGTGCCTCATTCTATTGTTTTTAAAACATTTAATCTCACAGATAATATTTACATGATGAAATATAATGCTTCAAAATAAGAGAGTATGAATTAGTAAATTTGAAATGCTATTATCGTATAATGACATTTACATTTAAAAAATCTTAATATAGGTACTTTTGAAGTGTGACCAAGTGTATTAAGTGTACCCCTTGCTTTATAGAAGCCCAAGTCAAACAAGTGCCCCTAAATGATATGAGATATATGAATAAAAATGGAGCCAGCATATAAATCAATTGACATACTTTCCAAGCCAAAAAAAAAAAAAAAAAAGAAAAATGATAATCACATTGTCTCTTCTGAATTATTTTGCTAATTTACGTTTAGAAAAGTAGACCAAGAATAATTTACTATATTTTACTATAGTAAATTTATTTATTTATTTATTTATTTATTTATAGTATAGTAAATATACTATATTTTACTATAGTCTCTTGATAATAGTATACCATAGACAAAAAAAAAAGCTAAGACAAGTTTGAACATTAATAATTGTGTATAGTAGTAGGTTGATGATTGATTTGAATATATTATAATAACACTTTATTTTTACTTATTTATTGTAAAGGTTTATTTACTTATTTTAGAGAGTCATATATGTGAACTTGAGTAGGGAAAGGGTCAGGAGAGGGAGAGGGTGTCTGGGTGGCTCAGTTGGTTAAGCCACTGTCTTCGGCTCAGCTCATGATCCCGGAGTACCAGGATCAAGTCCCGCATCGGGCTCCCAGCTCCATGGAGAGTCTGCTTCTCCCTCTGACCTTCTCCCAACTCATGCTCTCTCTCTCTCTCAAATAAATAAATAAAATCTTAAAAAAAAAAAAAAAAAAAAAAAGGAGAGGGAGAAAAGCCAACTTGTTGCTGAGTGTGTAGAACAACGTATGGCCGATCTCAGGACCCTGAGATCATGACCTGAGCCAAATCAACAGTCAGATGCTTACTTAACTGCCTGAGTTAAACAGGTGCCCCTACTTATTTTAATAGTTATGAATGCCCACACTCCTACAACTTGCTTGGTAACTCATTTTTTTCCATCTTAAAATGAAAATAAAGTCATAATCTGCATTTTCTTTAGGGAACTTGCAGTAAGGTATTATTTCAATATATTGTGTGATTGCATTCAGAGTTATGATAATCTGATAAATTTGGGTTGGGAGAAGAACATTTCTTCTGCTGTTACACCCTATCATGTTTGAAGAGTTCCCTGTGCTACAATGACATGAGCCTCTCTTCTGACTCTCATGCTTTCTTCCTCAGGAAAGATGAAGAAATACTACCAATTCCTATACCTGAAAGGAAAAAAAAAAAAATAGACATAGTTTACCCCATCTTTCAATTATCTCCTGTTGTATAATAACTAACTTCAAACTTTAGAAGTATCAGATAATTTATTACCTCAAACAGTTTTCCAGTGTCAGGAATCCAAAAACAGCTTAGCTAATTGGTTTTGGCTCATGGTTTCTCATAAGATGATAATCAGTAAGTTGCTGGGAATGTGGTCACCTGAAGGCTTGCTTGACTAGACTGAGGTTTCTACTTCCAAGCTCATGCAACTAACTGGCTCTTGTTGGAGGGCTTTATTCCCTCACTGTGTAGGCTTTTCTGTAAGGCTGCTCATTGTCAACGTGACAGTTGTTTTCCACAGTGTGGCAAATGATTTCTCTCTCTCTCACACACACAGAACGAATGAAAGCTTCAGTGCTTTTTATACTCTAATAATCTTGAAAGTGACATACCATAACGTCTGCCATATTCCATTGTTTGGTCATGCAGAGCAATCATGCAGTGCAAAAGGGTGCTACACAGTACTATTAATACCAGATGGCAGAGATTTTATTGCTGATTGTTTGGAGGCTGTCTGTTGACAAAGATTCTTTGCTTAACCAAACTTCAGTCAGCTTTCTAAATCTTCTCCTGGTACATCTGTGCATTTCCTTATAAAATCTAGTTTTAGCAAGAATTCTAATAGGTCAGTTTAACCAGAAATTCCTCATCCTCAATATCTAATTACTTTCAATATCTAATCACTCCTCAGATGAGACCTGATTACTGTGATCTGTCTTTAGCAAGAATCCTGTTAGGTTGGTTTAGCCAGAATCTCTCTAATCCCTGATGTTTCCTCGTAGTAATGATCCTGTCTACTGACCCCCACCTTATTCTTTGGCTCTAAATTCTCATATGTCTGTACTGTAATTGGAATTGAAACTAATCTCTCTAATCTACCACAAAAATTTACCCTAGGTGTCTCCATACCTATCACAATGGTCCTGAATAAGGTCTTGCCATCTTTAACAAGTGTCATGAATAGTTGTTTTTAATACTACCTTCACTGCAGTTACAGCACTAATTACTCGGAGTTAGCATAAATGTTACAAGTTAAGGGCACATTGCCTACAAGACTGTCTTCACTTAGAACTTCAACTGAAAGCTCCAGGGTTCAGAGATTACCTGTACTTTGATTTGGTTATTCCCTTTACTTCCTCAAGTTTGGTAATTTGTTAGAAGGATTTATAGAACTCATAAAAGGGTCATATTATAATTACATATTTATTATAAGGGATATAAATCAGGATCGGTCAAAGTCTGGGAGGATTCTACATGTGAATCTTGTATGCCCTCAGTACATATCACCCTTCCAGCACGTTCATTTAAGATTACCAGAGACAGAAGTTCATTGACCTTGAGGTATGCAGATATTTTAATAGTTTTCATGCTCTGGGCATGACTGACTGAATCACTGGCCACTTGTTTGAACTCAATATCCAGATCCTTTAATTTCTCTGGATATCCAGCTGATATCTCTCAAAGGCTTAACCCTCTAAACTCATGGTTGGTTCTTTTGGCATGACTAGTTCCCGTCTTGAAACTCTGTAGGTGACTACCGTGAGTCACTTACTTAGCACAAATTCAGTGTGGTCTGAGGGGCCCACCATTACTAATAAAGATATTCATAGGAATATATTCTGTTTATTCCTCTGTGCTATACAATGTATAGTAGCAGATCCTATCACTGTATTCAGGGGTGCTTACTTTTAGGAAGGTAAGTCTAAAGCCCAAATGAATATCTTTTGGCCAGGATTCTTGAAAAATGGCAAAAAATAAAAATGTGGAGGTTAAAATAAGTGTGGGATGATTGAAGATGTTGTTACTGTCACTGTGCTTAGTACTATGAGTTTGATTTTTTTTTTTTTTATGGATAGTCCATTCAGAACTTGGCAAGTTGTAAAACTCAATTTGCTGGGATTTGCTTTTTATAAATGTGGGTATATGGCTGTTTATTATATTCTACGTAAATTTTTATGAATGTCCAATATCTCATTAAAAAAGGAAAGGGCACATATGTTCAAGTTAAATTCTACAATCTTATACCTTTAGTCTTTTATTAGATTCTTGCATAAATGAAATACTAAAATCTTAATATCATTCTTTTGACTAACCCTATTCAGAGTTTTATAGACTCATCAGCTCCCCACCCTCCAACATTTTCCCTCACCTACTCAAAATATCTGCAATCATCCTAAGAATTAAATCTTTCCTTGTCTTTGAAATCTTACTAGGTAAACCTGCTAGTTTACCACTTTTTAACCAAGGAGCTAAAGGTGGGAAATTTTCCCGTAAGGTCTACACTTTCTTAGGCACCTGCTGCTACTCCAGAAAGCCCATTACTGATGCTTTGATCATTTGTACCATAAGAGCACAGATGTGTGTAGGAGGATTCGTCATTTCTTTCTGTTAGTCAGTCTTGCAAGTGTGCTTTGATAAGCTTTAGAGTTTAGGGAACAGAGGTTTTTTTTTTTTTCTTTTTTTTTTTTTTTTTGGACAGACAGAGATCACAAGTAGGCAGAGAGGCAGGCAGAGAGAGAGGGGTGGGGGAAGCAGGCTCCCTGCTGAGCATAGAGCCCAATTCGGGGCTCTATCACAGGACCCTGGGATCATGACCTGAGCTGAAGGCAGAGACTTTAACCCACTGAGCCACCCAGGTGCCCCAGAGAACAGAGATTTTAAAATGTACTTACAACCCCTTTCCCTCAAGATTTTCGACATTCATATAAGAATTTGGACCAGATATGTATTTGATTAAAAGTCCTGATGGTGTGCTCCAAATTACCTCTCCTTTAAGTAAGTGAGTAGCTATATCAAACTTGGCTTTTTATTATATCAGGATTAGTTTTCCCTGTCAGACAGACCAGTACCCTAATGAATTCTTCCCTATTCTACCCCCATCCCCGAGACTCAAGTGGAGATTCTTAAAACACGGATTAAGAGCATAAGCAGAATGACTATGACTATCTTGTAAAATTTTATTCTGACGGTATTGATTTTATCTTTGGAAAGTTTGTTGTTCCATAGTATCCTCACTTTCCTCATCCTCAAGATTCATGGATTTTATGGGTGCTACAATAAAACAACCTACAGAAGTTGTGTCTGCTTCATTTAGACAGAGTTACTGCTTTTGTGGTAATCAGGGTTTTGAATATGCTTATCACCATCACAAAACATATGCTTGTGATTTTTTTCTTATTTAATCACAAGTTGAGTTAGGGTACAGGTACAATTTAGCAGATGTTCTTTTTAATAGGATTAACTTTCAGAAATTTTGACTTTACACACCCTCATTTCCCCTCAGATTTAACCAATACATATTTTTGGTGATTGAGACATTCAACTGAACATCTATTATTGAGTGCTTTGTGTATTCCCAGAGATAAGCATATAAACACATAAATGTAATTTGGTGAGAAACTTCTAAGAATCTTAATGTGCTTAATATCTGGGGTGGGGAGGGTTATAAGCAAATTGGTATAAGGAAAGAAAAACTGAATATCATTTGGAAATAGGTACTATACTGTGGAAGAAAAGAAGACCAACTGTTTGCAACTGGAGAAATTAAGGCGTCTTTCTTGTAGGATGTTTCATTTGAGCTAAGCCTAAAAGGAGAAAGCTAACCTCAGGAGGCTGAGAATAAATTAGGAATAGGAAATAGATTATTATGGGTAAAATGCATAGGGACTAGATTAGAAAGAAACTTAAATTTGTCTAAAGTAGTTTGGTTTATAAAATCTTGCTGTTGTTTGAGAAGGAAAATGTCTTTTTTTTTTTCTTCTGTGTTTTAGAAAGATAAGCTCTACAGAACAGATAGAGGGGAAAACAATGGGGAATTAGATTAATCAGATGTTAAATTCAAAGATGGCAAGAATATTATCTTGCTCTTCCAGTTTTTTCCTTTTAATTTATTTTTCTCCTAAGCACAAATAATGATGTGGGTTGTACCCAGAAGCTACTAAATAAATGTATGTGTTATTGAAACACAGCTATCTGAATACAGGGACATCTATATATTTCCTTGGTGATTCTCCAATGAGAAGGATTGCATTTTAGGATGACCATAACTACATAATTTTTACATTAAAGAGGGAATTATATTTGTATTTAGGGAAAACTACTTTTTCTTACATTGAAAAGTTAATGATCATGAAAACACCCATCTAGTTTAAATAGAGCCATTCTTTTTGTCTGACAAAATTAAGGGATTCCTTCTACCCATCCTTCCCACACAATGGAACATATTTCAGAATAATTAATAGGCAGAAGAGTCCTTAGAGAAGATGGAGTTTAATCTCCACAATTTACAGATGAGAAAACTGAGATGGGGTGGAAAATTCTCTTTCAACTCAACACATTAATTTCTACTTTCTATTTTTATTTTTATTTTCTCAAACATCTAATACATTTTGAATACTAGCATATATACCAAGTACTTAGTCAGCAGAAAAAGAAGCTGCATTTTAAATAACATCATATATTGCCAGCTTTCTCCACAATAATACTGCTATGCTCAGCATGTGAGCCTGTATAACAGAGCAGATTTATTACTTTTAACAGTAATAAACTACAAGTTTATGCTTTTTTTGAATAATTTATGTTATACTCGTATTGCTAAAATCTAGATTTATGTTAAAATCTATGAAGTGGTTTAGTAGGTATTTTAATAGGTTTTTTTTGCTGTTTTTCAAAAGAGAAGATGAAGGGGAGCATAGCAGGTGACAGTCAGAGTTATGCATCCTCATATGGAAACTGGTAAGGAAATAAATGTAGTCTTTACTTTTTTATATATACAGCATTTAGGGAACCCTTAAAGAGTGATGAATTTGACCTAGCATCTTTCAATTTCTAGAGCTTAAATTTACATTTAGCGTGTAAATTTCTGAATAAAACACTTTTTCCTCTACAAACTTCATGATTAGAGGCAGATGCTACTTTATCTTAACCTTTCTTTACAGTGCTATATTGGATGAGAAAGACTAATATAGTTATAGAAAGTAATAAAAGGAAGGAGCTTAAAAAGAAATACTTCATATTCCCAAGCATGGTAACATTTTGTAAAGTTTGTGTCTTTTCATTAATTAGTATGATTCATTTTTCTGTAGAATATATGTCCAATTTTCATTTCTATATGCATCAATTTATTCAATTATATTTGATTAAAATTGGTCATAGAGCTAATAAATATTAAAAGTAGGGAAAAATACTGATTATATCTATGTCTTCTTGAGTCTGCACGAATGTGATTTAAGTCATTTTGTTCTCTTGTTTTTGACTATCTTGTAATTGCATTTTTATTGTTTTCATACACAGAGCAAGAGTGTATTAGCACAGGTAATGAATGTAAACCTTACTAACAGTTATTTTTCACAGCTAATTATAAAGTATCTCCATAGAAAAAAATATGAAACAAACAATTCTTCTACTAAAAAGATTTTGATGAGACATTGAATAGAATTGAAGTGATTCCAAAGTAATACCTAAAATCACTACCAATGGTACATGTTTTTTTCTCTAGACATCAATTAATATAATGGTATTTTGAGGTTCAGTTATAAAAAGGAAGCAAATAAAACTATAGGAAAAAAAAAAAAAACCCTGAATAGAGAGTGTAATCCAATGATGTGTATGAATGAAACCCCAGTCGATTTCTTATGCAATCTATGTGGCAGGGCTAAAAGAAAATTAACCAATGAAAGCAGTCAACACTTCCACAAAATGACATTCAGTATCTCCTGTTAACATATGAAGAGCAGGAAGTTATCACCATGTATAAGGAAGGCTTAATAAATATGTTTTGCAGCAATAAACAAAAAATCTAAAAAATATGTGATTTCTGTGGAAATAAATCCTTATGCAATAAATCCATCATTATAATAATAGAGTATTGTTCATACCGGAAATGGTATTTTAAAAGACACTTGTATCTCTAGGAAATGGTGTTTTAAAAGATTCAAAGGTTAATGCTTCTGTTTTGTGAGAACTATGTGAACTTATACATACTTGGAATGCATGTTCTAACCATTTTAAAATATTAAAATTCAGACTTTGAACATGTATTAGCATAAACAAAGAGTTTATTTAGTTTAAGGAGATCCATGCAGAGCTACAACAAGATGTGATTAAAATAATATTTGGTACTATGTGGGGCAGAATTCAGTTGGCCTCACTTATAGAACCCAAATATAGAGGCTCATATAATGCAATTTAAGTCTGACCCCTTTTTATCAATATGTATGGAATACCATATATAGACAGACAAGCAATCCACCCATCTAATCATAGCTGTAGACACTTATAGTTCCAGAGCTTGAAGATTAGTTTGCTGTCTTTGTGAATAGCTATTTTCTTAGAAAGAAAATAATGACTTGGGAAAAATAAATTTGGAGCCATTGTCACTTGAAGTTTTCTCTTCAGAAGTATAAAAGAGCCAAAAGCCTTTTTCTGTATGCTTTTTTGCCATTCCATTAATTTAGAGCTTTCTATTTATTTCCTTAGAATTTAACACTGGATACCTATATATTTCTGATAAAAACTATTTATGATCCACAGGACTAACATAAATAACATAATCGGCACAGCTATTCAGAAACTTAGAAAAGTATGTAGCAAATACTAGGTTCAATTTCCCTTTAAAAGCTCCAAACTGCGTATGGAAACATTAAGAGCAGTTTAAGAGCCTTGGTTTAGGAGAATCCCATAGAAATATAAAATGCAGTGATTTTAAATTTCTCCCAATCTGATTTAAAGATGAATTGTATGCCAGAAAGAAAATTGTTTTTTCTGGAGACAATTTTATCCACATCTGGGGACTTCAATTCTGAATATTCTTAAATAAAAAAGGAAAAGATGGACATAACTTTTATCGTGGACAGATTAAAAGCTTGTGACCCCTTAGGTTATCTCTTTTTGTGGTCATCTCAGTGTGTCTCCATCCTCTCAGAGTTCATGGGCATGTCTGATCAATAGAAACTTTGTCCATAAGCAAAACTCAATCTGGAGGTTTTTGCCAATTATGTGCACTGATACACTTTCATAGTTAACTTAATAAGTTCAACAGGACTTAAATTTTTAAAATACATGATGACAGTAATCAAAGAATATAATTCCTCTGTGCTTTGTGTTTTGAGAGCATCAGTTTTTTCACATTTACTTAAAGATTTTATGTAAGTTTCAGTAGAAGTTGGCCCTTTTTGAAGCCACTGTAATGATTTCCATAAAAAAGAATCATTGCTAAGTTTTTAAAAGTCTGGTGATGAATAGCAAGAATATTGACTTACTCAAAATAGAAGGTTATTCACATAAAAGGTCTGGTTATAAGCAGTCATGGTGTGACTTTACTTGCAGTTTACTTAGGGACCGGACAATTTTCAGCTTGTGTTCCATCATTCCACAGGTGGTCGAGGCTTCATTACTTAAGATACATTCATATTCCAGGCAACCAAACTAGGACAGATATAGAAGAAGGGGTAACATTAGTGTATACATGTATCAGCTGTCTCTTTAAAAAGGTCTCTAGCAGTTAGCACAGGATAAATCATCATTTTGAGAGCTTGAATATACAAGAGACCATGGCCAGACTATATACGACAGAAGAACTCTCACCAGCAACCTCTGTGGCAGTCAGCCCAGGAAGCTAACTGACAGTCTCTGTATCAGTGGTTGAAAATGATCAGGACCTGGGTCAGTGATGCCCAGTTCCCTAATTATTTCCCCCACATTCAACTAAGGAAAAAATGGAGAGAATAAAATACACTCTTCAAACCAGTTGTGTAAGTTTCCCCACTTCTAGTTTGCCCTCTTTGAGCCCCTGCCAACAACCTTTAATCAGATGATATCTGAAGATCTCACTTTCTTTTTGTTCCCACTCTCTTGACTATCTTTGAGTCTCTGCAGAACACAAGTGATGGTCACTGACTCCTTTGCTATAACAAATACATTGTTCTCATTTGAGTAGTCTTTTCTTTCCACAACTCTTTGACTGTGTTTGTATCTGACTGTTAGAGATGCTAAGGATGTACTTGTCAGTACTTCCAAACCATATACCAGCTGAAAATCCCATTACTATGGAAGAGACAAAAATGGATTTGAGAGATCAACAGTTTTTGCTACACCTATCAAAGGATGCAAAGGAAACATTAACATTGGGAGACCTGAAACCATGTAACTTCCTGTCCCAACGTTAAGACCAAATACTCTTCTTGGCTTCATGTTCAATAATTTGGGGACTGAGCATACTTTCTTTTCCTATTTTAATGAAGCTAAGAACGAGTAAATTTACCCCACCCTTTCCTCCAGGCAACAACTTGCTCTTACAATATTGCCAACCCAATAAAACACTTCTCCAGACTAACAGCTTCTTTACTGAAACTTACTTCAAGACCCTTCCTCACTATGCCCTCAACCCAAAGCTATTTTGCCATAAAATCTAGACAAGGCCCTACTTAACTTCTTTCATATAATGCCCACTTTAACGTTACCCCATCTATTCTCTAATAACCCTATAAATATACTCTCCCCATCTTCTTCCTTCAGAGATACCATTAAGATTCTGAAAGTATTGGTCCTAGTGTTACAGTAAATCTAATAAAATTAGTCTTCCATGTTTCACACATTTTCCTGGTGATTTTCTGAAAGGCTTGCATTCAAATATGGATGTCCTACAAAGATTCAATCAATAAACCGTCATAGATCAAGACTCCTCGGGTGGAATTGTATGCACTCTGAGTCTCTTAAAGATACGTGCTTAGGAGTTTAGGACCACAAACAGATATGCACTGGGAAGGATGTGAACCCTGATAACATTTGCATTGAGCTCCCAGTGCTGTATTTATTTTGCTTAAATAATGAGTTCTTTTAGAAAATCTTTAATGATCTGATCTGATCCCATCCTTAATCAAAATCTGCTTTGTTATTTAAAACACTGTTGTTTATCTTTTTGTCATATCATTTTAAGTCGTGAAATTTTAAGAGAATCTATAGGCAGGCTTTATAGGTCTAATAAACCCATCCTTAATTTGGCTCCAAGAATTAAGTTCAGAAGATCTCATTAGAGCAACAACTTCAGAACAAACTTTGCTTTGGGTTACATTTGCAAAACCATGTAAACCTCTCCTTGTTATTGTTGTGGTATTCCTGAAAACTACTTTTTAAAATTTTTCATCTACTTGGAGTTGTTGACACACTCCTGTGCCACTTGGTTACCACCAGTTTTTGATCAGGTTCTAGAGATAAAAAGTTTCACAGGCATTAATCTTAAAAATGGGCATAGTTTTTCTGGAGTATTCTCCATCTGCTTGGCACTACAGGCCAAATGTTTGCTTCTTTCATGTAAAGTGTAAGAAATATGTGAAATTACAATGATCACTTAAGGAATTTTTTTGTGCAAAAGACTTGAGTCAGATTAGACAGGGGAAAAAAAAACCTTATGGAGATATTTTCTTTATTCTGTCTAAAAGGGCAACTGTATTAACAAGTAAGGACTTTTTAATCATTAAATTTGATGACCTTGAACTAAGAGTTCAAGTTATCATTTAAATAAAGTACAGTGATCCCCCTCTCTTATACATGTGCATATCTTGAAACTGTTTTCTAAATAAGTGATGCCTCCTCTCCTTGCAGTGGGACTATAATTAGCCTTTTTGAGTAATAATTTCATACCTAACTGAAGTTGGCTCTATTTCAATTCTTTTTCTCTTCCACTTCATTTCTATTTATTTTCTCTGGAGAAATATGGAGATTACTTCATCATAAGCAAGAGGTTTTTCTCCTTCTTTTTATTATGTGTTCATTCTAGGACTGTCTAGTCAAGTTAAATGGTCAATAAATTCTAAAAGAGAAAACTTAAACTCATTGTGTTTCTTTTGTTTTTGTTTTTGTTTTTTTCCTTGTAAAACTAGAACAGAAAAAAAAATCACTTGTGAATTTGGAAAATATTTTGAATCCTAGATTGGAAGAAAAGTTATATAATTAGAGCATTCAGTATAAATTCAAGAGTTAGAATGTTTTATGGAATACTATGCAGCCATCAAAAGAAATGAAATCTTGCCATTTGTGACGACGTGGATGGAACTAGAGGGTATTATGCTTAGCGAAATAAGTCAATTGGAGAGACAACTATCATATGATCTCCCTGATATGAGAAAGTGGAGATGCAACGTGGGGGGTTTTGGGAGTAGGAAGGGAGGGAGACAAACCATAAGAGACTCTTAATCTCACCAAACAAACTGAGGGTTGTTGGGAGTAGGGGGGTAGGGAGAGGGTGGTGGGATTATGGGCATTGGGGAGGGTATGGGCTATGGTGAGTGCTGTGGAGTGTGTAAACCTGGCGATTCACAGACCTGTACCCCTGGGGCTAATAATACATTATATGTTTATAAAAAAATAAAAAAAATTAAAAAAAGTTAGAGTGTTTTGATGTATGAATATAGAGACATGTATATTAAAAAGAATTCATGTACTATTCCTGATAATTAGTCAAATCTTAGAAAAATTAGATAAATTGTACTTTAGCTTTTAAAATACTCTCCATCCTCTTTCTAATGTTAGCACTGTATAAAAATAATTTTCACATGATATTTGACTTAAGACAAGATTTGAGTTGGGGTGCCTGGATGGCTCAGTCAGTTAAGTGTCTGACTCTTGATTAAGGTTCAGGTCATGATCTCAGGGTTGTGAGATCGAGCCCTGTGTTGGGCTCTGTGCTTATCATGGAGTCCGCTTATACCTCTCTCCCTGCTTCTCCCCCTGCTCTCTCTTTCTCAAATTAAAAAAAAAAAAAAATAGACAAGATTTGGGTTTTATTACTCATATTAAACTTCTACAAATTAAGGTAATAAAATATGTATAACTAAAATTACATTGAGATCCTTTTAAAAGGTTTCAATATTGTAAATCATTTTAATGCAGCTGTTATAAGGAAATGATTTGTTGCATTAAATTGTAACTTCTATACCATTAGTCAACTTTATTTTAGTATCTGTATTAAATTGAGTTAATATATACTATTTGGATATCTAGACAATTTCCAGACAAAATACAGATAAAAACATCAGTTATTAGACATAGCTATCCATTACCCATGTTGTAATTTTTTTTAAGATTTTTTATTTATTTATTTGACAGACAGAGATCACAAGTAGGCAGAGAGGCAGGCAGAGAGAGGAAGGAAAGCAGGCTCCCTGCTGAGCAGAGAGCCTGATGCGGGGCTTGATCCCAGGACCCTGAGATCATGACCCGAGCAGAAGGCAGAAGCTTTAACCTGAGCTACCCAGGTGCCCCCCCCATGTTGTAATTTTTTAAAATATAGACAGGTTATAGAAAAATAGGTGCAATTTAAGTAATATTTTACATCTCTTTAAAATTTGTTTAAATGATAAATAAAACTGATATAAATGTGTGCTTCAGTTCAGAAGAAAACAAAAATTGACTACTTTGGTTAATGGTGATAATGAATATAAATGGCTCAGACAATACTCAGTACAATGATGACAGATAATTGAAAATAAACACAAGATAATAAGTATGTCTATTGGCTTTTTAAGGAAATGGTTATAATTTGTTGGGATGGTAAATTGAGTTATAAATGTGAATATATGCATCATTTCATTTAATGTGCTAAAAGGTATTTATATTTTAGACAGAATTTAAATAGACTCAATGTTAATTACATACTTACATATTTGTGTCAAAGCATATACATATAAATGTATATAAAATCATTTTGGAAGTTTATAGCAATAGATAAAAACACAGATTTGAAGACATTCTGTAAATATAAAATATCTAAGGAATGCAAAATCTGTGTTTTTAACTCCTAAGAATGATCATTTAGTTGTTTCCATTTTAATACACATATTGATTTTTTTAAAAAAAAGGGTTTCTGTCCCCTAAACTGTATATTTTTACATGGTAGATATACTTAAAAGCAGTATTAGAATTTTGGTTTTCTTTTTATAAAATTATCACGTTTCCTTGTGGCCAGACTAAAGAAATAACTTTTTATCACCAAGAGTTTCTATTAAGTCTGAACTTTAATTTTTATAAAGTTACTTAATTTTGAAAATAACATTGCAGGCTCTCTGCTCAGCGGGGAGCCTGCTTCCTCCTCTCTCTGTCTCCCTCTCTGCCTATTTGTGATTTCTGTCAAATAAATAAATAAAATCTTAAAAAAAAAAGAAAATAACATTGCTACTAACATACATTTTAGTCATTGTATATTATCAAAATATTAACTGCATAAATTTCTTTTGCCCTTGAAGAATACAATTTTTGTTTGTATTTTGTCTCCCTTGACAATTCTACTTTATTGTGTTTGTTGCAAATTTGGACCATTGAGAATTTAAAAAAGAAAAGAAAAGAAAACTTGTTAAACTGTCTAGAAACTGGTTAGAAAATCTAACCCTAATCAAGTTTTCCTAAAATGGCCATACATAAAAAATATTTCCTCCTTCAATTTATAAAATAAAACATAGTAGGAATAACTAGTTCTGTTTGATATTGTCAACATTTTATTGTGAGTAATTTTTTATTTATTTAATTTAGAAACAATATTTTTTAAAATCCTAGAAAGGGGAGTTAGTGAGGCTTGAAAGGGTGAGTTTCTTTAATCAAAATGTGATATTAAAATAAAATCTGAAGGACATAAGAAATGAGGCATGCAGCAACTGGAGGAAGAAATTTCGAGGCAGGTAGAAAGACTACTGCAAAAGCTTTGTAGTGGGAGAGTGCCTGAAGTGTTTGAGAAGTAACAGGAATCCAAGAATGCTAAAGAGGGTGGTCTCGGGCAGAGTTAAGTTACAGGAAATGACATCAGGGACATTAACAGTGCAGCATATGCAATGGGGTCTGTTGGCCACTGGAGAGTATCTTTCTTAGTCTAAGAAGTTTAAGAGGCAAAGAAGGGCCATGATCTGACTTTATATTGTAATAGGATCACTATGCCCGCTGCTTTAACCTAGACACAAGTGGGACAAATTTAGCAGTGGGACTGTGAATTAGACCAGGCAATGTTGCCATGGTCTGGAGTGATGGTGGGGGGAGTGGTGAAATGGTGTTGCACAGTGCATACAGGTTTAATTTACACCCGATGAAACGATTTGGTAAGATAGAAAGAGATACTCAGATATTAGGCCTGAGCTATAGAAAAGATGAAGAGTGCTAGAGGAGCAAGCTTGAGCCAAGGTCAGGAGTTCTGGTTGGAACAGGAATGAAGAAAGATCTCTATAAAGGTGCCAGAGGGAAAAAGTAGTCATAAACACATACATAGCATCTAAGTTCAGGCAAGCCTTTGATTTTAGGGTAGGCAGTAGTTGAGATTTATTGTTTATATCAACATTGAATCTAAATTATTCAAAATAAATTTCATCTATGAAATCATAATGTAAACATTTTTGACAGAAAATCAGCAAATATATCCATTATTATCTTGTAAAATTACTTGAAAATGTACCCCAACCTGAAACAAAATATAATTCAAATACATAGGAAACTTGGACTAAGAAGGCTGGAAGTTAACATTAAAGCCAGTTCAGAATAAAGAAAGTTTAAATTATATTTATACATTGGTTATAATACTGAATGCAGATATCAACAGCCCTTTTTGAATGAGAAATATGGAAGGTATAAAATAATAGCATAATAACAAAAATATATATGGAAAAATACCACTAAAAAGATTGAGAAGTCAGGTCAGGGAGGTAGAAAGTCAAGTAACAGGTTTGTGAATTACATGCTGTGTATAGGAAAATGCTTAAGATACTGCCACACTCCAGTCTGAATTTAAGAAATATTTTGGTGAATGCTTTAAAATGCAGATGTGCATACTAACAGAAAAAAGCCAAAATCTGTAAGTTTTAAAATACCAGAGATAGGGGCACCTGGGTGGCTTGGTTGGTTATGCATCTGCCTTTGGCTCAGGTCATGTGATCCAACCCTGCAGGGGCTCTCTGCGCAGGGGAAAGCCTGCTTGTCTCTCTCTCTCTACCACTTGCCTCTACTTGTGCTTGCTAATGCACATGCTCTCCCTCTCTCTCTGTCTCAAATGAGAAATAAAATCATTATAAAAATAATAAGTAAAATACCAGAAATAACTATATCAAGGAAAATGTACATCATCTTTAAAAAATAAAAAAGATATCAAAATGTAAATCATCAAACAGAACAAACTTTAGAAATTTATTAATTGAATGTAATAAAAGATGTAAGTGGAATTAAAATTTATAGTTTAAAAATACATAAAATGAAATGATTCTAATATTGAACAGCATAAGGAAAACTTTATGGCAAGAAAAAATACAAACAAAAAATACAAATACAAGAAAAAATACAAACAAAAAAATACAAAAAGAAAAAATACAAAAAAATACAAGAAAAAATACAAAACCTTTTTTTATTATAACATAATTGTCAAATCCAGATTTTCCTTCATCATGGAAAATTAGCATCTAGGTCTTCAGTCTTGAGCTTATTGTTCACATTTTCACTTCTACAACTGTGGGGAGAGTAAATCTTTTTTTCTTGTTCATATTGCTCTATCAGAAAGGACCCTCCAAAGATGTTGGGTAATTTTTACTGACAGACCAAAGGAATAAGATTTAGTTTTGTTTTGAAAAATTTTAAATAAATGCTTAAATAAATTTTCATTAGAGAATGGTACTATTTAGATTGTAGTCATTTGCTTCCTAATATAACTTTAGATTTTTGACATTTATTCCAATAAATATTTTGGCGGGCATTTTGCTATTGTTATTTTTGTGCATCAGGGAGCTCTCTGGGGAAAAATAACCAAATGGAAAAATGCTTTCCAAGTCTATATTTCATTGCTGCAGAATGATTGACTACTCTTATTCCTTAACAAGGGAGATCAGTCTCGCTTTTTGAATAATCAGTAGATTAGATTAGTGTCAACTGAAACTCAGTTGATGGCTGGAAGCATGCTATTAAAAGAGCACTTTAAAAATCATTAAATAAATGAATACAGTATAGTTATCTGTTTTGCAAAACTATCATCTTCACTTTGAAACCTTGTCTACTCCATTTTACATTTAATTAATGTCATGACAATTTAGATTTTTGTATCATGTGCCTGTTAGGCATAAAATGAAAGCATGTATTAAAGCCCAATGTTTTCACATTAGCCAGAAATTTTAAAGTAGCCTGTTACACATTTTATTGATCAAACACTGAAGACTTCAGTGTTATTCTGTAAATACATGGCATATAAAACCTATAGACAATTTTGCCTTTTTATCAGGGATCCACAAGTAACAAATTTTTCAGAGTAAATGTAAATATTCTGTGAGGCACCATGATCTACTGAAAATATCATTGGAATACAATAGAAAAACTGTAAGAATTTCCACTGATTAATATACCAGAAAACACTGGAAAGATCAAAAGATGATTGTGTTCATATAATAACTGGAACAGGATTTGCCCTCTTTGATAAACAACAAGAGACCCTAAAAATGAAAAGGAAAACATTACTTTAAAAAACATTAATTTTAGACAATAGGCAGGAAAAGACAGTAATCTGAGAGAAGAAAAACAAGCAAGGTAAGTTTTACAATGACATCACTTCCTGCCCAGAGTCCTTTTCTATTCCATGACTGTGAGTGCAAGAAGTGGGAAAGCAGGCCGTCTTGTGACAGTCTGCTGATTTGAGGAAACGGAGGTTGGAGTTTGGAGAGCTTAACATAGTTAGACAGTTTGTGGAGCAAAGGACTGCAGAGAGGAAAATAAGCGGAAAAGGAGTTCCTGAAATGTACCAAGGGCAACAAAGGAACAGTTGAATTTTTCTGTCTGGCTGAGAACCGAGGTGCTCATGCACAGGTGAGAATGCACGGAACTAAGCAAAGAACAACTAGGCGAAAGCCACAACCGCAAAGCTGGAAGTGGACCCATTTCCAGAGTCTTGTAGTCGTCAGCAAAGATCGTGACTAAATGGGTATGTTTCTAGAAACATACCACCCACTAAGACTGAATGATGAAGAAATAGAAAATCTGAACAGAATGATAATGAGTAAGTGATTGAGTCAGTTGAGTAGTTGAGCTAAACTAGCTCAAAAACAGAATCTTTCTAGTCATGCCAGAAAATAAAACTTAAAAATGAGGTTTGAAAATACTAAGCTGATCCACATGCAACTGAACTTCTTGTTAAAAATAAAAATACTCAAACACCAAAAAATCCTGATACTCAACAATTTAGTATTCCAAGTGTAACCCATAAGCAGGAGAAAAATTAGTCGATATCACAGATGCAACAGCTAAAATAAGTAAAATGATGTGAAATCAGAGTTATATAACAGTGGAAGAGATAAAATGAAATTAAAATATGTACTTTATTAAAAAACAAACTGGATAAAATAACAATGAAAAATGGAGAACAAATAGCAAGACTGTAAACTAATATAACAGGTATATAAATAGATTAAATGTACAGTGTTCAGACTCTTCAGTTAAAAATGGAGATTTTAACAATGGATTAAAATTTAACAATGGATTAAAAAGCAAAACCTAACACTATCTTGTTGTGGTAGGCAGAATAATGGCCCCCAAGATGTCTACATTCTAATCCCTGGACCCATGATTATGTTATATTAAGTGGCAAAAAGGATATTATGATTGTATAATTTGAATTAAAGTACCTAATCAGAAGATAGATTATCCTGGATTATCTAGGAGGGCATAATGAATTAACATACCTTAAGTGGATGAAGGAGACCAGAGGAGAGTTGAGTCAGAAAAATTGATGTGAAATTGGAAACATCAGAGTGATGCTCTGTAAAAAGGACGTGGCCCCCAGTTTCTGTCTTTGAATATGAAAAGAGAAGGTAATGAACCAAGGGAGGTTGCTGGCTTCTGAAAAGGAAGGGACATGGATCTCTCTTGCAGCCTCCAGAATGGAATATAGCCTTACCTTTAATTGAGTTCAGTGTCCTGTGTTGTACCTTTACCCAACAGAGATGTAAAGTAAAACATTTTTTATTATTCAAGCCACCAAGGTTATATTTATTTGTTACAACAGCAATATGATAATAATACAACATACCATTTTATGATAATAAAACAACAACAATGACAGCAATAACAGCAAAAACCTTTTAAAAAAGAGAAAAGGGAACTTTCATTTCTAATCAAATGGAGAAAAAGAGATCAGATTTACCCCCTCACTTAATACAAATGAAAACAAATGATAAACATAATGTGTGTGATAAAAGTTTTGAACACCTGACATCAGGCAATGAAGAGCATTCTCTGCAGTATGGAAAGCAAATACGGTGACCCCAACAATTGCACTTACTCACTGTCTTGTAGCAGTTCCAGATAATGGAATCTCAAATATTTAATCCAAAGAGTTGAAGTCAACATCTTGAAAAGACATCTGTTCCTCCATGTTCATTGAAGCATTATTCAGAATAATAATGATTAAGAATACTTATAGCTATAGAAAATTTTCTAGCACTCAAAAAGTTAAAATATACAATGTCTGGCAACCAACAAAAAAATTACAAAATGTCCAAAAGTAATCAAAATAGAACTAGAACTGATAAAGAGATAGAATTAGCATGTAAGGACATTAAAGCGGTTATTCTAGGGGCGCCTGGATGGCTCAGTGGGTTAAAGCCTCTGCCTTCAGCTCAGGTCATGATCTCAGGATTCTGGGATCCAGCCCCACATGGGGCTCTCTGCTCAGCAGGGAGCCTGCTTCCTCCTCTCACTCTGCCTGCCTCTCTGCCTGCTTGTGATCTCAATCTCTCTGTGAAATAAATAAATAAAATCTTAAAAAAATGGTTATTCTAGTTACATTCACATGTTCAAAATTGGACAAATATTGAATCTTCAAAAGACAAAACAGGAAATCAGTGATGAGTTAGATGAGCAATATAACGGCTAAGTTCAACAGTATATTACATATTGCAGAAGAAAGGATTAGTGAATCTGAAGATATCATGGAGGATGTACAGAGGACTTACAAAAGAGAGGAGGAGGAAACTTAACCAATAAAAAGCATCAGTAAGGTCAGGGAAAACTTCAAATGGCTTAATCATGATCAAATATATTGGGGTCAAGTAAAGCCTCTTCAGGATGTAATGTTGATTGAAAATGACTGACCTGAGGAAAAACAATTTAGCTAATCATCAGGTATGTTTAATAGTTCTGTACAAGTTTATCTGAACATACAGGTAACTGTAGATCAAGAGAGGAAGCAAGGAATCAAAATAGTATAAAAATATAAAAGTATCAAGGCTTTAGAGAATGAATTTGTTGCTTAAGTCTATGCCTACCCCATAATGACTCCCCCAAATGTTAAGCATATTCATGCTGATATTACTGTACTGTAATATATAAATGCTTCATTAGATATAGATCCTCAGAATAATTTGATCATTTTGCTGTATGAGAACCGAGGCCATTACATAGTGGTGAACTCTGAAGGAAAGAGTTGAGTCCATAAGCTAGAGTGTCTCAAATTTTGCACATTCCCCCATAAAGGCCTGTGTTCACCACTGACCCTTGGCTTATTCCTCAAAGTTCAGCTCTGAATCCATGGGAAGTATTCTGCCTAATACTCCTTCTGTGTCTGAGGCCTTGAGCCACATGGTACCAGTTTAACTAAATCATTTATGCAATTTGTGCAATATATGGTGAATTCCTGTTTTTGTTCTGAGGCCTGGAGTCCGAGAAGCTGAGGTTAGTTTCATGGGTGCTGCATGCTTACATGAGTGACTCCCAATCAAAACCATGGACCCCAAGGTTTATATGAGCTTCCCTGATTGGCAGTACCTTACACATGCTGTCATGCCCTGTTGCTGAGAAAGTTAAGTGCATCTGTGGGACTCCATTGAGATTGGACCTTTGGAAGCTTGTACCCGATTTCCCATGAGGAGTATTTTCTCTTTGTTGATGTTATCATGTATCCTTCTGTTGTAAGAAACTGTAACCATAAATATAACAGCTTTTCTAAGTCCTGTGAGTCACTCCAGGAAATCTTGAAAGGCTGATGGTGGTCTTGGAGACCCTTGACATAATTAGTGACAAAAGCATAGATCAAGTCTTCTAAAAACTAGATACAGAGTTGACCTATCTATAAACAGAAGAGAAAGCTCAGAAATAAATGCTTTTTGTCTCATTTATTGTAGTATCCAAAACAATATGAAACAGAAGTATTGGGGTGGAAGGTCTTATTATGAGTAGGGACTCAAACATTTTATTTCTAAGGCTCAGTATGTAGATTTTATATCTTTTTTTATGGCGTGTCTCTAAATCTCTAATACCTGCCCTCAGACATCCGATAGTTGCTCTCTATCCTTTACTGATGCTCCCTCTCCCACAAAATATACTTGTCTGTGCACTTTCTGGACCTGCAGACTATGTCACCCGTTGAACACCAGAGACCTTTATGGGATGGGAGAAATTTTTTTTATTTTGATTTTGATTTTTTCCTTGTTACCATATTATTTTCTTCTTCACAAATTATAATCTGCACTAATGACAGACTTGAAACTATCTATTTTCTTGTTTTGTATATCTCTAGGTATGTTACAAATGTATGCGTATGCTTGTTAGATATGACATTTTTCATAAACAACAACAAACAAACGTTTAGTAGGTAATTACTTATATATGCAAAATAGGCAAAGACAGTGGCAGGCAATGTTGTTTGCTTACAAAAAACCTTCATTGTACTGTTCTTTCTGAGAATGACTACCTCCCTCTGTAGATAGGAAAATGCCAGGCACTCACTTTCCTAGCTATTGTTGAAGGTAGAAAACCAGGTATGTGATGAAATGCAGGCCTATGTGAACAAAGAGAATATGTTCGTGTCATATATTGTGTTTCTAGGGAAAGTTATACTCTCTTATATAAAGAAAGCAGTGCAAAAATAGAATTCCTCTCCTCTCATTTCTCTGTTTAGGTATTTTTGACTCATTGGAAATGTTGCTTGGATCTGTTGTAGTCATTTTGCAACATAAGAGGAACATCAAAAAAGAAGGTTACCTAAGGCCATGATATCAATGTTTAACTAAATGAACAATGGACTCATTAACCTGTAGTTTCCTTTGTTAAGGAAAAATAACCACTCCTTGTTTTATAACAACAAGCATACTAATGGATTCATAGAAAATATCATCCATTCTTGAGACCAAAATGAAAATGCTTATGTTTCACTTAGTATCATGAAATTTCATAATCGGTCACTAACATGAAATACACATATTAACCAGCTATGAGGTTGTATACATTGTCTACAAACTGAAGATATACAGGTTAAAAAGATAATTGTTGCAATCAGTGTTAATATATTTTTATGACAAATGTTATCTAACGTAGAAATGAGATTTTTAAGGAAAAATGCTTCTTCGCTTTTGATGAAATGACCTATATTATTGGTGAGGTTTATAGAAGCATCAGGAAAGCATCACCCAGCCACTTTATCTTTTAGAATCTGATATGCCTGGAAAATGTGCTTGCTTCTAATCACTCAGGGTAATGAGGTGATCTTAGAGATATGACCTTGCTTATGGGAGAAGTATGTTTTAATCTAGTATGAATAACTGTTCTATATTCACTGTTTAATCCTGATATTCAGAAGATCACTTGACCTTATGAATAAATGTCTATTTTAAGAAGTTTTAATCTACATCTCTATTATTTATGTCTTACTTTTCAATTAGTCTAAAACCAGCATGTAAAAGAATGGTTTCATTAGAAGAGTTCTCTCAAAATTCAACATGATAAATTAATAATGACCCATTGAGTAATTAAGAAACATGGCGTAGCAAACCACTGCCGGTGCCCCATCTCTATCCCTTTGGCACTCTTCTGAGATTAGTAACTAGGGAAGGATTTTCTGAGAAAACGTGCACATCACAGAAATCCACTGCTAAGATGAATCATTTTAGTCTTCATATTTTATTTTCCTGAAGGTAATTGGGAAAATGTACTCCTCTCTACCTGACTCCTTCACCAATAAAAGTGGCTAGCTGTGTGTCACTTATCTTATTCTCCATTGCATGTAAATTGAGGTGACCCACTCAATAAAGCACAAATATATTTGCATGATGCTATAGTGGTTCCTGAAATCTTAATTTCCTGCTTATTCTCTGATGTCTGGTCATTGTGCCACTCTGCTTTGACTTGAACTTTGTGTATGAGACTCTTAGAAAGGACGAACAATAACTTTTGCCAACTCTTTTTCTTTTTTTTCCCTTTAGATGGACTGAATCAAAATTTGGTAGGAGCTAGTTGATATTTCCTTCAATCACTTCCCCTAAGCTTTATATTTTTCAGAAAATCCTTAAAAATGCTGATTTTCTAATGGTACCTGTTGTGTTTCAATTTATTTTTTATACATAAATTGATTTTGGATAACATCACTCATTTTTGAGATAAAATGAGCCCTTGGTCTCTTGGCATCATATTGAAAATATTCTCAGGTATTTTTTAAAAGTTTTCTAAAAAAAAATTCTAGTTAGGGGCCACCTGGGTGGCTCAGTGGGTTAAAGCCTCTGCCTTCAGCTCAGGTCATGATCCCAGGGTTGTGGGATTGAGCCCCGCATTGGGCTGTCTGCTTGGTGGGGAGCCTGCTTCCCCCTCTTTCTCTGCCTGCCTCTCTGCCTACTTGTGATCTCTGTCTGTCAAATAAATAAATAAAATCTTAAAAAAAAGAAAATCCAGTTAGGGGGACGCCTGGATGGCTCAGTCACTTAAACATTTGACTCTTGATTTGGCTTCAGGTCATGATCTCAGGGTCATGAGATCAAGCCCCACATGGAACTATGCACTCAATGCAGAATCTGCTTGAGATTCTCTCTCTCTCTCTCCCTATCCCCGGCCCTCCTGCTCTTTCTCTCTCTCCAAAATAAATTAACCTTTAAAGAAAATAAATTCCAGTTAGTTAACAGACAAGAGCAATATTTCAGGTGTGCAATATACTGATTCAACAGTTCCATACATCATGCTGTGCTCATCACAGGTTCACTACTCAATCCCCATCACCTACTTAACCCATCCTCCTGCCCACCTCCCTTCTGTAAACCATCAGTTTGTTCTCCATAGTTAAGAGTCTGTTTCTTGGTTTGCCTCTCTCTCTCTTTTTTTTTCCCCTTTGCTCATTGGTTTTGTTTCTTAAATTCCACAAATGAGTAAAATAATATATTTGCCTTTCTCTGACTTATTTTGCTCTTGTTCCATCTGTGTCCTTGCAAATTACAACATTTCATTCTTATTGATGGTTGAGTAATATTTCACAATATATATATTATATAAATTTATATAATATAAATATTAAAATAAATATAAAAATTATACACACACACACTCACAAACACACCACATCTTCCTTCTCCATTCATCAATTGATGGACATTTGAACTTTTTTCCTTTTTTTTGCTATTGTAGAAAGTGCTGCTGTAACATCAGGGTACATGTATCCCTCTGAATTAGTATTTTTGTATGCCTTAGGTAAATAAAAGGATGGTAGGGTAGTTCTGTTTTAGCTTTTTGTAGAACCCCCCATACTGTTTTCCAGAATGGGGTACTTTCTGGAAATGTACCAGTTTGCATTTCTACCAACAGTACAAGAGTGTTTTCCCTTTTTCAAAGTCCTTGCCATATCTGTTACCTCCTGTGTTGATGATTTTAGCCATTCTGACAGCTGTGAGGTGATAACTCATTGTAGTTTTGATTTGTATTTTTCTGATGATAAGTGATGTTGTACATCTTTTCATTCATTTGTTAGCTATCTGGATGTATTTGGAAAAATGTCTTTTCATGTCTTCTGCCCATTTTTTAATTAGATTATTCATTTTTTTTGAGTGTTGAGTTTGGTAAGTTCTTTATGTATTTTGTATACTAACCCTTTATCAGATATGTCATTTGCAAATACCTTCTCCCATTCTGTAGGTTGCCTTTCAGTTTTGTTGTTTGTTTCCTTCATTGTGCAGAAGGGTTTTATTTTGATGAAGTCCCAACAGTTCATTTTTGCTTTCACTTCCCTTGCCTCAGGAGGCATATCTAGAAAGAAGTTGCTATGGCAGATGTCAAAGAGGTTACTGCCTGTGTTCTTCTCTAGAATTTTGATGGATTCCTGTTTCATAGTTTAGGTCTTTTATCCATTTTGAATTTATTTTTGTGTATGGTGTAAGAAAGTGGTCCAGTTTCATTCTGTTGCATGTTGCTATCCAGTTTTTCCAACACAATTTGTTGACAGACTGTCTTTCTTCTCTAGGATTTTCTTTCCTGCTTTGCCAAACATTGGTTGACCAAGTAGTCGTGCGTTTATTTCTGGGTTTTCTATTCTGTTATATTGATCTATGTGAGTATTTTTGTGCCGGTACCATCCTGTCTTGATCACTATAGCTTTGTAACATGACTTGAAGTCTGGAATAGTGATGCCTCCAGCTTTGCTTTTCTATTTCAAGATTGCTTTCACTATTTGGGGTCTTTTGTGGTTCCATGCACAATTTAGATCGTTTGTTTTGGCTCTGTGAAAAATGCTTGTTAGTATTTTGATAGGGACTGCATTAAATGTGTAGATTCTTTTGGATATCACATGCAATGAGGAAGACTGAACTTTTTCTCTATAGTCAGGAGGAACAAGACAGGGATGTCCATTTTCACAACTGCTGTTTGTACTAGAAGTTCTAGCCACAATTGTCAGACAACAAAAAGCAATAAAAGGCCTCCAAATTGGCAAGGAAGAAGTCAAACCTTAAGTGTTTGCCAATGACATGATACTCTATATAGAACACCCAAAAGATTCCACCAAAGAAAAATTACTAGAACTGATACATAAATTCAGTAAGTCACAGTATACAAAAATCAATGTACAGAAATCTGTTGGATTTCTACACACCAAGAATGAAGCAGCAGAAAGAGAAATCAAGGAATCTATCCCATTTATAATGTCACCAAAAACCATAAGCTATCTAGGAATAAACCTAAACAAAGGGGTAAAAGATCTGTACTCTTATAATAAGGAAATGCTGATGAAAGAAATTGAAGATGACAAAAAGAAATGGGAAGACAGTCATACTCATGGACTAGGGGAACAAATATTGTTAAAATATCTATGCTTATATAAATTTCTAGTCACAGTGTAGTCAGGACCCTTCTTCAGGTTCCAAGATTTTCTCTACAAACTAAATTGTGACACAGGATTTAAGGTACATAATTAATTAGGTCCAGTTGGTTGGTTGA